>NC_047139.1:24898702-25614952 GCF_009829125.3 Periophthalmus magnuspinnatus | reverse complement strand
GTGGGACAAGGAATCCACACCAGTCTAATCCTGTAACATGAATACTAATCATTCACAAGTGCTGGCTGTCATTCCAAATAGCAAGTACAGAGAAGATACTTTGCTCAAGGGGACTTCCAAGAGCAGTCACTCCGTTTAGAAAATTAAAATGAGTACACAGCTTTAGAGGTCAAATAAGTTCTGGATCTACTTTTGTCCAAATAATATAATACACAGCATCGATCTTCTGGATCTGAAAGATTAGCTGATGCATGATAGGGCTGGATTATGTAAATGGTAAGAAGAGGGATTTCCATAAGAAATTCATGATTTAAGAATAAAAAAGAAAAGGCCACACAATACCTCACAATGCAGCTCAAGACTATGAAATATTAAACTTATATGAGTTAGTACGAAATACAAATTGTAAATTATTGTTTTTGTTTTTTTTATGTTCCAAAGTTCATAATAGACAAGTTAAACTTCACTCTTGTGGAACTGAGCTGAACAGACAAACATTTGAACATTTTATGAAATTTTAGGCATAGGCACTTTGAAAACTAGAATTACATTCCATAATGAATTCTTTCAAATGTAACTCTGGGTCAGCAGACAAAGCACATTTTCAGCTTTCTTCTTGTGTCAGTTTAACAACTTTTCATATTCATTATCACTTTAACTGATTAGAGTCTCGTCCTATAGAGCAGCCCAGACTTTGTCGCCATAATCATCCTCAGCACGATTAAATGGAGAAAACGTCACTCTTACACCCATCGTGTTAATTGGTCTATTAAGGTCACGCTGTTAAATTGTAATAATAAGCCAAAGTCACAGACAAGAAAGACTTTCTATGTTAAGAAACTTGACTAGAAAAACTGACTTTGAATTTCTGCACATTCATTGATTATGAATGATGGTAAAAAAAAAAAAAAAATCTTAATGGCTGACTGTTTATTCACATTTTCACTCTTCAGTCACTGTGTGTAAACACCACATATTGATTCATTATGATTATTACTGTTTTCTTAGCCAGTCACCCACAAGAAAGTGGAAGGGATCAGCTCAGCCAGGTATGGTGGCCACAGTGCTTAAAGGAAAAGTAATACGTATCTCAGTCTACACTCAGTGGACACGTCTGACCAGTCATTCCACAGAGGTTAAACATTGCCAGAATAAGGACTGGGTTGTTTCAAGGATGATGCTCCCGCAACTGAAATAACAGAACATCTTGAACCTAAATACTTGATAACACTGCACATGTCACCAGTCACAAACCACCATGTTTCAGGGAAGTCTAAAAAAAACAAACAACTAAACTATATAGTTTAGTCAGTTATAATATATTTGTACTGTGCTACATAATGTGTCAGTTAACAGGTTATGTTATATATGGACATAAAGAGACAACGCTACTTTATAATATTTACATGCAAATTTATTGGAAAAGTCTGAGGTCACTGTTGTATAGGTCTCCTGACACCATCATGTAAATATTTTTTTTTTCTATAGCCTGCAGAAAGAGTTTCACAATGTGATGTAAATGGTTGAATAAACAAACTGATGTGTTTTCTTTCAGATTACTGCACACGGTCAACCCTCTTAAGCACTTTCCATGTACAAACCAAGTTGTAAATAATGCAGATGATTGTATTCCCAAACCTTTTTTATGTTAACATTAAACACTGTTGATAAATGTCATTTCAGCTCCTAAACTCACTAAACCGTACTTCCACCCTATATTTTCCTGTTCTATTTCTGGCCTTGCTGTTGTTTACTTCACAGATGCAGTTAAATGAGTCACTTGGACGTGGAGACTTACTGCTGGTGCTCCTCGGGGACAAACGGGGTGGAAAAGGGCAGAGAAGGGCGGCCAGGGCTTATGCCATGCTCCTTGTCCCACAGTGAAGTGTCCTCTAGAGGGAGTTTACAGGACCACTAATCCATGTGGTGAGGGAGATCGGCCTCCTCCTGAAGAGAAATGCAATATGACAGTGAAAATGAAGGAGAGTATCTATACTGCGCACACGATAACAGCCTCTGGTGATGGCATGGCCCTGGACTAGTGGTAATTTGGTGTAATAATCTGATGTGACATAGATGGAGCAGTAGACTATAACTCATGAAACTGAGCAACTCATAATAATAATAATGATAATGATGAGGGCCTGATAATGAGGAAACAGATCACATGTTCCGCATGGATTAAATTAATGAATAGGCAATAAATAAATTAATTAATTGGGGGAAAAAAATGCTATAGCATGGGTGCAAACTAAAATATAAACAGAATGCATAATATCTCAATTTTATAGAGACTACATTATTATGAGCTGGAAAAGGCACTGTTGCTGTGCACTGTTGGTGCCAGTTCCACAGGTTTGTTGCAAGAAAAGGAGTAACCAAATGAAAAGAAAGGCATACTTACAAAATGTTTTGTTTTTTTTAGAAATTGGACTGAAATGGCCTGGAACGAATTATGAAATAGGTTTCTAGGGAAAAATATATATACACTGGTTGTATTAAGTAACTATTGTTTTGTATTCCTTATCCTTGGCATTCCAGTTTCCTAAAGATTTGATCTAAAGATCTGGTACTGAAACAGTACTTCTTATGTTCTTATGCCTCGCTCTAACTAAAGGATTTAACATAAAAGGTAAGAGGATGATTAATGGCCACCCGATAGAAAACAGATATCGGAATACAACAGCCTGTGTTGTTTTGTATCATTTGCGTCACTGACTTTTAGATAACCTCACATTATTCCTCCATCAAAAATGGACTTCCTGTCTCCGTTAAGTCCAAGTCCTTAAGGTACAATTTATTATCTCCTTGTAAATACAAGTGCTTCCTCCCACTAGACGTGAGGATGGCTATAACTCATGCAGCTGAAGTTTCAGTTGGGAGTATTTATTGAAAGTTTCCCATACTCAACATCAACCATATCAGTCATCTTGTGCTTGTAGTGGGCATTGGACAGTTTAAATCTTTCCCAGCAACTATGGGCCTAAAGCAATCCCAAGGGAAGACAACACAGAACCAGCAGGACAATGGCAGGGCAATCAATCTGTCAACTATTTTTTTTTCTTCTGTATACAAAACTACAATGTAATTTAAACTTTTCAGCTGAGTAATGAACATTAGCCAAGAAATATGGTAAAGCAGTTTGATTCTTCCATCTAACAGCCATCAAAATGAATGCCTTGTATGCTAAATTACAGTTCTTAATCAACATAACATAAATAACATACATAAAGTACATTTAAAGTATCAACTTTTGCAGTCTAAAGTTAGCTGCATCACTTTATGCTAAAAATATAAACTAATTAATCATTTGGATGGACAGACATAAACAAGCAATACCCAATGTTCTATCAAGGATTTTATTCTAAAGTTTGTCAGACTTTCTGAATCAGATCTAACAAGTTACATAACGTGACTATTTCAGGTCTAATTGAGGACTGAACCGGGTTTAAAATAGGAGCGCACCACAGTAGTTCTGAATAAAGCAAACTCTAAAACTACAGAGGAAAGTGCATATGACTAGACGGAGATGTGTTTCAGTGGTGGTAATCGTACCAGTCTGAGAACCATTGCTCCATAATAAGTATATTATTAAGATTACGTGAGCTATGATACAGTAAATATGCAAAGTGACATGTTTTGTTATTCTATCCATTTTCATTGTCAGCTCATTTCAGTTGCATCAAAAACCATCACCTCGCACATTAGTGAGTGGTTTGTAAATAGGAGAATGTTACTTTTCCCTTTTCTTTATTTGATTTGGACGACAGCTTTGATGATGGAAGAAAGCTTGAATCAGACTGCACGGCTCACAAAGTGGGTCAGACATGATGCCCTTTAAAACAGAGGAGAAAACGCTTATTAGTGGATGCTACCAGGTTTACTGTCATCCCACAAAAACACAAAAATAAATGGGGATGACTGACGGACAGCACGGCTCCGGGGCCTTTCATCATTGGGTTTGGGAGACTCACATTATGCTTTTGGTCTGTAAAGATCATCAAAAGGCCGGCTCAGCTTGTTATTTATTATATGCAGCAGCAAACTGTGCAGGCACAATACAGACATGTTGTGAAGATCCTTTACAATTCAAATAAACAAATAAAACTGTCAAGGGTTGTTTGAAGTCTGGTGTTGTAGAAGACAGGCCATTATCCTTATTGTTACATGTATTTAACTGTATGTAATGGGCACACATCTCCACAAAGCTCCTTAATTTAAGAGATTTAATTAGAAAGTACAACAAATACATTTCTTGCTGTGTGACAATAACTGAACAAATGAAGGCTGCATGTATCTTGAGCAAAAAACAAAATCAACTTTTGACATACACTTTCTGATGATTTATTTATGTGACATTTTAGAAGAGATTCAAGTTAGCTCCAGAATGAATGCGTAAAGAGTACAGCCTTTATGTACATGACACGTGGATGATTGTTGAAGTATGCTAACCCTAGTATCATAACTTTAAGGTCAATATTAAGGAATTTTAAGCCAGTGATTGTGTGTAGCTATGCACCTTCTCTTCAGCTCTCCATCACTCCACACTCAGTAGCCAATTTGCCCACAAGAGGGAGCCAAAGGTTAAACAAATTTCCAGAGGCATGTCACTGTATAATCAGATTTCTTTCCAGTCGATTTACATTTTTTATATATACGTTTTTTCATTTCACTTTATTTTCACATGTTTATTTTTTGTGAGGACACCACCTACAAATGATCTTGTGGGTAACTTGTGGGCCTTTCTTGGGAACATGCATGTATATGTAGATTCAGAGATCTTTATTTTGTCCTGAAACAGATGATCTGAATCAATGCACCGTGTACTCACTATGTGTATTTCCCTCCCTTTCCTTTGCTTAATTTCATTCTAACATGATGCTGGTTGGTAAATTATCAAGAAATATTTACCCTTATGTCTTTCTTTTTCAACTTCCATACAGACCTATTCATTCAATAACTTTAGTGGATATTGTTTAAACCCTTGAAACCTCCTAAAATATTATGTTATCCCAAATAGTTATCAATCACGTTAACAATGTGTACCAGTATCAGTGAAAACAGACAAAAATAAATAAATATTGTTATGTAACCACTTTTCCCAGGGCTCAGTTTTCTTTCTAATGTAACGAGTCCTTCAGCTGTATGTTCCCTGTAACTATGTTTTTGTTTTTTTTTTATTAGAAAGCAAGTTACTTATATATGTGTGTGTGTGTCACTCGTGAACAAGTTCCTGAGATACTTGAACTCCTCCACTTGAGGCAGAGACTCACCACCCACCCGGAGAGGGCAAGCCACTTTTTTCCGACCCATGGCCTTGGATTTGGAGAAGCTGATTCTCATCCCAGCCACTTCACACTCTGTTGCAAACCGCCCCAGTGCCTGCTGCAGGTCCTGGCTCGAAGAAGCCATAAGGACAACATCATCCTTGGTATCCCACATGCAAATGGTGACCTTTAAAACGAAACAAGGAAAGCGGCCACGGCCAAATACCTCTAAGTATTAAGGCAAGTCCTAAGGAGTCAGCTCAATGGTAAGAACAAGACCCAGGCAATAAACAGCTACACTCTGCCAGTAATCAGATACCCAGCAGGAATCATAAGCCAAAGGAGGAGATACAGACCACAGATGTTCAGACCCAAAAGCTCCTGACCATGCATGGCGGGTTCCATCCCAAATCCAGCACCCTGAGACTGTACACAAGTCGTAAGGAAGAAGGTCGAGGACTAGTGAGTGTGAGAGCCACAGTCCAGGATGAAACATCCAAGATCCATAAGTACATCAAGGACAAGGTCCCAACAGATGATGAGCTCAGCGAATGTCTCAGACAGTGGAGTGCTGAAGGAACCATCATGGAAGGACAAGCTCCTGCACGGGATGTACCACTGGAACATAAATGAAGTGGCTGATATCAAGAAATCCTACCAGTGGTTTGAGAAAGCTGGACTGAAGGACAGCACACAGGCACTCATCCTGGCTGTACAGGAGCAGGCCTTGAGCCCCAGAGTGATAGAGGCCCAGATCTACAACACCAGACAAGACCCAAGATGTAGGCTGTGCAAAGAGGCCCCTGAGACAATCCAGCACATAACTGCAGGGTGTAAGATGCTGGCAGGGAAAGCACACATGGAGCGGCATAACCAAGTGAAACATCTATGCAGAGTACGGACTGGAAACCCTGAGGTCAAGGGGGGAAACACCTCGAAAGGTAATGGAGAATGATCCTGTGGGACTTCCAGATACAGACTGACAGAATGGTGATGTTTATCCACCACCACGATGTCCAGTTGGTTCACCAACAGAGCAAAGCTGTTGTGGTGGACATCGCAGTATGAACTGATGGGAACATCAGGAAAAAGGAATATGAGAAATTAGTGAAATACCAGGGGCTCAGAGAAGAGCTGGAGAAGGCTTGGAAGGTGAAGGTATCAGTTGTGCCCGTGGTCATCGGAGCACTCGGGGCAGTGACCCCAAACTGGAGGAGTGGCTACAACAGATCCCAGGAAAAAAACATCAGACATCTCAGTCCAGAAAAGTGCAGTACTAAGAACAGCAAAGATACTGCGCAGAACCCTCAAGCTCCCAGGCCTCTGGTAGAGGTCCCAAGCATGGAAAAGAGGGGATGAGACCACCCGCGGAGGGTGAGGAGAAGATTTTACATATAAAATCCCAAATATAACTCTATCTTTACTGGAAGAATATGGATTTTATATTATTATTATTATTATTATTATTATTATTATTATTATTATTATTATTATTATTATTATTATTATTACAGAAAGTAATTCATGGCTAAACATTGCTGACCATTGCAGTATGCTGCATGTGTGTGTGCTCCAGTGTGTTGCAGTGAGAGGAGGCAGGCGGTGAAGGAGGGAGGAGAGACACAGAGCTCTGGCACTACATGAGGACGGTCACATACAAGCTGGATCTAGGAAGTATTTGAATGCTATATCTGATTTATAAGGACTTTAATGCAACCATGTGAGGTAAGTTCTATAAGGATTTCATAATAATATGTTTAGGGATTACTTTATGATACTTTTATTTGCCATGGTTGGCTATACATTTAGAGTCCATTAATGTAACTATAATATTACATTGTTGCAATTTGGGCATTTACTTTGAGTTTGTCCTCATGGCCACTAGCCTTTTAGCACTTGTGATTAGTTTAGAGGGACTTACTGTTGCACAAGAAGGATAATAGTGTGTTACTTATTTAAAGCTTCTTTGCTCTAGTTCTTTGTTTCAACATCCAGATTGGAGCAAGTATCATAGTTTTTGCAAGATATATTAAATGAATACTGATCTAATTTTATACTTGTCTATCTAAATATAATAATATAATTCAAATAATTATCTAAATTATTATTATACAGTATTTGGCTAACTACACATTTATGAGGAAGCTGTGTTGTTTCTCAAAGATGATGATGAATAGTCCTGATAGAATTAAAAAATAACTGCCTGAATAATCTTATTTAGAAAGCCAATGTAAGGGTACCAAGGATACAAATCATATTGTTCCCAGGATGTATTATTCATGTGAGTCAAACATTGGCTGGCCCATAATCCATTGCTGTCCAACCTATTTGAGTGTAAATGTTTCACTATATTCCATATGGACTTCACTGCTTCAGTATTATTTGATATAGAGAACTTGGTAGAAAAAAGGAATAGTATTACTTATTATTTTTTAAATGAAAGAAAAAACTTGAATTAAATTCAGTACATTACACCCAGAATGTATTCATGGTATTATATTTTTAGGAGATAGGCCAATAAATTATGCATAGAGTCTCTATAGAGCCAGCATATTGAGTTTCATGAGACCTCATTGCGCACACAATGATATAAAGTTGTGTAATATGTGTGCAGACCTATAGGAATTGTTGAAAGGTTTATGTTTCCTAAGTGCTGCAGGCTAAGAAAGCTCCATCTAAAGTGAGTGAAGAACTGTGTCACCATAGAGACTGTATCTATGGAAGAGCAGGTGTGGGTCACATAATACAATTTATATTACAAAGACATTAAAAAGATCTATACCGACATGTCAGGTTATAGTAATATTTATTGACCAAGCTGCTATATTTTTCAGAAGCACAAAGTAATATTTAATGATTGATTAAAATACTGCATTGCGTACAGTAAATGGGCTATAATTTACATCAGTGTTTTTGAAAACTGTGGTGTGTGGACCACATGGTACATATGTTGTTGCTGGTGGTATGTCGTGTCCTCTGCTGTTTGTTTTATTTAGAGAGAAATCTATTTGTGTTTTTGTCCTCTTTTTGGGTTGTTATTATTTAGAACCTTATCATGGTCTTATTTAAGTCTGGTTCAGTCTCATTTTAGATAATTTTAGCCTTAATTTAGACCTGATATAGTCCTAGTTTAGAGTTGGTGGCTTTCAGAAAGGCAAATCTTGAGTGATACTTGCATGAAAAGTTTGAGAACCACTGAACACTGTTCGTTGACAGTCAGTAACGTGCCTTGCCATAAAGCAAGTAGTTGGAGTACTTATTAGTATTACTTGAACTAGTGCTGACTTTAATCTAACCCGCTCTTTACTAATTCTTCTATGGCCTTATCACACAGAATGGTAAACACACGTCTGCCATTAAAAGGGTTATGGCAAGGTTTGGGAAAAGCCTGGATTATTAGTATTTAATCAGGTGCTGAAGAGTTTTTATTACTCAGTTGTGTTTAGAGTAGATCAGTATGTTGAGATTGTTATGTACTTCTCTTTATAGCCGCTGACCTAATATGCCTCTGTGTTTTAATAATCGTCCGTGTCATATGCTTGTATTTTTTATGAGTGCCCTATCTAAGAGAAGCTAATAAATGTGCAATTCAATAGTAATATGCCCTTTGACTTGTATGGAATTGTTAGCCACACATGATATTTTTAGAGCAAAGCATCGTGATTAATGAAGATTTACATTTCACCACATTGTAACATTTGTGTTTTATGGTATTTTAAATATCTTGTCTTCCCCAGCCCTGACCCTGTTAACTTTAATAATCTTCCTGTTTACATTAGCCATGTTAACCATAAATTCTTTCCTCACCAAGGATTGAGATAAAAAATTCACAGCCACTTTCTAGGGCAACGAAGTTATTGTCAATCATTGCACTGTTAGATTTTGTATGAAAGGAAATTAACCAAATGTGCAATACTTTACTTTAAATGGAAAAAAGAACTATCTTAAGGTGTTACAAAAGTGAAAAGCATCTGGGGCAAAAATACAAACCAAACACAGTTGAAGTTGGAGATATTTATTTTAATAGATTCTTTTTCCAGACCAAGATTTAGTTTGTTTTCATCCCTGACAGTTTTGACTGCTCACTAGCGCTCTTCCTCAGAGTGGTCATGTGATGTGACGTTGTAGCAGATTTAAACAAGTTTTGGGGCTGTCCTCCTAGTGATGGAGGAAGGATGACAGCGGCATCTGCGGTCCGGCTTCTTCAGGACAGTATATCAGGTGTGTGAGAGTAAAAAGGCCCCCCTCATCCCAGTTTAAAGTCCCGTGGACATGTTTCCATTTCTTGATTTTGCTTCTTTAATCCAACAACAATGTTTCTTGTCCTCTGTCCCAGTGATGTTTGCTCCATCCCAGTCAATAAGGGGTTCTCTCTTTTGTGGTGGTCAGAAAAGGCCGATTTGAGTTACTCCTGTTCTGTTTTTGTGTTTTGTTGCTCACATGCACACCTAAAATAAAATAAAATAATGGACTATGAAGCTGAATATGTTCCAAAATAGTCACAGTTATTGCTATGGGCCATAAGGTCAGGGTGTGTGTGTTTATCATAAAAGTCTAACATAAAGGAAGTAATGTTAAACTGCAACAGAACTGCACAATGCATCCTTTTTTTTTTGTTTTTTTTTTTACAGGCATACGGTCAGCTGAGTGGCTATGCACATTCAATGCACTGTGACACAGAATGAAGAGAGGAAAATAGTTTGGTGTGCCATGGTCCAGGACTGTCGCCTTTTTGAGCCTTTCACCCTGAGCTCAGAGCGAATCTGAAGTGGACAGAATGATTGCCACTGCACTACTTTGGCTGGCCCTCATCTCCCACATCATCATCACCATTGGAGGTAATGTGCTGGTGTGTCTGGCCGTTGGGCTGAGCCGGAGACTGTGGCGTATCAGTAACTGCTTCGTGGTGTCTTTAGCCATCACGGACCTCCTCCTGGGCCTGCTGGTGCTGCCCATGTCTGCCAGTGTGGAGCTGCGCAGGGGGCAGTGGTCTCTAGGGGGCGTTCTTTGTAATCTATACATCTCTGTGGACGTCATGTTGTGTACATCCTCCATTCTAACTCTTATGGCCATCAGTGTGGATCGGTATCTGGCTATCACCGCTCCTCTCAGCTACTCCCGCAAAGTGACCACAGTCAGAGTCATAGTGGCCACTGTGGCTATATGGACCTGTTCACTGGCTGTGGCCTTCCTCCCTATTCACATGGGATGGAACACAGCAGACTACAGCGTGCAGCACTTGGACTGGGTCATAGGAGATGAGGACCGACACTGCCTGTACGAGTGGAATAACAGCTATGTGATTGGGTATGCCTGTGGAACATTTTATCTGCCCCTGCTGCTCATGACTGGGATGTACCTATGTATATTCAGAGTGGCTCGAGAACAGGTACTTTTTTTGTAAGACATTCACAAATTTACTTTATTTAAACAAACAAACAAATAAACAAATAAAAAGAACATACTAGAAAACATCAAAGGTTGCATTATGGGGACTGGTCCAACCACTGGACAAAATGTGCCAAACATATTTACAGCTGATATGTAGGTGCCTGAAATTATTGGCACAAATATCTCTCTAAGTAGTGCCTCTTAATGACTTATTTGTGTAAATACTTTTGGTGTGTATTTTTCTTTCTGTTACAGGCACGTCGTATTCGAGCAGCTACTCCATCATTTGCGCGCACTGCCTCCACTGCAGCCATATCCAGAGAGCACAAGGCCACAGTGACTCTGGCTGCTGTTCTTGGAGCCTTTGTCATCTGCTGGTTTCCATACTTCACTTATTTCACCTTCATGGGCATGAAAGGCAGAGCCATCCTTCCTAACACATACCACTCTATAGTACTGTGGTTAGGATACTTCAACTCAGCACTGAATCCCATCCTGTATCCAGCTTTTAACAAGGACTTCCACAGTGCATACAGGGAACTGCTTCACTGTCGGAGGCCATCTCGAAAGAAGGTACACCTTTCAAATATGCCTGTGCATAAATGCTTAACAAACGGCTCTGGTGCTTCACAACATTTAAACAATGAAGAGCAAACCAATAAAGAGAGTACAGAGCCATATGAGGCAAACGGTGCCTGTGTCTAAGAAATGCCATGGACCAGCTGTTCAACTCTGGACTTTGTACTCTTTAGCTGCTTTACTCTTTTAAGAAGACGTATGCACTCAGTTTCAGGGGCTCATTTTGTTTAAATGCAAGTGTTCACATGGTTTTTAATCTGAAATCCACTGATAAGCAGTTAGTGCATCTACTGGTTAGCCTAGAAAAGATTCATAAAATAGTTTTTACTTGTTGCCCTTTAGGAATACAAGGCTGGTTGGTTTGGTATTTTTCCTCATCACAAAAATAACTTTCAGTACAAAACTATGTAAATAATCTGAAAAAAAAAATTGTCAAGTTGCATTTTGTGCTTTCTTAAATGAGTACTCCATTCTAACTGGTCATTGTGACCATGCAAGTATAAGCAAATAAATCAAATGTTGCCTTCTGCTGAAAAAAAAAGAAAAAAAGAAAAGGTTTAGAACGCAATAAAACCAACTCTACATCAGGACTCAATCCCAGACCAAAGAAATGAAAATGTCTTGGTGTTGGACTCATAGTAGAATCCAGACTAAACTACAGCGCAAATTACGCTGTGACCTCCAGGTTTATTTGGTTTGTTGTTGGGTAATTTATCTGATACTGATACTAAACCATTTATGGAATAGTATGAAAGACTACAAACAAGTGAATTGTCTGTGTTTGTTTTCATATATTTGATTAAAAACTACAGCCGCACTAACACCTTGCATTGTTTTGAGTGGACTACAAGATAACAGTGTTGTGAATATGTGCTCTGTGACCTTTGGGACGCCACTGGACTGAATAGATGACCAAGTAGTTTCGCTGCAGTCTGTGTGCTTAGGACATTAGTAAATTGTTTCTTTTCACAATCCTTCTGAAAAAAAAATAAAAAATACCCAAGTCAATAAATGACGAGATGGAGACAGGCAACTCTGGATCTTGTAAGTGTGACATATTCACCAAATTTAGGAATTCAAATTGAAATATACTTTAAAACACATTTAATTTGATATGCAGTAAATTGTTTTTTGTATTTCTACTATTGGCCAGTGGTAAACTCAGTGAAGAAGATAGTGTTAAGTATAGTGTAATAGACTCATAAGTCCATGAAGCCTGGCAGTGAGAAGGGACATTATATTAAATGTGCTCCAGGTCAGGAGCCACAGGGGCAAGCGAGGATGAAGAGGGTTCAGTGGAGCATTAGTGCTGTATGTGCAGAAAGGCCAGTGAATAATGGAGGTGCCGCTCTATATGGCTACAGCTAGACTTTTGTACTCCACTGCATTTAGCTATAATAAAGGCCATTTTGATTTACCCTCACCTTTCTGATTGTCAAGATTTGTGAACATCAACACATAAATGTTTGATAATCTAAAATAAATATAACAAACATTAGACAAATAAATCACCACCAGAGGGCAACAAATCTCCATGTTCACACAGGGTCATCTATGGGTTTATGTTCTCATGTCAAAAGAGCAAACTGCATCAGTGACAGTAAAATAAGGCTACATTTGTGAAATGGATATAGAATACATAATGTGAGCATTCTGTCGCCTTAACCTAGGTCAACTCTTTTTGTTTGTTTGTTTGTTTCATGGTGGCACTGTTGTAGCCAAATTCAACATTCTACAATTCACACTAAAAAAGCGTTAACTTTGAGCAGTCAGTGGTTAAATGCAATGAATGTACTGACCACGATGGAAAGTGGCAGTGGTCTTGACAACAATAACCTGCCTCTCCAGAGCGAGGGCAAAGAAAGAGGACCTGGAACCTCCCTGTGGTAAGAATGATCAAAGTATATATATTTGATATGTTATCAACGTATTATTACTTAAACCCTGTGGTCCTTGTCCCTGCAGATTTATCCAAAACCTCTGATTTGTCCCAGTTATATAGAAAAAAAAAACGAAAAGTAAAGAAAAATTCACTGAGTTACACCAACAGAACTCCCTCAGTTTATGACTGACACATGTGAGTGGAGAATGGCATGCTGGGATGTTGGAATGTTACTCTCTTTTCACAGTTTTATGTTTTTTTGAAGGCATGTACTCTTCCAATTCTCCAGCTCCACATATCTGACCTACATGTTGGCTGGATGGCATGACCTGTTTGTCTACTTGGAGACAGGCAAGTTCAATGCTATGAAACATTCCACTCAAAGAAGCCAGGAGACGAGCACAGAATGGCTCTTCACTAGAGAAGTTACAAAGTGCACATTTTAGCCTGCACACAGCTTATAGTGTCAATCTCTGCTCTGTAGCCTACTGCTTGCTTCCAGTGGACCACAGCCCCTGATGGCTGAATGAGCTGTATAATAGAGAATTGACTTAAAGGTGGGTGGCCACAAAGGTGTGTTCACAGACAGGTCACAGAACGGGTTTAGTTTAAATATTACACCCATACTAAATAGTGTAGCCTGTCACACTTAGTAATTTCTCCCATGAGCATTTTCTGCACTCTCCGCTCTGCTCAAATGTAAAAACTAACTGGATAATCCTTTTTCCACAATAGCTTCAGAATGTTGCGCCATTAATTCAACAAGTCAGTTGTCAGATGAAATGACTTAAACCCACAGGTTTAACATGACCAGTTTACTGGGGCCATTTCATAACAAATAATGATAAGCTTCAAAATTTGTCTTTCTGTCTGTCTTTCAAACACCAAACTATCGGAAAAGTGGGGGAGAAAAAGTGTTTGTGTTTAATACTATACTATAAACAGAGAAGAGAAGTTATTATTATATTTATTTTAGTTGAATAGATTCTTTTTCAAGCCCAAGATTTGGTTTGTTTTCATACCTGACAGTTTCAAATGCTCACTAGCGCTCTTACTCAGAGTGGTCACATGATGTTGCTGTGACATGTCCAGTCAGGTGATTTAAACCGTTAAAGTGCAGTCAAAACTGTCAGGTATTAAAACAAACTAAAAATTGATCTAAAAAAGAAGATTTGTTTTTTTATTGTCCTATTGCCCAATGCCTTTTTAAACAGAAAATACATTGCTACTATTGTTACCTATGGACCATTAACATATTTATAAAACGATTACTGCCTATTTTGATAAATGTTGCATAAACACTCGAAGGAAATGTTAGTTTAGTGCTTGTACATTACCTCACATATGTTTGCCTTCTCCTCTATAGTGAAGGTGCTGTAGCTGCATTGGCAATATACCCGAGATTGGCAGAGGTTATTAAAATGTGCAACAATTCATAACTGTCTGTAAACATAGACCTCACCAGAGACAGTAGAGAACACATTTCATTTTATGTCACGCCGTATAGGTTTACAGCTCAGCCCACCAAACTGGAACTTTTCTTAATATATAAATGCTAATCAGATGAAGATGGTGATAATATTTAGGAGGACAAGGCTGTATGTCTTACTATACTATTATATCTAATGCCAGTACATTCATTTTATCCCAAAAATATATAAAACTATGGCATTTTTAGCTAAAGCTGATTTGAGGTGGGCCCGTATGACTTCACTGTATGAGCTTGACATATTGAAGTAGTGTAACAGGGCATTTAATTTGACCTCAGTTTAACTACTTTTGAGATTTGGGAATAGAAAAACATACATAATTACTTTCTTCCCATTAATAGTGCACATGTAGACACTGCACAATGTGTAAACTCTTATGGCATTTGATTTAACTGTAATAATAAAATGTAGGAAGTGGTATTCTCACCATTTTGTTTGTGAGACTGTATATGTATTTCTTAGAGGTATAAATTGTTGTTTAATTAGCATAGCTTTATTATATAACTCTGTGGGTGGTGGAAACAGGGGTTGCCCCAAGGGGCTTGAGGGGGCACTAGCCTCTCCTAGAATGGCCAATGCACCCCCATAGCTCCACCAAGGATTTTCATTTTCATAGGACAGTCATGTTAACTTAAAATGTGACCACAAAGTGTTCAAAATGAGGCTACAATAAAAATAATTCCACATTAGGTTAGCACCCCCATATCTCCTCCAACCAAAAATGTGCACAACTGAATTTTTGCAGATAACTGGGAAATTTAAAAATTAAACTGACTTAGGTCATATTGACCTTATCTAGGGCTGTATAATCGACAAAAGAAAGACATTCTCTGTGCAGGGACTAACTGACCAAAAAACAACTAGGTGGCACATGTAGGTAGGTAATTCCTTCATATGTAAAAAAAAAAAAAAAAGGGAGATTAAACTCACAATTCACTCACAGTTTTTTCAGTTTTCTCACTGCATTATAATCCTATAAAAGTCTGTAAGAAACCTGTAAAAAGTCTTACAGCTCGACATTATTCCATAAGCCGGACAGTACAAGTCACATGTATAATTGAATAGACCTGTAACGCAAAGTGCACCAGGAGTGAACTATGTGAGGGGTGCCCTGCTGGTCAAGCCTGTCAGTCAAAATGGATCAACTTCAGTTTGGATGGAAGATTTCATGTTCTTCAAAATGTATGTTTTTTGTTTGCATTGTTTTTAGTTACTTAGTACCACTAAGGTATGTTTTTGACACTTACTTACTTACACTTACTACTAAGGGAAAACTAATGAACCTAATAATAGGATCACCAGCATCATTTTGCATAAAGTCAGACCAGAAAGAATAAAGATGACAGCTGTGAGTTTCATATCATTGCCTAAAGAAAACTGTGCTTTTTGAGCTTTAAACCACAGTTAAAGACTTGCTTACAAGAAGTGAATATCTAATATCTTGTAGCTTATGTGTATGTGAATCTGATTGCCAACAGTTATTTTGGAGAGCAGAATATTTTTGTATAAATCTGATTTGTACTGTATCCACACTCGCCCACACAAACACTTGACTAAAGCTGATTAAAACTGTAGCCATGACTTTGTGGGTGTGAGATTTGAGCGTTTGCTGCTCACAGTGATAAGCACCTTTCCCCTGTGTTCCATCGCTGTGGTCCCCAGCCTCCCACTGCTCCTGTCATTCCCCATCAGTCCATGTGCAGCGGTTATTAAACTCCTGACTCTTACAAAGCGCTCAGTGGAGAGTCTCCACAGGGCTTAAATCTGTGTAGGAGGAGGCGCAGTGCTGCACAGGTCAGATGCACCAAAGTACTGGCTTATTTTCAGAATGAAGTTATGGATAGAGTAAGGCTGATGCAAAACTATCTTTGCTGGCACCCTCTGAATCTTTGATGCAAATACAAAATGACTGATTGAACAAGTGCCACAGTAAATTTACATCTTGAGTGCGCGGGTGGTGTATCCTCCCCCATATCAGGATATTTCATGCAGAAAAATGTATCTAATTAGAATCTGAACCATATCATAATGCAAGTAATAAGAACAATGAAAAGCGGATGGCCAAATGCATATATCTAATGACTATTTGTACTTACTCTCAAGTCTCGGCAATGGCAACTTTTGTAACAAACTCTTGTGTTAAAATAGCTAGCTGTTTATTATAAGATGCTGTTATTATGAGTTACATCAGGGTTAAGATAAAGTACCTCTTAACTGCAAGTCACAGACAGAAATGTTTTAAAAGCAAATACTGAATAGATAGATACTGAAAGTTTATAGACAGTTAGCAACTATAAGCCATAACTTAATAACTTAAAAGTGTGATGAGTACAAAGAGTATTTGTCAGATTTATAAAACATGTATAATCTATTTCTAGTTGCTTATTAATATCACATATACAACCAGATCAGTGTCAGTATGTGCCTATTTCTAACCACACACGCACTGCTTCTCTCATGGGACTTACACAGGCTTCTGTGAACAATCTCGTGACGAAAATCCAAGGCTCTGCATGCACTGTTTCACTCCGTGGGACAGCGGTCCCAAATATTATGGTGACACTCTCTGGCTGTGAAGTAGATAAATAGATTCTCAGAGCATTAAATATAGACGGAGGATCAGACAGAGGCACTGCGTCATGCTCTGCTCCCTCCAGTTCAGTGGAGTGAGAAGACCTAAAAGTCTCCACCAGCAGTCTGCAGGCTTACATAACCTTCAGTGACTTTATTTGTTTTGTTACAGAGACCTCTTCGCAGTCATGCCTCACTGGTCCCCTATTTACTAGACTGGGGAAAAAAAATTCAATATGCTCCAGCGATGGCCCCATCTTCATACCAAATACTAAATATAATACATATAATATGACCAAATATAGTATAACACAGATAACAGTCAATAACTATCAGAAATATGTCGTTTGGCAGTACAGAATATTCAGCTTATTCTTGAAACAAAGGTTTTATAGCATTTATAATCTTGGAGAATTTGAAGAATGGTAGACACAGTAGAGGTGATTCAGAGCCACACAATCTTCACACATGATACACATCATCAGTGCCATTCCAAAACTCCAAATGCTTGGCAAATGTTTTTATTTGAATTATTATGGAGAATTTACACCTGTGTGAAATACTATAGAGGCAGAAATACAAATGTTGATATTGGGAATTGGGTCAAATTTCAAATAAGCTGTATCAAATTTTAGGTATTCAGACTTTAATTTGGGCTGGACAATGTGAAAATATATATTACAGATTGATCAATTACAATTCCATTTTTTTTCTTCTTTTCCTTGGCTTTCAAAAATATTTTTTCTGAACATAAACAATACTGACAATAATTGCATCGGAACACAAAAATATAGTTATTTCTCCCTCCAAAGTCTGAATTCAGCTCCAAACTACATGCTCTTCCATACAGAGGATTGGCTGTGGGCTAAAATGACAAAGGTTGACCAAATCTCAGTCTTGATTAATTTCATAATCTACTAATAGTGTCCACTGTTTTTTGAGACATACAATAATCCCAACCTAATTCAGACCACAAAGTTCAACAAGACTTAATGGACTAAGGCTTTTGGGACTCCATGGCTTAAGGAAGAGCTTGAGCTCAGAGTGAGAAAGTGTTAGACAGGAGGAGGAGGGGTCCTCGTGTTGGCGTCAGTGGTGGCTGCTAGCTGCAGTCCAGAGCTGCTCAGAGCACTCAGCTCCTCCACAGCCCACAGCCGCAGGATCGCAGTGACCACCCTCAGCCACAAATACTTGTGTATGCAGGGGGAACACCGGACCACCACAGAGGACAGGAGGGGAGAGGAAAAGTGACCTGAGACGTGAGAGGCGGAGGAGGGGGCTTCTCTTCAGACGAGCTCCAACTTCCTTCCATTACGCTCTTCGGATGTCGGAGTTCAGTCAATTATTTATTCTCTGTCTCATTTCTGGTCTGGGGAAGACAAGTTTACTTGCTTTAAAAGTACTTCCTGGAATTGGTAGAGTACGTATTCTTCCTTTCAATCATATACTTGTCTTGTGTTTTTTGTCTGTTTTCATCTAAATTTAATCTGACTGAAGTAAGTGTTAGAAAAGAGTATCATTCTCAGGTAAGCACATTATCCTGTGATACTAGTGCTTCTACTATTAAAGCTCAACACAATTATGTTTAAAGGGGCAATATGGAGCTTTTCTTCTGGTGGATGTTCTTCCTGCTTCCTTTCCCTGGAATGTTCCACAGTATGTCATGAAACATTTCTCAATGGAGACAAAACCACCAGGATAAATTACAGGTCCAATCTGTGGAGAGGCACTTCTGCTCACAGGAAGAGTGTGTATTTCAAGGTGTTGAGTAATAAGAACACCTGCAATTGAATAAATAAACACCTGTAATTGAATAAGTAAAGTATTAGCACATGCCTGGATACAAGCAGGTGGCAGACCCTCCACCAGAAAGTTGCTAATATATTAAATGAAAGAAATGGGAAAAATTACATCATCAATTCATAACTAGACAAAAAATGAAAAGAAGTCATATTTCAACCAATTTGTAGTTTCATATATCATGATGTATTCTGTGCCCTTTAACCTACCTTATTATATTATATTATATATTACCTATTCATCTGTGTTTCTTTTTAATGAAGGGCCTCCAAATTTCAGATCATCAGTTCTGAAGTTCCTTTGCTCCAGTGGACCACTCCCCTCATTAGCAGACTTCTCTATGCTGCTGTGCCCTTTGCTCACACACTAAGGCGGATAGACCCTTCCTCTGTGGTGGACCCTCTCCTCCTCTCTCTCAGCATGACCGGCTGTACAGCACGCTGCAAACAAGGCATCGCCAAACTAATGCAGTCACTACAGAGGCTAGTCTTTGGGACTCTCACCAAAGGTACCCTGTTTTATTTAAGTTTTCTCTCCTACCGTTTATCTTTCAGTCACTGGCTGTGTGATAAATACAAAGTATTGATTCAAATATTGAACTATTATCCCGATAATGACATTATGTCAATAGACCTGTGCAATTAATTGAATTTCAGTGTCCATCCTTAATTAAAGCTGTAGTCTTTTAGTCGATAAATGGTGTCTAAGTCAACTAAATGTTTTATGAGTTGGCTAATTATTTTTGTAGGATTATAAATAGAATGAAGAATGCATGGAGTGAGTTAGTTGGAGTTTTGGCAGTGACTGGACAGTTTAATCTGTCTTTTCACTGGTGAAGATGCTGTTTACCAGTAAATATCTGTATGCATACATAGAATGAGATCATTTTGAGAGGTTATGCCAGTGTGATGTCTCCTTTTAGTTGATTAATTGATGCACAGGACATGTCTACAGCTTTGATTACAATTATAATTATTACTCTAATCAGTTACAAAAAAAATGTGTGATCAAGAAATTCTGATTATTAACATGACTTTGTAAGTGCTATCAATGTGCATGTTTGTGTTTCCTTCAGTGGAAAAGTTCTCACTGCATCTTTCTGTGAGATCACACCTTTGACGTACTTTATTGTATTTCTTCTTTTCATTTTAGACACAGTGGCGCCAACCTTTTATTAATTAAAATATATATACTCAATATTTCAATTATCCATATCTTCAACAAACATATCCAACATCAATATTTCTGCTCACCTGCACATTAGTCATGTGAAATTCTGTGCTATGAGCCTTTGTGCAAACTGTCTGGTGAAAGGCAACTCTGTTTCCCTTGTGAAGCAAAGTGACTTGATCAAAAGTGTGTTCTAGCGCAATGTCCTTGAGAGCGCCACAATAGTCTGAGCTTCAACACTGCAAAGAATTGAACACTAATATTTTTAAATGGTGAAAACTATCTTTCTAGTCAAGTTATTGTCTGTTGAAAAAAGTAAAGCTAGATTGGAAATTTTAAGTTTATAATCCACATAAAAATGTAATAAGAAGTCGTCATATCCATAGTCTGCATGCATCCTGAGGAGAAACGGTTACACGCACAGTCAGCAAGAGACCTTAAATAGATCAGGCTGACTACAGATAAACCACATTTATATTTAAAATGTATTGACTCTACTGTACATAATCTATTCACAGGCCCATAAGCCAGTATACCAGTGCCAGCCTTACCTTCCAAAGTTCGTTATGTTTGCCAAAGCCCAGAAAGCCAGAGAAAATGTGAGCTTCCTGTGCTTTGAGTTGACCTTTTCTTAAAATGGGTTAAGACTATTGTGCTTTGGGCAGCACAGGGAACACTGCTTGATTTTTTAATGTCACTGATTTAATTGAAGTGCCTCCAGTAACACACAGTGGTAATTTGTCTAATAACGAAACAAGGAAGTTAGTTTGAGCTGGGAAATAAAATGTGTGTGAAGTACAAAGTTGTTTTTTTTTTTTTTTTTTTATAGTAACCATGGCAGCACCCACTGATGGAGATATGTAAGACATGGAAAATAGGAAGAGGATGAAAGGAAACATTTGAGTTATGTTTAATGTTACAGCCAAAGGTCTCTTCACAAATGACAAAGGGTATATCATTTTACTATAACATTATGGGACCATAAGGGACATTTTAGAACAAGTTAACAATGCATTTATTTTAGTGTGGCTTTTTATTACTGGCTGTGGTTATATGCTCTCTCAAAATCTGATTAATATAAGATTATTTAAATTACAAATCATCTAATCTCTTTCTGATCATAGTCCCTTTGATTGCTCACATCAGACTTTGCAGTTTATATGTGATTTAAGTAATGTTATAAATTCAGAAATCAGATTATAATCAGATTTTGGTGTGCATGTGAACAAGGCTACCGATTTATAAGACCTTTATATTGTGGTGTATGATTCAAGGTGTGGAGGTGTGGATATATCTGGGAATACATGTCTGTTTGCCAATAAGGGCTGTCATAATGTAAATAATAAGGCTATTGTCCAAGGAGCATGCTCAAAGCTCAAAGCTGCAGTGAGTCTGACAGCTTTATCTACGTTCTTGTGTTACATATCAGTTGGCCAAAATCTGTTCCATGACAGGACCCAGGAATGATTCAGATAAAACAGCATGTACTGTATTTTCTGTGTTGTGGGCTGAGAGCTGAAGGTTAGTGTGCTTTTCACTTTGGTTGGCACAGTCTGATGCTGTGGTGGTGGGTGTTTTCTGATTTTATATGAATCAAATGCAAAACTTTATCAGCGAAGAGTGATTTTCAGAAACACAAAACTATTTTTTTATTTTTTTATCCGATTTGATGAAAGTTGTACAGTCTAATCGTATTTTCTACTACATATTATATTATATTATACTAGATATTATACACTAAATTATACCTTTTTCTGAGGCAGATTTCAGTGACTATCATTATTATGTTATGCATAGTAGAAGACATGAAAAGCTGCAAAACCCACGGAAGCATGTTTGGTAGACTGAAAAATTCAGGTCCCTCACCTCATTCTTGCAGTAATTTGATTTGTTCTGCACACTTGCCTGTACATAGAAGACTTGGAGAGATAGTGTATAGAGTCATGTGAGCTGAAGCATGAAACTTCTGCTCAGTCACGTCTGAAAGGCTGTGTTAACAAATGCAGCACATATAGATTCATGTGAGGACCTTTAAACACTGAGCACAGAGCACGACATGTGGAGGGGAGTGGGTTAGGCCTCAGGGGCCACACCACCAGAGAGGAGAACTGAAATCTTACACTGCTCTTATGAAATCATCTTTGTTACTTTTATACTCCTGACCTAGACAGAAGATGCATGTCTAATCTTAAAACATACCCGCTGGATCACAGGGAAAGATGTTCTACTAGACACTGGAGAGATGTAAATCTGTAGCCTCTGGTGAATGCCTTTGAGACCTGACACTGAAGAAACAATATGAGGCAGATTGAAGCATTGATAATATTGAGAAAAGGGGAATGGATAGAAATAAAGACATCTAAGACAGCTCAACAATACACATTTTTATATACTTGTGCTTATATACAAAGATGTGTACAGAACATACAGAGAGTAACAGCTAGAGGTAATAGTTTTATTGTTGGGGCACTGATGGACAGTGAATGACAGACATAAAAAACCTAAAACAAAAAAAAACAAAAAACAAAACTGAATGAAGCCAATAAAAGTCATCATAAACTCAGGTGAGATAAGAACATGCAGACAGAGGATATACAGTAATATTGAGACTGATGGCTGGTTGTAGTACGACCAAAAGTCAAAAAGTAGTATTAGTAGTAGTAAAGTAAAAATGTATTTAAAAGCATCACTTATTCAAATATACAATTAAACGTCCTGCATATTTTACCTTATAGTGCAGTTCATAGTTACAGTATGACGTGCAGAGCGCAGAGGCAGAGCAGGTGCAGCCTTGTCTCCTTCATGCTACACCTATCTTGTTTTATTCCACCTCACCTGTGTCCTTTGGGTGCATAACCTTGCAGGAACAACACAGCACAACATGGGCATAAATCTCTAGCCCCTTCTGATATAACTTCCCCTGCAATATTTCAAAATAACACACCGTTTATGACCCCTCTTCCAAAATCCATCTTCAACCACTCTCCTTCTGCGTGGAGCTGACAGTGTAACTATGCTTTTAATTTTTCAAATCACCTCACTACATGCATTTATGTAACGGTCTTCATCTGGAAGTATTTTTATCTCTTGATTCCTTCTCCTAGCATGAAGTGTAGCATCCTTGTCTGTCTGTAGTTGTAGATGCACATGGTAATAGGTTGGTCAGTTATGGTGCACTCTATGTAAAAGAAATGCCTTGCTGCCTATTTTACCTGGCATGTTAATCTATTTCTAAAGTATGATTTAATTTGTTCATTATGTCTATCTAAATGCACTCTTGAGAATTGTGGGTTCAGTGCTGTTATTCAAGTACACCTACTAAGTATAATGTACATTTGTAGTGTGCTGCCATCTCTTGGTCAGTAAAGGACATTGCAACACCACATACCAATACCCTTTTTCTTCTTGATACTAATACTACTTGACTGATTCCATGCACACATTAACATAATACTTAAAAAAAAAAATAATAATAATAATGAAATGAGACAACAAAACAAAATATTGAGCGCTTTTACTGCATTATAATATATACCAACCATATGCATATCAGTACAAATATGATAATCAGATAACGAATAAAGGAAGTTTCTATTATTTGCACAGAATCACCAATCTAAATGATTATTCCGCAGTGCTCTGTATTTCTTATAAACGCAATAGAGATTGGTGGTATTGACTGACAACTGATTCAATTTGAGTCTTAGTTCTGAATAATAAATGTGTTTATAGTTATAGAAGAAGCTTTATAAAAATGTTCTGAGTGCAGAGGGAAAGAAACAGCATTAAGAAACAACAGAGATTTAACACTGAAAAAGTCCCTTCCTGTAAAACAAAGTATATAAAATATGAATGTGTTGGCTCAGTTTTATTAAGGCCTTGTGTGAAATGCTTTAGGCTACTGCGGAGTGACGTTTGGATATGCTTTCTGCTTCTTTGTTACATAAAAAGATAAAAATATTGGTTTATTTGTGAGTATTAACCACATAATTGCCCAAATAAATTAGAATATATAAAGTAAGTTGCCACAAGGGTAAGAGCATGAGAAGAAACATATAAGACTCACTGAGGTGGTTAAAATACACCAAAAAAGAAATAAAATATCTTTGTAAATACACTTCATGTAACACTATAAGCTCAATGTTAATACTATTACTATTTTTTTCTCAGCTTGTATTTTAAATTTCAATGCATATGATCAAATTCATGAATTATTACGATAGGTTTGCTTGTTAAATAGTTAGGATGTTAAGTATAGGTGCGTGACTTAACAGTGTGCTCCAGTATACGGGGTGTCACTGATGTTACTCTACTGATCGTGATGGAAATGCACATTCACCATTTTATGCATGACTTTGACTTTCATGCCAACTTAATCTGTTTAAGTATGAACTCTGCTCAGCCAGTTGCATGACAGCACCTGACCACTACCACACACGACCTCCAAGTGAAAGAAGGAGAATAGCACACACCATCAGCAACGACAGAGCAAGTTTCCAGGCCTTACGTAACCCCTGTGCAATATTAAACAGGTATTTATGAATGACAACATACTCCCAGTGTCCATATTCCATACACTATACATATGACTCTAGTAAATTAAATAGATTTTTTTTTTCTTTCTTGTGTGACTTGTAAGAAAACTAGAAAGCTGAAAAATTGCAGGTCATGAATTTTTTAAGCATTGAGAGGTTTTTCTGTAGCACTCACAGACGTGGAGGGGCGGGGGCGAGAATTTACATATCCGGCTTTCACTTTGCAACCTCATGCACCACGGCAACCATTTTATGATGTTACACATGTATTGGCTTAGTCTCAATATCGCTGTGCTAATTCTACCACTTACTACCAATCTGAATGTCGATCGATGGAAAAACAAAGTAGTAATTTTCTTCCTCCGAATGCAAGTCCAGTCTGATCTGATTTGAATCGAATACGCTATTAAAGTCGTAAAAGACTTTTTACATCAGTATAATGCAAGTGCTTACTCAGTGTCATATTTCATCCCTGTTAGATAAGACTTTATGACTGTAAGACAGAATTTCAATAAGCACCGGAAAATTACTCACTGCATGCATAAATAAACAAAAGAAAAAAGGAGTAAACATGTGGTTCATCCTCTATATTCATTTAAAACAGTATGCAGTGAACATTAAGCTCCTACACTCAGTCTGTTTAAATAAAATAGGTTGACAACTACTGCCAAGTAAAGGAATTTTTTGCTATGGAGAGAACTTAAACAAAGCCAATCTTGCGTAACTTCTGCCCATATCTGACCATGATGAGATTGTAGTTCAGGGAATGTAATGTTCATAGAGAATAAATCTCTTGTGTAGGTCTATAATGCCCTGAAAGAATGTGTGTGTGTGTGTGTGTGTTTCTTTGTCGTTTGAGTTCTTTCGTGCAATAGATGTATTTTAATTACTATTTTCCATTACTAATACTGTACATTTGGTTTAGCTATTAATATTTCCATTGATTATTTTGTTATAATTCTGTTTTCATGACCCTTCTGTATGAGATTGTCCCATGCTCAGTATCTCAGTGATGTTCATGCAACATTCTGCGGACTTTTTCCCATCTAAAGCATATAATATTTAAATTGTTCATCATTTCATCGTTCCGAAACACTAGCGTACATAAGAAGAGGGCATGCCTGCTTATTTAAGAAGAGGGCATGCCCACTTATTTCCCCACTTACTCATTACACCTCCAATGACACCTTAGGGAGCACTTTACGGATTTGTTCGTGCTAAGTAGTTATTGGCCTGTGTGAGTTGCATTGTGTTGTATGCCAGGTTTGTCCTTTACCTTTTCTCTCAATGCGTTGGATGTTATTTAGTGGTGCCAAAAATATGGTGAAACATGTTGAGGAGGCAGGGGTAGGGGAGTGAGAGAGCACCCTGACAGATGAGTAGAGGGGAGGGAGTGGCGCAGAGAGGCAGCTTTATATACTGTATGTGCAACAGAGAGCGCGCCAATCCCGTGTGTGCAGAAATGCTAGTGAGCGGGTTATTGCAATAGTAGAGGATATTTATGCTTTATAAGGAAGAGGACTCTACCAGGACTACACGCTGGGTTGTTTGGCTTAGGTTGGTTTCCACAGCGACAACATGGGTGCAGTGGTGGGCACTTTGACCATGCAAACCAAACAGAGGAGACCATCTCGAGGTAGGAAAGTATGAATCAATAGCAAAGTAGTTGAATTTAAATGCAAAGAGTTGTTCTGTAATGATGCTGGCCACGCTTTACCACACTTGTGAATTATTTAACTAGAATGACTGAGCATTTGAACTCCAAAATGTGTGGCAAATGATAGGACAACAACACAAAAAAAAATCTGTCACAGGATTAAGGCTGATCTAAACGTCCCAGATGTACAAATGTGGGCCACCAGACACATGATGTAGAGATTACAGCGTGCCATAAAGTAGGTTGTCCTTGGTTGAGACTAAAAGCGGCTAAAATCACTAGCCTGCACTGTTGCTTTATTATTGTGTGGTAGCTGAGAGTGAGGGAAGAGGGGGATCGGAGGTTGGGGCTGTGTGAATTAACACGCAGCTCACATATCATACGTCTCTCCACGGCCGTATGCTTGGGAATCGGGTTGTCATGGAGACTGGGTTGAAGGGGGCATAATACAAAGAAAAAGAGTAACACTGATATTGCTTCAGAAGGGCTCATGGATTTGAATATGTGTTAGCCAGACCATGCTGAGGGCTTCCTGCTGTTTTCAGATCCATTAGTGATGGCTTTGATGGCTGGCTTTAAGATAAGATCAGGTAGACATAGATTTAGTGATGCCAAGCGTAAAAAGCAAATATGCTGTCAACGATGACTTGTTGCACTTAAGCAGTCAATCTCGATTAGATGGTACACATTAAGACAATAGTCCTTTTTTAAAACTTGTATGTATTTATTATTAATCATGTATTTTTTAATGTGGCCTACTTATTTACATTAGAGGGCTGATGTTATATTAGCAGTTCCCATTGTCTTGGAAGTATCACTCAATGTTGTATCTATTTTTTTCTTTTCTAATTTTAGGTTTAATTCTCTAACCTCCATCATGGCGGAACTTTGCCCCAGATGTCGCCAAATAAGTAGTTAGCAACGCTTCAGTAGACAGTTTAAAGACCAAGGCACACAGACCTTGACACTCACCACATGACTCATTTTTTTAAAGAAAATTCAACAGAAAATATTTATTTAACTTAGCTATATAATACCTTTTTAATAATTTAAGAATAATAGTACTGTTGGTCTCATTTTTTATTCATTTGTTACTTTATTTAATATTTCATTCCAATAAGTAAAGTACATGTTAAATTAATTAGGGACAATGGGCAGTGAAAGACACTCGACAGTTATCAGGAGCTGCCATCTGCTGTGTGAAAAATTCAAGCTTTCTGTTGTATACAGGCAGATTCAGGGTTGTTTCCTTTAACTCAATTACATTACAGTCTGTTGTTTCCATGCATCCAGTTTTCTCCAGGTAATATTTAAATCAAACATATGCTAAACATTACAACAATGTCACTAGAATTTGATGTTGTTAAAAAATCTAAAATCTAAAACTGAACCTGAATATGTCACCTTGGCTGTATTGGTTCAGTTTCTATAAACACTTTTATTTTTGTATTTATTTATTTGATTGGGACAATGCATGTTAATGAACAGACATGATTCAAAGGCTAATTTTCATCCGTTGTCCTGAGGGTTGGAGTCAAAAAAGGGTCAAAATAAAAATTGCACACTATACTCATTGCACAGTTCCCATAATTGCACATTCTACTCATTGCACATTCCACTCATTGCACATTATACTCATTGCAGTTCCCATGATTGCACATACACTCATTGCACAGTTCCCATGATTGCACATTCTACTCATTGAACAGTTCCCATTATTGCACCATATAAAATATTGCACAGTTCCCATAATTGCACATTAAACTCATTGCACAGTTCCCATTATTGCACCATACAAAATATTGCACAGTTCCCATAATTGCACATTAAACTCATTGCACAGTTCCCATTGTTGCACCATACAAAATATTGCACTTCTTTTGTTATCACATTTTATTTATTTTTTTCATTATCGATACTTGTATTTTTTGTGAGAATACCACTAGAATTTATGTTGAACAAATGCATTTCAGCTGCTGGGTAAAATATTTACAATCATTAAGTCAAATCTTTAACTCCTTGGGGGATTAAAAGCACCACGCACAGTCAGTGGCAAATCTCCCACATCTATTGACTTGAGAGATTGTATGTTTGCCCTGTGTACAATGCTGTGCACTCCCTCCTCTTCCCTCTTCTCCTTCCTGTCATCTTGTTCACACATCACACTTGTCACCCCTCTCCCCCAATCAACACCTCGCCTCTCTTTGCACCTTTTCTGTTAAGTGGAAGATACCACTGAAAATGAGTCAATGTTGGATCAGGGCCTGTGTCAGGAAATAAACCACATTTGTATTGTACATATGTGGAAATGCTGATACCTTTTTGGATTCAGTTCACACTTCAACAGCTCAAACAAATTTATCACGGCTGTCTATCTCCATGACAACAGATTTCTTGGGGTTCCTGCAAGTGTAGCCAATACAGCACAGAGGAAGATGAGGGTCAGGCTGTGATTTATATGTCATAATTAATATATCAATCTATGTTCAATATATGATCGGAAGAAACATATTTTGTCCGACTCAGTAACACTTGGACCTTTGTTCTTTATTTAGGATGTATTTGGCCTATACAATAACATTTAAGCAGCAGCTGGTTGAATAATTAACATCTCTGACATATTCTTTATACTTGAACTAAGCGCTAAAGTGTTGTGCTTATTATCTACTGAAACATTTAAGTAATCTGTCATATTTTAAATCAATTTAGGAAAATAGGAAAGGAAAGAAATTGCGTTTTTATTTAACCTTTATGTAACCAGGAGAATGTCATTGAGATTAAAAACATCTCATTCAAGGGTGTCCTGATCAACACATAGTTACAACATACATATAAAAAACAGTAAAATAACATATAAATCACAGATTAAGAAAATGAAGTGCACATTACTGATAGTCATTAATGCTTTCCACTTGGATTTTAAGGCTGGATTTGTTGGTATAATTTTTTTTTTTTTTTCAAGATTTTCCTCACTTACCTTATGAATTCACACCATTCTTATTATTCACTAATTATTCAGTGTTTAAAAGCACTTTTCACAACAAGCACGCTAACTGCGCAGCTTTTGATTCTCAGATATTAAAACGATTTATAATTAGATGCAGTGGACTTGTTTTAACCCTAACATATATGTACTGGAGCAAGACTAATTTTACCCAAATACAAGAAAAAAATTGTCCAAGATAATAGCTCTGTCAATTTAGTCTTTCTCCAACACGCAAAAGGAGCTGAGTGGACAAAGCTTTCTTCCTCAGCTCTGTGCAAGCACAAGTAACAGAGCGCAACAACTGATCATGCCATCGTAAGGAGTACGAGTCAACACTTCTCTGTGTGATCAAAGTACAAATGTAGGGAGGCAGTTGTGCGAGCATAGCCCTGTAAATTGAAGTACAGCGATACCCCTGCCTCCTAGTGCACAGAGAAGACCATCCTACTCATGAAAAACAAGTCACAGTGATGCGTCATGGCTCTACAGTTAGTAATGAACCTCAGCGAAGCATGATAAACAACCTCGTGTCAACCATTTAAGGACAAGGATAGTTACGGACAAGAAGAAGCATTCATATACAGAAGTGTGTGTGTTGTATCGAAAGTTTGATTGGTACAGTTCACACACACACGTTAACTATTGAACTGGAAACATATTTAACCATTGGAAGCAATGTTCACTCAAATTTTTCACGAGTCTGAGCAAAGACACAAACTCAATGAGCGTCCCATGGACCACTGTGAGCGACATCAGACGTGTGCACTGTGGTCATGCTGCATCGCATCCATGTTAAATGGTTTATTAAAAGAATCAAATTACCACATTTATATCGTACTTATACAATGAAAATGACAAAAACCATGACATGTGTAGTATGTTAATGCTATTGGAAGTATAAATATTTAATTTTAACTATGGAAAACCATGAACTTCCAACCAAACCAAGACAACTGTAAACTCCAATGTTGAAAACACACTTAACATTTTTATGATAAAGCTCTGACTTGTATTATGAGTATAAGCCATTGTGTGACGCTTTTGCTTGATTTTTACAACTCATAAACTAGTGACAGTATCAATGACCAACACACACTGAGAGGAATCTGTGTCTGCACACCCAGCTGCTCTATTAATGTACATTTACATATCATATCAAAACACAATATAAAATGTATATTTGTACATAAAATATATTCAAAACAAGTAGTATGGGTCAAACTAAATATATATTTACAAACCACACACTGCAAACAGTGAAAAAGCACACACTGGAAACTAAAAATACACTGTACATGTGACAGTGTGACAGTCATTCTGTGACAGAGGTTGGAGGATCGAGTCCCGCTCGGACCAACTTCTGTCATTGTGTCCTTAGGCAAGACACTTCGCCCAAGTGGTGTGTGTGTGATGATTGGTGGTGGTCGGGGGGGCGCAGATTAGCATTAGCTAATGCTAATGATTACACATGATACACATTTGACCCACAATTAAGTCAATAGCAGAATAAACCACACTTACCGATCAGGAACAGCATCCAGTCCATCAAATCTTAAGGTCCTCTGCTCCTGAGTCCATCATGAGATCTTCACTCGGTTCCACGAACCGCTCCAGGTCCGAGATGCCTCTAGTTTAACTTGTACAAACATCCAGTGTCCTCGGTTTTTGTCCGTTTCGTCATGATTAAAACGCAAAACTGCTGCAAAAGTTACGCGTAAAGTTACGCAATTACTCGCGCGGATTCTGCCCGAGGGCGGGCCGTGGGAACGTTAAGGTGTTAAACACTTAGCATCATTAGCGAGTCTTCACTCCACATCGGCCACATCGGCTAAAACTCTGGTAGCGGCTCATGAGGACATGAGGACATGAGGACGCCTGACGTAGATAAACTGTGCAAATACGTGGATCACATAATTGTCTGGAGCAGCTCGTCCCCGGTCACACTCACTGACTCACACTGAAAAATAGCGCAGAATGAATTGTTGTCTGTTTATTTTATTTTCAACTCCGGTTCGTTTTTTTTGTGCGCAGCGCAGATTTTCTGTGCGCGGAGACCGTATTAGCAGTGCGCAATTGCGCACGCGCGCAGCTTAGAGGGAACAGTGATTGGAAGCCTAAAGAGTATGAACAAATGAGAGGACCAAACAAATCATCCTGTCCCTGTTAAATAAACCAAACTGATACAACAAAATAGATGATTATAATCAACGATGACTGATAACATACTGTTTTAAGATCCATCAAAAATAGAAACAGAGATTGTTAAAGAAAATGCACATTAAAGAAAATTTTATACAGTTAAATGTTGTACAAGTCACAGGAATATTTATAGGTGGTGTAAAAAGTGTAATTAGTGGCTGGCGCTCAAAGTTAATCATCACTGCACCTTGTTTGTGCTGCTGGGAATGATCTAAGATTATTTAGACAGTGATTGGCTCTGGGGTGCAGTGTGATGCATAACAAATACTCAGTGCTGTGACTGGTGGTTAATGGGATTCGATATGGCAGGGGTATAGGGTGATGATAATTGTATTTGGTGTTTGCTTTCCTTTCTCTCGTGCATTAGAACATTCGGTAACCTAGAGGCACTGTACTGTATTGGTGTCTTGAGAAACAACAGGGGGCTGGGTTAAAGTGGGGGATAATTTAGTTCAAGGTTGGTTTATTGACCAGCTAAGAATGATTCATGAGAGTTACTGGCATCATGGGGGAATGTGAGAATCAAGAGGTTTTCGAGTGTGCAACTGCGTCGGTTAATTGATAATCGCGATTTTGCAGGTCACGATATCATTTTAAGGACTAAAAAAATGTTATTTGTGAGAATTTCGGCAGTTTAGTTAGCAGGTTCTTACTCAATTTGTCCAACATATGCGGCAGTGGTAGTAGTGCCTCTCTTTTGGTTCCATTAGACCTTGCCCTTTTCTGAACAACACCACTTTCTTCTAATAATATACACTGTGATCAGGACTTTATTTCCTCTGCAATCCTCTTCACCACACAATAAATAATACCATGTTTTTTTTCCTAATCTGGTTTTGTTGCTGGTACTGCTTGCTGAACTATTGGAGTGTGCTCAGTGCGTTAGTATTTAGCCCACAGCCCCGTGTACAGTCACAGTGATAAACATTCGCCTGCAGCAAACCCAACTCAACACACCATTAACTGCCATCGATCTTTATGTTACCATTAATAAAAGCCCTCAGCTCCCCGGGCTATGTAACATTTGTCAAACACCGCTCCCCAATGCCCACTTTCCATTCCTTTTTCTATTATTTTCACTTCAATAAAGCTTTGATATGCGTTGCGGTTGAACTAAAAAATTACCATAAATGTAAATCCTTAGCTGATGCACTGTATGAAATGTTCTTTTGTTTCCTTAGATAAAGCTGATGATGAACTGGAAATGACGATGGTGTGCCACAGACCAGAAGGCCTGGACCAGTTAGAAGCACAGACCAATTTTACCAAACAGGAGCTGCAAATTCTCTATCGGGGATTTAAAAACGTAAGAGACAAACAACCAGATTTTGTCAGTTTTATTTCATAGTACTACACTTGCCTTGCGTATTTATTTATTTTGGCACTGTAGTAGTAGTTGAAGGTCATTAAATTATATAGTGTTGTTGTAAAGTTGAATCAAATTAAGTTGAGAAGAGTAATATTAGGTACAACAGTGAGAGGAACAGTGAAAGTAGTGATATCATATTTTTGATGCAAACATACTTTTTTCATTTTCAAGTAGTAATTTTGAAGACAGCTTTTACCAAATAATTAGCAGGAGTAAAAGAGCCTCCTGTGTACTTTTCGCTCCCCTAAATCAAAGAGGCCTTGTTGTCACTGGAGTGAAACTGTTTAGACAATGTATTAAAAACTTCCCATTCGATTATTCACTTGAAAAACATATACAAAAAGGCAAAAAATAAGCTGAAAGGTGCTTAAGTGTGATCTCTCTATCTTGTTTTAATAGGAATGTCCGAGCGGTGTGGTGAACGAGGACACTTTTAAACATATTTACGCACAGTTCTTTCCACATGGAGGTAACATTTCATTCATAATCACATCCGCACTCTCTGTTACTATCTGTGAATTTCAAAGGAAAACTTTTAATTGTATCCCTTCTTCAGATGCAAGCATGTACGCTCATTATTTATTTAATGCATTTGACACGACTAACAACGGCTCCATCAAGTTTAAGGTAGATATTTCTTGAGATGCTTCTTTCTTTTGTATTTATTTGACTTAATAAGATATTAATCAGTGTGTTAGCAATCAGCTTCACCATAATGATAAAATTAATGTGCTAGAGTTAGCAAAATATCACCCATTTAGAGCAGGTAAAACCAATACATATTCGACTAGACAGCAACATACAGTTTGAGTAGTTGCCACAGTTTGTGATTTTTGAACTGATGTATATTTGTATTATTTTTCACCCCAACAGGACTTTGTAATGGGCTTGTCCATACTTCTTAGAGGAACCCTGCAGGAAAAACTGGAGTGGACATTTCACCTTTATGACATCAACCGAGATGGATATATAAATAGAGAGGTATGTGACGTGTACAGGTGCATGTAAATAGATCTTTGATTTAGACTAAACCATCATGAAAAGTCATCATGAGAAGGAAGGAAAGTAGGATCAGGCCTGGATAGTACTGGTCTGGATAGGAGACCACTGGGAATAACAGGTGCTAGAGTGGGACAGCAGTGGCAGTGAGAAGAGCACTTTCCCACTCTGAGAGTGGCATATTGTTGTGTCCTTGGGCAAGACGTTTCACCCATATTGCCTCTAGTGTCCATGTATGTCATGTATGTTCTTTAACATCACAATCCCAACCAAATAAACCTAGTAATAATAATTAAATGAGATAAATTATTTATTGTCCATAAAACGGAATTTGATTTACATACATGCCACTGGTCCCACAAAAAATAATATGTATTTACATTTAAAATGATTTTAAGTCTTATTGGTGAAGCTAACCTTTGGAGTGAAACTCAAATGTTTACATGTTTCAGGAAATGACTGAGATTGTCAGAGCCATCTATGACATGATGGGAAAGTACACTTATCCTGCCCTGAAGGGGGACGTCCCACAGCAGCACGTGGATGCCTTCTTCCAAGTATGTCACATTCATTTACATATTACATATTGGAAAACAGTGACTTATTCCATTTAACTCACCGAGGCTTTGCATTATTCATATTGCATGTGTGACTTTTTTTCTTTTAGAAAATGGACAAAAACAAAGATGGTGTTGTAACAATGGATGAATTTATTATAGCTTGTCAAGAGGTCAGTATTGTTATTATTATTATTATTTTTTAATATATCAAATTAGACCGTCCAGCACTTTTGAGGGATGTCTTGAAAAGTTAATGTCATATTTTCCTTACCAGAAAAAAAACACTACCTTTGCTATTTAGAAACAAATGAACCAGAAAGTTGTGCATATTTACATCTTGTAAATGAAAAGTGAACAGGTGCCCATCTGCTCAGGATGCCTCCTGGACGCCTCCCTAGGGAGGTGTTCTGGTCATATCCCACTGGGAGGAGGCCCCGGGGAAGACCCAGGACATGCTGGAGGGACTACGTCTCTCTGATGGCCTGGGAACGCCTTGGGGTCCCACCAGAGGAGCTGGAGGACATGTCTGGGGTGAGGGGAAGTTTGGGAGTCCCTGCTTAGACTGCTGCCCCCTGTGACCCGGCCCCGGATAAGTGGAAGAAAATGGGTGGATGGATACAGTACAGTTTTAGCAGAATGTGATTTTTCTAGTTGAGAGTCACCAGTGCTTGAGGCTTTTTTGTAACTGAAATTATAAATCTTTTTTTTTTTTTTTTCTGTGTTTGCCTACAGGATGAGACGATGATGAGATCCATGCAGCTGTTTGAAAATGTGATGTAGGAGCAGAGGATTCAACATAAAACAGAATCAAAGAGAAAGTCTGAGGGCTTGTGTGCTTGTAAGTATGAGTGTGAATGTAGACAATAGGTACCAGATCTGGTCTCTAGACTCTGGACAAAGGGACTATTATTTCACTGGACCTCAGATTATAATGCTACAGCCTCTGCAGTGACTGGTGGAATTAAGAGACAATTTAGGCATCTAAAGAAGAATGGTGCATACAAAGCTGCACAATACCAGAAAAGAGCTAATGCACATCCAGCCACTTCATTTACTTTGCCAAAATATGTTCTTTATTGCCAAAAATAAACTGCATGCTTTTGCAAGTTTTTGTTAAAATGATAAAGGAATAGGGCCATAAAGGGACTTAACATATTACCATTGACATTCATTACATGATGCATTATATGTTGTTTATCACCATTTAGGGATTGGTGTATCTGTACATTGACCTTGCTGTATTGCATCGATCAGCTGTAGCTTGCTGTTAATTGTGTCATTGGAACATCTTTGTCTTGTGTCTTGTATGTTAAAGGCCAGTGAAGATCTAACTATGTCTAGTCAAAAAGATGTTTTTATAAATGATATTTTAATATTTTCTCTGCAGCTTTATTTCTTGTAATTGTGTAATGTAAGAAAGTGTACCCATTTAATGAAGTGCCCAATAATGTTCTACATGACTTTAAAAGAAAACTGCACATGAGAGAGGTGGTGTATTCCTGCAAATTAAATGTACATTAAAATGAATGAGTATAATATAGAATCTTGCAGGACATACACTAAATGTAAACATATTGTATTGTTATATTTATGGCACTGAGGAGGGCTACATCTGTGTCAACATTTGGCCCTGCCTCCTCTTTCCAAACTCAAGATGTGATGTCACTCTGATGTGCAGACAGAGTATTGGGCTAAATGAGTGACTCATGCTGGCTCTCTGCTGCTCACTGTGTTGCAGGGTGTGTTTTAAAGCACCACCATAATAGAACCTCACCAGGATATGGGCACATAAACTCTGAAATATTCATCACTCCTTTTTGCTGGTTTTACTTGCTCCTGTGAAAGACTTGCTCTTAGCTGTATAAGCCATGACACATCCGCTTGACATCACAGCTTTGGTTTTTCATAATCATATGGACATCAAGGTTAAAGAGAGAATTATTGTGTCTCACAAACATGAATTTATTTGAAGCCATATAAATAAATATTTAAGTTATTAAACTGAGTTCGAAGTCTTTGTTTAAAAACAACAACAACAAAAAAAAAACCAACAACTTATTTATTCAATATCACCTAAGTAGACCTACAGCAGTTTATTGTACAATATGACAATGTTGCAGTTTGGGGTGGGGGGCAGTGGATACTTGCAGTATCTGTTTAACTGTATTTTCTATTTTTATGGAGGATAACAGAAAAAAGGCTAATTATGAAGATAATTTAGGCCTACTTGATTACTGATGGGTCCATTAACTTTACCAGAATACAAAACATCTGCACATTAATAAAAAAAAAAAAAAATGCTGTGGTGTACCCTGAAACCCTGCCTATTGTTTAATTTATGTTAAAATAATACGTTTCATTATACAAGTGGCCTGTACTACATAACGCCCTGTGAGTGTAGTTCTTATACGGTACTGTAGAGGGCAGTGTTATTTCATGTCGCTGGTGAGAGCTCCGTGAAGCGCAGAAGAAGGAGCAGGGGGCGGGGCCGGAGGCGGGGCTGCGGCACCACGTTTATCACCGGTGGTCACAGTGGAGGGATCAGTGTGGTCCTAAGAACTCTGCAGCTCTTTACACTGATCGGCTTTGGTCTTTTATTATCAAGATGAACGGTTTAGAAGAAGAACCCATGGCCCCTCAAACATTTCTTTACGGTGAGAATAACATAGTTTTACGACACTCCGCCATAATGTTAAACTGTGCTCGTGTTATTTAAGGCTAACGCAGAAGGGAAAGACATGCCCTCAAGTTACCGTGCTGCGTATTAATTTTGTTCAACTCAGAGCCTGCTTTAAGATAAAAGATGATATACTTGAATGTTGGTGTTAAATGATGTTGACATGTTGAAAGCACAGTGTAGAGTGTAGTATGACTACGCCGTACACGTGTTTGTCCACAACATGGCGGCCGGCTGGTCAAAAGCGACAATACAGTTTATTCTTTCAAAATAGAGGTTTTATTTTAAATTAAAGAAAACAAGACCGTACTATACCGCACTATGGTGTAATCGATTTATCTGAAATGTCCACTGTGTTTGTTAAAAAGCAGTTCACAGCTAACTGTGAACTTAGCAATGCCACAACGTGGGTTTATCACATGGAGCTCAAGCTGCCTAATAAACGATTCATTTAAGGCCTACCTTCAAGTCTTTGCCCACTCTACTATATATAAAAGAATATACATTTACCCCACCTACTATTTAGTTTAATTTGTAGATTTTAACGCATTTTTATAGCGTGTCTTGACTGGGAATCCTCAAATGACCCCCTTTTGGGGTTACTGGGTTAATAGTTTTCAGGCGTCCTCCTCGTTAAACGCATCTTACTATTCTGTCTCGGCCACATTATGATCAGAATAAGAACAATTTTCTTAAAGTGGAAAAAACTGAACAAAAAAATAAATTTTGGAAGAATCAGATCTGAATGCACATGCAAAATATTGACGTATATCAACATTTAGTACAAAATTAAAACTATTCTTACATCTATTTAGATACATTAAATGTTTATTCTCAGGAAGTTTCTTTTCTGTCAATTTTTTTTTTTTAAATATTTATTTTACGTGTGGCTCCCTCTAGTGTGCAGACTTGTGCATTGCAGGTAAGAGCCCATAAATTTAACACATTAATGTTCCTATTTAGGGTGTGCACTGGAGTCTGGTAAAGATTATGTTTTCAACCCTACGGATGAGGACTTTGAGCACCAATTGGACCTCAGAATGGTAAGAGACCATACCTTTACCTCATGTATTTCTTCTGAAAGTGCATAAATTAATGCTTCTGCATTTGACATTTTCAGGCATGTGTGGACCCCAGCACAAAAGATGAGCTGCAAGTAGTTGAGGTGGAAGGACAAGATGTTGAGGGTCAGAAAATCAAAGCGGTTTTAGTTTCACTCAAGCCCTCTGTGCAACCTAGTGTGAGTAATATTCCTAAATTAAATGATTTTTGGCTTTCTGTCTGTAAATTACTTTTTAAAGGTCTTTTTTTTTTTTTTTTTTTTTTTTAAATGTACTGCAGGTGTGCCTTGGTGGGTTCACCATGTCTCCTCCGGTGGCTTTTCGCCTGAAAGCTGGTTCGGGACCAGTTCATCTTAGTGGACAACATCTTGTTAGTGAGTATTTCTCATCCAGAACTTGGTAAAATTTGTTTTTGTCTCCCCCCCAACAGTTTTTAAAATATTCCATTGTTTTTGTTTTAGTGGCAGTTGATTTAGAGGAAGAGGAGGATGATGAAGATGAAGAGGAGGAAGAAGAAGAAGAGATAAAAACATTAAAGAGACCTGCCACTTCTCCTGCCAATAAGTCAAAGGTTTGGACCAGTTGAGTCTACAGATGTTTGGTGCAAAGTAAGTTATGTCTGTTAATTTTTTATTTTTTTTTGTCTTCCCCAGAAGAAGATGAAGATGCAGGTGGATGATGAGGAGGAGGAGGAGGAGGATGATGATGATGACGAGGAGGATGACGACGACGATGATGAGTAAGTGATAAGGCAGCAATGAGACCTTGATAAACATCTTACAGAAGTCTTGTTATCAATTTGAAAATGATGAGAACAATGAACCCCAGGGGGGTAGTAATTAACACAATGTGTTTAGATCACCATGTAAACTTTTTTGTGTATGTGTAATTTGTTTGCTTAATTTGACATTCTGAGCATTGTACTGCAAGTGTAAGGGAGGTTCAAATAGTATCCTGGAGAGATTGCAAGATTACTCGACAATCATTGACATATAAAACCACTTCAGGCATGTTTTAGATTTTTTAATAATGTCCCCTCTTTAAGTAAAAGGGTAATGAAATTCTTATTTAATCTTGAGTGTTCGTTAAATTCAATGTGTTTTTAAGGGATGAAGATGAAGAGGATGAGGAGGACCAGACACCAGTTAAAGCAAAGCCTGAAACAAAACCAAAAGCTGCTCAAAATGGCAAAAGCCCCAAACCAACAACTCCTAGTAAAAAGGAGGTAAAGACTAATGTGATTTCTAATCTAATTTGGACTGAATCATTACAGACTCCCTGTGCTAATTTCAGGTGAAGACACCAAAGGGCAAGGGTGAGAAGTCTCCCAAAACTGCAACCACACCCAAAAGCCCTTTAACACTTGAACAAGTAAAAGCCAAAATGCTTGAAACAGTCAAAAAGGTTTGTGTGCCACCATATTTTCTAATGCTTGAATTTTTTAATGTTTAATTAATTGGAAGATATTTTTTTTCTTTTCCCCACAGGGAGTGACATTACCCAAAGTACAAGTCAAGTTTGACAATTTTGTGAAGAACAGTTACAAAGTTACAGATGAAGCGGTAATGATCATTTTTACTTGTTTAACTTTCTCATCTAAAAGTATCTTCACTAAACTGTCTTTTTCCCTCTTCTAGATTTATGCAGATCTGTGGAAATGGAGACAAACAGTAAAGGATCCAAAATAACAAACTGGTCTTTGTTATATTATGTTTTATAGCTTTCTAGCACCTGTTCTACCAGAAACTGAACCCAGTGCCTCTTATCAGTGTCTGCCGTCGGAACACACAAATCCCATCTCAAATTGGTTCATATTTGTAAATGTGTAAATACAAATATACATGGGGAGGGGGCATCTTGTCTGATGCCTTATGCAGTAATAGGTTTTATTTTAAAAGCTATATTACAGGCAATGTTACTACAGATTAGCAGATGGACCACTTAAAACTAACATGACCCAGAAAGTAAAATGTCAGGTATTGAATTAAGTTGTCTATCTACTCTGTACATGCAATGTTTTGAAAAGCCTGTGCTTTGAAATCTGCATGCCAATTTGAAATGTGTAGTTTAACTATATTAAACAGTAAACCAGATAAGGTGTACAATTTACATTTTGACCAAGGTGAATGTGGTTTGAGGCCATTTCGAAAATGTTTGATTTCTTATACAACATTCATTGGATATAAGGGTTAAGTGAGACCTGTAAAATATCATTCCAAGTTGTCAATAAAAGTTAAATATCGAGTATACCGGTAGTTGCTTTTTTTTTTTTTTTTTGTAAATGGTGTTGCTTCATTTCACCACAAGATGGTGTTTGATGAAGCTGTTTTGTAGATGGCTTCCAGAAATATTAGCATGATTATGTATAAAATTTAAATCAATTTGGGAAATAAAATCACTTGATATCATGGAAAGTAAAACTGGTATAATTGAATGTTTAAGGCTAGCCCGGCCTGAGTCTACCAGACTGCAAAGGTGCTTTGTAACCTTATTTATAAAAGACACCACCTCATTTCAGGTTGATTACTTAATTACACTTAATGTATTTTGTACCCCTTTAAAACTGAATCAAACAATTCATCCAACTCTTGAACAGACATGTATGATATATATTTTTTTTTTATTAATATACAACAAAAGTTTAAAAACCTGCATTTTTTGCATTGCAGAAACAAACACTGTATTCACATCAATTATATTTTGCCGATCAGCCTCCGTTACGTGGCACAACACAATGGCCTCTCAGCAAGTTCACAACAATCCAGCATGATCTACTTACAAAACTAGGCATTGATTACAACGTCAACCGTACTGAGCATAAATAAGGCACATTTACATGGTTTAACATGACATGAGGACCTCCGCTGCAGTGTCAGATCATTTAGGGACTGTCTAAATGGAGATTTATTCAGTGCACTTAGACATTTCTCCAAAGTTGAACAGAAATGAAAATTTACATTGTAGATCTCAGTATGGAAGGTTACTTTAGTGCTTTATGTGACATTTTGAACCATCTCCAGAGGTGAGCACTGACTACGACACAAATCTGATAATGAAGTAAACAGGTATTAAAAATGTGTTAAAATGTTACAGTAACAACACAGGGCAACCCTGAAAGTTCAAAAAGCTGAGGCGATAAACTTCTGCCTAATGTACAACTGGTCATTCTCAGGTTGGCTAGTTTGAATGTCAAAGTGTTCCTTGGGCCTCGCACCACAGTCCTGTCTTGTTTACACGTACTCCTTGCTGCTGCTAGGAGCTCGGGGATACCTGGGTGCAGATACAGATTTGCCCCGTGGACAAGACGCAGCCAGCATTCCACCCCCAATGATGACGAGGAAGGCTCCGGCCCAGGCGATGAAGATAGCAGAACCAAACTCATACCTTTGTAGAAGAAAGAACAAAAACATTACAATTACTCAAACTTGTTAAGACCATAATAATTAGGTGGTTTGATTTTTGCACTTACTTTGTGTTGACAGGGGTGAAGGGGTTGTAGAAGGCTTGGATAATGTCGTGAGCGTACCACGAGCAGGCAACAATTGAGCACAAAGCTGTTGGAAGGATTTTATAGTCAACTGCATTGCATAACATGTAAAGCACAATAAATATTTAAACAGAATCTTACATCCGACCACCAGGATAATTCCACCAGCCATTGCAATTTTGGATTTCTTTGCTTTGTCATCTCCTCCACAGGTAGTGCACTTCATTCCCATGCAGGCTACACCCAAACCAGCAGCCGTTACAATAATGCTCACAATCATGAGGGCACGTGTTGCCTGAAGGGCACCTGAAAGAAAAGGTAAGAAGAGTCAATCTATAATAGTGACACCATTTTATAATTTTAATACAGAACAGGTGTAGCAGATGCCTGCCGTTTTCTATTTTCAACATAAAGTGGACTGAAGCACTCAAAGGAGCACTTGTTGTTTGAGTTTAACAGAGTGCCTTGTGTCTCCTGTGGACCGTAGCCCCTCCCTGGGACAACGCTCCACAGAAACTGGCTTAAAGCGGAAGCTGTGAGAAACCGTGGGAGGCGGGGGTAGGGTTGGGCCTGTGTGTAATAGAACAGGTCTGACCAGGTTTCAGGTTTTCGTTTAGAAGACACTCCCAATTTCCCCGTACTACCAGACATTTAGCAGGTGGATATTTCATGGCCTGAAAATTCCCAAGTTTATTTAAGTATAACATTTTTAAAACTGGGTAACAGTTTTAAATTGTATATTTAAGATAAAAAAATAAAAGCAGTTTAAAAAAATAAATTGAATTCCTCGAGTTCCAACATTCTTGCTTTCGAGCAGGTATGAAAAAGTTTATTGGCCCATTATTTACTCAGTCTTTTGGTATCTGACCTCCTTTATCTATTACTTATCTAGTACTTGCTAGAGTTTATCAAACAATATTTGAAAATGCGATAAGACGCATTGTGGAGTGGATACATTATCAAGTGTTTTAATGAGTTACAAAAGGCCAAATACAAAAAAGTTGTACAGGAAATGCACTCAAACATAATTTATAGAATTTTCTGATCATTTAATAGAGCGATGGAAGAATTTACAGGCCTACATGAAAGATAACGCTCGAGTGTTTTATAGCCTGAGGGAAAATTAGGTGAACCTTAAACACCAACTGCCATGTTCAAGGGTGACCCATATAGCCACTGTTTCAAGACAATGATGATACAGGTGCACCTTACTCATTTACCATCCAGGTTTGGGTAATGATTTATGGAAAAATATATTGGCCTTTCAATTCATTGAATAGAGATATTCTAAAGGCAACCAAGAGAAAAAAAAATAAAAAATGTATTATATATATATATATATATATATAAAAAAAAAAATCACTGAAAGTAGAAGGCTCTAAGGTTTACATTTTATAAATACGAGTTTGATGATTTGGTTTTCCTTTGTTGACCCACCATAGGTGTTGTTTAACCTGTAAGTATCTGGTGTATTCAAATACAACACCAGATACTTGCGCAAAAAGGTGGTGTAATACATGAACTAAAGAGTGTACATGCCAGGTAAAGTATATAAGCTAAATATTTAAAACAGCTCTATAAAACAGGTAAGTGCCCTAAAACCTTCAACAAAACCCTGGGAGTGAAGTGTTAATCAGTGACAAAACCGGTTGAACGACAAACTCTAAAGCTGTAGGCCTGTGTACTCTAGAAACACTGAGGACTGTAAAATGCAGCAGTTTCTATTGGCCTAGAGTTGGGCCTGGCATAGATCAGTGTGAGACAGCACACAATGACATATTTTTATAGAAACTAAACAGTCTACATTTTCGGTAGACAAATGCGCCAATAGCAGGTTTAGTTTAACTTTGTAAATTAACTTTGAATGGAAAAAAACAAACAAACATATCAACAGAAAAGTTGGCAGACATGGTCTACATGAGACTGTCCCAGGACAAAGGCACAGGTAAAAGGGACTTACTGTTGAGCTGCAGGATGGAGTCGTACACTTTGCACTGGATCTGTCCTGTGCTCTGAAACGCGCAGGACATCCACAGTCCTTCATACATGGCCACGGCCGTGATGATGTTGTCTCCAACATAAGCGGACATCTTCCACTGGGGCAGGATGGTCCCAATGATCAGTCCAATCAGGCCCAACAGAGCCAGAGCAAAGCCTAAGATCTGGAGACCTGAGTTTGCCATTGCACCTGTTCAGACTGACCTGATCTCACACAAAAAGAGTCCACCTGTAAGAAAAGTTTCCTCCACAAAATAAATAAATATAGATAGGTAAAATAAAGTCCTCTGCTGTTTATCCCAGGAGTCTTTTGTAAATAAATCACCGACGAACAAAAAAGGTGAATCCGCGCACCTGTTCCTGAGCCGCGCCTTGAATAAGGAGGAAGCAGCGGGAACGAGCTTTTAAGGCGGTTACTACGCGTTTACGTAGAGGCGGTGACGCGCACGTAGTTTCGACTCGACGTCCCAGCAGCGAGCGCGTGCAGTTTCATGATGTAAGTGTTTCGGGAGACTCTAAAGTTTCACATTTCACTCGTTTCAAGGCTAAGATGTCCAACTTAATAGACTTTGAAAGATAAAAACAAAACAAAAAAACCCCAACTATGATGAATTGGGCCCAAACAATTAACCAAATGTTGTATTAAGTGGAGACACGTGCTGAGCGTCTCAAACATGGGTCCATCTGAAGAGCATCAGTCATATTGGGTGGATGCCTGGGATCCAAAATACATATATCTTTCTGGATTTGCCAAAGTCATTAATTAGATTAGTAGAGATGACAAAAATAATCGATTAATCTATAGTCTACTTATAACAGGCCTAACTGAATCTAATAGGCTAAAGTAAAATAAACATAATAGTTAGTTCGATACTTTGATTCCATAAAGCTGTTACAAACTGCAGTGTTGATCTTTTACAATTAGATAATAACAGGATCTCACACTTTATTTTATCATCATTAATTGAATAATCATAAAATCCAGATGCTTCCTCTCACACTATTTGTAGGCCTAATTAAAATGTGTTATATTGGCATACTTATATGTTTATTTTGGGACATGTCTCTAAATAATTGACTTTACCTAATGGCTTCTCCATGACACTGTTGCCTGTTATTCCTCAAATGTGCCTATTCACATCTTAAAACAAAGCATGCCATCGTTTGTCAGTTAGAACAAGCTACAAAGTGTTATTGTTATCTACATAAGTTTGTGTATTTAACTGAAACGTAGTGGCATATTTCAGAATTTTCAAAGGCTTCAAAGTGCAAGGCCACAAACAACCGGAGTTCCTTTTTTCAAAGCTCAAAACAGAAGTTCCATTACTGTCAGACTGTAAAGTGATGCCATGTCGGAAGTGGAGATGCACTGATACTACTTTTTTTCCAAAACAAGGACGAGTGCGAGTACTGCTTTTGAGTACTTGCAGATACAAAGATACATAATTTTTACATTGGACACATTACAGTTATATTATTTATTGACCAATGTTATTATCATCCTATTCATTTTTTCATTGTATAATTTGTATATAATTTCATTATATAGGGTGACCAGATTCAAAATTGTAAACTGGGACACATCCAAGTTGGGATGGTTGGTATAAATAAAATTGTGAAATGAGTGTATGACATTGTCCATTCTCGACTCACTTCTGACTCAGTATATAATCTTCTGTTGGTGCATTTGTTTTGTCTTATGGTCATTTTCAAGCATGGTTTTATGTATTTTAGCTAAACCAATGACAATATATTCACCTCTTTACTCCTGGCGGGGATCATATTAAGTATTTGAGTGGTTGTTTTACATTTGTACCAGAATCACTGTAATTAGGTGTAATTTCAATATAATTTAGAGAAGTACCTTTAATATCTACTTGATCTTTGCAGACCGTGCTCTGCGCTAACTGCTAAAGAGCAGCTTTTAGTACAACTAAACTTTGAAGAACAATGAAGTTTGAACCTGCTCTATTCAGTGCATTGTTGTAGGTTTGTTTTTCACCTACAAGTTCCTGTGTATGCACTGCGCTAATATCCTTTCTGAACTATAAAAACCATCAAGAGTCCTAAATATTTTTCATAGTTCATTTGACAGTCACATGTGATTAAAGCTGAGCTTAATGTGCAGAAATGTTAATATGCTTCGTTATGGTCAACTCCTCAGTGGTCAGAGCTCGCTGCACAGCTGAGAGGTGAGCTGTGAGTGTCAAATAAGATGCAGCACATTTATAGTGGTATTGGCCCCTGGCATCGGTAGCACATTGATGAGTATGAGTACTAGCATCTGGTAACGGGCCGATACCCGATACTGGTATTAGTATCAGTCCATCTCTAGTCAGAAGTATGAGCACATGTATTTCCTACTTTTCCCTATTCATGATGAGAAATGATACATGCATTTTGAAAACGTATTAGAATAACCGCAGTTTTACCTGACAAACTGGTTTAGGGACTGTATTTATCCCTAAACGGTTTAAAGAAAAACAAAACAAAACACAATAAAAACAACAACATAATATTCCTAGAGTAACTGATGAGACACACGCAGAGACATGCTCCTCATGGCCTATCCTTAATTGTACTAGCGAGTGTCACCTAAACATAATACGAGTAGGTTTTGGTGGTATTGTGCAACAGAGATTTGTTTATAGCCGTGCAAAGGTGAGTCATTATAAATGGATAGTAGTAAATATTTTTAACCTGTCACAAGGTGAGGTGACTCATCCTGACTCTCAGAATGTGTAAAAAAAAAAAAAGAAGGAATCATTCTTGGAAATCAGATTAGATAAAGTCAAGGTAAGTCCAACAATGACCGAAATATATTTATGTCTTTACAATATGTTGTCCATTTGATCATTGAACCTGAACTCATTCTTGAAATTATTTGGATCTTTAAAGTATGTAGTTTCAAACAAGCAATTAGCCTACTTTCTGTATGAGTCATATCTTTGAGAGAAACTAGCTCTTTGTGCAACATCACCATCTAGTGGTCAGGGTGAGTACCACATTACATAATGTTACCTTATATCTTTGACTGTCTTTGTATTTTGAATCTGGCTGTCAAACGCAAAAATTGGTTAATTAAAATGAAGTGCTTGATTAATACATTGATTAAACCATTCCTCAAGTAAGATTTGTATCAGAATGTTGAGATCTCACAGTTGTCTACATAGTGAGTGCCTGCAGAGTGATGTCTACTATGGAAACAGTATTATAGTAAATCTAATTAGTTCCCATAACAATAGAGGCTATATTTGCTGTAAACCTAATTCCTGTTTGCTGAATTAAAACAAACTAAACATTCATGGTGTCAAAGTGCAGACTGGTGATTGTAATCATTGTTAAATGCACACAGCATGTGATTAGAGATGTCCCAGTAAAGCAGAGAGAATCAGAAAAGTAAACAAGTGCGACCCTGACTGAGGTCACCTCATCAGGAACAGAAGCAGTACGCACTAATCTGCCAGATCAATTTAGGTTGTTCCAGGGGAGAGCGCCCTAGCCTAATTAGCATAATCTCTGGGACATGATCTAACATCCATTTGCTATGGTTATCACAGTAAGAATGTATCGTCTAATTGACTGGTGGGGAAGTAATTGCTGCTTTTCATCCGTGGGAGACATTCGGTTAAATAATCCGAGTTCATAAAACAGAGATAAACAGATCCTTTTTTAAGTCCCAACCAGTAAATAACTGCTTTAAGTAGAAATCTTAAGGACGACTTAACTAATACACTACAGTTATACACTTTTTATACATACATATCATATATATTGACATATCATTTATACATTTCTTATTTTTCCATAGACTGTGCTGGTGGATCCTGCATTGCTGTGGATCCAGTCTTCTCATGGCTGGACGGACTTCTTCTCAGCTGGAACGTTGTCACGCTTCGTGGCCCAACACAATGTAGCAACTGAAAACCTGAGGAGTTGGGGGAGGTTGGAATACAGACCTTTACAGAGCTTATTGGGTAAGTAGCCTATTACCATACATTAATTAGCCTGGGAACTAATAATTATCACTTTAAATGGTCGCTTACAGTATCGTAGTATAGTTTATGAAGGGTTTGCTAAGAATTTCAAGTTGTATAGCTTTTTCCCTAGACATTCTTAGAATCCCCATTTACTGCTATGTTCTGCTATGCAAGGAAGATGAAATTGCACAGGGGATGACAACATTATGTTTATTTTATTATTGTTTATGATAAGACCCGCTATTGTTTATTGTGTGTCTTAACCCAAAATATGGAAATCCCATAGTATAAATATCTAATGAGGGTCTGGTACCAGAATGCATTCATTTTCCATCTAACAACTCAAACAACCATGGCACAAAAAACTATATTGTATTCTTGAGCCTTGAAGAAATTCTTAAATACACAGGTCTTATTTGACACCTTGCAGTTTTTGTCCAATGGTGAAATTAGTTGTCTGCATAGACTCAAACCCTTTGCTGCACTTTGGATGGATACGATTCACGGCAGGTCAAAAGAAGCCATATGGCCCAGTGGGAGCCTAAACAGACCCCTAACCTCTTGTTCCCTCCCACTATTGGGCGTTGCTCTACTTTATATTTACTGACACACTTTCCACTTTTTTTTATATATATATTTAGCTGTCACATTCAATTTCTTCTAAATAAATGAAGAACTCAGACTCTCTGATTACAATCATACAAATATATGTAATTTATTGAATAATATTTTAATATAAGACATCTCCTTTAAATTTATTTGTAAGTTATTGTAGAAATTTACACAGGTCCAATGACAAACATGAAGGAAGGGTGATTTTTTTTTTTTTTTTTTTCTTTTTTTTTTTTTAGGGATTGTGGGTTTAGATACAGAAAAGGGTCACCTTAATGAGTGGGACAACAGTGACACGACATATGCATGCTTTGCATTTAAAGTTCTCACATATAATTAGTATTGCAGAACAGCAAGTGCCTTTGAAGCCTGCAGTCCATGATTGTTATGTGTTAGTCCAAAAATTTCCCCTTTCTTGAAGCGCAGGTTCATTGCATAAAACTGGTCTTCATTCCTGCATGGCTCTTTAGTTGTCTCTGTGGCTCTTGATGTTTGAGTCCAACATTTATCTGAGTTCCTGGTAAGTGGCATCTGAGGATTCCGGCATTTGTTCTGTGGCTTGTAAAGTTTATGGCTTTTTGGTTAATCTTATTTTTGATAGGTAAGGGTTTGTTGTTTAATGGAAGACCATAGAATTTTACACAAGAAGAAAGTGGCTACGGACACTTTCTGGAAGACTTGCTTGACCGTAGCTCACCAAGGTCACCAAGGTCATTACTTTACGTGATGGGGCTGTTACCCTGTTGTTTTATGTTTCACAGAGGTTAACAGTTGAATAGAGGTTATCATAAGGAGTATTAACAGTACATGTTACAGTACAGATAAGAGACTACAATTCATAGAAACAACAAAATTGTGTGTTGTCAAAATCTGAAAACTGTAGACATAAGTATTCAAATTACAAGTTAATGAAGCTGCAGAATAATAGAAATTGGATGCCACATTCTTGGAAAAGGAAGTCATTAAAAAACAAATGTTAAGGGCCCTGATCAAACTCAGTGCAATCTTAATACAGATGATAGTTTGGCATCAGTTGATAGTTTAAGGGATCTACAGTATAGCGTATCGATTTATAAATGTAACCCCCAATAACATAAAAATATGGGACACATCGTAAAAGACAGTACATTATGTTATATCCCTGCCATTTTATACACTTTTCTCCTCTGCATGTCAGACAAACTTAAAAAAAATCAAGTTTGCGCAGTAATTGTTTCTGTACACTAATGTGATCCAAAAAGAGAAGCTTCGTTCTCTTTTTGTAGAGTGCAATAAAATCTCCCAAAACATTGTCGGTTTAAGGTGCACGTAACATTTCTGGAGGAGAGTATGCCACCTTCATGTTGCCATAGAGATGTTTTGCACTTTCCCTAGACAGAATATTCCACAGTATGGCATTAAACTTATCTACCTCCACAGTGATAAGCAGGGGACCAGCAGCCACCTGGCTAAGTCAGATCTGTGGAGAGGCAACACCGCTTACAGAAAGATGCATTTTTGAAGCAATAAAAAGGCCTTTAATTGAATAAATACAAGATAGATAAGCTTATTACCATGCTGTTGAACATTCCAGGTCAAGCAATAACATCTCCATGGAAACAAACAATAACTAGACCTTCCACCACAAAAGTTACATACTGCACCTTTAAAGTTTGAGATGATATGGCTCCAGATTTAATATTGCCTTTACACCCACTACTTTGATAAAGTCGAGGGCTTCCCTGGGTTTATATTTATGGCAATGGGAACCACTTAAGGTAGTTTTAGTCTGCCTCTGTAGTACTCTTGACTCCTCAGAATTGCTAAGCTGCTAATGTTAAAGTGGTCCTTTGGAAATGGAAAAACTCCTCTGTTGTTGAGTTTCTGCTTACATGATCCCTCTGAGTTCATTACGTGCCAGGAGAGTTGGCTGTCTGCTGTGGCCCCTGGGGAAATTTTGAGCGTTATCAAACAATGGCTGTACCCACTCTCTGTCCTTATTGAATCAATCTATCACTGTTTTGTCTTCTGTCCTTCCATTCAGTCTTGTCTTATCCAAAGATGGGCACCCTTGTATGTCTGGCTTCCTTTGTGTTATATATCAGTTTAGTGCTGCAATAATAACCTCCATTGCTGTTAAATGACAATATTTTCTTTCCTCAAATGTATAAATATTTTGACCACACATGCTCACCGTGACAGATTAAAATGCACATGCAGAAGATTTACAATTACATTGGCAATGAGTTGTCTGGGTATCAAAGAAAATAATAAAAAATATAGTAAAACTTTAGTTTATTATTATTTTTTTTTTATTGTATATATGTGTTTATATAGGTACTTTATATCACATCCGTTACTTTCTCAATGGCTTTCAAAGTATATCAGTAGTCAGTTAACAGTCACTTATGACATACACATGTCTTACACCAACTTAATTTCACATCACAATCACTGTAAGTTCAACTTTTCTGATTCTTTCTAATGTGACCACATTCAAAAAGCATCTTGTCTCTACCTCACTGTACACCTTTGTCTACTTACTGCATTACAATCTCAACACACTTACAATAACCATCTTCAGTAGGACAATACATAGGCCCATCAGAAATGTAGCATCCATCGTGTACATTGGGATTGAAAGTCTCAGCCCTTTTAGCAGTAAACTGTAATGGTTTACAACCACAATTTGAGGACAACATCTCCATATTTGGATGCAGAGTGAAAGGTTCTCCCGGTGGAACAGCTCACAAAATTAGAAACTAATTTCCTCCTTAGACCCCTTTTTCATAAATAGCACACAGTGCTTTACATGCCACTCTGTCTCACATTCATTCTCATATCCACAAGCTACGAGACCCTGCCAAGAATCTTGCTTACTTTACCAGGGAAATTCCTTATCAACATTCCTCAAGAATACACCTGCTAATCCCTCATTGTTGTGAAGCACCTGCATTAGCCAACTTCTTTTCAGTTCACAGTTTCAAACTTTAAATACAACACATTCAAAAGGCTTCTTTTCACATGCTGCAGCCTTCTTTTACATCTCATTACCATCAGATTTAGACTGTAGCCACATATAAATCATATCAGCCCTGAAATGAACTTTTAGCTGTCTGGTATTTCCACATATCACTTCAAAACTGACAATGCAGTTGGACATGACGTCTCTCCCATGTCCTTATTCATTCACAGATGAAAGCTACAAAAAAGACAGCAAAGGTTAACCTCTTTATCTCCATCTTCCTCCCCTCACTCACACACCTACAATCCCGCTGGGCATACATCCAGGACACAGGGAGGCTGAAATGAAATCACAGAAACACATTTCCTCAAACAGCTGTGATTTTGTGAGGCCGATACTTCCAAGGTGATTTGATAAAGAAAGCGAAGGGATAAGCTGCCTGACACCCTCCGAATAACAAGTACGCTAGTTCTGAGGTTCTTTCTGGCTTTGATGTGCACTTCAAACCTGCTTTGTGCTGACAGCAGATGCAGAAAGTGAAGTACACGCTAAGAAAGCTACAACCACTTTGCTTTGCAGGTGACAGAGTTCAGACACTTTCCCAGCCGTCAATATGACCCAGTTGTTAATGTGTTACCTCGGATGAGCTGTTGAAATAAGTTACCATGTGGAAGTAAGAGCCTGGAAATACACTTTTGGTTTTACTACTCTAACTATTAACTTTATTATGATCTTTTCTTTTGGATTTTTGGTAGGATAGGATGATATGCCATTTCATCTCTTATTTTATCTGTGCATTTGTACATCTTTTTATCTTTTTATCTTTTTTTTGTTTTGTTCTTCTAACAATATTTGATTGTTCTTTGAAGCCAGCCAAATTGCAGTTATGTAGGGGGGAAAAAGTATATTTTTATACATTAAAGGTGCATCATGCAACTTTTCTGATCAGGTGGCATACCTATTCGTCTCCATGGAGATGTTATTGCTTTGCCTAGAATGCACGGTATATTATTAAATCCATCACTTCCTCCATAAAGACAAGTAGGTGACACCACCAGGCCAAGTTCCTCATGGTAAGTGCATGATACACTGTTGACCATTCCAGAAAAATCAATAAGATCTCCGTGGAGACAAGCAGGTGGTGAAAACATCAGAAAAGTTACATAATGCACCTTTAACTATTTTGTGCTGTGCATTCTGACCTTAGGGCCCAGCCCTGCTTTGAGACATTTCAGGAGTAGTAACCTCAGTAACCTATTTTGAACCTTTTTCTCCTCTGGTGTTCACATTTTCTTTACTGGTGTCCACATTGCTTGTAGTTGACCTTGGTGATGAGCTTAGCTTGTCAGAAGGTGGATGAGAATCTGTAAGAACCATGACGCTGTGATTGTCAGGTGGGACCGAGAACTTAAAGGAAACTGCATATCATAACGGGGCACAGGAGTGGAGGTTTCCTGGGCCAGCCTGGGTTTCTCTCAGGTGAGGGGGGTTGGTGTACTTCTCTTCTTGCCTCCTGATTGGCTCCTCTGGACCCCTCTGGCTTTTGTAGTGAACCCCTGGGATTTAGTGGCCCATGTGAAGTATTCCCTTAGCCACCAGCAAAGCATAATGGGTGGCTGTGTTCTCGGCATCACTGCTGCTCTTGTCCCACCCACAGTCTCCTATGCTATGAGGCGTCTGTTTTGGGAGCCTCTTTCCGCCCATTCTTGAGGGACGGAGAATCGGACGTCTTGACCGTTTTCCTCGGAGGACTTACTGGCTCACTGGCCAGCTCATGTAGGGACGGCTCTTTATACATGGCAACTGTAAAACAAAGGAATTGTGTTATTTTCAAATAGTTACTTGCCAATTGTGTTAATCAAAGATTTTATAGGATTTATCAAAACATTTGATAAACACAACAGAACTGTATTTGTGAGTAAAAAGTAAGACTGCACAATATATCACCAAAAATTTAGTTTTCATTTAACTGAAGGTATTATTTCAAACAGTGCATTAAATATCATGTTTAAAAATCACAGCATTCCTCTGAAGGCAATTGTAGCGTAATTACTCAAAATTGCATTTTACAGGATTTAAAAGTTGCTTATGTTAACATTTTTCCTTTTAGTTAGTCAAGCAGAATGTACTTTCTTGAGAGTTGTCAGATCCAATTGCTTTGCCATGAACGCAAAAATGCTTTCTATAATATGATGAATTGTGTCCTCATTTCATGGTGACCCTGGTTCAGTTGTCATTGCCAGTTGTAATTTTTTTAAGAAATAAAAGAGTTTGTTAAATACTTTAATGCTTTTTAAACCAGCAGTTTCTGTGATGAGAATATAGTACATATGTATATTTTATCTTCTTCTGCTAAATATTTGAACAGGCTTTTTAGATATCACTTAGTGTAATAAGTTTTGTGTTGTAGTAATACCTTCTATAACTTTAGGCAGGAAGTGAGCTGCTCCCTTGTTCTTCTTGACCCTGTTCCCCTTCATGATCTGGCCATCCCGATTGATACCGATATACCAGGACCGCCCTGACTGGGTCTGCCGGTACAGCATGGAGGAGTATGTCACGTAGTAGTTCTCAAACACACTCTCCTTGAACTTGCACTCTGGGGTAAAGTGCTCCTAAAAGAAAACATTAGCATAAAAATATAAGTAAACAAATATAAAGATTATTTTAAACCTCCATGAGAAATACATTCGTCTTTGAGCATAGATTTTTATACATGTATGAGCACACATGAAAAACATAAACATCAGCATTGCAACATATTAATTAGGTGACTTTGCCCTGAGGGAAAGGAAGGCTAGAATTATATCTGGACTTGAGATTCTTTGAAAGCGTGAATGCTCTGATCCTTTGGGAATGTTAAGAAAAGAATGCACACGTGAAGAAATTACAAGAGCATATCTTCTAAACAGAACACATCCCTGAAGGAAAGATGAAAGGATCCAGCATCGAAACCCACCTTAGTGCTATAACTAATGAAATATTTACAATACAGTCCTCCACTGCCCACTGAGTCTAGAGACAGTTTGACACACTCCACTAGGAGAGAAAAAAAAAGATTTGATGTGAGTAAACGTGGATTATGGGGCAGGATGAGAGGTCAGTGGAGGTTAAGAACATATCAACCCAACAGATGTCTGGGTATTCTTTTAAATTAGTTATGTGTCTTGGATGCATAATACTTCAGCTTGTATATAATCATGTGTAGTGCTACTGCAGATGAGTATTAAAATCACTGTTTGTAGTAGGTAGACATCATTATCTCTTTTAAAAATACATATTGCTTTTAGTATTGCAGTATAGCATATGTAGGCAGTGATTTAACATTCTGTTCATTGTAAACCGCTATATTGATCTAAAGCGGCTTAATTATAGAAACAGGTTCATTGACTTCCTGTTCAAAACTGAAGAACTAAAAGGCCCCACCTCTTCATAGTGGATTTTCAGTGTAGCAAGCAATGGATTTTTGGATGGATTTTCATTTTATTGTTCAGAATTATGAATACATGAATCCTACATGTATGGCCCAGAGTCTTTTTTTTTATTATTTATTTTTTTTTAATAATTGCAGGTACAATTTTGGTAGAAAAAACTTTTCTGAGCACTTGAGCCACAAATGCAGGGCAATAAATCAATCAAAATACAATTCTGAGTAAGCTAAGGATGAGGGAATACTGTTATAACATGATTAAAAGCTCATAAAAGTCTATTTTACATAATATATCCCCTTTAACATGCTGCTCTCATGACATGTCAATTGTCTGTGACTGAGTGCATCTGAATATACATTACCAAATCAAATGAGGCCCTCTGGATCAAATCCAGCTGTTGAGCTGCTTGTTGTAAATGATTGTGTCATAGCAGCACTTGGCCCAGCAGTCTGTCCTCAACATAAGGACTACTGAACCCTGCATAATGCTCCTCACTGATGTTAACCAGTAGCGACAGATATACATCTCTGTGAGCCTGTCAGTCTGGACAGGGTCCTTCCTCTGTCTCAGAGCAAAGACGATCTTTTGGATTGATTAAGTGAGAGCAGCCGGGCAGAAAAGGCTGACGAGGAATTTCTGTGACACCACGAATGATGAAGGATTGTTCAAGAATCACAAGTTAGCTGACTTTAATGCAAAACACACAAAGAGAGGGAGACTGAGAAGACACTTTTCCATTTAATCACAGATCATCAACTTTCTCCTTCACGTGGAGGCACCATTCTTTAGGCTCAGATTATAATACAATCCTTAAATCTCTTTTTGGTCATTGACCCGCCATTGTCCTGGGCAGTTTACGTCTCTTTTTGCACTGCAAAAACAAGGGCTTACCTTTAACAAACTCTCCCACAACATCACATCACTGAGCTATTTTAAGGTCCTCTGACAGGTTTGATATCTTCTGCTGTGCTAACACAAAGAGGATGGGATCGATAGATGATCCGCTTCATTCATTATTAATCAGGCTAGATAGAAAGGGGTTGGGAAGTGCAGGGGACAGAAGGAGAGGAAAGGTAGCAGAAGATCAGGAGGAAGAGGGCAGAGGAGGAGGGATTGTGGCTAATAGAGTAGATCCAGCTTCAGTGCTTTACCCTCTGGGACTAAAGCAGGAGCACTGCACTTTAATGTGCAGCACCCCACGCAGTGACACTCACCTCCGCCATGAAAGAGAAGCCGTGACTTGACCGCGATACCCTTGAACTCCACCTCTGACGGTCTGCAGTGATAACCTCCAGTGTCACTGCTAAGAACCTTTCGTATGTTGACTCTTTACTATGAGCATGTCAGAATGTGGCCATCTTCTAAAAGGTCACTGAAAAGTCACCTTGTGAGTGCACAATTATTTCTGCTCATTGAAAGATGAACGATACACTGATGATTTGAGGCACCTTTATTTTCTTCCACATTATTCAACTTGAAACATTGACTTTAGGAAGGGCATCTCAGTAAAACTGATTGAAAGTGCTGTAACTATATAAGGTCAAAACATATTTGTTTACTTAATATTTATGTTTCCTCTTTTTGTCTTTTTTCTTTTTATTAAAATCAGATTTCTTGATGGCAAATATTGGTGTCAGTATCTTCTGTTGCCGTAAACAACTGTGCACTGCAAATGAACCTCCTCTCCTCAACACATCCTTGAGGTGACCTCTAGACTGACCACAAACGACCACCAAGGACTCCGAGTCCTTCTTTAATGTCTAGATTTACAGCCTCTGACTGTCACTATACGAGTGTAGTGTATATTTTGGGATATTTCCACCTCAGTGGAGAGTGGTAGAGACCAAATAAAAACCATGAATTATTGTGATACATCTCAAGACGGAAATTAATTCAAATGAAAGACATGGAAAGGTAATACATAGCAGCCGTGCTGAGAATCCCGAACCTGGGAAAAACCTTTTTATGATGCAGAGCAGCAACCCAACCTTCGCCTCCTGCCCACACACACTAGCTCCTTCTTCATCCCTCGTGTCTGATTACATCTATTCTACCTGCTTTAGGGCGCTTAACTCTCCATCCCATCATGCACTGGGAGTGCTCCTAGTCGTACCCACCACATTAGAGCACTGAAGTAGTAAAAAAAAGTGCAAAACATTTGGCTTGCAAATTGGAACAGTGAAATGTATTATCATAGCAAAAGCATGACAAATTTGTAATAATTTGTTTTCTTTAGGAGTAACTAATGCAGCCAGAATATTGCCTTAGAATTCAAAACACATTATTGGTTGTTTAATGATAATCTGCAATGCCTGCTTTAAACAGCAGGGGTCAGAATGCCATGCAGGCTTTTCCTCTGTATTGTCACATCTGCTCTGAGGTTAATCTTTAGCTGCACCATCTCTAAACTTCCCCAGAAGTGTATTTTCACATAACATGGAGTTCATTCATAACTTTACACTACATGGGACATAATCTGTGTGTGTAGAAAGTCACTAGTGGGGCATGTTGCTGCTGATCAAGTCAAGTCAAACGTGGACGTTGTAGCTATGTTATGTAAGTCAAAAGGGCATGTGTGCTTATTAAGAAGCTTAGGGAGGATGAGACTAGCTGTTAATACTGTCTAGCACCACACATGTATGGTCTGTTTAATGCTTTATGATAGGCCAGAGACATGGGCACGACAACAGCAGGACAGACAATAATGTGAGGGGACTAGAGGCTGCGTGTGATGACTGGCAGCTGGGAAGCCCCTGTCAAACTGCAATAGGAAGCAATAACATTGATGCTGGCATTCATACACGCAAGATACAAGTAATGTTCATTGTATGCAAGTTTGGTGTATGATTTTGTACTGGGTGGGTTTTTTTTTTTTTGCTTCAATGTTTGTGTGTAAACAAACAATAATGATTCTAGCAATGTCCTGCCAAGTATGATGCGTTACTGTGTGTCATTCTCCCAAAGTTTACAACCACATGAACACTGCCAAGAACTAATTCTAATGAATTCTTTGGATAAATTTGGAAAATGAGTTAATCAGAAAGAATAACCATCCCTAAGTGCTCTGCCTAATGTTTGTCTTTATCATTGCCTTTTCTCCTCTGTAAGCCTTTCCTCGCACTCAGGTCAATTAGTCTTTCTGTTATTTTTGTCTCCATTTTCTCTTGTCTGTCGAGAGCGATGCAATCTGGCTGCCGGTGCTGTCCTGCATGTCAATGCAATTCTTTGTTGAAACAGCACCGGGGCATTGATTTTCTGAAGTACATCTTGAATGTTTTTTGTATCAACATTTCCTATAACAAATCATTATTTATTATTATTATTGTTTATTTGTTTTTTGTTGTTTTTAGGCTACCATAAAGCATGTTTTTCATGTATTAGATCATTTTTACCCTGAAAGTGTTGAGAAGTGTGTGTGGAAGTCCAGTTTAGTAGTCCATGATTCTCATGGCTTACATTGGTTTACCTGTTAACACCATGTTGTTGTGGTTCAGCAGCAGGCTCGCTCTAGCTGCTCTCTCTCGCTTGCTCTAATGTCTGGGGGAGTTTTCCGGAGCACATAGATTATAAAATGGGGCAGGAAAGAGCCAAGCTCTATTTTTGTATCAGGATCAGCCATTGTCACCTACAGGTAGTGAGGCTGAGATTTATGGCCAGACAAGGCCCTGTTCATGATGCATCCTGGCACAACAGCCTGACCACTGAGCGTGTTGGGCGAGGACAAGGATATGTGCAGCCATTCTGTCAGGACATTGGAGGGAAACAGCCAAATAATAAGCCTCTGTAAGCAGCAGCAAACAGCGTCTTTATGCAGAGAGCAGAGGAAAGAGCTGGAGGCATGCTGCTAGTCACTCTGTCAATCACCACAACTTCTCTGGAATGACAGTGATGGCGCCGTTTATGATAAATGAAAAAAAAAAAATTCTTGGCATTGTCACGCACTGCCGCCACATGCTTTTAAATCTGAAGGCAAATCTGCACGTCCACACAGTGCCCAGTGGTATGCATAAAGGGCCATGGCATGCCACCTGCACGTCCTCTCGCATCAGCAAATTAGCTCATTACAAACGCCACTGAGAATACTATAGGGTCATAAAACCAGGCATGCTACATAACACACATAGTAGATGGCAGTTGTGGTGTTTCATACATTTACCGCATGTACCATTCTCTATGTGAAAGTCCCTGAAAGAGGTCAGTGTAGACTTTCTATACAGCTATTGACTGCTGCTGAGGAAATCCCTTCTGCTCAACTATCGCAGGCTCCGCACCACAGTAATGCATGCTAATCAGGGACTCACAAGATAATATGAGGTGGCATAGTTGCTATAATTCAAGAGTTAACTTTCACATGCAGAAATGATGCTCTCCCTTCTATGCCTCATCTGCATAATACCACTCTGGCATTCAAAGCTTCTCAACATAATAGGACTTCAATCACATCTGCTCAGAGCCAACAAACCACATGCGAAATGAGAGAAAGAGGATTATATTATCACAAATATATTAACTGTCCAATCAAAACATTTCAGTCCATTACTGTATCTGCATTCATATAAATATAAACTATGAGAGCAAACGTAACGCATGCTAACATCCTTTAATGCACTTAACAAAAGTTGGGGTTGCATTAGAAAGTGCATCTAGCATAAAACCTTGCAAATTACTATGCAAATCTGTGTATACTCGATAGCAGATGGTATGCATTGGTACCCCCAGGAGGAATAAGCCAAAAGAAAGAAGAAGAAAAAATTTAGTTATTCAGACTCAAACAATGTGCATTATAGAATAGTATTGTCAAAACTAGATATTCATTCGAACAAGTACTGAAAATCACAAACAAAATGGAACAAAATTTCACTTTTCATGAATGTACAGCTCTAATTAGTCTTGATTAGAACTGACAGTGAAATGATCAATGTTTAAGAAAGAAACTATTAAAGAAACTACTATTATTTGTTGTAGGGCTGGGCAATATGCTGATATCAAATGATGATGTCAGTTTTGTGACAATATGGTTCACAATAGCTCTATGCTCAAAGACACATTTCTCGTCTATGTCTCCTATTGGTCAGCCTCAGCAATGACAAGTGGATTTAACCAGTTGTAATGAACTGTGAAAAAGCACAGTAAGTTAACTCTTCAAGGCAACATTAACATACTATGAATTGTGATCAAATTTAAATTGTAATCTGGTTTTACCATATTCTACTTCATTTCTGTATGCCTTTATGTAGTGCTTCCAGGTCTATTGTATTTCCATTGCACCAGGAATGTGAAAGCTTGTGCCGCTGTCCATGGTGCTGAAACCCTCCAACTATCCCAGGCTTTGTCCAAAGAGCCAGTTACACAATGCTGCCATGAATCCCCCATGAATAATAGTAACAAAGAGTCTTATCCGCAGTGGACAGGCTGACTGAAAACGCACAGGTGTAATTAATAACAGTAACAATAGCCGCTGCACCCTGAGCTCCGTGCGTGTCACAACTTGGAGTGTCCACTCAATGTAACAATAAAGTGAGCCGGACCATCGTTAATGTTTGTGCTACCAGTCTAAAACCAAGTGTCGACTGTAAAAAGGCTCTTAAATACAAAGTGGCTCTATATAAACTAGTGACTCCATAAATGCATTAATATCTGGCACCAATGCCTTTAAGGGACTCATAATATGTACCACATCACATTGCAATACCATCATCATTTACCATATTTAAAAAGTATTACTGTGCTCAAATGCTCAGTATCATCTTTATCATGTTCACCATTCAAATTAGTTCTCACATACAAACCCGACTGTTTAATTGTGGAGATGTTGTTGTTCATATTGTTTAATCGACTTGCAACATATGCTGATTGTAGCACTAATTGTCTGACGCTCCCCTTGATACTCCATTACCCACAGAAGAAATGCCATTTTTATGCAAAGAAAAGCAATAATACATTTAATAACATGATTCAGATATGTTGTATTTCACTTAACTGCAGTCTAATTGAACTATGTCCCCATAAATATGCCTAATTGCTTCTTATCTGCCTGCATCTAAACAATCCATAACCCAGACATACTAAAGTAGTCTGATGTATTGCAGTGAATACATCATGCACTGTTTCTTTTCTCTCCATATTTCAGCACAGTGGACAGACGGGAACACTGGCGTCATACAATTTAGTTGCATTCACAATATGCATTTGTCACACAATGTGCCAATAACCTCTGTAACTGATCTATGCAGAGTCCGTGTATGACCCAGGAAAACAAGAGCAAAGACCAAAGCTACTGGGCCTCCATGAAAAAAGTAAAAAATAAATAAAAAATCACAACCACAATAAAGACACAGACAAAAATGAAAGAAAATTACTATAAAATCCCTCAGCTTAAAGGTGCACTATGTAAATTTGATTGTAGAGGGACCACTACCTGCTTGTGTCCATGGAGATGTTATGGCTTTTCTTAGACTAGACTGAAAACTCATCTCTTCTCCATTTAATACTATCACCAAACACTATCTTGGTGTTTTATTTTACTTTTCCTATGTATCGTGTTATCTGTGTATTTGAGTTTTTTGTTGTTGTTTATTTTTTTTACTTTTATGTGAAGCACTTTTCTTTCTTGACACCTGCAATTGAATAAATGCAAGGTATGTGTTCATTATCAAGTTCATAACATATGCATGAGACTAACAGATGGAGCTAGCTAGATCCTCAACCAGAAAAGTTACATATTACACCTTTAAACAACCCAATTTGTATTTTTCTGAAGTTATTTGACAAATATAGTTTTTGTTTATAGTATACACCTGCAATTGAATTTCCTTTATACTTGCATTAGTGATCTATGGGGCATACTTACAGAGGTGTAGAGGTAGCCTTCGCTGTTCATGGCCAGGTACATCCCTGTCTTCGCACCCTGGATAGCCACTATTCTCAGTCCCACTGGGATTAAGTTGAACTGTGCTGAAATGAAAAGTTAAGAGGGAGAGAAGTAGTTACAAAGAAAGCAGTACAGGCTTTATGTAGCGAGGCTTAATGGTCACAGTGTCACCGCCGCATGCTACATCTTTCTCAAGCCCAGTGACCTCTTAGTTTATGGTGCAGCAAATGCAACGCCATGTCACCTTCTCTGTATTTCACTACCTCTAAATCTGCTCCACAATGACAATGTTCTGCCTTGCTAGATGTAACTGAAATGTTTTGTCCAACAAACATCATAAAACATTGAGAGCTTTAAAAAGACTCCAACCAGGTTAGCCAGGGGTAAAGGCGAATACGAGTGTGGAGTGATGAGGGGAAAGGACAGACACTGCACCGCTGCTGGTCTCAAACCAAATTTAGATTGTGAAAGGTCAGGAGGCACATTCTCATCATCTCAACTCTGGCTCTGCATGGCTCTGAGCAGATTCTACAACTCCTCTTTCACACAGATAATCCTTCTGGGTTTACTTGGTTGGTTGAGATTTGTCATTACTATTACAAGTCAATAAATCGAGAAATACCACCTTTTCTGTTTTTCATTTGAGAAATGTTGTTTTCTAAACACATATATGTATAATCTGACTATTACTATCTGACAATAATCTGACTAGTTGATGTTAATAATAACTCACAGCATCGTTCAAATAAGTAACAGTGACATAGGATGGAGAATCTTATGGGTTTTTAATGTGCAGTTTATTTTTCAGTTAATTAGCAGGAGTTTATATATTGAAGACAAGTGTCAAGCCATCGTTAAATAGAATATAATACTGCATCTAATGATAATACTGTATGTGTGGAGATAGTCACCATGTAATGGGTGCTGAATAGGGATTCAAATAATAAAACATCACCATAAAACATAAATGTTGAGCTGAGTTGAATACATGTCATACATGTCATCATAATTATCATCTAAATCATTAGGGATGGCTGAGAACCATATTATCCTGTATTGCATATGTATTGTATGACTTAGTTTAAAGCATAAACACTTACTGAAAGAACTGCCCTCGTCCCGTGTGCTGTCCACAGTCCCATCAGGCTGCATCTGCAGATAGTATCCATGCTGGCTGAACAGACGTGTCACGATGCCTTTCAGCTGAGGCTCTGTAAGACACACAGGGGAGAGCTTCTTAGCAACTGTGTAATGAAGACACAACACAACAGATTTGGACAGGTTTGATTAATTCTGAGATCAGATTCTTTTAGTGGAAATTACATCATTATTTTAGAAGAGGCAGTAAATGTACAGGTTTACTACATTCAAAAGTTAACACAAACCCACCAAGCAAAGTATTTCACATTATGATGAAATGTATCATATTGCAGTCAGTCACATTTGTCTCTTGAGCTATCAAGTTTGAAATCAAAGCATCATTTATTTTCTTACTTGCCCTTTTATGTATAACTCATACACTGTCATTCACCTGAGAACCACTTTAAATTACAGTGAAAGTTTCTGACAAAATACTGCTCAGGAGTCACAAGGACAGCCATACAGTAGGCCACATTAGTCATCCTGATATTTTTAGAAAAACTCATGTCAACAGAGGTCAAAATATAGTGAGAAACATTCTGCCAAATATAATATATATATAATGAAGAGGTTGACTGTTTTATGAGCCCACTTCCTTTAGTTTGTATTTTAAGAACTGTTGGCACATCAAATACTCTTTCTGTATTTTATTCATTCTCAGTTTCATTAGAGACTTTATCTAGCACTCTTTTCTCAAGTTTTAATTTTGAACAGTGACTACTGGAGCTTCACATGAAAACCAAGCAGCCTCATCACTGGGAAATCCAGATGGCAGGTTGTACCAACATATCAAATGTTGAATTCAGGTTATAATCAAGAAAGAAAGTAGTTTTCTAGAATGAAACAGGCTAGACTAGGTGTAAACTAGAATTACACCAATGTTACAGAAATGTTATGATGATCTGGTCATTGTAATCCCTTTTTCTTGAATGTTTTTAGAACTAAAACATCCAGTTGGAAATGGGCAATATTGCTACACCAGGTACAATGGTAGGTGCGCCCTTATATCTGTCTCATTAGATGATTAAACTAAACTAAGTATTAAACTACAATTAAAGCAGGACTAAACTAAATGGAAACAAAAACTGAAATAGAAATATGGTCCAAGTCGAGACTAAACCAGAACTAGGAGGTCCACAGATCTTCAAATTAGAACTACTTTAAAACTAGACTTGATCTAAACAAGTTTTTAACCAGAACATTTTATCCTTGTGTATTTCAGTAAAGCAGAGGAACCATAGATGAAGATCAGTCATGGTTCCAGTGGATTAGTGGTCACCTGGGAACATCCCACCCACCCCTTCCCGGTTTAAGATCCGCCCCTTTCCTCTCATCATTTCCCGACATGGGACATACAGCGCTGTGCCGTCCCTCTGCCCTCTACAGACTGCCACAAGAGTACAAAGGTAAGATGTGCAGGACTACTCCCCATGGGACAGAATCAGTCAAAGTGTGTCCTACTCCCATTGTACCACACAAGCTCTCATCTTCCCCACTTTCAAAGGCGCTTGTCAAAACATCTTTCTTTTGCGTTTCTTTTGTCTTCCTTTTGAGTTATGTACGCTTTCATCCCTCCTAATAACTCCATACATCATCCAATCAGAGAGGAGGAAGCCGTTCATTACACAGTTGCAGAGATGAGAGATGAGAGAAAGGAGTATTGGGAAGTGTGGGGACCGCCAAGTCTTGTCTTTTCATTACAACTGACAGGTGATGTGCGCTAGAGAAACCATGTTTAGGTTTGAAATTCAATAGACGGTTCATGCAATACAGAAGCAATCACAATTCCCCATGTTTACTGTCATGTGTAGAAACGAATGTCTCTATTACCAGAGTTTGCTAACATCAACAGTGATACAAAAGCAATTGTGTCCAACACCTCACCCCCAGTTAAACGTGATAACTATGCTAATATTACAATGCAAATAGACAGTAATAGCATGTAGGGTGTAGCTAAAGTGCAGGTATTTATAATGGGGCTGTAGACTGAACACTATTTCTTTTAGTGGAAAAATTGTGCATTGATGTCAAACTCAATTTCACACTGGACTGGATTAGCAAATGGACATTGTTAAGTGGCCTCTATATTGCTGATTGGCAAGCACTCATTCAATACAAAACATATAGAGGCTTATCATAGGAAATTTTTTGACACGGAAGTCAATAAGTTACTGTATTTTAACTGTCTTTTAAATTATTATGAATCTCATTTAAGCATCTGGCATTACCTTTCTTTTTCTCAGGATTTCAATATATTAATTTAATGTATTAGAACGTTTTTTCTTTACGTTATTATGTTTGCGTAGTGCGTTGGTGGATTGAGATTTAAGTCTACAGTAGTGCTAATTCTTCTGGGTTTAATGTTGTTCTTATTTTAGTGATAGTAAACATTGCCAGTAAATGAATTAAAATTTCCCATAATACAAGTCACCTAACTCGTGACTACATTGTAAGTTCACAAACTACATTTTAATGACTGTAAACAGAGGCAAATAATGCTTCAATGCATGAATTTTAATATGCTGAAAAGTTATTAATACATTTTTGCTCAGTGGCGTAAAAAGCAGCGCTGCCTACTGAAGCCTTCAGTCATTAGAGGCAGCAAATAACCTGCACAAATGATTAATTAGTGCAGTAACTTTATTGCAGAAAGGCAAAAGAAAATAGGTAATCGTTTCTCTACTTTTGTCGGATCTTTTTAGTGGTTTGTACTTGTCTTGTTTGGTGTAAACTACATAACAGCTACTTAAGTGTGTTACTTTTTCAGCAAATTGGCCCTAATCACATGTAAATGAACAAACAGTGTATAATCACAACAGAGTGAAATCAAATAGCTGTGTTGCTCTGGCTTCCCGAGTGCATTGTGCCAAAACTATTGACAGCATCTGTGCCTCAGTGTTTAATATGGCACTGTCTGGGCATTGGGGCTGAATACACACAGGACTGCTATACAAATCTGCCACACTCTGTCATGCCTGCGAGTTATGCAGCCTGCTAATCATAACACAGGAACGAATTGAACGCACTCACTCTGAACGCAACACACCTGCTCAAAGCCGCCAAAATGAAATTGGTTTTTGAAGGTTACGAGTTGTAGGGATATTAGGAGTAAATGAAGTTAATGAAGGCCAAATAGAAGATGTGCAAACTTAATTGGAAAAAAAAATATTAGAATAATGTTACATTTTAGTTTGACAAATTGAAATCTAACACATTGCTGGATTATTGTACTAGTTCTTAAAAATACTAATTCAGGACCATGAAAAGGGATAATTTTCTCTTATTTTAAACCGGGTGATTTTACTACTGGATGCTGGATACTCGCTCTTTGCAAATGTGAGCAAGAATTCTGTATTGATATAACAGTGCTGGTAACTTTTGCATCAGTTTTTTGCCAAACTTTTCCCTGGTGAGTTATTTATTATGGCTGAAGGGCATTGCAATTAGTCAAATTTAAAAATCAAATTGATTGCACACATTATGTAATCAACTAAGAAGATTATTAACAATAACTCTTCAATGTGCTTGCACGGCTTTCTTGGAGTGGAAGAGTTGCTCACGTATCTTTCAACTTCAAAATCTGGTGTAATTATTTTTGTTATTTTATCCCCACTATTTCTGTGGTGTAGAAAATGTTGAGTTGGTGCTGGTGCATTTGGTTGCTGCATAAGCCGTGGAGGAGCAGTGACTGATAGTGACAAACGGTGACAGCGGTTTACCTCTGCTGGATTAGAGGAGCATGCAGAGCTGTTTACATGCGCACAGAACCTAGGCCGTTAGTGTGACTCACAGTGTGCTTCTGTATCTCAGCACAGGGCTAAACACCAGCCAATGAGAACTGCTGCACTCTCAGGTCACATATTTTCCTGCAACTGAACCCTCACTGAAGTCAAGTTCACGTTCTACAATCCAATGATGTCTTATTTTCAGATGGAGGGCAGCGGTCTATGTAACTCTATGGCAAATATACTCTTTTTTTTAGTGAAATATCAAAATGTTTAATCCACAAATGTTATCAATATTTGTGTGGAATTGTCTCCAGTCATGTTATCTTATGCCTTAAAGTCCTTTGAGTTGACAACAATGGCATTTCGAGGGTTGAATAATGCCACAATTTTATGAAGCTATTGTAAAAAAGGTCGCTTTTGTTTATTTATACTGTCAGAGACTATGTTGAACTTTGTGTTCATTTTTGGATAGGTGCAGTAATTACAGAGAAAATGACCTCAAACCAGGTCAACTAATCTGCAATCTGACAGTTAAACAGCGCTATATAATTCTGACCTGTCCTCCAGCTCAACTATTGTGATTCTACAATGTGGTGATATCATGTGAACACAACCTCTAGCAAGTTTATCATCTATATGTTAAGAACACGTGATTATTATTGTAATCAGTCTAGAAATCAACAGAACCACATAGTACAAATAAACAAAAAAAACACATTTGTTAGTAGATGAAATTACAGACGCCACTTTCTGTTATAGTTGCCAACTCTGTAGTTTAATTTACTTTCAGTCCCAATCCCATAACATTTCAGAAAGGGTTCCTGCAAAACCTCTGCCAAGTCAAAATGTAAAGAACTGCTCACTAGAAGTCGTTTTTCACAAGTCATTTTCTGAATTTGCCTCGGAAGGAAAACAATATTCACAAAGACGAGCATTTCTCCCAGATAAGATTGATGTATCGTGTTATGTAGCTAATATTAAAACAAATGTTTACACACTCTTTTATATTAAATGCTTACTCCCGAGTGAACCATAAATATCTATAAGTGACAGCTAAATCTCACCAGGAGTTAAAACCATCTATTCAACTGACAGACATGCAGAATTGCTGCATTAGCCACTTAAAGGCATACACAGTTGTTTTTATAGACCCATATGAATGAATAGGGCTGAATGATTGAAACGTGCATGCTGTGAACAGTGAGAGTGGATTTTGTGAGGAGTCTTGACCAAACTGGAGTAGGTTGACAAAGAAAATATGGTATAAAAGTGTCAACTCAGCTCATATTGCTAGCTCATGTTATCTACTGTGAGCAAATGTTTCATATTGCTTCATTTTGAACACATAGAGTAAATGATGCATCAGCATTTAGGGGCAAACCCCTCCCTTGAACCAAATAGGAGCTTATACCCTGAATAATCCTGTGGTTAATACTGTAAGTAGATTTGGGGACATATGCATGTAATAGTGTGTTTTGGACTCTGAGGTTTGGTTTAAAATATTCTTGTCTTTTGTATTCATGACCATGTTTTTCTATTAAGATTCAGAGGATTGACTCCCAAACCTAGATCCATAGCTTTCCTCATCTTACTGAGCTGGACAATAGGCAGCGTTTGAGTGGCCCCCTGCTGTGGCCAAGATTACTGACATGACACTTTTTTTTGCTTTATTGCTTTATCATCCAAGCAGCACTTTCCCCCTTGGTTATTATGGCATATATTATATTTTTGTCCAGCGTCTGTAGCTGAGAGAGATGTAGCAATGAGAGAGTTATTAATACTTATCATTTGTACTAAGTACACTAGGTCTCAATGATCACGCAGTTTTTCATAAAGCACTTTTTCTCCCAGAGGTAAATATCCTTGTGTATCTGTGTGAGTGCAGTGAGTGCAGATTCTCTCACAGGGCTAACCCCCTGTCACTAGAAATTACTAGAAGCACCCAACAGGGCGCCTCCATTCACCAGGGTGTTTTTTGCAGTGTGTGGGGGACCACGCCTGTCACCGTGGCGACATGAGGGGACACGAGTAGTCCTGAGTGGCTGATGCAGGTCACTGGAGTGTAGGTCACAGAGAGTTTGTGTTCAGGGGTGACTCAGCAGTGGCCCAGCTGACCAAACTCAAAGACACCAACGGGACTGTGGTCAATAGGGAAATAACAGATAGTGTAAAATAGCAGTATTTGTAAAAGTTAAAATAGAAAACAAGGTGCATACTGTTGTTACCTTATCTTGATAATGGAGTTAGTTTAAACTGATTAATGCCATATTTTTAGCTTATACTGTAAAAAAATATATATAATATACATTTTTAATTTGACTTAGACAATACATGTGTTGATTTGAGTGTTTTAAATATTTAATGCTGTGTGTTTTGTATTACATTCTGTTATGCACACAACACAATGACAAATTTATGATCCGACATGTTTGCTATTTATAATCTTTTATTTCAGAACTGACAGTAACAGTATTTAAGATAGTTCTGGTTCTGATACATTTCCCTTCTTCAAAGAATGGATGAAAATACTGTTATCTGTCCCTTGTAAGCAGAAATGTGCCTGTAAAGGCATGTTTTGTCAACAGTCCAATCACCACAGCATTTGTGTTTATTAAATTGGGCTCCATGCTAATCCCAGCTCTGCACCTCTCTCTGCACACTCTACACAGGGATGCCCCTCATCAATTTACATTCAGCACCGATAATCACTTTGAAAATCACCTGGGGTAGACTGGAGCCTAATCCTACAGCCATGCACACTGCAATTATGTGTCTTGGAATAAATGAGGTCAGTGCACATAAGAACCCAAGGTAATCGCTTCATGCATCACCAGTGCCATCAAGGACACTTAAACTCTGCGCCGACGATGTAATTGCTCTGAAAAATAAGCAGTAGACTTGGGCTTTTTATCACTAATCAGTGGAGTGTGTGGCTCGATGTTGGTTATCGTTACATTCATACTGATCTGCCTTGATTTGTGCCCACTGTGTGACTGGGCCTGTTCTCGATAAGGTTGGAGGTAATTACTGGGGCCCGCTTCAGTGCCCGACCAAGGGCACTTCCTCCTCTTCACTGACTGACCGAAATACAGGGGCTTTCCCAGCATTATATATTATCAGGACTCCCCAAATGCTCATATTGCTCCATAGCATACACCCCATTAATGTAAAGAGAGGATGGGGGAGAGCCTGCCAGTAAACTCATTACACTGTAATTGATGAATCTGTAGTTATTTTCACAGCCCTGATTAACCAAAATTAAAAATCAACCCACTATATATATATATATATATATATATATATATATATATATATATATATATATATATAGTGGGATAAAAATCACAAATTCAATATTTGTCTATTAAAATATAAAAATATAATGCTTAAAGGGTTAATGTCACATTTACTACTTTACTACCTGTCAGGCCTATACTGTATGGAATAGGAACAGTGTCTCTGGTGTGGAGCTTGATTCTACTCTAATAAAAGGAGAACATAGTTTCCTGCCTTTTCCCTTCTCTAAACTGGGCCATGTGCTCCACAGAGCTGCTAGTAATTATCAACCTGGTGGGAAGATAGAGAGAGAACAAGAGGACAAGGGAAAGAAAGGCTGAGGCACAGAATAGAGATTTCATGAAGCTGATGATGTGAAACAGAGACCATCAAATACAAAATGTACATTTTAAACCCAAAGGATCTATTCGAGCTCACTCATGGCCTTTCAATATACTTTTTACAACATCCTTTGAGATTTTACTGCAATTTGGCAGTGTAATATTATCTTTTAGAAAAAAGACAAAAGTTATTAAGGGAATTTTTAAGTCCTATCACAAGTTTGATCTCCATATAAATGGACAATCTCTACTAAATAATGCCAAGCATTACTTTTGTATTGATACTGTCAGGGGAAATTCACCTCTGTTCTTACTGTAAGAAAAGAACACAACCACAGAGATCTACAGACAAAATAGTGTAATCTGAGGCAAGCCTCACACTTCCCTCTTACAATGCTTCATAAATACTGAGACATGACAGTGACACAGAGCACAAAGTGCTGCTGTGTTACCTGTGCTTACTAATGCTGCTGACATGTCAGACAGCACCAACATGCACACACAACACACACTAACTGTGTATGTGTCTCATTAGCATTAGACAGGTGCAGCTCTCTGACAAGTCCACACAGGAGACACACCTCTCTTCAATAATGTATTATACACTTTATAAGGGCCACATGGAAAAAGAGCCAAGGCACAAGACTGCAACACCCCAGCACACCTCATGTATCCTTATTTATGCAGGCCCTCCAGCAACAACACAAATAACCACATAAATATATGCAGAACAAACAACCACAAAAATGCCTTTGCTCTCCCAGAAGGGTCCCAAGCAGTCAGATCGAGTGATGATCACAGAGGCAGGCAAACAACGAGAGGAATTGGAGTGTGGACAATAAAGACTTTCAAATTTAGGCTAGGACTGATATGCTTTTCCCCTCACTGTGAAGTAGGAAATAATCAGAAGAGATTAGCAGCGTGACTGGAAATCTAGAAGAAAATATGCACAATATGTATGTGTGGATGGAAATGTGCTTCTTAATATACATAAAATATACAGTGTTCAAACATGAGCAAAAGTAATACCTGTCTCATGCAAATCGCATGCAAAATAAATACTAAGGAGACATATTCAGTGCCTGCTGCTTGCAGAAAATGCATACCTTAAATACAGCACCTAACACAAAGCCTTTTTATACCACAAATGCATTCTGGTTGACATTGCCACTAGCTAACATGTTTGTTGTGTTGGTCTCTCGTTTTGTAAACCAGTTTTAAACTACAGTGTACCACTTCTTGGTAGCTTCAGATCCATATGTGCTTTTACAAGTTACCAAGGAACTAACTCTGTTTTAAGTTGTTTAGCTGAAGTCTCAACTGTGATGTATGTCATCTGTTTTATTTTTTGCATCTAAAGCAAAATATTGATATGTATATACTTAAAAAGGAAGACTATCGGCTGGGGCAACAACACATTTCTAAGGGAACAGTAACACAACCTCAATCTTCTTTCTGTAAAGTAACAGTTTCATCTTCCTGGTATGTGCAACATTGTGAGGACCTTTTTCCAACTCAAAAAATGTAATATTTAGTTATCAAATTGTTAATTGCAACAGTCCTAAGTTTTCACAACTATAAAACACATGGACAGATCATCACATGTTACTATTCTGCTACTTTGAAAATGGCACACATTGTCTGCTGTGATTCTTTTGCTATGTCCCATCACCAACACCCTCCTTTCCCCAATTCACATTTCTGTCCTTCTCTCAGCATGTCTGCCGCTTGGTGTTTCCGCTGTCTTTCTCTTGTCGCAGCTTCACTTTGTCCTTGTCATCTTTAATAAAGCCACCCACATATTTAATTTAGCCGCATAGTGTGGGAGGTTAAGGTGCGCTCTTTGGGACACTCAGTTAAGGGGGGGGGGGGGGGGGGGGGTGTTTTATTGTGTACACATCCATTCGCTTACCCACTTAGACCGAGACTTACGGTCATTGTCAACACTCCTGTCACCTCTGACTTATTATCAGATCTAATCTCTGACAAAAACAAGTCCTCCAATGTGACTTCAGTTAAGAAGATTTGGCAACCCAAAGACACCATGTTACATAAATTTAAATTAAAATAAATGAACTGTGGCCTTCTAATCTGGGGTGTATAAAAGTTCACCCAGAGCAGCCAAAGTCATGTTGGCCTGTGGTCGTAATCTGTGTCCTCATCTTGTATGCTATTAAGGGCTCACCAGCTGTACCCCTCTCACTTGCTACCACATATTTAGAAGCTCCTGATGAAATAAGGGTTAAAGCTGAAAATCCCTGGTGGTGGAGTGACCTTAAAAGCAATCAAGCGTTGGCAAAAACACGACTGCAGTTTGGGAGTGCGTCTTGTTAGTTGTACAGGCAAATGACCAGGCGACTCATGTTTTGAACTGAATTATTTAGTTGAGCCCTACACTTAACATATCCACGTTGAAAAGATATAATAGCATTTTTTAGGTGGGACAGTGTGTACTATCCAGAACAGTGATAAATTAGGCTTCTTGCTTTGTTAGGATTTTATCAGAATTGCAAGTTATTGTAGGTAACTTTAGCACAAATAAATACAACTTTATTTTATAACTTTCAAATGTAGAAGTCTGTACCTCTGCAAGATGGATACATGCAAAATAGAATAAAAGGGGTGACATGTTAAGTTCTTTTTTGTTTTTTTTGTGCCCCCAATTATTCGTCCCCTTGGAAATCAGACTGGATCGGTCACGGGACAGTCCTGTTCCATGTTTAGAATAGAGAAAAAAACATTTAACATGGCTGACCAGACAGGGCACCTTCAACTGCTCAAATGTTCCGATGTATTGTCTGACGTCTGGTTGAAAATGTTTCCATCAGAAAATGCACTCCTTAAATTTATTAAACAGATAAAAGCTGAGAGGTCAAAGTAACTGAGAGAGAGCCAAAGAAATGTAACACAACTCTTTTTGATTTCTTAGCAGTTGGACAGTTGGGCAGCTCTGTTCTCCACAAAGCAATGCTCTAGTTTGTGAGCCTCAAACTTTGTAAATACCTTAAATTTGTTATTACTTGTTTTAAATACTGACTACATTTAAATAATGCACACAATTAATTAAGAAATAATCATTTTAAAAGGTGCCGGAAATGCATATTCGCAGTGCGTCAAAAAAAAAAGAAAAAAAAAAAAAAAAGATTTGACATTTTCTGCCTGAGAAATGCTTGTCTTGTTGTAGCTTTGGTGTTGCACATCAATTATGCCAATTAAAACATTTTGAAGTGGCTCATAAGCTGTACGCCCACTCAAAAACAACAGCAGCAGCACACAACTAATAAGACAACCATTTTGAATCATATTAAACATCAGACTACCTGCTTTACAATTCAAAAAGTGCGTAATGTTTCTGGTAAAGCACTGTGCAGAGGCAGTTAATATCCAACCCCATGATTTCTGCGCTTCATCTTCTTCTCCACATGTAGCTTTTACACAACACACTGATTCACCCGCCCACCTTTACTTAATCTCCCTCCTATCTGCATTCACTTTGCTGTAGACTGACTACCTTATCACAATATTTTTCTTTGTCACTTTTCAAAGCTTTTAGTGACATTGAATTTCAGCGGGTTTGGTTTCATTGTTTAAAGGCTCTATATTACGCTGTTTTCTGATCTATGTTATGATGTTTCCTCATCAAGAACAGACTTGGCGTTGTGTTTTCTTCTTCTCTCAAACAAAAACCACTCTGTTCCACCTTGTGATGTCATGTGGTAATACAGGAAGTGCTCCACTGTGTTTTTAAACTCCATATACCTGGATGATTTCAGACCTGGAATTGCCAATCTCTACTGAACTAAAGGTGAAAAGTAGCTGTTAACTTCAAAACTACCACTTCATGACATGGCATTTCCAGCTTTGGACGTGTGAATGAAACAAAACACAACTCGAGCTACGTTTTTGATGAGGTAACACCATTATAACATGGTTTAATGCTCACAAGAGTCAATTTTGCGCAATCTAGGACCTTTTAACCTTCAGCTCTTATAGAAGTATGTAAACAGGAAAAGGTCATTTCACAAATCCGCACCAAGTTGTTCCAGTAATCACTTCATACATAAAAACTGTGGCAATATTGACCAAAAAAAAAGTTTGTTCCTTGAAATCAATATTAATTCCTTTTTACATCAAGTGCAATAATGTTAATGTTACAGTATACTTTTATTGATCCCAGTAGGAAATTCGTCCTCTGCATTTGACCCATGTTTTAATACACCCGAGGCGACGTGACGGGAGCCGGGTGTAGGCGCAGTGCAGCACCCGGGGACCCATCTCCAAACCTTGAGCTAGGCTTGCTCAGTCAGGACTACCCTAGCTGGGAGATTTTGCCTATTGTGCATGTTTTGAGTTGATGGGGGAAACCGGAGCACCCGGAGGAAACCCACTCATACACAGGGAGAAAATGCAAACTCAACATAGAAAGGCCTGGGAGTCGAATCAGGGACCTTCTTGCTGTGATGCAGGAGCCACTTTCTCATTCTTATACCATACTAAATTAAATTCTTTCAACTTCTTTCTTTCTTTCTTATTAATGTTGCTTTAGTTCATATTTTGCCATTGAATTAGGGCTATATCATTAATCTAATTAATCCAAATATTGTACATTCATTCAGTCGTTAATGATCAACTAGGGTCTTCGCAACGGAGAAGTCCACAGGTTGTTCTCTGACAGTAAAAGCATGTGGTTTTGAGGAAGAAATGTGAACATTGTTGGTACTAGAGTCTTGTATACTCGTGCAGTAGTTGGATGTCATTTGCGTACTTATACATTACGATGTTTCGTTAGTGAAACTTTGAATGCTGTATTTTTCTCACTATTTTATTAAGTTCTATCCATGCTATTGTTCGATGCTATTGTTCTTTTTCGGTTGAGTTCACATGGGCTCTCCCTTCCCTCCCCCCTGACTCCCTCTCTCTCTGTGTGTCTCCCTCTCTGACCCCTGCCACAGTCACTAAAGTTCTGATGGGGAGCTACCTAACACTGCACTGTCTGATCAGGTGTTGTCGAGTAAGCGAGTTTGCAGGTTTGCCCTGATCTCCTGGGGTCAGCTTAATGCTATCCTTTGCTGAATCTCTCCTTGTAACCCAGTCCGGAGCTTGCCAGCCGGGGGCCTCCTCTTGTGCTCTCCCTATTGATGATGGTCCCTTTTTTGGGGGGGATGCTGCTGACAACATACTACAATGTACCACCATGCCAAACAGCCCACTGGGATGTCGAGCTGTGCATTACATCGGATGCTGAGAGTTGCCTTTCCACATGGATATTTATATTGCAGCCGGTCCAGTTGTTTAGTGGTTGGACGGAGCACAGAGGCGCGGGGGTGGGCCGCTCAATACCACCCCTTCTGGTTTCCTTCAAGTCAGATTTCACCTTGAACAAACTAAGAGGCTGATTATTGATTAATCACTATACATTAATGAGCTGAATTGATTGGAAAAGGGGGCAACAGTATAGATTTTTGACAGTGGTAAAGAGGGATTTTTGTATTAGTTTTTGCAGACTAGGAGTAGTAATACCAGATTAATCGCAATCAAACCAAAAATCTGAATGAGCGCAACTGCTAACCGTTTAGTTTAGATCTGTACAAACATGATCCGAAATACACATGTTTGTTATATTATTAGTTTGTCACTTCATATGCCTATTTCGTTTTAGTTTTATGCAGCTGTAACCTCAAACAGTCTTCCTGAAGATGTGAGACAGGCCTCTACTTTGACAATGTTTAAATCCAGACTCAAAACGGTCGTGTTTAGCTGTGAATATGACTGAAAGGGTTTTATTCTGCATCTACTTTTATGATGATTATTTGTGGTTTGATTTGTTTGTATTGTGATTTTAATGCACTTCTTATTCTGTAAAGCACTTTTGTACAAATGGTGCCTTGCGTATTTAGTCTTTTTTTTGTCAGTTCTGGATGCGTTTAAAATGTGAACTTTGAGCAGAATCCTGGTTTTAAAACATAAATCACAGAAAAGCTAGATTTTTTTTTTTCCCAAATCGTTCACCCCTACTGGGAGTATATGCAAGTCTCCCGTAAGATGTGTGTAAATTATATTGCAGTTTGCACATATCCCTTTACTTGTCTTTTACTTCATGGCTATAAATAAAGGTTGTCTGCAGTGACGCCAATATGACAGCTGGAAACATGTTACTCAGTGTTGTTATGGTACCACATAATGTTGATTTTGTTAATAAGGAAAATGCTTGATACTTGTTCCTGATACGAAAATACAACATTAATATAAAATCACAATATATATAGTAGTTTCTTTTATATGTATTTCAGATATAGTACTTTTTTTTTAACTTGTTTTAGTATTTGTATTTGTTTTAGTTAGTATTTGGGTATTGATATTTTGACAACCCTACTAGTAATATTTAGAGGACAGCACTAACAACTCTTAAATATAATTTTTCTTTTTTTTTTTTAATTTAGTTTTGCATATTGGGGAGAAGCACTTTTGTTTGGAGGCTACTTGTCCTCTCTGTGTCAGTGTCTATGTTCACATACACACTGAAATCTGATTATTATCTGATTTCTGGATTAAGATTATTTAAATGACATGCAAACCGCAAAATCTGATGTGAGTGATCAGAGGGACCATGATCAGAAAATGAGATGGATTTTGCTGCTTACATTTCATTTGAATATCGTTATAATCGTATAACTCAAAAAATCTGGTAATAATCAGATTTAGAGTGTGCATGTAATCGCAGCCAGTGCAGATGGATAAATAGTTAATTCACCCCATAGGAACATTTAGACCTTCATTACTGTGGACTCTCAATACACACTGCTGTTGGTGACTCTAAATTGTGTTGTTTTTTCACATAATTAAGCAGCCCTAGATACTCGTAGTTGCTTGAACCTTTTGGTGCAATGTGAATCTAAAACTACCACTAGAAATATACCAAATATAATAAATAGTGTTTCATATGTGCTGATTTAAAATAGAGCATATTGTATGTGATTTAAAACTACTTAAATAGCTTTGTTGAGTGAACAGTAACTGAAGGAACAATGACTATTTAGATTAGATTAGATTTATGTAAGATTGACTTGGCAGGAGACAACGTAACATGCTAATCCCGAGTTGCGTCAGTCACAACATCAGAAAAAAATAAAACATTCCCATAAAAAAAAAATAAATAGAATTATAAATAGGTCTATACAAAATTTAACAGTAAAATACATTAAACTGTTCAAGAACTAAAGACTGAGATAATGATACAGCCTTTCCTAAAGACTACATTATGTAACGTAATCAAATGTAGCATAATTTGTTTTGATTAGCCTGCAATGAGCTCTTTTGTTAGCTAACTTTTGATAGATGACATTTATAATGTTTTTCACTCAGCTGTGTATTAATGTATTACCTCAAATGAGTATGAATCAAACATTTCCTCAGTAGTGATTAGTGCACATTTTTGATCATTCGTCACTTCATTGCCTCATTTTATGCAATTCTTGTGGTCTAATACACAATCATTTTCCAGTTAGTCACTAATTTCATCCTCTTCAAGTGGCAGCACTGCATGGTGAAAACATTATATGCATGAAGCTATAAAGGCACTGCAGTGGCAAAGTGTTCTGCACAACATTACACAATGAAACACAAATGTACCTGAGTGACTATTGCATGTATACTTTCTTGTTTCCATCATTATAATGCCAGACACTGTGCACTCCAGCAATACTTCAAATACCAGTTAGCTTTAGGTTTAATCATTTCTGTCACTTATGTTTAAAGTGACTCAAACAGGAAATGCTAAACTGTGTCTAGTATCACTAGAGGAACTAGGTGACATCTATAGATTAAGCCTTAATTCCTAGTCTTACTAAATCCTTTTTGTTTAGGTTTGAACTATTTAGTGTTTCTGGCAAAGCACAGTGTTTACATTTGAGCATATTCAGAAAGTGCATTTTAATAAAGCACATAAACATCTGGTATTACATAAAACTACTGGACAGATTATGCAGCACATACATTGGAAATGGTGACCTTTTCAGAGAAATCTCTGTGTGTTATGTTATGTTAAGTATTATGCTATTTTCATCATTACTATTTGAGAATACATTCAGTTTGGTGAAAATTGAAATATATATTTATTTTATACATATTACTTCAGTTATATCCATACCTATAATTTTGAATTAAAACTAATTGATGGCAATCAATATAGTTTATTTAGTTAAAAGCAGGTGCATTTGGTTAATTATAAATATTTAAACAAAAAATAAATAAATAAAACGTAATTCTGATTTCTACAGTTATTGCATGGCACCAGGCCTGCAAATGAAAGTACTCATCATCCCCAATGCAGGCTCGTGCATCGTTCTCACGTTCAATCTGCTTAGATGCAGTCTTTAGCTGCGGGGGTTTGAGGAGGAGGAGGGGGTCCGCAAAACTCACTGTTTCTTATCCAATCAGCCATGAAAGCATGTGGCCTCTTTATGATAGATGTGTGTTCTGCCATATTTCTGTAGTTTGCATAACTCATCTTAACCATCCACCAAAAAAAAAAAAAATTATAATAATAGAAATATGCACAGATGCAGAGAAAATGTGTGCAGTTATAAATTAAAAACATTAATAGTTCTGATTCTAAATGAATCATGGTGTCACAACAGCTGTGGTTCTTAAACTTTTCATATCTGGTGAATACTACCTGAACTAAACCAGGTTTATTACAGGACTCCAACCTGAAAAGGCTAAACCTGATCTAAACCAAGTCTCAATCATAACTAAAATGTTTAAACACTAAAGACGAAGTTGGACAAAACGCACAAACAAGTATCTGAACTATAGTTCAGGAACAGCCCACGTACCATCAGTGGTACCCCTACCACTGTTTGAGAACCTCAATAGTATTTTAGTCTAAATTTACAAATTCACCAACAGTTACAAAATCCACTAATTCAACATAAGACAATGGTATAGAGAACACTAAATATTCTCTTTTTCTTTTTTCTTTTCTAACTGAAAAGTTGATGAGGAGTGAAGGAAAGATGAGGCTGTCCCGGCATCACAATATTATCCAATAAAACCTTCAAGAGACAACTAGCCTTGGGACAGCGCACACTTGAGCTATAAAGACCTCCAATGAACGACAAGCTTTAGAGTCTTGGGAGACCGAAATTGTGGACGTCACAGCGGATAATAAAATAACCCAAAATACGAACCTTTGTTTTTGCTATTTTAGAACTAAACAACTCGTCCTTACACTAAACCTAATTGTGTGACGTCCGTAGCGTAGAAAAATGCCTGATGTCAGTGAGTCGTCATTGGTTAGAAGAGGGTGACTCACCTGGCCTTTTTTCGTTGCGCCCTTTCCGACCCCCGCACAGGCGCACTTTGGAGATGAGGACCAGGATCTGCTTCTGGCACAGGGACTTGTTGCTCTTGGGACAGGGCTTGCGTTTGCTGGCTACCGGTCGGTTGGCGTGGTCGTCCTTGACTGCCCGTTTCTGTCTGATGAGAGAGCTGGCGAGAGCTGCCATCTTCCCCCCCTCTCACCTTTGGGAGGGGGGTGGCTTTTTTTCACAATACCCCCTTTTCTTCTTTAGTTTGGCCTTCGCTCTTATTGAAAAACTAGAAAATACAGGACCTTTAAAGAGGAGCCCTCGGAAGCGGAGAGTTGAGTGTTTAGTTGTGCAAGTGCAAGTTCACCTGCAGCCACACGGAAGAGCTCCCCGAGCTAAAGAATACAAATCACTGACACAGAAAGAACAGAAAAAGTTCTGCAGTCACATCTTCGGTTCAAAAGCAGAGCAAGGTTAGACTGACTTTAAAAAGGTAAGGACGGAGTCATCCTTCTACCCTTCCTCTCCGCTCATCTTTCACGATACAAATTCCCTCATCAACTTATACAAAATTGCAAAATACCTACTGTAGCCTACTTATCAAAGAGGAGTAGTTTAAAATAATTTACATATAAAAACACCTTTACTAAAGTTAAGAGGATTCATCTTGGGTGCTAGGAAGCTCTTAATAAACTGTTTGTCACCATTTGTGCAGTCCACAGAGGTCCAACTTTGCCTCCCATCTAAAAGCAGCGGCATGGAACGCTGAGCGGAGATCCCGAGCAGTAATCCGAATGTGTTATATCCAGATGTGGAGCAGCGGTAGCGGTGTGTGTCGGAATGTAGCCCAGCACGAAGCGGAGACATGGACACACGGGGGGGAGCGATTCCTCTTTCCTGCCTTTTCCGATGGCATGCTCTTTTTTCCCACAGTCCTAGCCGAGCCCCCCCTGCTGCCGCCGCTCCTCCCCCTCCTCTTCATCCTCCTCCTCCTCCTCCCGTCCCAAAGTCAGCGAGTGGTTGCGAGAGTACGTGTGCACGGATTCCAGCAGCCACCATCAGTAGAGGTGACATTCATAAGCGGTAGAGAGAGAGAGAGAGCGGGGAGAGAGAGGGGTGGGTGCGAGAATGAGGTAAAAGAGAATAGAAACGTGGCGAGGAGGGACTGGCAAGTTCACCAAAATCACAACCCACAGATGGTACAAATTTGTTCCACTTTGGCTCAATAAGAAAACCCTCCATCGTGTTACAGACAGTGCCCAAGGGGGACGGTGACTGGAGAGAGGAGCGCTTAAGGTGTACATTGTCACACTTCACTCCCTCTGATAGGAACATTTTCAACAGTCCTTGCTTTTTCAAATACACCGAAGTGGATGCCCCATTTTGCCTGTGTCTTTGTACAGCTGCCATATTCCAGAAGTCAAGCAGGCAGAAAAGTGAGTGCGCTATTTTTGGGTGAAAAATCAATAAAGTGTTAGATGTGGGAAGTTGACTATGAATACGATTTCATAAACCTCATGCCATTGTGTCAAACTGCCTACATGCCTACAACAAAGCAAATTTAAAAATGGAGGAACGGAGGGAGTTTGGCCGTAAAAAGAACTAATCAGTTGTTTCATTTGTGAGTGGTGTACAAGTGCCTCGCTCGGACAAAGTGACAACGTATTTAGCAAAGTCAAGTAGCTCTGGAAAGCCGGCTGTTCAGAGCTGGATCATAGCGGATTGTAATCATGTTATATATATATATTTTTTATTTATAAGCCTCTTTCTGAACACCAAAGGCAAGTTAAAAACACCAAAACCACAGATAAAACGCATTAAACTGGATGTCGCATCAAAACCTATCAGCATTCTAACTTCTATCAGCAGTGTTGAATTTCAATTAGCAAGACATTTTTTTTATTTTTAGAACTTGTTATTTTGTAACACTGTCTTCTTTTGTCATTCTGTATAATCGCAACATTAAGAAAACGGGGGAAAAATGCTGTAATTTTTCTTGACTTTTTGGTGCGATCGAGAGTTAGTTGAGAGTTTTATGGCTCAATGGGTGCGGCAATTACTTTTGAACTTGAACATCCCCAGTTTGTGTCCAGGACCAGGCTGTTCAGTGTTGATATATAGAGTCTACATCGGTGCAATGGCCCGTGCACGTCAGAGGTCCTACGCAGTGCTTTGTTTTTCAAAAAAGAAATGAGAAATGTCACTATTAAAACTATGACATTGAAACTGCCTCTCAAAGGAAAACTAAAATTACAAACAAAGTAGTATCGTTGAGATTCTTCACTCAGCTAAACAGTGTGTTCTAGGTTAGGCTAAACTTTTCCGACCCCCAAAATAACCAAGCTCACCAACACGGGACTGTCAAAATGAAATTGACAGCAAGCGACAAATGATAAATGAGAGTTAATCTTATTTATTTGATTAGTTTGTTGTATTATTTTATCTGTTTTCATTGCACTTGTTTTCAGTAGAAGAGAAACAGATTTAATGCATTTTAAATTCTATTTTGCAATCTCCACTCAGCCCCACCCCATGTCCCTTGTTCTAGATAAGGTAAGATAAACTTTATAGATCCCTGTAAATTATCTTCGTCCTCTGCATTTGACCCATCTTTCAATTACTTTACATTATATGCAGCGTGGTCACAATGATTGTGTTCACCCTTGCCATTTCGCTTGCAATTATAGATTTAAAATATGTCATCTACAGCTCTTTTTCTGTGTTAAAACATCAGCTCATTTTGGGATGCTGAGTTCCTTGCGTATGTTTTTCCAAATGACGTCTAACTGTCTAGTCAGGACTCCCACGCATGCGGTTGTAACCTCTGCTTCAACAACACTGCCTCTCTCACTCAACATGATTTCTTGTATGAGGCACAAAGCAAAAATGACATTGTCCCCCTCCAAACTGCCATTTAGTGTCTGCCATCGCTGACTGTTGGCTTACACTAACCCTGACAGAAACATGAGGCTGGACAGATTGAGTTAGACAGTGAACCAATGCAGCCAACACACACACATTCACCTGCACAATGTCTCCACAAAATAGGCTTGTTATTTAAAGTGATTTGGCTCTAGCTCTGCAGTAGAGTGACTTTCCCGTGGCTGACAGAATAACACGTCCCTTTAATATAGAGTTCTTTTGCATTACACAGTGGGTGATGGTGGTTCCCTGCAGACAGGCATTTGTCATCTTTGCTAAATGCATTAAAGGTGAGGTTCGCGTACTGGCATTCTACTAAACAGGCAGAGAGAAGGTAAATGTACAAATATACAAAACAACAGCTATCTGACTTAAACATCTAGCTTGGTCTAATTCATATTAAGAAGCGGCTTGGTTGTGCAGCAAAACTTCTTCACTCAAAAACTTCTTTCCAGTTGACAGGATTAAATTTTTCTTTTACTTTATTAACAAGAGGTCAGTGGTGATTTGTTTTTTATTCACTGGAGTTGGCTGCAAGGATATAGTGATGGCATTTTTAGTAAGAAGTTATTTAAAGCTTGGGCACCTGACTTTTTTATTCTAAATGAGTAAATTTAGTTTTTATACTTAAAAAAAAATCTGTTTGTGTGAAAAGCAGATTGCTGTGTGCTGTCTGACTCTGATATAAAATGTATCAAGTATTTATAGTTTGCAAACCTGGAAAAAAGTGTCACCAAACATGTTTTGGGATTAGAGCGTATTGGCTGTGCTGTGGTGGTCTACCCTTGCTTTGCTGTCTGAAAAATAAATAAATAAAAAATGTTTCTAAAGCTATACATGCACCCAAAAATCCATGCATGTAAATATTAGTGAGAGCTATGGAAGAGAGTTTGATTTATTTCATGGTTTGATACTCAACTACCCCAGCATTTAAGACTTGGCATGTGAGCTATTTGAGCCACAAGCGTTATATACAATTGGATATTATAAGTACCCCTGAATAAGGACTGACTCCATGTGTGGGTACAGTATCTTCACAACTCTAGGCTGGACCAAATGCCTTGTAGTACTTTTACATTAATGTTCCCATCACTTCTGAGCGCTAATTTTAATCAAAATTGTAACTCTTGCAGCCAGTATTTAACGTCGTCATTTCACGCTTTAAGTCTGTATTATTACTGGTCTGCAGCGCCGTGAACATCTGGCCATCGGTCCATTTAGACTCAAAGTCAATAAATCAGCTAATATTAGATGCAATCAATCCACTTTATATTTGCAGTCGCACCTCCTTCACAAGCCAATTGCTGGGGAAACCCTGCAGTGAAAGCAGCCTGAAAACGCAAGGTCACTCCCAAATGTTTTCCTAACAATGCCGAGCAAGGTCAGTGTCAGTCAGGCCGATTGATTGACAGGTGACAGGGAGGATTGGGTCTCCACGGACACGGGGCAGCCTGGAGACGGAGGGGGCGGAGCCGAGGAAACACAGATGAGATAACACATTTTGTATCGGCAGCTAAATGTATATATTTATGACAGATTTGTTTTTGTAATAGGTCTCTGCCATCTTCAAATTCATCTCCATTCCCTCAGCTAAGAATCAATCTCCTAATGGAGCGCACATACTCGCATTGCCAAAGGTTGTTCTACTACTTCTTTTTTTTTTTTTTTCTGCTCACAAGTACATGCCAAGTTACACCAAAAGAAAGCTAAGTGGAAATACTTTGGGACATTACAGCGTCTCAAGGTTAAGATATGTTTCCATCTTTGTAATGAAATTTGATGCCTACAACTGGGGATCATTTTAAGAAGCTGCCACTTTTATGAAATGTTACAAACCAAATATTCATTATGTCAAGATTGTTCATTAGAGTCTGAAATGATAACCCGTTTTAGCAAATGAGAAAAGTCAAAGGAAGTTCAAGTGACAGTAAATATACTCACGGGCAGATATTATGCACTTCCCTTTTATTCTCCATATTGCATCAGGACATGGTTAAGCCATTGCTGCTATGATCCAAATCCCCCATAATTCCAAATTACAAATGCAACATAAAAAGGAAATGTTTCCATATATAACTTCCCCTGACTCTGATTGTAAAGAGGGGATTAAATACAGATGTTTCAGCAAAAACAATCCTACCAGCTGCATTATTGATTGGCATGGATGATGAAGGAGGCTTGACAATCTGAAATGTTTTGTTGATTGGTTCTGGTACGTAATCTCTGCTACATGTGTTGTCGTGTGAGGCTGTATTGTATTGTGCAGCATAAATGAGAGACGGCCCATTCAGAGAGCTTAATAAGTTTCATAGGTTTGGTTGTTGGAATGTTGTTGTTTTATTCATTTTAATTATTACAACCAAAATATACCAAAAAGCTACTATTACTAAATACTACTACTGCTACAAGTACTTTGATACTTTTTACGTAGGGGTATGAAACAACACTCTACAATTTTATACATATTTTGTCCCCACTACATTTCTTTTTGCTTTGTTATTTGTATGCTAATCAGTGCAAACAAAACACACATACCCAAATACTTTCCATGAATACTACTACAGTGATCCAGTGAATTGTAGCTAACTGTTTGATATATACCTTAGTGTGTGGGGCAGGAATTGTAAATGAATTTTATATGGAAGCTAGAAAGGTAGAGGTCACAATAATTAATAATTAATTGTAATTCATATCCTCCTCTACATGATATGGAGTCTGAAATAAAGAAATCAGCTTTACTGTAACTGTAACAATATACTTTGTCTTTGTTCTTCTTTTGTGTATGGCGGTTAGTGTATACAGTAACTGAATGCTGGCTGAGAGAGTCGCTGTTTATGTAAATACACAAGTGCATATCCAAACATTCACTCACAAAGCCAGTATGAGTTAAGCACAGCAAAACAATTGGCCTAGTTCTGTCTCTTCCTCCTTCCTGTCTCCTTCACTTCAGGCTTTCTCAGATGACAGGAGGTATTCTCCCGTAATCCCCCTCCATTATACTGCCATGAGGAATCTCAACTCTGCTGCTTACGATACCTAACGTGACTCCCTGGTTGATTCTTGATTAAGGAGTTTCAGATTTATCCCTGTAATCAGTTTAGAATTGTTTTAAACTCCTAAGTGAGAACCTTGGAAAGTGTATGTATTTATGTATTTATTATTTTAATGTTGTTGTTTTTTTTTTCACAAACTGAATTACACCCTGGATCTTTTTGGTGTTTCCATACAAACAATTTGCCACTAAGAATGCGTAATTTTCATTTTGTACCTCTAATACAGATAGAGATATTAAAATATTCTTTATTTGTACATATAATAAAAGGGTGAGGGCCAGGCTGGAACAGAGGAACATCACTGAACGTCACATCTGTGGTGACTGTACGCAATTAATCACAACCAAACAAACCACTTGTGCCTTGGTGTTTTCCAGAGGACACAGCCATACAAACATGTACTGAGATAGAAAATAATAGTAATACATTTGACTTTAGGATGGGAATACAGAATATAATGGACATAACAGTATTTGGTAATGGTCATGAATGTTGTTTTGTCAAAGGGCATTAGAGGTCCTTTCATAACATGTATTCAGTCCCCAATCTCCTCCCTCTCTTCATCCTTCATGTTGTTAAAATGAACTGTGTATCAGATTATATTGACCTCTGACACAGCGGATTAGAAACATGAACATGTTTTGGTTGAAGTAATTGCTCTCAGATTCAAACATAATCCAGTGTTAAGTATGATCCCAAATCAAAGTCTGTGTGACTTTGTGACTTTGGTGAACATGAAGTGTATGGAAATGGAACGGTTTTTTGCTCATGATTCATGCACAGCATTACATTGGGGAGTGAAGAAGGTAATCATCTGCCAGCTAATTTAGGTCATATAAAAGGCTTTCATAAAAAGGATTTGTCTTAATGTGAATGTTGATTTAAAAACAAAAAAATAATAATCTAGGTATTTTGAATCCTGCAAAATTTGGAATGCCATAATCATCATCCTTGTCAGAAACAGACGCACAAGTCCGCAAGGCTACTTCTGGACTTGTGGTTACGCTATGAAGAAAATCCCAAAGCCCTGTGTTAACACGAATGATGTGATGATGTAACTGTCGTTGAAGCTCAATGATAAAGATGTAGCCTGAGCTAAAAGCTGGTGCGTCTCCTGGGTGATCATGTGGGACCTCCCATCACAGATGTGAAGCCTCATGAACCAACGTCTGCCACATAACCTCCCACCTGCCCATGACAGGAAAGCCCTTTCATCCAAATGTGCTAATACTGTGTAAAGAGACCATAAATGAAGCCTTTAATGTTTGAGATATTTCTTACTTACTTTCTTCTTTCTTTCTTTTTATAGATCTTATATTAATTAAAGTTATATATCTGGATTAACAAAATATTTGTGTACATGAGTGTGTCTGTCACATTATCACCAATAAAATGTAGTAATCACTGGCAATTTCATCTATATTGACCCATCCCAATTTGTGATTCAGTTTTATTTTGTCCCATTTAAAACAAACATAAATGGCTTTCAATATCAATTTCTTGAACATACAGAGTTTTAATTGATGCATTGTCACTCCAAAATTATAAAATTTCTTGTTCTAAAGTCTAATTCTGCTCCAAAATACTTGCTTTTATCGACCTCTCAATTAAAATGACCCTAGCATGTCATCGACAATTAGAAATTTGATTAATGCATAGCTATAATAAATTCACTGTTTCGGTCGAGCCTGCTCTGGTAATAGCAACAAAAGTGCATGATGTTAGTGTTTATTATGGTGCAGCTCCTTTGAAACTAGGTTACATTCTGAGATAACTTGTGGGCTTTACATATTTTGCTCTGTGCACCGTCAGCAGTCACAGCAGCAGCAGCAGCAAGTTACAAAATCCACTCAAGTCTTTCTCTTTTTGCCATGTAATTATTTCTAATCCCACTTTTGACCTCTCTGGGGAGGTAATCGAGGAAATTGCGAGCTGTGATAGCAGGTGTACCGCTCTTCAGGCTCAGTACTATTTTTTTATTCTTTTTTTTACGGTTTATTTAACTACTCCAGTACACACATTTGCAAATCATTCCTATGTACTGTATCAGAGCAGTCAGTGAATCGTGTCTGCGTATAATTCCTGTTTTAGTTTCATAAACAGAGCATGCTGGTCCTGAAATAGGCTTTATTTCTTCGTGACTGTTAATTAAATATATAGATGAGGTTTTATATAAAAGCATTAGTGGTTGGGAGAGAGCTTTTTAGTCCGATTATGTAGAGAGACATAATGCGTTCACAGTGAAAAAGCACGTGGGGGATTATGTGAGCTGCCTTGCTGTAAACAAATATGACCTTTACAGATGTGCGGGGTGATGTCTGGGTTAAGGCCAGTGACTGAGCCGGAAACATGAATGGGACTAAATGAAGCGAATAACAGAAAATTAACTTACCATTTGTCTAAAGGAAATGTGGAATTGTTATATTCTATATAATACATTATATATATTCTGCAAAATACAGTGACATAGACTTAACCAGGTATAAACATGGCCAAATAGCATCAACAGCAGACATGGCAGCACTGGGTATTTAACGAGAGACACAACAAACTTAATGATTTCACAAAGATTCGTTCTTTGTTGTTTTGGTGTTTTACCTTTATGAGAATGACTCATCCTTTAAAGCCCGCCCCTCTGCAGATAAATGGCTCAGAGTAGTACTTCTGTTGGTGCCAGAATATGGCTATATGGTCTGCTATAGCATGGCTACCAGACTAGGGCTGCACCATTTTCCAGGAAAAAAAAAAAAAATTCTCAATGGCAATTACATTTGCAATGCAAAGCCTGAGCTTTCACATGCAGAGAAAGGATTTGGGCCTTGTTAGCTATCTTAAACTGGCCTCATTGAACTGACCTTATTCTGGGGGATGACATTCAAACTACAGCTGGTGATTTTTTCCCCCATGATATGATATAGTTATACACTTTCTACCTAACATTTAAAAGTCAAATTAATTTGTGCTTTCAAAGAACTAGTGGACAACGTTAACTTGTAGAAGTAACCACATACTGCTTACCTTTTGAAATCCTTGAAAGGCAGTTAATAGATTATTGTCTGTATGTGGACCAGAAAGTTGTCTGTGCAGTGTGGTAGACAAAGATAATGTGCACATTTCACTTCCTGTCTCAACCATTATACTGCTCTAACTTCCCACTTTTGAGCTACTGGAAAACTGTATTGTCTGTGTTTGACTAGAGGCTTGTGATGATTGTTTAAATAAACCCATCAGAACATAACTTGTGGAATTATGGAAATGGAAATGAATGAGACTTCAAAGTACATCACAGTGTGATGTATTAAGAAACAAAATGGTCTTAATTGTATGTCAACATATTATATACACAATACAACAAACTGACTGTGTGAAGTTGTTCAAAGGGAGGAAAAAAAGGTTTTTGAGTGAACTGCCTGACTAATTTCTTGTAATGAAGTTTCTGCAGCGTTAGACATTTTCTTGCTACAGCAGCACTGGGTTTTGCTTGACACAGGAAACAATGGCTGTTCATAGTCTGCCCATATGCCATCATTATCATTTATAACCAGTGGTCACATGAGGATAAACATAAAAGCTCCTATAGACAGAGCTACCCAAATGTCCCTGTGTGCTTTGTTCTGCTTATACATTGTACAGGTCAATGCACAAACATCTCCCATTGGTGAAACAAGAATAAACAAGTCATTATAAATTAAGGGGACAAACATTGTATTCATCTGGCTTAAGTTGAGTTTGCATGCTTCAAGTGTCTAGAGTCCTTGCGTGTGCTATTTGCTGTGCACTCCTGCGTGGCTAAGTAGTATTTTGTAAGTGATTTCCACACATGAGCCAAGTTTTAAAACCCAGCTTTATGTGCATTGATGTGTATGCCAGCCTGAACTATGGCAATACATAATACATGAATCAGTAGTGGATCTCCAGAGAAGGCCAGTCGAGGACACTCTTGCACTGTCCCCACCACAAAGTAACAAAACAGCACCAATAGAGTTTATACAAAACCTGTGATCCCGGATTGTGTCGAGACTTGCATCACAACAATAAACCTGCAGATTATCCCAGCATGCTTTGCAGGTTATAAAGACAATCGCAGCCAGTGCATATTAACTCATGCTGTCTCATCCACACCTCTGAAGGTATCAGCCTCGTCATGCTGTGGCGTTCACTGACCCGACCGTGATGGGATAAACAGGCCGCATTAGTAACACCTGTTTAGTAATCCATGTGCAGGTTTTATACAATGTGACAATACATGCAAGAGTATAAAAAGAGGAACATGTTTTTGAACTATATAAAATGCTGTGGTGTATACAGTATTTAAATTTATTGACAATCACTGGGTAAATTATTAGATTTTTGAGCGTATACTGTGTAGAAACTTCTGCATTCACAGTATCTCCTTTCTCCCCTAAAGCAAATCTATAAAACTGTGCTAAAGTTGGGGACCGGTGAATGCTTTTCCCAGTGTTTATTTTTAAAGCTTAATCTAATAAAGGAAGCCGATACATGTGCAAATCCAATATGTAGGGAACATCTAGACTCACTTTTTTCTCCTCACTAGCAAACCTGCGCAGTGAGGAAATATATTTATATATCTCTTACCTCCATTTAAATAGCCCCGTTGACAAGTGTGTAGGCGGAAAATAAACAGTATTTCAAACTGTTACAGATTTTTGACATCTACAAAATGGGTTTATTTTATTCCCCAATGGTTTCTCTCATCTTTGCGTGCTTGTAAGGCTTAAATGTTACACACAGTTCATGTTGTTTTCTCATATATGAACTCTAATATCCACGCTCTGTAATCAGTCTTGGATTTGGGACTGTGCCGCTGCAGGCTTGGTGCCTTTCTGCCAAAATAACTGCTTTTTAATCCAGCCACTGTGTCCACTGGATTCTGGTGGAGGACTGCCAAATCCTTGTTTACCCCCAACCCTCACGCATTAAGCCTGTCTCTCAACCCTACATTGCATGCAATTAAAATATGAATATGATACCTTTAACAGCAGCTAAAACAGCTGGAATATCCGTGCAGATGCTTACAGTATAGTAGTGTTAATGTGCTGAGATCAGGATGGTCATGTGTCACTACGGAGACCTATTATCCAGTTTGTTTGTACTTGTGATGTAAGCGCTGTCAAAGACCTGACGTGACCGCTCATCACTGAAGTCATAAAAACAGAGCGAGTGATTCATGGTGTTTAGTGGATTAAAGCCAACAGTAGATTGAAAAAACATTGTCGTGTCTATGGTTTCAGTAACCAGTTTTTGCCTGATGTACTTATCCATTTTAGTGTATGAGACTTTGCTTATTAATATCCTATTCTACTGTCTATAATGTTATGAATATGTTTTTATTCTCCATGTCTGGGACAAATGCATGAAACACACAACTAAAAGAACACAGTATTATAACACTATAGACACCAGATGTTTAAACAGAAAACAAGAATACATGTAACAAGGTGAAATAATGCGTGGTGATGCTTTTTAAACATCTTCTATCTTGTGAGCTGGGAGCTATAAAAATTTGACACAGTGGAAATCTATGTTTAATAGTGTAGTTAAGTGGACCCACCAGTATTTTGGCTGTGGGCTTTGTGGGCGAGGACAGATTCTTAACTTGCGCACTGCTGGGTGGAGACATTATAAAAAGCTTTTATAGGCTTTTTCTTTTACAGTCTAACTTATAAAGACATAAAGGCTGCTTTATTGAAACCTGCCAGTTACACTTCAAGGTCCAATAATATGCACACACGTTATACAATGTGACAATAGTAGTTAGATAGTTAGATTTTGTTATTTTATTTTATTTTTTAGGTTATGGACAGTGGCACATTTGACCCATCTTTCAGTGCCAGTGAAGCCACCTGTCAGGAGCAGTTTGGTTAATGGGAAAGAGCACCCTGAAGACACCAACCCACTAATCAAGTCTTGGACATTCTTGTTGTGAGGCAAAAAGGGCTAGTCACTTTTCTGTGTCTCCAATTGTGTCGGCTAAATCTGCACTTGCTTCATTGGATGGACATTACATTTTGATATTTTGGTAATTGTCTTCTGGGTTTGATGAGACCTAAAATGGGACAGAAGATTGGGTATAAATAAAAGTGTGGGAAAAGAATGAAAGGGGAAAGTGAATTCCAGACTGATTACTCGTTACCCCCTTGACTCTTAATCCAGTTTACAATAGTCGTTTCACCCAAGCAATTTGACTTCAAAGGTTCTGAACCATGGCCAATTACGTTGCATCCAAGAGTTCCCTTTTGAAATGAGAAAACGCTGTCAAAGAGAATATTAATTAATATTTAGCTAGAGCCAGGAAGTGTAAATAATATGAAATTGTGCAACTCAGCAAAGTCATGTAAAGTGTGTTGATGTTGCGTTTGAAAGATCTCTGCTTTTGACACTTTACTTAAATGTCCCTTGGCCTTTTCATTCTTCCTTAAAAATGCTTTACATGTCCACTTATCAATGCCCGTTTGTCTTGGCATATACGACAGCCGAATACACACACAGAATAAGAATTAGTGTTTTAAAAGAACCAATTGGTGACCGTTGCTATCTGTCCTCAGAAACCCTATGTCTCTGCCTTTTCATTTTCAGCCTACAACCTATTAATACTCACTTGTAGTTAATGGAGATTAATGGGAACGGCCAACAAACAGACATGGAAGAGCAGAAAGCAAAATGTAGTTAGGGGGCAGTGCAGGGGTACAGAGGGAGTAGGGAGTGCCGTATGTGAGGTAAAAGAAACAAGGACGCAATGATGGATAGATTTCATTAAATCTGGTGTAAGAAAAAAACACCACTATACATCTACAAAAGGCATTCCTTCCGTAAAGCAAGGTGTTCCCGGCTCAATAATTACATACAGAAATGAAATGCAGAACAAAAGTAACCAAGGTGCACTATATCAAGGGTGGTGTTTTCTGTCGCCCTGTGTGGTATGTGAGGCTGTGTTATTAATGATGCAGGTGGAGTGGGGAGGACTAGAATCACTGTTTTGGTTTCGAGGGTTAGAATGGAAAGTACTTGGAGCAAATTGTTGATATATTTACTTTGTTGGCATTGCTTTGGGTTAGGTTTATGTTGGATTACACTTACGATTTGTACATTTGATCCTAAAATGGAGTCCTCGGGGGTTCAGAGTGAAAACAGGCCCACAGAGATACTGACACTGAAGAGATTTACAGGTAGTAAGCAAACATAGTCTGTAACTTGAGCTTGTTTTTGTTTTTTAATTCTAATTGTATTATTATTATTATTATTATTATTATTATTATTATTATTATTATTATTATTATTATTATTATTATTATTATTATTATTATTTAATTTATTTATTTTATTTATTTTTTGTCAAATCAGCAATTTGAACATACTTACTCAATGGTCAAAATTCTAAAATGTTTCACCCCTATAGAATTCTTTGTAAACATAGCATGCCAAATGTAGTATGTATGATTGGTCAGAACAGTCTACTACTACTACCACTACTACTGCTACTACTAGTACTACCACTTACTATCACTACAAACTTGTGCATTTGCGTGCCCTTGACACACTGTTTACTTCTACATGTCCATTCCTCTTTCTTCCCCATATACTTACATGATATTCTAATACACTTCTGTCACAATAAATCGTTTTTTTCTCTGTGATATAGTTGTGTTTGCGCCTTTGTGTTTTGTGGCAGGGTGATTTGGGGCGGACACTGCAGAAAGAAAAAAGCCACTTATATAACTGGAAGATTGGGGTATCCAAGTGTCCAAAACCGCAGACAGAGGCTTGTGTGTGTAAGTGTAGGGGGATGGGACTCAGCACATGAGGGGGTACAGCGCTCGGAACATTCCAGGAAAACTCCCAGGCATAATCTTCTTATCCATGACAGACTGCGGACTGCAAATATCCATCCATTTGTCTCTAAACATCTCTCCTCCTTTCGCTTGACCCTTTCTGACCTTCCCTCTTCTACTGGTGCATTTCAGATACACATATCTGCTCCGAGCACTCATTAGAGATACTTTTCCGTACGTTTCGGCCGCTGATCAGAAGATGAAAGTGACCCCTGGTGTAGAAGAAGAAGAAGACTGCTGATGTTCTCCTGCCCCTGGCCATGGTGGGACGGGTGGGGCTTGAGATGGAGCAAGCAGAAGGGAGGTGCGTTATACTTCTGTGTGTGTGTGCGTGTGTGTGTGCGTGTGTGTGTGCAAATTCTGCTGATTGAGGGAAATTATAACCTCTAATTTCACCTGCAACTCCCTGAGACAGAGGCCTTCAGGGAGAGAAGCGGATAAGGAAGTATTCACTGTTGTGGTGGACCAACACTGTAACACTAGACCGTTTCGAAAGCTAGTAGAGGACAAACAGAAATGAGATTTACTGTAAAACTATTAAGCAAAGACAGACAAACATTCTATGGTCTTTAACAACATCACTGTCCATCCTAAAACCACACTAAAGCACTATTGCGCTTGCTTGTATCCTCCCCTCATCTTTTTTCCTCCACGTTCCTCCCCTTTTTGATAGTCTTATTCACAGAGCGTGACTATCTGCCGCTGACAGAGCCGCCACAGGATTAGAAGTAGAGACAGGACGTGCACGAGTAGCGCAGTAAAGCAGCGCCTCCCGGTGTTTTTCAAGCGCCTCTGCACCACCAAACCCAAGCCACTAAAGACTGCTGCTGCATCCTTGAGGAACAGAAGCAAGGGCATCTTATCTCGCACGCCTGGTTGTGACTTTGATTTACCTCCAGTGGGTTCATATGCAAAATCGCAGACAACAATGCGTATATACAAAAAATTTAACTGCGCGTTACAAGAATAGATCTGAAATGAGGTTTTTTGGGGGCAGACTAGTAATTATAATGCATGTGTTCGAGTCGTGAGATCATAATGTTCTCCAAATGGGAGCAGTTTGTCTTAATTGTAATGTTTAAAAGCTTAGCCAAATTGCCTAATAAGGTTTTTTGCTCTCGGGAGGCAAGTAACGGACAAATGATCTGTCATACAACTTAATCCCTTCATTTTAAAAAGCAATGCATCAAAAACGATAATCTAAGTATTGAAAGGGAGGCGTTGCATTCTGGAACATCACATTTCAGCATGGTTAATCCACTCCAGAATAGACTGAATTAAAAGGTCTTGGGCAAATTTGGGTACAATGACAGGAAACTGGGACACAGCAGCAGCTTCACACAGATGCCTCTCTTTCTATTTTTTTTTTCCAAGCACTACACACGCTCTCTCATTCAAAAAAATCACACAAGCAAATTTGGCTCGTAATTACCAGGCTCAATTGATGGCCGCTTTGTCTACATCAGGTACCGACAAGGAAATAATTAGTCATTTTTTTATCGCTCTGTGTCCTTGCTGGACCTTTGCTATTAGGGAGCGAGCCAGTGCTAAGTAATTCACACAAAAAAAGAGGGAGAAAGAGAGAGGGAGAGAAAGGGGTGCAACACAGAACGGACTTGGCAAAGCTACAGCGATTCACTGCAGTGGTTTTTAAATCCGTTAACATGATTTCACTCATCCTATTAAAGACATACTATGGATGGGAGATGGTAGAGGTGCTGCAAAAGGAAGGAGGGAGGGTGAGAACAAGAGTGAAATGAGAGGGAGGATTAAATGGGTGTTAAATATAGGGAACAAATCATCTTCCCTGGGCCATTTTTAATCGACAATCAGCTCAACATTTCTTCTAACACTTCCTGTAGATGGAGCTGGATGACCTTTCGTTGTTTGTCCTCAGTAATTAAAAAAGCCTTGTTTGCTTCACATGAACGTCAAGCATACAATTAATCAACCAAATTAAACTTGCAACGCTGATGGGAATATAAATTGTGTAAGGAAAGAGCATTCAAATTTGAAATAAAATGCCATACTTGTTAGTTACGTCATTTAGATATCATAACTAACACTGTAAAATCCACTGATGTAATATGTTTTTCCTTCTCGGACTCCTTCTGGAGAGTAGTTGTGTTACATTTGGTCACTGGTACTTAATTTACATACTTAATTTACACACTGTTGAATCAGATTTCCATTTCAGGACTTTAGGACATTCTGATGTCCTGAATAAGGGCCACACATCAGCAGTTGATATTTCTCAAATAATTTAGAATATTTCAGACAAAATTGTGAGCACTCTTTAAAGGTGCACTATGTCACTTTTCTGGCTCTTCTCCTTATTCCAGTGTAGTTACCAGTGAGGTCCAGAGGTGGGCTTAAAACATAGTTATCTCCATGGAGACAAGCAGGTGCAGCTACCGGGCCAAGTTAAAGATCTGTGGAAAGGTGATCCTATGCACATTTGGAATACATATTTTTATTTATTTATTTATTTTTTCTTGCAATGAAAACACCTGGAATTGAATAAATGTAGGATAGATAAGTTTAATGCCATACAAAAAAAATAAAATAAAAAAATACAGAAAAAATATATTGATTCTGTTTCTCCTCTTTGACCTTTAAAGATGAACAACTTTTACACATAAAGTTTAATAGAATGTGTTGTCAAAAATATCCCTTTTATAATTGTGAATTTATTTATTTTTTATTTTATTTATTTATTTTCTTTGGCTAAAATCTATTTAAAACAGCTGTTTATTTACAAAGCTGCAATAACGAATTCTGTCCAGTAGAGGGAGCTGTTCTACTACATCTCAAGTAATAATAATAGATGTGAGTTAAAGGGATGCACTTGCTTAGTGGGATTCTATAATTCAATTTCCTGATATTTTGTGGAGAGATAGTACGCTTCGGTGTATCTGGCGTGTTATCCGCTATGAATTTGATACAATCTGACATGTCATTATTAGAAATGTGCACTATCCAAAGACTGACCTTGTGTCTAAAATTATCTGATGCACTTTAAATGGCCGTGCTGCATTAGGCTATGGTAAACTTGCTCACATCATGCCTGAGTGAGTGCACGTTTGAGGCATTGGGCCAATCCTTCCACCTCACCTCCTCTCTCTTCACTCTCTCTCACCACAGACAACACCACTCTGCATCCCAACTTCTCCCGGCGTCTCAAGGGCACAGCCAGGTGCATCATGGGTAACCTTGATTTAGGTGAGGCTTATCATGATGCTGGATTTAACTCATCACGAGATAGGACACGCTTGGCCTTGTTGGTAAAGTCAATATTGTGCAGTAAGCAGATGAGACTTCTGCAGATGGTGACTTATTAACCTCTGACCTGTCCCTGAGGTCAGAGCTCGAGGGGCCCCGTGACCTTTAGTCTTCACAATGCAGTCTTTTTAGCTAACGTGACGCGTAGTGTGATGAGATGACCACACGTGACCTGATGTCAACTGCTAGAAAGCTCATTGTAAAAACTGTAAGCTATGTGTCTAAACAGCACTACACTGCACATAAGGAGCTTTTCTGCCTAGCTACATCTGTCACTAAAGTTCAGAGTTGGCACAGCATGCTTCATTTTTCTATAGGTTTAACAATGCATGTACACAGATGGTGGATGCATACCATTAAGTATTGGCAAAAGTGTCTCATCCCAAGTCACTGCAGTGCCACTTTAAACACATTGAAACTAAAAGTAATGATATAAATGGCTGGAGTATTGATTGAATCCCCAGGGAGCACTATTGCTTTGGTCTTATCTTGCAATAGTGTCTATCTGTTAGCTCTGAAGTATATGATTTCCCATGAATATTTAAAAACAAATCCATGTCTGGTTGTAATACATGTGCAGTATGAAAAAGTGCACTCAGAGATAACATTGCGTATAATGAATGCTGGTATTGTTCTACATTACTGCACACAAATAACTCTGATGTAACTCAATAAGGGTGCTCCTAATCGGTAGTGTTAACGTTGTGTTTATTTGAGCTCATTGTGGTTTTATCAGTTGAATGAAACTCTAGTGTAGCTGCACATAAATGAATTAAATCAAACATGTTTCCTCTGTGCACTCCGCTAACAGCCTTTTTACCTGGCTAATGATTACAAGACTGATTTTAGGCTCCTAATGGCCCTAATGACTGATTCTCATATGAGTAATATTAGTGAGCTATGTGGTCTTTGAAAATGTGCTGGTAATTTGTCAATAAGCATCCAAGCAAGAGTCAAGAAAAAATGAGCTCATCATATTGAATTTTCGTACTTGTTTAGAGGTACATTACGCAACTTTTCAGGTGTGTGTGTGTGTTCAGTTACATGTGTTTAAATGCAAAAAAGTGAGTGTGGTCATGTTTTCACAGTTCTGACTTGTTACTTGGTTTGGTAATGTTTGTGTGTCTACTAGGAGATAGACTAATGTCATGCTTTGGAACATTCCAGGCAAAGCAAACCTCTCCATAGTGCATCTTTAATATGGGTTGAGTTTAAAAATAATTGTGGACATGGTTAATGGCCGTTATTGTAGCAAATGAGGTTTTTCTATCAAATGAAGTGGACTTTATCTGATGAATGCGTGCGTCATGGTAGGACACAGTTCAAGCCAGCATAAAGAGATTGATCAAGGCCACAACCACCTTGATGCTCATGAGCCCTACGTAACATGAGCATTTCCACATTGATTTCTATAGGTTGTGGCTGATAAACACAAGTCAAATACATTATACATGCAATTACATCATAAAATAGGAAGCAGCATAAATGTTTACTGAATAAATCAATGTAATGCAGAAGAGACATCCAATCAGGGGCTCAAAACATCACATCGCCCTTTATAATTTCACTTAACAGGAGTTTTGGCACACAACCTATTGAAGTGGAGATGTTCCAGACCCATTTTGTAAAGTGAAGGCTTGGTCTCAACAAAATATAAAAGCCTATAGTAAAACAAAAGTATATGTTCATATGTGGTGATTCAAAGAAAGTGAAAGGTTATAATCTTTAACGTTATGTTTTTCTACTTAAGTTGGTTATTTGATTTTTTTTTTTTTTTTTTTTTAAACAATTGTGAAGGAGTGACATGTATCTGTATATATTTCCAGACAGTACAGTATTACTTTCCTTTGCCATGTGTATTAGTTAGGGACATAGTGAACCACTAACACTTTGTTTTAATGCAAATATACTAAGATCTGATATCTCATGATGACCCTTATGGCTTTTTTTTTGTAATGCTGAGAGCGCTGTGTGTGTGTTTTTATGTGAATGTGTATTGTAAATGTTTGCCAGGATATACTATCAATAGAGCATTGCTGTTCTGTGAATGAGCCTCTTTATTCCAGTCTTGTATTTATCAGTAGGTGGTGAGCTGCTGCCCTTGTTCTAAGCTTCATCTGACCCTTGTGAATTCCCCAAAGAAGGGAATCTCCTCTGAGTATTTAAACATAGCAACTAAAGCCTACATTTCTGCTCTTTCCTGACCTCAAGTTGCAGAAAATGATAGTTTGTGTTGTTAGTATATTTCTATTGCAAACATCGTTAGGGATATTGAATGTAAGTAAGGTCAGGAAGAGTAGCCACTTAAAATGACCACAATCTCCATGCAGTTTATGGTCTTCTGTGTGCGAGTGAACATTGCGTCCTTGAAGGTAATGTTCTGGACTTCATGAAAATGACTGTAGACTGTAACGCCTTGGGCAATATCCATTAGAATAGCTCTTCTAATGGTTTTACGATTTTATTATTTCAGACTTTATTAAATAGCCAGTGCATGGTTAGTTTTTCTTACAATTTCCAGTACAAACTTTTAATGATAACTTTCAGACAATTGTATTTGAGGATATGCTGTTTATTTTCTTTTTCCTTTTCTACGTTTGCCTAATGATTTGAGCATATTCTTCAGAGTCAAATAGCATATTCATGAAAATTGTCTTGATCTTGTTTTATACTGCATTTTTTAGTACTAATAGACACTACCTGAGAAAATAGACTACGATACAAAAGAACTTTTCCAAAACTATGTCCCAAACCATGTCCATTGAACATAACTTAACCACAACAACAACCACAGTCCATAACCAGTCCATGATGCACACAATGCAGCAATCCAGTATTTCCCTGTGCTCCAGATTGCCTCTAAAAGTTCCATGGTGTTGCTTTAAATATCCGTCCTTTGATAGTCGTGTAGTATCCCCTGTGTCTGTCTTGATTTGCTCAAACAAACAAACACAAATAAAACGGTAACCGGGAAAACTACTGCTCTGACGTCAGTGCGTTGCAGTTCCACGTTTGAGCACAATCCCAACGAAATCCCACTGCAGTTTTTTTTTTTTTTTCTTCTCCATCACATGGCGACCTCTTCTTATTGAGTTACGCGTCGCCTCTCCTTGTCATGACAACCGGCTGCGCACTGAAATATTGGTCTCTCGTTGCCTTATATCGCCGCGTGAGTGGATGAGAGACGCACTGAGAGACACGGAGGAGGCAGGGGCTTGTCGCTCCTCCAGACTGCAATCATATCACTGATTCTGAACATTTAAAGCCGTCCTTTTTCCCCAAAACATGCGGCTGTAGCGGAAGATACATCATCCGGTGCTCTAATTCTCTCCAAGTGGAAGAAAAGAGAGAGGGAGAGACGCTTTGAAGACGAGCTGCATTCAAAATCGGACTGGACACCTGATTTTTGCGTCTTGAGTAAGATGTTCGCCTTTTTTAAACCCCCCAAACCCGCTCCGTTTTAAGAGCGATACCGTGGATTATTATTCCCGTCATGAACAAATGAGGGAAGGGGGACGCGTGCTTGCGTTAGTCTTGACGCTATAGCGTTTTATTCCCACAGATTTTTTTTTTCTTCTCTTGCTCGGTTTGAGGTCAACGTTAAAACAAGTGAGTGAAATATCAGCACAGAGCAGGGTGTTGTCAGAGAGAGGGATGACAAGAGGAGGCAGGGGCGGCGGGGGGGCCGTTTGAGGTGTGCTTTTTTGGGGGGAAAAGCCGGATAAAGACGAGGGAAGGTGTACAGCTACTACCGACACACCAGCGACGCCTCCTGAGAAATAATCGCTGGGAGAAATGGCCTAGTTCCGAGCCAAAACCGGTGACCACAGAGAGGATAAGAATCGGATGGACCGGGCATCAGCACCACCATCATCGTCATCCCCATAATCCCGGTGTCTTTTCTAAAGGTAAGCCTGCTGTTAACCACCTCCACCGTGCTCGTTTTTTTTTTTTTTTTTTTTTTGGTGTGTGTGTGTTGCGCAATCGGACACATTGCGCACATCTTTGACGCACTGTCACTATTGGGAGAATGAGGTTTTAATGTAAATCCTCGCGCAGTTCGGTTGCCATAGCACAGCTTTTTTCCCTCCTCCTTTCTGATAAAGAGGAGCCTTCGATTGGCCTTGCCTGTTGATGAGCTGTCACTTAACATGGGGCGTTCAATAAGGTGCTGCTAATGAGCCCTGGATTCGTGTGTTTTAATTGGAACCTGCACATTATATGGAGTGGCTGCTTCTAACAATGTCTCCCCTAAAGTCTTTGAGAGCACCTATTGATTACTGTATTCATGTTTGGTGATTGCCTGACTTCTCAATTATGCTGCACTGATAATCTCCTGTGTAGGCCCCAACTCCAGAAGATGTCCTCTCTGATGGACACAACATTGCATTGGCTACACATACACACACACTCATGCACACACACTCACACACATACATAAAGATGCAGATAGTGAATTAAATGATCCAGGGGAGACGACGCCATTAATATTCAGCACTGGTTGGGCAGCTCTCAGTTAATGGTAGACAACAGGACCTCTGTTCTGACAGGTCAGCGATGAAAAATGGTATGTTTTCATTTTTAGGAAATAAATGAATTTCTATGACATGGATACAGCACCCATAGCCACGCGAGAGTGACATTTAGAAACCCATCAGGAAAAGTAATAACATGCTTTTGTAGACTTTTGCTGAATCTGCCCGTTGCTTGGTGTTGTTGGTGCACTGTGATCCAGATTTGTGGTACACTGCTTTATGTGGCTATGTGGGCAGTGACAGACATGGAGGAAACAAGAGCTGGATACAGGCATGTGGTCAATTGATTTGTTTCAAAGTAAAGTATATTGTGACAAATATTGACCAAAGCATAAAAGAGAAGGATTTAAAGTCAATTCTCTTTTAATTAGAAAACCAGTCTTTCAAAAAAATGCCCCTCAACAGTTCGATAACGTATAGGCCAAGGGATCACTTTATCTCTAAATACAGAATACTCAGTGTACCTCGATCAATGGTGCATCTGTATGGCTTAAATAACTGCCCATTAATGAAAGAGGTGATGCAAGGCGAATATGCAAGAAAATACAAGACCCAAATACCAAAGTATCTGGTGGTGAATTTGCACTTTAAAGGTAATAGCAATGTTCAAGTCTTTCTGCTGCTCTGGGGACCCAGCCTTCAGGGCTCATTAATATCATATGTTTTAAATATCTAAAACATCATTTTCTGTTAAAGCAAGGGGTGATTTGTTAAGATTTATCCACTGAGATATATATATATATATATATATATATATATATATATATATATATATATATATATATATATAAATCACTGATGGGCTAACAATAGCGCATCAACATTCAGCATCAAAGCCAACGTAGCCAAATATATACTGTTCTTTTCTTGTTTCTATTTTACATCTTCTTACAATCAAACAAAACAGTTCTCTCTGCATTACAAATTGAGGGGTGTAAAAGCCTTAAAATGGCACACTTATAGAGAGTGTGTCCTGAGGGTTACCTTAAAGTCCGCTGAGAGTTCTTGCATTTGTGACAGTTTTCAGTGGGACACCCCTCAGCTCTCAGATCAGGAGCATTTGTCACCATGTCATACGTGTGAGTGGGAGCAGCTGGACGTCTGCCATTAGCTTTTCCATAGTGTCACTGCTGTGGGAACATGTGAGGGAAAGTGGATGTAAGTGGATATATTTGTATCCATAATCCATCTGACAGGGTCCATCTGACATTCACATTTTGTTTGTCTAAAATTGTTAAATAGGACATAATAGTTAATTAAAGTCAGGTTTTATGGAGCAAGCGTCTTCTTAAGTATACATAATTTTGTTCCCATGCTCTATTAATTATTACCACTGCCAAGGAGGCCATGATTTTGCAGATGATGTTGGTTAGTCAGTCTGTTGGCAGTCCAATGTATGTGAATCTAGAGTATTTGTATGGCTTTACATCACTGACATCTTAAGGTCAAAGATTCAGAAATAAATTGTGGTTCTCAAACAGTGGTGCAGGTACCACATTCTGTCTCTATAGTTGTATAATTAGACAGACCTGGTTTAGTCCAGATTTAGCTATGGCCCAGTCCTGGTGGTGCTTGGAAATAGGTCTATATCAGCCTCTATCCTTCAATAACTGATAGATCTTAAAACATTGTCCCATCTATTGTTATTGTGAGATTTTCTGTTGCAATATTTCACCCTTAATACTTTGTTTTTTGTGACAGGCAAACTTGGAAAACCCAATAGTGGCATGGTCCTTGGTTTAAGAAGTTTTAGTGGATTTGTTTCCATTGTGGGTTAATTGAATTCAGGATTCACCTGTGAACTAGACAATCTAATAACCTTATTCACTATTTCAAGTTAGAGACTGTAGAATGAGTTCTGAAATGAGGTTCAAATCATTACCTTGTTTTGTGTAATATTCAGATTAAATATAAGTATTCATAATGCTTAAGGCATCCTTTACTGTCCTTGATGTTGATAAATTGTCTTATTTACTTAAATTTTACCCATCATTCAAACCCGCTGGGACAAGCTGGACTACAAATGGAGAATTTGCCTATTGTGCATGTTTTTGGACTGACGGAGGATACAACAAAAAAACATATAAACTAGGGCTGAAACAAGTTAATTGGTTAATTGCAACTAACTCATTATTGACACAATTGCCAACTAATTTAGTATTCATTCAATTAATCGTTTTCTGAACTATATACAGACTCCAAAACATGCCATTTGGTGACAGAAGATGTTTTATTACTTAGACAAAGAAGTAATTATCCCAAATTGAAAACAAGAAATGTGTTAATTTTGGGTGTTTTTTTAATGAAAGTGTGAAAACATATTATATAAAGACGTTTTATCTACTGGCATCACTTTAGCTTCATCTCGGACAAAGTTTTAAAAATCTCATATTCACAGGTCTTTCAAATCTAAACTAATTGATTAATTGAAAGGAAAATTGCCAGATTAAGTGATTACTAAAATAATGGTTAGTTGCAGGCCTAATATAAACTCCACATGGCAACCCACACTGCCTGGGAATCTAACTATTTTGCTGGAAAGATTGCCAAACCACAGAGCCTCCATGTCTTATGTATTATTGTACTTTTCTGTAACGTGTTGCTGCTGTGTGAAACCAAGACAATAGAAAACCTCTTGACAAATATAGCAGAAAGTAGCAGAATCCTCATGCTGTTGCTATCTATATCCCCATACATTTTGTCACCTTCTGTCCAGGCGAGTATCTCATATAGCACCTATCTTCCCCATCTGTTGGAGCAGAGTGCACACTGTAGCAGGTTTTCTAGGTGTGTGCGGACCATCATTTTTACGCAGAGATGTCGTGAGGGAGAGAATCGCGAGGTTAAAACGACCCAGCTCTTAGTCACGTTTGGATCGGGGAGAGTAAAGCAGGAAGAGAGCTTGACCTGGCCCATTATCTGTCTGCGAAGCTTTGGGGATGGAAGAAGAACTAAATGCCATGGTAACTGCATTGTGTAACATCCTTTTAAGAATAGCATGTAACAGTCATCCGTGAGACCTTGTAACTGCCATTTTGTCTCAAGCATAACTCACCAAACAACACTGACATTCTTGGAAAATCTTGTTTTGTACGCAAGCTTGCAAAAAACCCATTAAAAGTTGAGACTTTCTTATATAGCTGGATGCTTCAGTTCACCAGATATCCTCCATTAGCGAGTGAGTTATTTCCCTTTTTTTGTGATATTAAAGGAGCTCTGACCGAAGCCATCATTAAAACATGCGGCATAGTCTTTTAAAGGATTCTTTCAAGCCGTGCTAGTGAGTCATGGAGTACACTAATTATAAGTCACCATGCACATGTTAGCCTAGCTGCCGTTTTTCCTCAAAGGTGTGGGCAGTTTTGAAAGAAATGGCTGCTAAGGGTGAATGTATGGAAGGCCATTACGGAATGACACAACATTGGCTGCGGCTATAATTCCAGCAAGTCATTGGAAATCTTTAGCGCATTAGCATTGTATCGGTAAACATCAAGGCTGAAAATATTGGTCAGATAAATATTGCAATACCAGAGTTGCGTTTTGCATTTTGTTTGCGTTAGAAAATATTGATTCATGGGAAATTTGCAACATTTCAAGAAGATATTTTGCAATGGAATCAAATATGCAACTGTGATACATTGATGCTTTCTTTAAAGTGAATCTGTAGTGAATCTGAATTAATTCATTTTATTATAATTCCATAAACTACCGGTAATAATAATAATAATAATAATAATAATAATAATAATAATAATAATAATAGTAGTAATAATAATAATAGTAGTAGTAATAATAATAATAATAATAATAATAATCTGGAGATCATTTGGCCATTACTGTAAGTACTTTGGATTTAGGTTTTACCCCAAATATGCAAAAATGTTTTGATATCTGGTACATTTGAGTGAACATTAATTCCAGTAGTTTACATCTTGAAACCTCCACTTGTTTACTATTTTATGTACATGTAGATAAAATGCTCTTAACTGAGTTGTGAGGACATTATATGAACTATATATGTTCCATGATTGGGATAACAATACTATTTTTACTGTTAGTATAGTGTAATTAGAGTTTGATTATCAACAACATATAATTAATATAAAGAGATTTCAAAAAGCTTGTATATTTCAACTGTATCGTAATTACTGATTACTACTCAGCACTACTACGACATAGACCACAAGGTTGTGAGACACAAAGTGGTACAACAGGAATTATTTATATAGCTGACATATGCCGAGCTCTGCAGTGTCCAAACACAGTCTGAATATAATTGGCAATAGAAACAATACTACCTGGCAGAAACAATATGATGTATTCATTGAACACTTGTTAAAATGTGTTCTGTCAGTCGAATGAGGTACACTGACAAATTATTTAAACCAGCACTGGCCATCTCTGGTTAAACATTGTCAACAACTTAATTGTGTTTAATGGACTTCAAAAATGTCCAACTGGCAATTCATCAGTTTGGAATACAAAGCCCTCGTCTGATTACTGATTGGCTGGCCAGAGAGAAACCTCCACTCCACCAGTGTCTTTTTCACTTTATTTCTCAAGCACTGCCCAGATCTTGCCACACAAATAGAGTTTGTTTTTTTTGCTGTGGACAAACTGTAGCATCCTCAATATTCTTTGTCCATTCCAGTTCCATCCCACACCAATCTGCGCCTATCGGTCAGTGTTACTTGTTCATTAAAAATGATGGCGGCTCAAACAGCTTCCGAATGCCGGACCTACTGGATTTTATGAAGGGTATTACTTTGAGTTTGAAGGCTGTAAAACTTAATGGTTATCAGCAGAGTAAAGGTGGACCACAGGTTTATAGGTGGCAGCAGCTGGTTGGCCGCAGCACATAGACCAAAATGTCTAACTGACCAGGATAATGAAAGTCTCCAATTAACTCAATTTAGAGAACCAACCTGGCACTTTGTATTTTCTATCAATTTGTATTTTGATTTTTTTTTTTCTATTGGTTAATTCATGCATGCCAGGATTCCTTAAAAAAAAAAAAAAAAAAGGTAAGTAGGGATATGCAATCGATTGAATATTAATCAAGGTTGAGATAATTAATTAATTTGTAATCCTCAATGATATTCCTGGATCACAGCTATTCCTCAATCCGTAAAAGCATGTGACTTGGAGATCAGATAAAAAGTCTGTATTGTTCATGTTTAGGAAAGTATTATTTTAAGAAGGTCAAATGTTTTCATTTGATTTAAATTAAGAGGTTTATTTTTTTTTTATTGAGAAACAATATACTTCTTCCTGATTCACCTCATTTTTACATCGTGCCACTTTTAGTTTTACCAGACATGTCGTGACCAAGACTATTCTATCTATTCTAATGAGTAGTCCTCTCTAGTTGTTTTGCAGCGTTTTTGGATCTAGGCAAAATATAGCACTCAGAAGTGACAGTGGAGGAGAAGCAGCAGTGACATGGAGAAGTGAGAATGAGCACACACATTATCAGAGCGTCGTAATTGCCTTGTTTTGATCTGATGGCTGATAGCTGATTGGACCGATGAGGAGATAGAGGTGATACTGATCAGAAGATAGACTGCAGAAGAACACAGGGACACACCTCAACAAGTACTTTTTCCTTGTATAGTAATGCATGCCTTAAATATTCTGTCAGTTTGTCTGTTTGGCTGCATCTATAGCAGTGTTGTCACGATACTATGAGTTTAAACTCAATTTTTGTTTGTAAGAAAAAGGCTTGATATTTGATTTCAATATCGCGAAGAACTGTGTTATTTTCAGCACAAAATAAAGGCAGTTTTATTAATTTTACCATGTGGTCTTGTGTTAATTCTGATCAACAAGTCAAGACTACTTTTTTTTTTCTTTCTTTTTTTTTCCTTCAATACTTTCAAATCTAGTGTCTAGTTTCAGTACTTTATTTATTTATTTTTTTTTAGCGTCAATTAGTCTCTGTGTTGATATTTTTTTGTCTGACATTACAAATACATCATCATTACAAATTATTTTATTTATTTTAATTGATTAAAGGTGCACTGTGTAACTTTTCTGGTGGAGGGTCCGCCTTCGCTTATCTCCATGATGTTATCGCTTTGTCCGGAATGTTCCACAATATGACATTAATGAAATATATCTTGCATTTATTCAATTACAGGTGTTTTTATTTCTCAAAACTACCGCAAAAACCTGCATTATTACTGTACACGGATCCACATCCACAGATCTGACCTGTAACTTGGCCTGGTGATGTGGCCTGCTTGTCTCCATGGAGATAGCTAAATTAAATGCCATACTCTAGGACATTTCAGGAAAAAAAACAAAAAAAACAGCATGAAGTTAAGCAGGTGGTGGATCTTTGACCAGAAAAGTTACACAGTGCACCTTTAAGTAAGTAAGTAAGTCTGATTTGATTTTAAACATTATAAGTGATCAGTATGAGCTGCAATATTACGTGTGTGGATTTTTTATTTATTTATTAATTTTTTTTATATATATAGAATTTCAATATTTTTCCGAAATGTCACAGTAGATTTATTTTCCAGCCCAAATAGATTCCATTTGCCACCTCAATAAATAACACACTTTAGCTAGTTCTTGCTTTTTGTCCTCTTTGAAAAGGTGTGCAAACTTTGTCAGGGCCTATTATAAGATGCCGGTGTGTGAATGTATAATGCATGACACACACAGCAGTGAATGTAGCATATGAATTTGTAAAACCAGATTTGTACCGCCGCAATAAAGAATTTAGCAAGTGGTGACAGATGTGTTGTCTGTGGAAAAGAAAAATATCAGGTTAGCACTGCAAAGTCTGCTCTTTATAAATTGTGTGTTTTTTGCCCAGTGCGCTCTTGTGTTGTTGTGAGCAGTTGTTGTGTTTGACTAATAATAATTTGGAGGATTCCCACAGAAGGTGAGAGAGGCTATTATAATTCAGCTGCTGTTTGTGTGCTGGTGGCATGTGTTGACTTGCGTGGCAAAGTAAACTGCGTATATTTACTGCTATGAATGATTATCCCGAGTCAATAGACCCCCAAAATGAGATAACAGGTTGGGCATGTGATTTGTTTTCCATAGCTGGAATAGGTAATATCCTCTTTGATTTGTTTGAATGGGTGCATCATTTTAACAAACTGTTTAACAAACTGTATGATATTGTCTGATCCAGTATTTGTGGGTGTGGTTACTTGAAACTTGAATAACAGTTTTGCACCAAAAAAAAGTTTTTTTTTTACTTTAAAGGACACATATTATGCTATTTTCCAATCTCTGTTATAATTGTTTCCTCATTAAAAACAGACCTGGAGTTGTATTTTGTTTCATTCACACGTTTAACACCCAAATTCTGTATATTTAATCTGAGTTCTTCTCTCAAAAGGAAAAAAAAACTCTGTTCCACTTTGTGATGTCATGTGGTGATACAGGAAGTGCTCCACTGTGTTTTTAAACTCCATACACTTTCACTAGAATTATTTTTGATAATTTCAGCCCTGGAATTTCATCTGTTCTGAACAAAAGGTAAAAGGTAGTTGTTAACTTGAAAACTACCACATCATGACATCATAAGGTGGAACAGAGCATTTTAAACTTCTCTAGGTATTTATTTTTAATGAGGTAATGACATTCTAACATGGTTTAAAGTTCACAAGAGTCAATTTTGTGTAATATAGAACCTCTAAGAGAGAAGAATCTGTATTAATATGTAATTAAGCAATTTTCTAGTTGTGTCATGTATTTCTTCATTCATCTTCTGCTATGTGGTATTGCAGGTAATGGTTGCTATCCAAGTTAATTCAGAGAAACTACTAGTTAAAACAGGTTCCAAACAATTCACACATTCTTTCACTAATGCCAGTTTAGACTTTTCGCCCCAAATGAATCCCCATTGAACAGTCATGTCATTTCCCACAACACATAATGAGTAGCATTGTGGCCAGACCCTGCCTTATTAGTGGTTGTAGCCAAGCAGCAGGGTCAGGGAAGGACTATAAACTTTGTGCACATACCTGTTGAAATGTAATGATAATACAGTTTGTAGAAGTTCTCATTCATTCTGAACAAAATTGTCAAAATTTACAAATAAACCATTTTAGTTTAACCCTGTTTTTTTCTGCTGTACTTGCATGATACTTTCACTTCTGTTATTATTAACGACTAACACACGACATATTTAGATCACCATGTTATCTTTTACTGTTTTAAATGTTATTCACAGAAAACAACATATTAACATGTTTAATACATTTCAGTGTTATTTTTGACTCTCTGGGTCTCCCCTCCCTTTGCTCTCTGCATTAAGTCACACCCCCTTCAGAGCGCTATCACAACACAATCAGTGTGCACCCTGCTAATCAAACTACTGCACATCAGATTGAGTTTGTCCAGTCATTGTGTACAGTTTTAAATCATGCTTCTGTCCATCTAAGGAGAATGCTTGTGGGCTGAGCATTGCACAGAATAAGTAAGGAGAGTTTGATTAGGGCCCAGGAGAGGTTGCTAAAATACTCAAACATGTATGGATAACACCTCTTCAGGCATGTTTTTTGATGAGGGAGCAACATTATAACATGGCACAAAAAAAAGAAAAGGTTTTTTGCATAGTACGCCCTCTTTAAGGCCAAAATACACCATGGGTCAAGAGCAAGTTCACTGGTTAATCATTAGAACATTAAATATAAACATTGAACATTACGTAACAAAGTCCAACAAGTCAATTTTATCATCCTATCTAACCTCATGGTTCAAGGCACTCTCTGATCGCAATTAGATTTTTCTGACCTTGTTGGAAACTAAAGGCACCATTACTTTATTTTTCTAATGCAGCAGAAGTTATTAAAGCAGAATGGATTTTTGTCTTCGGGCTGAGCTGATTTTAATGCTGTATGACTCTTCTTCTTGTCCAAACAAGTAAACAAAAGCCCAAGTGCACAGTTGTTTTGTTATTCTCGGGATCCCTGTCGATACAGCTGCGTTTTACATATAGAGTGAATTTGGTTAGTTTATTCTGGGAGAAAAGAGGGTCGTGTACTGCCATAGAGAGGATAAAAAACACTACGCAGGTTATCCCAGCTTCTGAAAACATTTAAATTATTCATTTGTTTAGATACTCCACAGTGCATTACCACAGCAATCTGGAGTGGGAATCCAGTGGTGACAAGGACACAAACCAAACCCGATAAACAGAGCAGTGTTTAGGATCTTTAAGGTTACCACACTGTCGTCTTTAAGTGGGACAAGGATTCAGACTGACACAGCCAGACAGTAATATGTTGATGTAATAATATCAAAAATAACTTGGAGCATCTGCAGTCCAACAGCTAAAATTAATCACATTCTACTTTCCACTTCCTCTCACAATATTTTCAACTCAGTGGAGCCGGCTCATTGTACCTCTTAAGCCTGTCATGCATGATATACTCTGTGTGGGACAATTAAACATTTTACTTCACTATAAAAGATAGCAGGGACGTGCAGGCTTTTGGTGGATACATTTTGCAAAAATGTTCCTAGTTTGATGTGGATTTTATTCGGCCTGACACTCGCTCCACTCTGACGCAACACTCTCTGCTTTAAAGGTGCAATGTTACTTTTCTGTTGGCCTAACTGCATCTCTTTTCTTGATGGAGATAACTTTGATTTGCCCGGAATGTTCCACAGTATAGCGTTAAACTTATCCATCTTGTTTTTGTTTGTTTTTTAATTACAGGTGCTTTTATTGCTACAAAATTACCTTGTAAAACATTAATTTTAACTGTGAGTGTGGTCACATCTCCACAGATCTGATTTCTACTTGGAATGGTGGCATTTCCATGGAGCTACAGTAGATACGTTTAATGCTATGCTGTGGAACATTACAGGCAAAGCAATAACATTGTGTTGATAAGCAGGTGGCTCAAACCTCCACCAGAAAATGTATACAGCGCACCTTTAATGGCTCATAATAACTCATACAGTACACATAGTTTGTAATGAAATGCATGTTACATACATCACCCACACAGAAGACAAAGAGAATACCTCCATAACCACCTCCCTGTATTCTTCTGTATTCTATATTCACAAATAAACAAACACTTAACCACACAAAGCCTGTTATTCTGACGTTTCAACTTTATGATTCACCAATTTTAACAAATACTTTTTAACTGTACTCTGCCTGCCACCTCTTTGTCTCATCTGCGAATAACAAGTGCCATTAATAGAACACAGTTTCCACTTTTGAGTCGTTTCATCTTAAATCCCACCTCATCCCACTCTGCTGTGACTGCAGCTGCCTCCCTCCTCTCCCCATCACGGCTGTGACTGCTCTGTCACCCGTATATGACATCTCCAGTCCCATTCACACTCACATGATCTTATATAATAACCTGACAGGTGCGATTGACATTAGTCTATCTGCCACTGACTCTGTGGGTGATCCCAATACTGCCCTACAGGCGGTACAGCCATCCAAATGTAATGGAGAGTGGTGTTACTGGTGCCAAAGACCTGTTCATTACTGTCACCTGGTCGAATGTTTTTGTTGTTGTTTTTTTTCCAGGTGTTTTTTGTGTTTGTTTGTTTGTGTGTTACAATGTCTATAATGAACATTTTCAAGTTAATATTGAAACTCTTTGTGCCATGTTTCTTAGAGCAGATGAAACAACTGACGTATTGATACTGAAAATAATAATAATAATAATAATAATAATAATAATAATAATAATAATAATAATAATAATAATAATAATAATAATAAAATAAATCATATTAACAGGAGAAAACTGGACCTATACTGAACAGTTTTAAAAATACTTCTGGACTGTATCAGAATCGGTGGAAGAGCATATGAAAAGCTCAATAGCAGAAACAGATCTCCATTTTGGAAAATTGCCAAAATGTAGTGGATTTTATCAAGAAAGGATGAAATAATATGTTCATAGCTGTAAAACAGATTTGCCTTTTGAAAATTTAACTATGCTAAGAGTAAACTATGACTGAAAGACATCTTGCGTATTAACCCAAATTTTCCTCAAAACAAATGTGCAGAAATAGCTCAGTAACCAAGGCTTCATTATTACACTATCCCGCAGTTATATCATGCTTGTTTTTGTTTCATTTTATTTATTTATTAAATGTTGCTCATTCAACATTAACAATATTAAAAATGGCCCAATTTTATGTTCATACTTGAGCACATTTTGCTGAAAGTGTTGATGTCATTGCAGATGGTCAAATCAGTAAAACTAAGGTCATTGATAGAAGTCCTTTGTTTAATGGCGCCATCTGTTATAAAACTCTAAATATAGCTCACGAAATAAAACACCAATTTATTTACCTTTTTATGATATTATCACCACTCTCGGGAGGTGTTCCGGGCATGTCCCAGCAGGAGGAGGCCCCGGGGTAGACCCAGGACACGCTGGAGGGAGTATGTCTGTCGGCTGGCCTGAGAACGCCTTGGGGTCCCACCGGGGGAGCTGGAGGATGTGTCTTGGGGTGAGGGAAGTCTGGGAATCCCTGCTTACACTGCTGCCCCTGTGACCCGGTCCCACATAAACAGAAGAAAATGATTATCTCATCTTAGCTGTAATAAAATACAGTTTGGTCCTATAATAATGGCTATTTTCTTAATGTACCGGACACAAAATCTTAATTATTCTGTTGGTCAGTTGTTTTAGCTATACATGTTACTTAAATATTGTAAGTGTGTCCATGTTCAGCAGTGAAAGACTATCCAAAGTATATTTTAAGACCCATGTGATTGGATTTCCTTCGTATGACATTAGTTAATGGAGCTTAATTTTCCTCCCAACATTAAAACTATTATTTGAAAACCAGGTTAGTTTTAGGTTAAAGGTCTTTTTGTGCGTCGCTTGGACTTAATGTCACAAATGAGCAGATGTAGCATTAGAAATAATATAATCTGACCACACATCAAGGCATTTATCTGTCTATAAGTCTATTTGATGTGTAATTAGGGATGTCACAATAGATCTTTGTAAGAAGAAAGACCTCAGTGTTATGATTATTCAGTATTATTCTCACCATGAGCAAACAACAGTGAAATATGTCTTTTCTTTCATTGTCTAATATGTTGCCATTATTTTTTGTATGTTACCAGCTTTATGTAACCGAACTTTCTGACTGAGAAAGTAAAGCTAATGTGACATAAAGAAGCACTTTGCATTTAAGGTACATTTTTAGAGTATTAGATTGAATTGAACTGACTTACCACTTTATAATAACCTTAATTAGCCTTAATAATGCACGGACTGAGACTTAATTAAAAATGAACTCATAGTTTCAAGAATGATATAATTATAGAATATAAAGTGGTTGCAAATTATGTCATTTCATTCCAATACTAAAGTGTTACTCTTAATTTTGCCACTGAGTTACTGTATCCCGGGACAGTTATTTTTTACATTTGGTGGTATTCAGAATACTGTTACTTTTCTAAATTAAAAGGACTGCATAGCGGTACTTTGTCACGCATTTTTGGCTTTGAACTGCACGGTATTAGTGAGAAAAATAGAAAACGCAGATCTTGCAGTGTACAAGTGCGATTTTTCATCTCTAATTGGACATAAATTAATGCATAACAAACAGTGCAACAAAAATAAAGCTGTTTGTAATTATATGTCATGTTTTCTGCACTCTAATATAATGCAACTCAGTGTAAAAGTATTCCAAGTATTCTGAATACAGTACTCTAATTGGCCCAGGTAATGGAATAAGTACAAAATACATTTTAATTAGGGTATTCAGTATTCTGTAACTAAATACATTTTCACAGTATTCTTCTCATCACTCACTACAATTATAGTGAGATCTAAATAATCAAAAATATCCAAATAATCTTGCCATTCCTATGTGCAGTTGCTTTGTCTGCAGCCATCTTTGAGCAAAAGCTTTAAGAAAGAGATGAGCTATAACTTGACATTCAGCAGACCACTTAACCATGGATGTCATCCTTTCTCCCCGCACCTGCCTCTATTTTAGCTCTGCTCACTACCTCTGCACTTCTCCCTATGCTCTCTCTCCCACTTTTCCTTTTGACCTCACATGTTACCGTATTTCACCTACTTTTCACCACTTTACGTTGTCCACAAGTCTTCCGGGCCATATTTTCTAGCATAAAAACCCAGCTACTACACTTGGATACCCAGCAGATGACAACAAGCCGTAATGAATTGGTTAACCTTGCACAGTGTGAGCCTAATAGTCACTACACGCCCTTTTCCAGAAGCATGATAGCAAATTTTATTACCTGTCCAGAGATTAATGGCACACTTAGCAAGTTCTTCAGTGCACCGTCTTTAAAACAAGATTGGCCGAGATGACGTCAAAGCTGGAGGATATTTTGGTGCTCGTGGCTTTGGTGTCGTCACATCTGAGTGATCACATTTTGAAGTAGGCTGCAGTGCTGTCAGGCCCACGGCTACATCCAGTGTATCCTGTCTGCCCCAGTGCATCCTGAAGTCCTCGGGCTCTCCTCCCTCGCCCGGGATGTGGAGCAGAGCAGAGGAAAGGTGTTTTACCCGGGGGTCTTATGTGTAATGCGGAGGTCTCCAGAGCATTAGGGACTTAAAGGGCCACTACGGCAGAATATCAGAATGTTAGACAATAAAACAGCGACTGTATTTGGTTGTCACATATTTAAATTGTTATTTATCTGATATTCCTTTATTTTATTTTCTAATTGGGCATTATTTGGTTGTGTTTTTTTTCTGTCTGTTTAGATATATTGATTTTAGTCTGTAATCATAAATAGCCTTTCTTTACATCTACCTTTGTGCTTTATACAGAATGAATGGTTATTATATATAGTAATAAAAAATAAAATATGTGATAATATTGTTATTTTTGACAGCAATGTTTAATGGAGTGCAGATGCAAACCTGTTCCAAAGCCCTTACCTTAACCAAAATACCAGTCCATAAACCTGATCCTACCATACAAAAATAAACAATAGCCAGGATAGACACCAATGCAAAGTTACTGTTGTGTGGCATAACTGTATTCAGAAAAATACTGCAAAAGAATCCAGATTAATTGCTTCATTGAGTCAGAATTCATCCCCAAGGGGAAACTCTTTTTGGATAATCTCTTATTGTTCCTCTCCACAGAAATCTTTAGTAAAAGGAAAAAGATTTGTACGATCTGAAGAGAAACAAGAGTGAATTGAAATTTACATTTTTAATCACAGACACACAAAATATAGTGGCTTTATAACACACTGACACAATTATGCCATTTTTACTCCAACTTTCATAAACAGACGTCACTATTGGACTGTGCTTTCTCGCATTAGCCTATGAGCTGGAGGCCATGCAGCTGCAGTGCTCTCTCAGACCCTGCATCACCATCAGACACCTATACACGCCAATGCACAGCCGCAGCTATTTCATCACCTACATTGTCACTAATTAGTCCGACACCAGATACTGTGTACACAACAGCGTGACACATTTTAGCACTCCCAGTTAGCAAACAAACCAGTTCTGGCTAACTGTTAAATTGCTACTGGCGCTAGTGGTTATCTGGCTTTCAATCTGGCTTGGGTTGTTGATGCTAGTCCACTGGAGGGAAGCCCATAAATCACAATTTCACCTGTCCTGTGGTTTGGTCCTATCCAAGATAAAAGTGTGGCCATGCGATCTACAGGTGTGAACGCGACGGAGCAGTGTTTACCACCAGCGACATATTGATTTCCTGGTCTTCTGCTGACACTGATGGAAACCCTTTGTCTGCTATCAGCTTGTAGTGCTGCTCCCTGAATGATCACCACGGCTGCTGTGATCAACTGCTGCACGTATGTGTGAAGAAGTTTGTAAAGGTTCCAATATTTCCTTTAGAGGGAAGGGTTGAGCTGTTTTCTGAGTTGTATATTATAAATCATTGTACAATTCAACAGTGAATAGAGGTGTGCAATTAGGGCTTATCAAATTTTAATGAAATCGAGATCTAGTTGTTAAGTTTTCTTATCAAGAGGTCTACAGGCAATAGTGGCAGTAGAAGGATGTGGTTTAGAGTTCAGACTTTGGATGAATACATTTGATTTTTTTTAAATAAACCTTTGTCATGACGCTGGTAAAATGTGTCCTGTTTATGTGTAAAAAATAAGATAAAAATGAAACCATGATTAAGTAATAGCAGGTTTGATTCATTATTCTGTCTTTTTGCCATATGGGCCTGTGAAAATTAGATCCTTAATCTTAATTTTAGCCATGTTTTAAAATAAAGTGCAATTTAAATACATACTAGCGTATTTCTGTGATGTGCAGAATTCATTTTAGCTTTGCAAATGAAGAGACTCACAGTTATACTATTTCTATGGAATAAGCTCACCTTTGGAATAGATAGCTCCATGTCTCCACTACACTATAAAACGAACAAAAAGACAGTGCTTTGGTGTGGCATGTGTTGATTAATGCATGTTTTTTATAAACAGAGGGAGCTCTGAGAGACAAGGGCAGAAGCACAGATGAACCTGCCAATCAAAGTCACAAAATGAATAATAAAAAGCGCGAAATAAAAGCAGCACATTTGTGAGAAGTGCAACACGGTTCTTGTAACTGTTTTATTTTATGGACTTTTTGAGCCTAATTTACAATATACGTCTTCATGAAAATACAGAATTTAAGAGTATGCAAATTTGGATGTTATAACTGAAAGAAAAGTATATTCATCATGTCTAAGAAACTGATGTATTGTTTAGTTCCAAATGCATAAGTAAAGTGATCAAAACAGTAATGAATTGTCAAAACTTATGTACAGTTAGGAACTACCTACTACTACTACTACCTGACTAGTTATATCTATCTAAAAAAAAATAAATAAATAAAAATACCATAAATCTGTCTCTGTCTAAATACAAATTACAGTTAAATAATAAGTGAAATGTAAAACCTTTATTTGTATATTTATTTTTCATTTGTTTATTTATTTGTATAATGGTACAAATAAATCCAATGTTTTTTTTGTTTTTTTTTCAGGAATCTTTTAACCTCAGATGACACATACTCCGTCAGATCTGCTCCTATTCCCCTCCACATCCCAGCCCTTGTCCTACTGGCTCCATTACCTGTGAAACATAAACATTTTCGGGGCTTAACTATTAGGTTTAATTGAAAGACACATTTTAAATCAAACTGGCAGCTAGTGATTGTTTCTTTCCGCAGAACTAATTTGCTGAAAATAGTGACCCTAAATTAATTACGATAGAACTTTATTTGGGTTGACTTGTTGGGACTCTGAACAGATAAATTAAACATGATGTTAATTGACAGGAATGGGCTGAAAATGGTCTATCAGGAGCACTTTAGGATCTGACTGTCAGGCGGTTCACATATGCTCCGCTCTCATTACCATACAGTAGGCACTAAACTGTCAGTTGCTATAACGGCTCTGCTAAATGGAATGTGATATCTAGATTTTTACAACCCTTTACCATCTTTGTCTCTGCTTCCTGTGTGTCCCCGTGCGGTCTATACTCTGAGTCCAGACAGGAAGCTATAGGCATTAGTGCGATGGCATCAGTGTTAGAGTGTGAGCAGAACTTGGCCCTTTGGCTAAAGCTAAATACGCACTGACAAGGCTAATCTCCAACTTAAGAGTCCCTTATCTGTTAGCTCCTCACTTTAGCGCAGAAATAGTAGTCCTTTTTTCCTATATCATTGACTTCTCTGGGCCTAAGGTGAAGTTTAAGTTTACTTTTTACATAGCTCCTCAGAATGGTTATTTCTAATGCTGTAAAAACATGTTCAATTAGCAATTTCAGGTGCACTATGTGAATTTTTATGCATACACTACCTGCTTGTCTCCATGGAGATGTTATTGCTTTGCCTGAATGTTCCACAGCATGACATTAAACTTATCTATCCTAACCGTGCCCACAGTAGAAGTGCATGTTTTTCAAGGTGTTTTTGAGCAATTAAAGTACCTGTTAGTTAATGACTGCAAGATATACAAGTTTCATGCAATACTGTTAACATTTAAGGCAAAGCAATATCAGAAAAGTAAAAACATGGATGAATCCGTTATAATTACTTTAATGTATATAGAGTGCAATAATAAATTAGCTTGGCCTCATCCTTGTGGTGGTAATAACACTGTACAAATAGCTGCTCAATGTTGCTAGTTACATTCTTATCCAAGAAAAGCCAAATCCCATTGATTTTTGGATGCCGGTTTTGTCAAAAAGCCTTGATTTCTAAGCGCCTTGTCAGCCACAGATGTTGACTAGCTGTGGAAAGCAGCTTGTCATCTCAAGTAGTGCATGTAGTTGGAGCGCTCATTGTGGAACTAAAGCAGTACCAAATCCCAGGGCTGAGGCAGTCCTCCAAGTTTTCCACCAACCACTTAGACTTTCTGTTCAAATGTATAGCCATAAAGACAGAGAGGCCATTACCCTCTCAGACAACCTCGACACCACTATCTATTACATACAATCCAATAGAAAAGGCTTGCATCAGCTTCAGTGATTTGTGTGTCAATCTCCTTTATTTTATGTGTGTGAAGATATGCGCTGGGTGCCATTGCGGCTCACGGTTGGTTGACGTGAACAGATGTTAGGGATGTAGGAGGACTACCGTTTGGAAATCAGAAGTGAGAGGTTGAGAACAGACCAATTTGTGCGCGCTGAGGACACGGGGCTCACATGCAACCTGCTGACGCCTCATTTGATTTTATGCTAGCGCTGGAACGTCAACACTTGTTGGTGCAGGGAGGCGTGAGTTACAAAGGCGAGCTGACAGGATACACCTATGAGATGAGCAGGGAGAATGAGCCGTCTCTATGTGATATGTGCCTACTGACCTTGAGCCTGTACTACTGTGTGCAGTCACATTTGTTAACATGTAACTGTGTGGAAAATGGTTGTAGGTATATAATGCATGAACATGTGCTTCATATAATTTGAGTCTGAATAAGCCAGGAAACATGAAGGAGCAGTCAGTAGAATTAAATGTTTTAGACATTCTAGAAAACATTACTGATTGGAGGAAATATTAATGAGCTATAATGAGTTTAACTACTATGATGAAATTATTAGGCTAAAATTGCAATGTTATGGCCATTCCGCTACTAACATAACAAACTACTCCTTTTGCTCACATGCCCTATGTATGGGGACAATATATATAATACATATAGAACTACTTCAAAGAACCTAGACATTTTTAAAAACCTGTCTGACCAAGATTTCATTTCACAATGATGCTTTAATCTTGTACTGTAGGTAACATAAATCTTTCAGCTTTTTGCAGACTCACTTTATTTTTGACAAAGTCCTTGCCTTCCTTTCAGTTCTCACCTGCTTTCTATAATACGCAGAGCCTTCACAAAATGGAGTCAGTCAGGATCTTTTAATGACGTGTTTTTTTAGACAGCTTGCTCTGATTTGCTCTCACAGACCACAATATCCATCTCACATCACTAAGTTGCAGTGACGTACCATGGCTTCTTTAGCCTGTATTCTGTGCCAGTGCAGTATATGGATAGCACGCCGCCTTTGAGGGTGCTGGGATGAGGTGGCATTCACCCAACAGTTAGCTCCACATAAAGCCTTTATCACACCTAAACGGCTCCGTCTCCCAAAGCCAGGGACAGATAAGCACTGGCCATTCATCTGTAATGATGTGGAAGCAGGAAGCGGCTGAACTTGGAGCGGAGAGGGAAGGCTAACTCTGACACAGGCCTTGAAAAGAAGTGTAGAGCCATGGGATTCTGCTTGTTCAGCTCATATAAAGCTATTGGAACATGCATATTATGCTGGGTAATTGTATAGACTCTTCAGCCAGAAAGATGTGACTCTGGGCATATGCATATATATTATAGCATATCAAATTCAACATATAATCAGCTCTCTTTGTTGACAGAATAAAACAGTACTGGTTCAAATTGTTATTTTTATTTTATTTTTTTTGTTACTAACAAAATCTGAACTGAGGATTTAGTGGTGAAATGTAACAAAATTTTATTCAAAAGTACCAGAGAACTGACCAGATTTCTCAAAAAAAATAAAAAATAAATAAATAAATAAATATAACTAAATTAGTTATGAGTAAACAACTGAACAACTTTCTTGATTGAAGAAAAGTCTAAATGGGCAACATGAATTATTTTTCAAGAGGTTGTCAAAAAATCTAAATATTAATACAAAAATAATGATTTGGGAAATTGGGTACATCGTTGATAATACAAAAAATGTATATGTCAAAATGCAGCAAAAAGAATTGGGTAGAAAGGTAGTAGAAAAGAGAAAAAATAAATAAAGCAAAGAACATGTGCTGTAAACGTCTTATGAAGTGTATATATAAGTGATATTACTGCACCTTTATGGGCAATAGTCTTTTCAAATTTGTCAGATACATTTTAAGATACATTTTAGTTTCGCTTTCATGCACACTGCTTTTGCTTTGACATCATATTCTGATTATTGTTACCAACAAATATTGACATATTCCTTTTTCCCAGTATCGCCCACCCGTACTTTTTATTTGTTTAGATGAACCATTTTATCTGTTTGCAAAAATGTAGCCACAATAAGAGACATTTTGGGAGGAATGCACAATATGCTTTGTCCTCACAGAGCACAATGGAGTCCTTGTTTAATTGCTCTTTTGTCAGCTGCCGTCTGCCAGAAAGCCATTACATCATACATCAGGTCTGAATCCTTTGGCGATGACTGTTTAATTCAGGTGCACTGTAGAGAAAACAACATCCCCAGAAACCTCACTACAGCAAAAGCAATGTGCTGCAATAGATTTTTCTCACTTTGCTTTGACCGTTTGTGTTGACTCTATCGACTGATGTAACACACTCTCATAGAAATCGTGATAATACATTCGACTGCTTCCTGTGTTCCTAGAGTAAATATGAGGTCATTAAAGAGATATTTGAAGCTGTATCAAACTTGCAGGAGACGCCTGTGGCTATGCCCGGGTTCATAGATGATGTAAAGTGTTTGGTGCACACAACTGGTAATGTAACTTGTGCTGCTTAGAGTTCAAAGTTAAGATTTACATTTTTTTCATATAAAAGGCTCTATTTCAAGATGACCAGTTTGTTTGGTTCTTGAACTTCAACAGTGAAACAATGCAATATTGTTCTGTTTGTGTGCTGTAATAATATGGCATGGACATGTATAGATATAACAGTTTGTTTGCGGTGTTAGGAAGTAACTGAGTACATGTACCGAGAATACATATGCTGAGTGCTAATTCTGAGTAACTGTATTCAAGTACAGTTACTTTTTGACATTGCATTACAGTACTTGATCTTGTAATATACTGCAAACTGCATGTAATCAGTGAAAAATGGCAACTCTGCTTTTGTGGTGAGTGATTTTTCCATCTCCAATTAGTGATAGGAAATACTTTAAAACAGTGAAACAAATATAAGCTGCTTTTTCAATGTGTGCCTATGTTGATAGAGACACACTTTAAAAAAACAATCTATGTTGGATCTTTATGCTATAATTTAAATCTAACTCGATGTAAAAGTATTCTATGTATTCAGACAGGACTACTAGTATTCAGACAGTAATACGGTGGAATACGTTACAACACGTATTTTAATGTAGGTATTCAGTATTCTGTCACTAAATACATTTTCAAAGTATTCATCTCTTCACACCTCTGTCTTCATTTAGGATCAGGGCACATGCTTTTTACACTTGTATTTCCTTATTGCAAATGTATTACTCTAGCATGCTATGATTGGTGTCAGTGTATTCTTCTTAATCTTGGGTGAATATTCTCTTAGTGTGAGGAACCGGGTTTTATTTTGACACATGAGTTCTAGTCGAGGTAGGACTTATTTTTTTGGTTCATCTGTGGTAGTTCTGTTCAGTTGCCTCAGTTTGTTCCTCCATGTGGAAATCTTACTCCAACTGACAGGGAACAGGCAAAGTCTTAGTTGAAAAATATTATCTAAGTACTAAAGATGGAAACAATGAATAATGCATCCTATTGTGCTTATTATTTGTGTACTGTCTGGACGGCGTTCTGATTACATGTCAAAATTTCCTCCCACACAGCAATACAGTCTTCTCAGTACAATCTTGATTCTAGTGTGAGCAGATTTGTACTTTTGTTCTGCAGTGGCTTTTTAAAGACGCTGACGGCGCCTTTAAAAAGCACAGCTCTCCTTGTCACACTGTCACACCTGTAACCTGTCTGTGTGTGTCTTCCAGGCCTAATTGGATCCTGACTGCAGCCTCGGGCCTATCAGGAGCTGAGGAGGAAGACGGATGAAACCACACGCGCTCTCGGAGAATGCTACCTACCCCAGCGCCTCACCATGTCAGCATAGGGCACCAGCTCACCTGTCCTCTGCCACTCACCCTCTTTTTACCCTTGTTTACTCCCTTCTGATTGGATGCTCCTCCGTCTGTGTCTGTCTGAAGTGATATGACTACACGAGTCTCTATTTTGGACATGTTGCTTTTTCCTCTCAATGCTGCCGGCCATCAGGGCTATGGTGGTAAGCGGTATCACCCCTCTCACCAAGTCACCAATCACTGTCTGCTTTGGCTTTTGGGACTAGCCCTCCATTTGACCTTGTCCTTGTGTCAGCGTGTCGACCCCAAATACCCCATAGTGTCCACAGGCTATGGCAAAATCCGGGGCATCAAGAAGGACCTCAACAATGAGATCTTGGGCCCAGTCGAACAGTTCCTAGGTGTCCCATATGCAACAGCACCTATAGGAGAGAGGCGTTTCCAGCCCCCCGAAGCACCCGGGTCATGGCAGGAGATCAAAAATGCCACCCAGTTTGCCCCTGTGTGCCCCCAGAACGTGCACGGTGTCCTGCCCGAGATCATGCTGCCCGTGTGGTTCACAGACAATCTGGATGCTGCCGCCACCTATGTGCAGAATCAGAGTGAGGACTGCCTTTACCTCAACATTTATATTCCCACTGAAGATGGTGAGTATCTTCTAGTATAAATAGTTAATGTTGAACAACACTAAAGCTCTCAGCGTATCCCCAAGACATGCTAAAATGGTTTTCATAGAAAGGACCAGGTCATAGTATTAATAGATACCTTCCTCTAAGAGACACTGTAGCCCAAATGTAAATGCAAAAAGGTGTAATGACACTTCAAAATATACAAGCAAGAGTGCAAACACTCATACAAGAATAAAGTACCTAGTTTGCTACTGTTGGTGCTACTTTAATGACTCCTCCCTTTTCCATCAGGTGTCGCCACGGCAAACTAGCCCTACATAGATTTGGTTGATCTTTGTGTCAAATGACCTTCCCGTTACAACTAGTCACATTAGGCTTCTGTGATCAGGTTGGACAAAGGGGCGTGTAAAGGCTTCACATGAATGCAATAATGTATGTACATCAACATACAATAACTCATATAATGTGTATACCAATGTTTTCACTATTTTCCAAACCATAATATAAATTACTTCAACACTTGACAAATTTTGATTGTCATATAAATGATCACGTTATTACGTTATTATATCAGTTCATCAGAGGCAAGAAAGATACTCAGTGTAGCAGGTTTACTGGTATATTATGTCAATCAATGCAATACTGCTCTTTATATTATCCATTAAGATGCTTACCGGCTAAATACAATTTAAGTATATAATAAGGCTGGTAACAATTTGGTGAATAGAGAATATACTTGCCTATAATTAAATTTTGTCTTAACATTTTCAATTGGATTGAGTATAAATAGACTCTAATTTGAAAAAGTGATTGTCAGAGGAAAGCAATTGCATTGTCTAAACCTATTATTACTATGACAGCCCAATATAGAATTGTTATCAACAGATATGCACCGTCACCATTGAGTCACAACTGCTATTCTTAAAACTGCCAAAGGAACAAAGTGTTTTTAATGTTTTTTTCTTCTTTTTTTTTTTCTTCAAAGCTCTATTACAACAATTTTTAATAATTAACCAGTGTCATCGAAAAGCACATGCACTTAGCATGATGCTTTTGAAGCCTGCATAAAGTTTACCCTGTGTGGGACTGTGTAATGAGCGAGCAGAGCAGTGATGTACAAAGGAGACAGCTGAGCAGCAGATTTCTGCCGGTTCCTTTAGTTAGTCCACCGAGGCGCTGTGATGACAGTGCATGTCTCTTAACGACTGACTGACATATGCTTACAGTTAGAGACTGGCGCGCTGGAGCAACCCCTAAACTCACACATCGGAACTAATCACCCCACTGTTCCCATGAATAAGAACACGTTTGAGAACATGTCTCCTCGGATCAATCTGGTATCACATATGTTTCAGGCTCAGATGCGGAGGGCAACTGTTGCACAAAATAAAGGCATTAGGTTTAGATCATTTGTAGTGATCTGAGAGAAAAACACACACAGTCATGGACTAAAGTAATTATAATGTATATAATAAGTTGATAATTACCCATGTATATCTTCATTAACACTAAGCTTACACATGTTGTCTGGGCATAGTGCATACCAACCAGTTGACAGGGTCCCAGAATTTCAGTTGAGTTTGAAGCCTTTGGTGTCCAACTGCTGTTTAAAATAAGCACCAAACCATGTATTTCTCCTAAAAATATGAAACCGTATTATTAACAATATAAACGCCTTCTCTTCCAGCTCTGAGTTTTGTGCAAAATCTCTTTGAGTTTGAGGTCAGTTTCCCTCTTCAGTTGTTGTTGTTGCTGCTGTTGCTCAGGTCTTTTTGAAGGTAGATGTAGCCTGTGTTCAAAACAACCAGTAGACACTTAACCACTGCCAGCTGTTTTGCCCACTATTTTGCTATTTGCTTCATGGGTAAACCAAAGTTACAACCTTCCTCTCTGATCATTTTAGATCAAACCTGAGCCTATTTGGAGCTATTTTGGTGCTGTAATGATCTTAGAGAAGGCAGATGGTCAGGTAAGAAAATCACACCATCAAAGTCAAGCAAGGCATATGCTAGTGGTGATAGTAGGCAAGAGTAATGTTACAATTTTGAAAGATTTTTAATGAATGGGCTCTTTTGAGACTTGCGTATTCACTTGACACATACAACTGACTATAAAATACACCTGGATCTAAACTTATTGTCTTAATTTTGTGTATTCATGTTTTGGAATGAATGATTTTGAAGTAACAGTACTTCTTATAAAGGGTGGTGCTAGATTGTATTCTCCGGAGGGACGGTCTGCTGTGATTGGTCAATTGTAGTGATCAACTTTAGGAACGGGATTAGAAAACGGGTTATGGTTAAGGTTAGGTTGAGGAAAATTATTTGGGTTAGGAGTAACTTTAAAAACTAAGTTAATACCTTCTAGCCTTAGCTCAGATGAAATGAAAACCAGTAGGCGTACAATATTATAGGCCTGTTCATAGCAATATAACAAGTTAGCTTTTTATGGGTTTTAGCTTCCTGTTATATGCAACATTTTGAGGACTTTTCCCATTCAGAATATCAAATATTTTGTTTTAAATTGGTAATCATCCTGGCAACAGGCCTAATGTGTCATCATTCTGAAACCCAGAGATAGAAATTTAAATTTATATATATATATATATATATATATATATATATATATATATATATATATATATATATATATATATATATATATATATATATATATATATATATATATATATATATATATATATATATATATATATATATAATATTATATTATATTAAGTTACAAACAATGCAATTTTAGCCAGCATCAAACCAGTATTTGTACAAATGTATGCATTACATGGATGTGCTTTATTCCCAGACTGGATGCTGTAGTGTGTTGTGTTAATCTCAGGGGAGTACTTGTGCAAATGAGTGAGACTGATTTCACATGTAGCCTGTCTTCTTGTCAGTATCTGTCACTTATTGTCAGGGGTCACCGCTTACACAGTGCTGATATGGTCCCGAGGGATGTGTTTTTTGCCTTGTATGTGAGAGTGAACCGGGGGGAAAGTGGAGGAGAGCAGAGTGCTGGTGCTATCAAACAGCACATTTTTCATATGTAAGTTGTCACAGCGCCTCAGCTTGTTTACGTGATGTCACAAGTGTGCGAATGTCAATCGTGCTTGCTCTAGTTCACAGGGCACTGTCATTGGGCTTTAATATTTCTGAAGATATTTTTTCTTGGGCCACATCCATGTCATCTTCCACTAACACTAAACTTTTCTCTGGCTTTGGTATTCGCTTCCTACGAAGAGATGGTGAGGGATGCAAGGGCTGGCATTTGTAGTGTGGGTGTTGTGTTCCAACTCTCAGTTAATGCTGATAGGTGTGCCAAAACACAGTTAAATGAAGCAGCCAAAATCACACTTTAAGGAGTTGATTTTGACACATTTAAGCCCCTGCACCTTTATGCTGTGTATTATCTTTGTATTTCTACTACAGGCACACTTGTGTTCTATTTCAGTCTACTAAATCCCCACTCTGAACATGCTCTTTGCTGTATTCTTTGGAGCCACAGGAAAATCGCCGCTCTCTTTTCTCTCTGCATCTGTTCAGCCCTCCTCAGTGGATCCCTTCCTGCCTCCTCTCCTCTCTCCTCCATCTTTATGCAGATGGGTGGTAGCAGGGTCAGTGTTGTGAATGCAAATGAGCCCAATGCCCTTCTTCACCAGGCCACAATCTAGCTGACTACTTCCTGATGCCAAATGAAATACAAATGGCTTCTTGATGTAATGTAAATAATACAAATGTCCCCTAGACAGAGGAGTAAGTTTTACACCCCCTCTTTTATCTCTCTTGCGCTTTCCTCTGCTGCTTCACCGTCCTCGCTCTCCTCTGAGGGAGGCTGCAGGGCAAGAACACTGTCCTGGTGCATTCCTCTTTCCTCAAGACACTTCTCAGGACCCAAGATCCTTCATTTTTATTGCAGCTAGAGCAGCCATTTACCGTGCTCTTTATTAAAAACCATATTTCAGGACGCAGGACAGAGGAGGCAGGGATAGAGCTGGAGGCGAGGGACACAGGAGATGCAGGGGATGGCTGCTGTGTAGAGGGGGCTGGACTTGGGCTGTGTCTGACACCTTGTCAGGCAGACAGGCCACCGCAGACATGACAGACTGCAGCTTCATCGACGCTCCGCGCTGAGGGGATGCACAGGGATGCAGGCCAGCTTGTGCTCTGACCACTGGCTCAATGAAGCGGACAGAGAGGCTGTGCAGGGAGACAGGGAGCGGCACTAGGTCACTCCAGACTGGGACAGGCCCTGCTGAATAACCCCACAAAGGGCAAAAGTCGCCACTAATCACTGGCCCATTATGTCAAGAGAGCAGAAAGCAGCAGGCGTGTGCACTTATTTACTCCTCTAAGATCGAATGCAGACAGTGGACAGTTTTGGTTTAATATGGGAGGGTATTAATCAATTGTGGGGACTGAAATCTGTGTACACACTCAATTTTTGGAGACTTGCCTTTCTTAGGGGGACACAAAATCATGTCCCTATGACATAAATTCTTTATTATTAGATCAACAACATGGTTTAAAGTCCAAACAGGTAAAGGTGAGGGTTTAGGTTAAGCAAATGACTATGGTTAAGATTAGGATTAGCCTCCAGAAAATGACTGTAAATCAATGGAAAGTCCCAAAAAAGCATGGAAAGTGTGATGTATTTTAGTATAATAAATTGCAATAAGGCCGATTTAATGTTAAATGGATACTCAAAGTTAAATTTACACAGTCCATTAATCTTGATTTGAGCCGTTTAAGATCATGATTGGTTATAGGGAGCCCGTGCCACGCTGCTCAATATGTGTGGCAAAAACTAGTTATTTAGTTTAGATATAAAATCCTTTTACATGTACAGTGTAAAGTCAAGACTGATGCCATTTATAAACATTTTAACATTAATTAAACACATATGCACAAGTGACAAGAACCCTGCTAAGCTTCAGCTGCTACTTGTCTGTAATGTCTAGCACAATGTTAAATTTAAACAATCTGGATTAGCTCTTTCTTGAGACTTGAATTGTTGGTACAGGAAACATGCTGGTCTCAGGTTATAACATGAATGCTAATTTACACATCTAGTCCCTGCAGATTAGTGTGAATACTGGGAATGCAGATTAAATGTACACAGATGAAATGACCACAAATAATTTAAACAGATATTGCACGTGGTCACATCATTCAGATACTATGCTAAAATAAAAATACACTCATATACATAAACACATGTATTTTTACAGCCTCTATTGCCCTCCACCAAAATCTGCACATAAACATACTCCTGATCATTCAAAACATGAACACATTATTGGCGAGAAACCATTTGTGGGCAAAATGAACACAGCATCAGATTTCCATAACTCTACATTGAAGCTGTGTGGAAGTAGACCAGGCAGTTGATATGTTTATGCCAAATGAACAGCGAGAGGAGAAAACTTCCGAAGCCATATTTGTTTTTTACATGAGACATTTTTACTTTGAGAGAGCAGAAGAAATCAGAGCAGTGTGCATTAGGCGATGAGGTGTGGTTGCAGAGTGATGCTAAGTAGTGGGGAATTGCTGAGCGGGCTGTGGCTGACTAATGTGCCTCTCTGTCCATTACCGGTCTGTCTACCTGTCTGCCCTGAATTAACCACCATCTCGCCATATGGCAGGAAGAGCTCCCCCGAACAAGGCGCCTGCATACTGCTACTGAGGATGCTGCAAATCTATTCAGCATCGACCCTGGTCCATTTAGAAGGAAGATAAACATTTTATATCGGGAAACCATATTCATATTTGTCCATACTGAGGCACACTGAAATGCACTATTGTAAGAGATGCTGTAGTGCTAAAGTATTAAAATGCATTGTGTACAAGCAGCTGCAGTGAATTTAGTTTATATATTTGTGCACATTTTATTATTATTATTTGATTTTATTAGTCAAATTTGCATTCACATTCAAGATTTGGATTACGTAATTAAGATGGAGAGCAGTGGAGATTAACTGTTTATGGAAGAAATGTCCAAACACATGTTAAATCTTTTCATTATTTTTAAGGAATTATTGATATATATTGATTTAATATGGCAGATTTCTGAAACAATACTACATATTTTCTCCTAGTTTATTTACTGACAGGGAACACACTAAACTTTGTGTCAGTTTTTGTTTCATCTAGATAGGCCCAGCATTTACAGAGACATTAATAAACCTATAGTACCAGGACTATAAGGGTTTAATTAGAATAAAAAGGCCTCCAACCCACTAAGATCCACATTAGTCATATAGTCAATTAAAATATTACTGTTTTGTTTGGCTGTATAAAAAGGTTCTTAAAGCCAACGTAATTTCTTGCATATTGAGTTTGCAGACATTGCTACAACAATACATATTGTGAACAGCCCTATAGTGCCCTAATGTTTTATGGCTCCTTTGTCAATAGACACAGTCGGCATTGCTTCAGTGAGGCTTCCAGCTGAATGTGAGAAACAGGCCTGTCAGCAGCGCAACTTGCAGTGTGATAAACCCCTTGGCAACCCAATGCAGAGTCTTCTCTCCCCTTTTAAAGGCATACTCCGCAATGCCTTCCTTCCCCACCGCAGCGCCGCACACACGCACAGAGAGCTACGAGGAGGACAGCAACAGATGATAAGGGCACCGTTAACATGCTTAGAGTGTACATGTAAGGCTAGATGATCGTGGGGGGGCTCAGCAAGACAAACGTGAGTGAGTTTTAATGACTTCCATGACACAGTGAAAGATACAAAACCCGGTGGTAATTGAAGCACTGATGGAGAGCTTTGCTAACAGAAACAGAAGCAAGAGAAAGAAAAAAACAAATTAATGGGATCCTTATCAGTTGAGACGTACAGAGGTTGGTGCACCGGGGCGTTGCTTGGTCACCGTGATAAATGCTTTTTATTGGCCCAGTCCTATGGAGCGTTTAACAGGCGTTACCATTAAAGCTTAATGTGGGGGGCTACTCTTTGACCTTGGTGAATACAATCGTATACCTTCTTACAGCACACAAGTACAGCACAAGTAGCACCTTTTTCTTGGCTTAGTACTTGTACACCTCACCTTGTTGTATAATGTTGGTTTCAATTTGTAAGGCTCTCTGCAATGACGTTCAGTTTGGGGCTGCACCACTGGCCCGACTTAATGTAGGAAAGCGGTATCCTGCAATTGCTATTCGCCTTTCCTGACCAAACGGAGTGATGGCTTGATTCTGCCCATTGATTTTTTCTTTACAAAGCAGCGGTGTGTCAGGACTGATTGGGAGAAGGGGTTGAGGAGAAGTGGCCTCTTGGGTCATTTACAAGGCACTCCGTGACTAGATGTTAAACACTCGAAACAGATGAGTTTGAGGTGATCTTTGAAGGAGACGCTGTAAGCATTTTGTCTCACAGTTTTGATGTGCTTTGCAAAACAACTGAGTAATCAATGTTCTTTCTTTTTTTGTTTTTCTGAATGTTAGGTCCACTCACAAAGAAGCAAGATGAGTCGACACTGAACAGGCCAAGGGATGAAGGTAAGGCTTTACAATCTCGTAAATCACAGGGCATCTTACACGCATACAGCCATGCTCCTATTTTAACTGCATGAATTTTCTCCCTGACAGGTGAGCATAAACTAGAATCCATGCACAATGCCTCTTTATGTGCGACTACTGATTAATTGCTTTTACATTATATTCAGTCTTCCCGCACAAATCACCTATAGGCCTCTGTGTTTTATCTGCAAGGTTCATTTTATATAAACACTAATAATTTAAATATGATTATTGATGTGTGACTTTTGGTTTCATCAGTAGAAAAGGACTGGACTGGAATATAAAAGAGTATATTTTATTCCACAGCCAGCAATTGAAACAGAAATGGAGAGAGACCAATATTTTCCAGATGATGCAGTTTTTTTAAACCCCAGAACAGCTGATAGCCTCTACATATAATTTGACACCAATATATAGGGTCAATTTGAGCTATTTTCCCAAAATAATACAGCTTAAATAAAACTCAGTAACTGTCTGTCCACTGTTCATCATATAAGAATGGCATACTATTAATGAAAAATATCATGCACGAGTTTCAGGCTAATCGTTCCTTCCTGATTTGAAGCATTTTGTGAGGACCTTTCCCCATTTAAAAGACACAATATTTAGATTTGAACTGTGTTGTGCAATAACAAATGTTGACGATTGCCATGGCATTTCCTTTAAATCCGGAAAGAATGAGCAATGATTTATAGACCTCCATGTTTCACAACAAACTGTTAAAAAACAGTGCAGTGCTGTGGCTTCATCACAATATATATGAAAGTTGAGCTCAGTACTAACAAGATTCAGGGTACAACCGTTATAGGCTTTGGTAAATTAGGCAAATGGGGGATCACATGTACTCTGCGTGTTCAACAACAAGTGAATGTTATCATTATTAATGTCTCATTTACTTGCTTGTGTTTGCCTACCCCACTGGCTCTGACACATGTAGCACCCTAATTACTTCAGTAAATAATTTTCGAAACTGGTAAATTGGACTTAAACAAAACACATGTAAATCTTATAGCAGTGTTTCTCAGAGGCTTGTACTGAGACTATGATTGCACAAGCCATTCCTATTTGAATCCATTTATAGATGTCACTTATTACCTTTGCTGATCAGTAAGGTATTGATTACTGATTAAATATAGTGATAACACAGGCATAAAGTTTTACCTATTTTTTACAGATTGTTTTTAGGCTATGGCATCAATAATTTGATTAGGGGAGCCACCATAATCTCTTATATTAATGGAAAACGTCTTCTAGTACAGGGCTATATTCAGTACAAGCTGATGGAAATACTCTTGTCTCTCCACTGATGCAACTCAAATCCATGAAGACACTGTAGGCATCTGTCAGACGAGGCACACTTACTGTATATTACATGACCGTATGCGCACTCAACAAAAGCACAAATTTGTGCATTTGTGTGTCTACTCGGATGGGCATGTGCCGCTCTAATTTGTGCCAGCGTGTGCGTGTGAGCCCTTTCCCCCCCAACCCTCCTCATTTTCAGGCCATGTGTGCTATTTGGGTATTGAATTCTCTTTGCCTTGCATCTCTAATTGCCATGGTTTAAAAAGAGACAGATGTAGCTAATCCAATTGTGCGGTTTCTTAACGGTGGAAACACAAGGAAGGATTCGCTCAGGATTGCCGGCGAGAGAAGCGAAATGATAGAGCGGAGATGAAAGCTGTGGAAGAGAGAGCACAGGGGAGGGCACTAGTGGGAGAAAAGGGAAAAATAGTCATAATGAAGACAAGTGCATGATGAAATGACATTTATAGAGCTTTGAAAGTGAGAGATTTGGAGAATGACAGAGCGAGAGGGCGGAGGAGTGGAGGACTGCTGGAGTTTGACATTTATGCTGACACCTGATGGATCTCGACAGGATCAGGAGGGCTCTGTTTAGGGCCTGGTTTTCCTAGTTTAACAGGCTGTCTATTAAGCCCCGCCCAAGGATCCACCTTCCAGACATTGTTACTTTATGTAGATAAGACTTAAACCTCACTCCCTTCATAGATATGCTGCTTTTGTTTATTATTAGAGGTGTGTTTTTGTTTTATTTTTTCCATATTATGTCCACATTGCAGTCAATTAAAACCCTGAAAGTGCATATCTGATTTAAAAGTTGATGTATTTTTAGACATCCAGGCATAAAATATATCCAAAACAAAAATATAATACTGCTATTTTTGGATCAATCAATGAGAAAAAACTGTTGGTAACTTAGGTGTACAGTTTTGCACTTACTGTATAGTCGGTAGCAGGAAGATAATATTAGCAGACCCAGCATCACATTGCAAACAGTCCTGCTTGTGTTTTCAAAAATTATTCACTTTGGGGGCCAAAGGTGTATAGGTCCTGAGGTGGAGCGGGATATGTATTTACTGTACCCCAAATGAAAACCTTTCACCCATGAATACTAAAAATCAAATACAATATTAAAATAATAATTAAAAAAATAAATAAAATTAATAAAATTTATAATAATAATAATAATAATAATAATAATAATAATAATAATAATAATAATAATAATAATAATAATAATAATAATAATTTTAGCAGATATAATGAATAAAAGAATAATTACAAAATGCATGCTTAAGCTTAACAATACCTGAAATGTAATGTACTATAAGACATTATGGGTAACAATAATTCTGTATCATGCAATTATTCTCTTTTGATGTATTATTTAAGATTATAATTACAAAGATGTTGCTTCAATTTTCCCAAAGTAGTAGGCAGTAGTGATCTCTAAACAAACACACATCTGTTACCCTCTGCGTAGCCACTAAGTTACCATTTGAAGGCCAAGAGAGTCTAAATTGCTTGTGTATGGACTGTACCCAGGTGTTAAAGCACATCTGGACAAAAGACTTATCTTATTGTGGAGTTATTTTGCAGTTGGCTCCAGGAAGAATGTAAAAAGTGCATCTCATTGAGTGTGGGTTTGTGTGCGGGGAGGATGGGCTGACTCAGGCGAAAACTTTTACACCCAAATCAATCTCAATTTCCATAAGAGAATGAATGAGAGATGAGCAGAGGAATGGGAGAGTATAGGACGATCTGGGTGGTAGGATATTGCATTAAGACGGAGAATACTGAGCAGAAAGGATCAAATTAGGTAGACAGAGGAGGGTAAATAATGCGCTAGTGTAGAGGGAGAGATAGAAAGCTCCTTGTCTGCTGCATATAAAGTTGGGATTAAGCCCACACCTCATCGTGAAGGTACTGTAGGAGAGGTAACAGGTCATGTGTCAATGTAGATTTTAAGTGAAGAACAATGGCATATATTTTGGGACGTTTACATTGAATATACTGACTAGACTGTAAATATGACATTGTTATGGGTGGAGAATAATCACAATGCAAATGATTTATTATTATTGTTAGTATTAGTAATATTATTTTCAGTGGTGAGTCTGCAACTGTTTCTTTGGAGATGTTATTGCTTTACCTGGGATTTTCCACAGCATTAAACATGTCTGTCTTGTATTTATTCAGTTACAGGTTTCATAGCTCAAAAATACCTTGAAAAACATGCATTCGTGGTGAGATCGGATCGCCTCTCCATAGATATGACCTGTGACTTGGCTTAGTCAGGGGAATCACTTGCTTGACTCTGTAGAGATACACAAGCTTAGTGCAATACTGAGGTACAATCAAGGCAAAGCGATTATATCTCATGGGGAAAAGCAGGTGATGGACCTTCCACCAGAAAAGTTACATCGTTCCCCTTTAAAGACTGTAGTAGAAGATGTATTAGACCTATTAATTAAGTCACAATATTATTATAGCAGTAGGTGTTGCTAGTTATTATACCCAGGATCACAGCCACTAGCATCTTGAATGCAGATTTCTTAATGCCCCTTGAACTCACAGTGGCCTATAACTCGTCAGATATTTCATATAATCTGCTTTTTCATACATCAAATATGTAGATGTAATGTAGTGTGGGTTAATCTTTTAGAAACCATTTAGTGTGGACATGCTTCTAATAAAAGTCTGTAAAAGTCCAATGTATTGCTCAGATAAAACATGGAGGTACACCTTTCATTAAACCTTTGTAGGTATGCATGAGCTTTTTATCTTTTTGTTGAAATAAAATGAATGTATTTTTCCCTTTTAAACAGTCTCTCACATTTATTGGACTGAGCAAATATTTTAGTGATGTTTTAGTTTGCGAAGAGTGAAATATTATGTACTTCGGCACGATGTATTATTTGAAGCAGTGAGTTACTACAGTCCAACTAGTGATTGTGCTTAAAGATGCACAGTGGAACTTTTTCCTACAATACAGCATTAAACTTATCTATTTTGTATTTATTAAGTTATAGAAATACATTAAAGCATTAAACATACTCTTTTTTTTTTTTTACTATGTGTGGGGTTGTTACTTGGCCTGGTGGCATCATGGTGATATGTTTAATGTCGTACTGTGGAACCTAAAGCAATACTTTCTTTATGGAGACAACCACGTAGCAGACCCTAACACTGAGTTTGTCTTATTCTAACTTAATACTACATTTCATAATTATATAGTTACATTAAATTACATTCTGTCAAGTGAATTGTCATGTTAGAGCCGCTACAGCTCCTGTCCTAAAGAAAAGAGCCTACTATTGCATGGCTTCTTTCTGAATACACCATTTGCATTTTGTGTTTTTCTCAGATGTCAACTTGGTTTTTCCACATCAATCATACAGGCCCATTAGGAGGCCTCAAGATGATGGGTAGCCCTTGTGGTTTTGAAGGGGCCAAGCATAACAGTACAATAAATTCTGCCATAATCTTACATCAAACATTGTAAATTGATGTTTGTCTATCAGTGCTATGACGAACTTCAGTTCAATGTGTGGTCTATTTATATGTAAAGATAGTGGGATAGTTTCAAGATTAATTTATGGTATTTTACATAATTAAAAGTGCACTATGTAATTACTTGGATATGCAATTGCTCTGACTGGAATATTGTATTGTAGAATATACCTGGAATCAGTCTGTCTTTCATTTTGTTTCATTTTAATTAATTACTACTCTCTCTCTCTCTCTCTCTCTCTCTCTCTCGTATATATATATATATATATATATATATATATATATATATATATATATATATAGATATATAGATATATATAGATATATATATATAGATATATATAGATATATATAGATATATATATATATAGATATATATATAGATATATATATATATATATATATATATATATATATATATATATATATATATATATATATATATATATATATATATATAGATAGACCTCACCGTTGTTTTAACTTTTTAGTGAATCAAATGCACAGAATTATAGTATTATGAGCTTAAGAAAAATACAGGTACTGTTAAATAACCTTAATCCTTTAAATGTCATTGACAAAGTAGGTTGCATTTGTCTATAAACTCTCATCTATCCCTGTGGATTCATTTAGTGCCATGAGTACGGTGAGTGCGGTTCAAGGCGACCCTCTGATATGTCACCCCTCTATACTGTCATGGTAATGCAGGGATAATTGAACTTGTTTACATATCCTTGGGGAAATCAGCAACGGCTCTCAATCCACCAGAGGAGGCCGGCACATCAGATGTACGACTCAAAAGCATTATTTTTACACAGCGTCTATGTCATACGTGCTGAACATGAATGGATGACGGCGTATGTAGGCATATGCTCTGCTCCTCTCATCCTGTCCGCTGCTTCTGACGAAGTGACGCACCCTATACTGCATGTGTAACCTGAGATTCAGGTGGTGATGCAGGCGCCTTGTGCAAATACGTGAGTAGAATTTGTTACCAGGGCAACAGGCGTTCAGTGAGTCGGTGCGACGGAATGGCTGGTGCAGTTCTATTAGGCAGTTTCCATAGCGACTCGGCATCGCAGCTGCCTATGCAAGAGTTTGTGTGTGCGTGCTCTGTGAATGTCGTGTGTGACTCCAGTGTGAGTTGAGTGTTCATTAGCGTACCTTGCTATGTATGACTTGCTTTGTAACGTTTGGTATGTTTTTCATCTTTTTTTTTTGTTTGAACCTCCCCTCCATGTCTCTAGCCTTGCCGGTTGTCTCACGCTGGCCTATTTTCATCCGCTACCTTTTTATCTCTCTCTCCCCCTATCTCTGTCTCCTCCATCTCCTAGTGCTGAGGCTCATCAGGGTAAACAGATGCTGGGGCTGTTATTTATGTTTCCACTTGGTCTGGCTTTCATACAAATTATCCACAGGCCGTGCACAGTGCCGACGATCAGCCTAACTGGGCTGCACACTGGCAGCTCACCAAGCCCCATCCACGCACAGACAGGACGAGCTGAGCACAGACACTGCGTGGGGGAGCGGGGGGGCTGCCGGAGACTGCCATAGCAACAAAAGATGGCCGGGACGCCAGGAACACACAGGGCAAAGGGACCTGCTCCTCTGCTCCTGTTAGATACATACAGGGATAATGAAGAGGGGGGTACTGTGTGGGATAAACTTGAAACTGTTGTACTACCTATAATTTCACTTATTACATTATGATGTCAGTGGATATACAGCACTCTCATTTCATAGACAAAGGTCAATTCTCATACCAGGTCCTGTCTATGTGTAGTTTGCATGTTATCCGCATGTCTGGGTGGGTTTCCTCCAGGTACTACAGTTTTCCCCATCACCCTAATACAACAGACAAATTCTCCAATAAAGTAGTCCTGACCAAACGGCTCTGGACTGCGGTCACCCACTGCAGACCCCATCTCACCGTGGCAGAATTGAAGCGTTCGGTCAAATGCACAAAAACAGATTTCACTAATCAAATATTAAAGTTACCTTATTAAACATGGTATGTTTTTGGTATCTGCTCACATTTATTCTTTTGAACCATGTCATCACATAATTCACAAAGAAAGAGGTGACAGGAGGTCTAGGCGACAACTTGTAGCAACCAAAAGCACGATTTCTGACAATTACAGCATCATTGTTGCGGCACATGCTAACTCAACAAAAGGAGATATTTTCAACATTATTGCACATTGTTGCACTCGTCTGTGGACAGTTCCGTAATGATCCACATTTTCTCTGCATTAGATTTGTGTGTCTTTTTATAATTACAAACGCAATGGGAAGAAGTCAATTTTACCCTTATGAGACAGTAGTGTCAGACTGTGGTGTGCATGGTCTTCACTTAGGGATTTTTCACTTTGTACCAATAAAGTAGAGTACAACTTGTTCCCCAGAATTCAACTTTGTTAAATGTATTCCTTGTTTGTTTGTGTGCTGCAGATATCCGTGACCGCCGTAAGAAGCCGGTGATGCTGTTCATCCACGGGGGCTCGTACATGGAGGGCTCAGGGAACATGTTCGATGGCAGTATATTGGCCGCCTATGGAAATGTCATTGTTGTCACCATGAACTACCGCCTTGGCGTGCTCGGTAAGTCATGTCACCCCTTCCAGACACTTTTAGGGAGTAGTAAATATTGGCCCCTATCCGATACCATTTCTCTAAAACATAAAAATGATTCAAATAATGGAGGCCTGTGGCTATATTATTTCTGTCATGTGAGAACGTGGGTATGTGTAGCATAGTAATCTTTAGGAGTGAAACAAGACAAATCCCTTGTCAAATTAAACAGAAGATTCTATAATAAATTTATTTAGAAATCTTTCCCCAAAAACCTGCACAGATCTGTTGTCCAATGCCATTTATATTGCTTGCAGTCTGATGGCAAATTAAATTAAAATCATGTCTCTGTGCCAGGATAAGACATCTTATGGCATTATGATATCATAAGATACTGTGTGATGAGATCTTGTCCCTTCCAATAATGTATCTGTGTGGCATTGTATTGTATGGTCCATTCAGTCTCAATATATTCTATAGAGTTGAACTCTGAATAAATCTTATCTCTCTCATTCCACTACTATAGAGAGTGGAATTGTCCACATGCACACAATTACACGTGTCTATTCTGGATGTTCATGTATTTTTGAGTTGTGGCAACCAATAGTGACTGTTGTTAGCTTTCACGGCTGATGCCACAGATCAGAGGATGTGAGTGCTTCCCTATTCCCTTTAGGCATTAAATATAGCTGCACATGACATACATGGATGCACAATTCATCATAAACACACAGTGATAGAAAATGATACACACGGATTACTCCAAATAAAACATTCATGTCACGTTATGCCATGTTTGTTATGTGTACAAAAGTTCTCTTAGAAACAGATTTTATTTGTATGTTAGTCATTAATGTCAAAATATTTTGTCAGAGCCTTTAAAGCCACATCCAGATGGGAAACATGCATACTGTATATGCCCCATATCTTGTTTATTTATAATAGATAAGTAACCAGGGATCCTCTCCCTAGTTTTGAAGACATGGGTTTTATGTGTATTGGTGTCTCTGCTAATGTAACCTCTTATGAATCACTATGAGTCAGTTGCCTGTCTGGTAGACAAGCTCATTGGCCGAGGTTCCTTATTCAAAACAATCAAGATGGTGACAGTATGTCCTCCCAACTGTGAGGTTAGTTTACTTCTACTTCTATTCAGTTAAAGAAGATCAGGAATATAAGTCTGTTACTAAATTAACAATGTCAAAGAAACATGAAGAATGACTTAATGTTTTGTGTCTCTGTGCTAACCTCAAGTCCATCACTTGTGTAAATAGTTTTATCCTTGTCCATCTGCTTTGGCTGCAGAAGAAATTGAACTGATACAAACGTCTATCAGACTCGCTGATACAGCAAGGACCCTGGCAGGCCAGGCTCTAGTTGCATGTGACATCTAAAAGTAAAGTCACATTGTTATTGTAGGACTTTGTGAACATGGGAATATATTGTAGCTCAACTAAATAGACTCAAGAAGTATTCTGTTTATGCACATGTCTGAAAGTAGAACTACAATGTGCCTGTTGGCTGTCAGTGTATTTCTGGATTAAGGCACTCTCTGTTTGTACATTCTGTGTTAGAGTTTCGTGTGTGTGACCTCTGAGTATGTGTATATCTGAGTATGTGTACTCCCATGCTCCGGAAATCAGTGGAGTTCAAGTATTTGCACCGACTGTCAACTTTTGGAGGTGTTTGCATACGCACTATCTCCGTCAGTCATTGTGGCTGCCAGGTTGGGTAATCAAATCTTGTTTATTGCATCAGGTCTGTTTCAACATATCAGAATAACAATAAACAGTGAAATGAGAGTCATGTAGGATGTCATCCAAGTGCTGTGGCGAGGGGTAACATGATCCAGAGCTGTATTGACAATGCCAGGACACACCAGTCCATGAGGTAGTGACGCAAACTGAACCTGAAATGCTTGTAACATTTGTGAGGTAATGTTTAGTTTTAAATGAAAATGAAAAGTCCCAATATTTATAAATATTTGAATGAGGGGGTCATTATTGTGTACCTTATAGCGTGTTTTACAGCAATACTGATGCACTTAACAAACTACATGGATCTCTTTGCCAATGAACTAATGAACTGGAATGTATTACCTAATGGTTTGGCAGACTTGTTAAGATGCACATCTGGTTATCATTTGTGCATTGTAAAATCTGGTAAAACACACTTTTCCAAACTCTTTTTCTTCGAAAATTTGGCAGACAATGTACCACTTTCTTTCTTAGATGTGTTTAATTACATCGGCCCTCTTGTGTTGGTACTGCCCCCTGAATTCAGTCTATTTCTTTGTCTTTAGTTAACAATGACACTATTGGTGATGATTCATTCTTCATCCAACAGTGTGTTTATATAAATTACACACTGTACATGTGTATTATGACATCAAGCTGTTAATCAAATGTCTTCCTTGTGTCTACCGTTTATTTAATTGTAGACATAAATATTATTGGGCAATGTAACGTCATGGAATAGTTTTTATAACGTCATAGAATATTTTAATTAATTTATTTTTTTAACATGTGTGTTCTTAATTTTATTGGAGAAGTGGCTTAGCTGTTTCATCTCATCACAAGAAGGCTGAGAAGAGATCATTTCCAGACAGGGACTTCCATGCGTGGAGTTTTCATATTCTTTGTGTGTTCTCCAAAAATATGTGTGGTAAACTTGCATGGTACTCTCTCATATTCAAATCCAACAGCTTTGAGTGAGTCTTGAATCATGTTTTTAATCCAGACTGATGATCCATATTATCAGAGGGATTCATACACATCTGCACTCACGAGCATTAATAACTATATGTGCTTTTGCATAGAGCCTCAAAAACACATACTGTATATAAATAGATGGAGGTGGAGAGTGATCCTGCTGAGTGATTATAGAAGATGACGCAGTGTCCTCAATTCTTTTAAAACTCTTGATACAATTTGGTCTGTAGGCAAAAAAACATGCACTCCCTCTTCTACAGATGTAGGCACTAAAGAGGTTAGTGTATTAAACAGATGACTCTTGTATGCTATTGCTATGTATGTCATGTCCCATAAACCTGCATATTTTTTCTGTGTGCATGCTAATTGCTGCACGTGCATGTGTAATAGTTTTGCATAGAATAGTTCTGCATAGATGCGTAAATTATACATAAATAATGCACTATCCATGTGAATGTTTAACAGCACCCTCCTTTGACTTTGAGATTTGCTGCGCTGAGTCCAGGAATATTAGTTTATTATCAAAATGTAATAAAATGCACACTTTTAATAATGTGTTTGAATGTAATATGGAAACACGCCGAGCAGGGCCAACACAAATTTTTAAAACAAGTTAAAGGCGCACTATGTAACTTTTCTGGTGGACTTGGCATTGATCACATCTATCTCCATGAAGAAAGCATGAGCCCACTAGTTAGATGCTGTATATGGAGCGGCTGTGACTGTTTTGGGCAATAAAATAGTGGTCATTTATTAAGCAAAATAGCACCTCCATGAAGATGTGCAGATGCCAGACATGTTCCTCCAGAAATGTTGCATAGTGCACCTTTAACACGAATAGGGTAGCAAAAACAGTGGGATCATCTTTTTATATGGTTGTTTTAGAAAACTTCTGAAAGGTGTCATCTCTCTATTGTGTGTCGGTTTACACTTTCAAGCAGCACTGTATTACAAACTCACAAGATATCACTATGTCTAGAAAAGAGGAGACTTTGCATGGTAGTTTTTGTTTCGCGATATTTGTATCAATACCAAACATAGAATTTTATTAATAATAAATTGTGTTTCATATAATATTTTTGCAGATAAAACTGTTGGCTGGCTCGATTCTTGGGCCGCCTGTGCCTTTAAGAGACTGATCAGGAGTCAGGAATAAGACGAAAGGAGCGCGGAATAGAGACGGATGAGGGAGAACGGTGCAGAGATGGAGGCAAAAAGAGAGCAGAAGGGGGGAGATGGGAACGGGCTAAAAATAAACTGTCAGAAATGCTTTTTGAAAACGGCTCTGATGCTAAGTATTCATTCAAATAACTCCTGCAGCCTTTTATGCTCTCGCTCCACTGGTACATATGTTAGCATGCTATAGCTCTTCTCCAGATAGCCTCATGAATTTATCAGAGGCTGGATATAGTGGAGTAAAATGGGTGAGTGGTTAGAAAATGTCTGCTAGTTCAGAGGTTAGTGACAGTAGATTCTTTCCCCCTCCATGGCGTCGCGGCTCACCTTCCTCCTGCCCTGTGCCGGAGGAGCCTTCTGATTTGTGTTGCATAGCCATCTGTTCTGACTAATTAACTAATTAACTAATTAATGAACTCTGGGGAGAGGCCTACCGTCGTGTGGGCTCCAAGAGAGAACATTTTTCACCTCAGGAGGAAGAGATGAAACGCTGCTCCTCCAAACCTTTCTTCTTCTAAGGCATAGCAACCTATTAAGCCGTAGCTACGTCAACGTTTAATGAAAGCCTATTGTTTGTACAAAGGGATTCATCCATTCTGCAATTAGTTTGAACTTTAACATTTCAAAAGGATCCCTAGAGGGCAAAAAGTCTCTAAAATTTTTACTCAGATAAAATCAGTTGTACACTATTATGTGTATGTATGTGTAGGGAAGACTGATATTCATTACTGACCGTGAACTCTTTGACACAGGATATGAGTCGGTTGCCCTCTAACCTAAAGTTGTGCGGTTACTTGCTTCCAGACTATTTATATGAAGGTTAATCCCACCGTCTGCGACTGAGATGTGACTCGTGAAATATGTTGAAAGTTCAACATGCAACAAGTCCCACAATGTACTATGTAACCTTTATGCCACCTGCTCGTCTGGAGATTGTATTGCTTTGCCTGGAATGTTCCACAGTATAGCATTAAAATTTAGCATCTCCTTGAAGACAAGCAGCTTTTACAAAAGATCTATGGAGAGGTGGCTGCTCACAGTAACATGTTTTTTAGGTAGTTGTAGTTGTATTAATGCAAGATAGATAAATCAATATGTTTAATGTGTCACATTGTAATGTAGGACATTCCAGGCAAAGCAATATGATCTCCATGGAGACAAGCAGATGGTAGACCCTCCACCAGAAAAGTTACATTATGCACCTTCAATAGTAAAACACCAACTCATTTTTCCACTACTGTATGAATGCTAATAGAAGACAGAAGAAACTCATTTGTGTGGGCACCAAATACAAACTGTAATATGGAAACATTAAATGCACAAAAAAAGGAAAATATTTAGTAAAAGAAGTTACGGACAATGATATTTTTTATCCAAGAGTGTAAATCCAAAGCGTGATGTTTAGTCAGGATGTGTCAGCATTTCAAGAATATTTTCCTATTGGAGTAAATGAGCCTTGGGACGCTGTTCAAATCCTGTTGTTCTCATAAACCACACGTTACCCATGACACATACTGCACTCGCAGCCAATAAACATTTCTGCCGCCATTTGAGTTTAGACCACTGTCTCTTCTCAGCTCAGCATTCCTCAGATCCAAATGAAACACGCCCACACTCTGCTCAAAGCTAGACAACCCTTTTAGTGAGCAGTAGTGAAAAACAACACATTTTTATAGTAAGTGCTACTTGATGTATGGTAGTCAAATACAGTGATTTGTGGTCAGGGGAGGTGAGCGTTGCAAGAGCTGTGGTTCTGAAAACTTGGGCTACGTAAAATTGCAGGTGCATGGGTAAAAATATACAAAATTACAATACAAGTACTGCTGCCAAAATTATACTTTAGAAAAAATATGCATAAAAATATTACTGAAAGTAGTTATTATTTACTTTTTAAACAAATTTCTGTACAAAAACTTAAATAAAACCAAGTTGAATTCAGTTGTGAACCATAGTCTGTGTATTCTCTGAGCTCTGGCCTGTCAGTTGAGGTGATGCAGTACAGTGTGTATATAGAGGAGCAGAGACAGCACTGAGACAGCTGGGCACCTGCTGAACTTACCAACTTCTGTAATTTTAAATGTAAGTAAATTCAATTGCATGGTTATAATTCTACCCAATTACAAGTACATCGACTTAAAAGAATAATTACTCAGCAACATATTGGTATTTACTTTTTTTTTTTTTTGGGCTTATTTATCTTTAGTTAAATTATCATTGTTTCTAGAAAAAAGTGTGTATGCGACCATCAAAATTCCCTTATTGATTTTATATGATTGATTTTTATTTTTATTTTTATTTATTTTATTTATTTTTTTTTACATCATTAAGAATGTTTTGCAGTATTATGAAAATCAAAATATTTTAAATAACACTGTTTATGGTAATAATGGGCAATAATAGTCCTATAGCAAACAGATTTTTTGTCTAGTTCCCAAGTTAGGGGTTTCTCGGAGTGCGAGGTAAAGCTTAGGGGGTACTCCACACAAAAGAGTTTATGCATTATCTACATCTCCAAAGCTCAAAATGCTCTGTTCCACCTTGTGATGTCATGAAGTGGTATTTTTCAACTTAGCATTTACCTTTTACCTTTAGTTCAGTCGAGATTGGCAGTTCCAGGGCTGACATCATCCAAATGATTCTAGTGAAGGTGTGTGCGCTTTAAAAACACAGTGGAGCTCTTCCTGTATTGCCACATGACATCACAAGTTGGAACAGAGTGTTTTCTGTTTGAGAGAAGAACTCAGTCTAAATATGCAGAGTTTGTATGAAACATGTGTGAATGAAACAAAACACAACTCCAAGTCTGTTTGTGATGAGGAAACAAAATTATAATATGGATCAGAAAATAAAATAGCGTAATATGAGCCATTTAAGTTAATACATCATTGTTTTTTTCTTTAGAAGGAGCGATACAAAGTGCGTAAGTCTGAAAGCAACCATCAAAATTCCCCTGATGTTATTGCCACTGATCCTTGAACCTCCCCGCCTCCTGTCACTGTACTGTCTGAAGTATTGCCTTTGAAATGTAAGTGACAGCACAGTTTTACGACACAGCCTGGGTGCGTGAGAATGGGCCTCTGGGGGCTGAAATTGAAAGCTATACGTCAGGTAATGAATACAGTGTCATTGGGAGCCTATAGGTGACGTACTAAAATCATATTAGTACAGCAGGACTAGGCCCAATTACAAGGTATAATTTCATTCTGGTTGTACTTGACATACAGAGTGATGCATAATTGAAGGCGACCTGCCAGCTAGTCCTCCCTGTGTACCTCAGCTGATTCTCACTGGAATAATAGTCCTAATATTTGAACTACACTGTAAATCACATCTTTCTGTCAGTCCCTTTATGAATGCTTGGTTTAGATATCTTGACATTTACCTGCACGTACTGAGGCTGAGAATCATTTATATGGCAACGCCTTTTCTTTTTGCAGTAGGAAGCCTGTAAATGTGGATTCATTATGACTATAGCATAACCAACAACTGCCTGTATTTTTTCTTCTTTAAACATTTAACCATATTGTCTGTGTAATCTCTGAGTCGTCCAGGTATGGTCCATAGCAAAAGAAAAAAATATTCTGTCAACACTTTCGTCCAGTTGACAGAATCTAATTTTTCTTTTTCTGTTTGATCATATTGAAAAGTTTTAACTTTTTAACTGATTTCATTTGACAATAGACACCTCTCTGTGAATAGAAAAAGTGAAAGTAATTTAAAAACAGAAAATACAGTCAACCATATGTCTGTTGTTCCTTTGTGCTTCTGCCGGAACATATTGGATTTCATAGTAATGAGATTTTACCTCCCTCGATGATTGTTTTAAGACTATACATGTATTGTTGTATTTGAAGATTTTTGTCTCTGTCTGATGCAGCTGAATATATGTTTATAAAAACCATGTGCCAAAGACTGCAAAACACATTTTAGAGTCAATCAAAGCTTTATTACATATGGAAAAATCTATATTTTAATGATGTACATATGATTTTTTATCTTATGCTCACATGTTCCCTAGATTTGTCATATATGAATAGAAACTGCTATATTTAGTGTCAAGAGTATTTAAGGATAGTTTTGGATTATGATTCAGTTTTTCAGTTCATACTACAGACACAGCAGTATACATGTTTTTTACTGTAACCTTTTCACAGAACACAAAAGCTTTAGGCTAATTTCATCTATGCTGTACTCCAGACCTCTTCACCAGTAAACAAACTCTTTCCAGTGACAGGGAACACATTTCTTTTCACCCAAACGACTCACCGGAAGTCATCTTGTCATGTTTCATTTGTGCATAACCACATTCATATCCTCTCAATAATCCCCAAGGTTAGCCTACAATCCACAACCATCAAACATGCTGCTTCTGAAACATGATAACCGCTCCTTTGTGCAGGAATTATTCACCATCTGCTAAGGTTTTTCTCGTTTTGTTGTGTGATTTTTGCCTTATTAATTTGGTGAGTCATGCAGAAAGACTGCTTTGTTTTGTATCTTCCTGTTTTCAATCACCTTCCCTCTGCGTATCAAAAGGCAATATTTTTCGGCACTTGTTTTCGACACCTCTCATCCTCTTAGGTGTGATGAGGCAATGACATTATCAAATACGTCCTTCACTGTCGCTCGTTCACCTTTCTGTCATTTTGGGTCTGACAGTAGCTTTGGGCAAGACTCAGCCTCATGCCTGCTTCACGTCTCCTGTGTGTTTTTCATCCTCTTCTTCCTCTTTGTGCCAGAATGTGCCCATTGACCCGCACAGGTTTTGGCCAAGCTTTAAAAATCTACTATTTGAAATGACAGTTAGATACATAAAGGATCAGAATCAGAATGACTTTTCATTACAGACATGCAGCCGACCATCATGTGACTTTATTAAAAATAAAGTCACATGATGTACCACTTGACAAACTTTACATTTATTTCCTGTGATGTGGTCTTTATTGGAATATTGGTGCATACTGCATATCATTCACTTTAGCTGTATAAGGTTAGAGTGCAGCTTGGATAATCTGTATTTTGATTCATCAAGAAGAATATTGTTAAACTAATTGTACACGGAGGATCTTCTGGTTGTGAAGTGTGAGGTGCTGATCACTCCTGAGATATTTATAACTACCTACACTTCCTTGGGGGGGGAAACTGGTCACAAGCCAGAACAAGTTAAGTTCTGTCTTGAGAAAATAGATAATAATAATAATAATAATAATAATAATAATAATAATAATAATAATAATAATAATAATAATAATAATAATAATAATAATGAAAAAGAAAAAATTGCTTGTACTTCTTTTACTGCATCTATGGGTCAGTTCAGGACAGTAGTTGATACAAGGTGTTGTGTGCTGCCGGCTTATCTGTGAATAAATCATTAGATATTACAGTCTGACTGTAGCCTTTGTAACTTGTAGGTAACTGTCTGTTGCAATGACATTTGAAGTTTCCCTCCTCTAGTTGGAGACCACCCCTTATTCCTCCCTGTCCATTGTCTGCATATGAAGTGTGAGTCAGGAGACCCTCCTCACAGCTGCTTGGCTCTTACCTAAAGCCAGCGTTGAATATGCATGAGACCATCCTGATAAACTGCTGCTATCAGCACTAAAGTCAGGAGGAAGCCCCACTCAGCAGATGGAGGGAATCAGAAAGAAAACTTAGTGAAAGACAAACCAGAAGACCAGGCGAAACATATCTTCAATAACAAATGAAAATGCTAAGTGTGTTTGCTCATGATGCCCTTGTAAAGGCAATGACAGCGCCACGTCCCGGCTGCGTGTTTGTGCGCGTGTGTGAGTCTGTTTGTGTACTTGAATATATAAGTGCTTAGATGTGTGTATGCAAGTGCTTTGGCGAGTGTCTGTCCATATCATTTTGCTTGAAGCTCTGGACAGTTGCCAAGCAACTGTGGCAGGCAGCGCAGCACTCGACCGGGCACACGCACACATACACACACTGTGGTGTGTGGCAACACAGGTCAGCGCTCATATCTTACCCTAGTCACTCACTCGGGCTAATGTCCAGTCAATAGGAGATGAACCAGGGATTATAGTGCTATAGCACACGCCATATTATAGGCATGCATATATTTATGACCACACTCGTGACACTGACATGAAAACACATTAAATCGTTTTAATTGAGTGATGCCTGTTGAATCTATGCATCTATGTAATCATGTGTCAACCTTAATGAGTAAGTATTTTGGTAATAATTATATACCTGTGTACACACATCTCTGCCCATTTCAATTTTCAGTGTATCACACTCAGAGAACCCCAGAATATGATATTGTGAAAGGCTGCGTTTCTTTTCCAAGGACATATACATTGCACATACTCAATCTTTAAAATGTGGAGTTGCACATTTTTTTGCTTCTAGTCCTAGTTTTTGATCAGTGTGTTCAATTATAGTCTTGACTCAAGTTAAACATGCATTATATATTTTTTTCTACTCCGCTTGCCTCTGTGGAGCTGTTTTTGCTTTGCGTGGAATGTCCCAGAGTATGGCATTTAACTTGAGGTTGCCTCTCCACAGATCTGAGATATAACTGTTGCTTTCTGTCTATGGGAATTAGTTGCATGTATTGTGTAACATTCCTGGCAAAGCAAAAACAGCACGTGAACAGAAGTTGGTGTCTGCTTCTCCACCAGAAAACGCACACAGTGCACCTGAATTTAACTATTGCAGTTTGTCTGATTGTTCTCACATGTTAAAGGTTGAAAAGTTATTTTATAAAATGCCTTCCAAATATAACAGTTGCAGATTTCTTTTGTGCATGTAAACATGGATCAAAATTCTGAGCTATTGGATTATCTGTTTATTCTAGTTGTCTGATTTGTACTGATCATGTAAATGTTCCCACTGTAACATATTTAGTAAGTCTATCCAAGTTGTAATGGTACATTCATTATCATGATGGCCTCATCATGGGCATCATCACTACCTCTCCAAACACATTCCTCTGCTCTGTACAGTATGCTGACTGTCCTCCTGGGCCATCTGCTCCTCAGCTGCTTTAGGCTCTGCACAATCTCTAGCATTATAGTTTTAATCCTACGAGTTACTAAGTGTCTCATACATTGTGTCCAAATATTTTTCCTGCACAAATATATTGGCGTAGTAACAACAACAACAAACAATTTATGAGCTGTATAGTACATTTATTATTACAAATGCATATATTTATGTCCCGTTTTCAGGAGGTATTTGGCAGCAGGTAGTTTGTTGGCCAGCTGTTGCAACAACTGTTAGGTTCAAAGTGCACACAAAGTGGCTGTTGCAGATTCCACCATATGACAAACAGTCCCCTCGGTGCTGGCTATGCTCTGCCTCACTCTATTAACTTTATGCATTAGGTTGTAAGAACAGGACGAACCCGACGAGAAAGAACAATGTCAAATCAACTATGTATCCAAAAGTCTCATTATGTGCGCTTAATTAATTCTAACACCTAAGCATTCCAAGTGGACGATATTTTTTTTTTATCCAAATGTATGCCATAGAGGTTAGAGGTTGTGGTAGGCTCGTAGTAGAAGTAGCTGCTATGTATGTTTGTACAAGTGGTAAGTTATTCAGTCGTGACAGTTTTGTGCTATATAACCCATAAAAATTTACTCTGATTTAATTTAGATTCAAAATTGTATTGTCATTGCCATAGAAAACAAGGAAATTTTCTTTAGAGCATCAAACACTGCATAGTTTTGATGTAGTGCAATACAAAAGTTATCAGTATGTCTTTTTGTCATTCATTCATACATATTCCCTTTGTATTCAATGTTTTATAACTTTTAGATTTTTTTTAATGAAAGCCCAAGACTGTTGCACGCTAAATTATTATGTAGAATATTGTATAAGTCTAGTATAGTATTACAAAGTGTGTGTAACCATATACTATATTCAATAGTACATTTCATGAACAAAGACTGAACATGCTTCTTCCAGTTATTATTACATTAGATTCTATCACTGTACTCCCCTCTAAATTATGGCTTTAATACATATCTTTGTATCATCCAGCCCACAATCATTCAGGTAACGTTGATAACCAGATCCCGCAGAGCTTGGACATAAGACAGCAATAGGATGCTTACCTGAGTGTCTGAACCCTATTTTCCTTTTGGGGATACTGTATCTTGTGTGGTTTATTTTTAAATGGGAGCCTGGGCCCTACAGGTCTATTAGGGAACATTAGTCTCTGTCAGAGGCACACATCAGTGGCTGCTAACCGGCTCTCATTACCTCAGCATCCTGAGCAGCACCTACACAGCGGTCTCCATAGAATATCAATCACAGGATCAACACTCATGCTCCATTGGTCTTATTCTCATGGAAAATAGAGTGGAGCTGGTTAGACATAGGCCATAATTTACCTCTAACATTTCATATAAATTATTATAAACTTTTAGAACCACTACATTTTGCTTCACTTTAACAATAAAGGGGACAACCACAACCATTGGCCTACAAAAAGGTAACAGATGTTTTGCAAAGGGATCTCCCTATTCATGGGTTTTGGACAAATGATTCCTTCTTGATTGTGAGGATTTTGTGAGGACCTTTCCCAATTCAAATAGAATATTTATTTAAATGAATAGCTTGAATATCATACAATGGTTAAGGATCCACTAAAACAAATCATATGTTCCTTTACTGACCCCCTGTGGCAGGAGTTATGTTGCTATGGTTTTCTTTCTTTGGTTTTGAGAGTGTTCAATTTTTACCCTAGCACTTCACTAACACCACTGATCTAAAAAATAATATGTTTTTTTGAGTAATTTGAGTAACAAACCACACACTGCATACTTCACTAGCTTATAAAATGTCTAATGCATTAAAACTACTTCCATAGGAATATTGTGCAAGTCTTTCAGACCATTGTCCTTCTTTACAGAGAGCTTGCTGGTCACAATGGCTGCCAATAGGCGAGTGTGTTAATTACATAATTACAGTGATGCTGAGCGGCTCCTATTAGAATCCTTATGTATTATTAGACACTGAATGGACATTATGTACACTTTGTTTGGTACCGGTGATAGTTTGTTCAGTTTAATTTAACATTTAGTGGGTGTTTACCTACTGTTGAAATGTCTTCCCTTCTGTTCATCTCACCCTAACTGTGCTGTATTTGTAGTGTGGGTATTAAAAAATGAGTAATTTGGCGTAGCTTACAGTGTTAAAATCTCAGCAGACTTCACAGGAGCTGGAGCAGTTCTCCAAAATGACAGGTTGCCATCTTCCGCTTAAAAGAATAGTTTGAGATGCACTTGGATTACCTTGTTGTCTGACACTTATTTCACTTTTCTTTTTTTCTTCTCTTTTTGTTGTCGCTTTGGCCGGCAGGCTTTCTTAGCACAGGGGACCAGTCAGCGAAGGGGAACTATGGCCTGTTGGACCAAATCCAGGCTCTGCGCTGGCTAAATGAAAACATTGGGCACTTTGGAGGAGACCCAGAGAGAATCACCATCTTTGGCTCTGGAGCAGGGGCGGCCTGCGTGAACCTCCTGATCCTGTCACACCACTCTGAAGGTGAGGCCGCGCTTAATCAACACATCAACACAGTATGAGTTACATACACGTTTTACAGGATTACATTTAAATATTAAAAATCAAGCACGTTGCATTTTGACATATTACTAAACCACAACGCCTACCAAAGGCAGAATAAGAATCTGACTTCCTTCTGTTTTTATATTTTACAACAGCTCAAACAACAAACAAACCAGTTAGCCCGCAGCAGAGTGACCCCACATATGTGTGTGTCATTGTGAGTTTGTTGCACTAAAAACACTTTTTGTCCAAATCTGAGGTGGGAAATGTTATCATCCTGTGCTTCTTAGGCGTTTATGTTTAGTGTTAATTCCTCTGAAGGAGGAATTAACATGACACACAAAAACATAATACACACAAATTCTAAAATTTGTTATTTCTACAAACTGTCAAAAATATAGATTTGGAGTACTACTTCCACCTCTTCTTGAACTTATGCCCAAAGCGCAGTAACAATATGTAAGCAACAAGCGCTCATGTAATACTAAAAATATTCAAAAATATGTTGCTATATGCAAAACTCAATTCTTTCCATTCACTGGTAGCTTGTATAATAAATAAAATGCAGAAGCAAGTCTCTGTTTGGATTTTGACACATACACACGAGGATATCCCCATAAACTGTGAAAGCCGAGTGGCGCAGTGGACTGGGTTGACAGATGGATATAAACAGTAGGTTATTCCCCACCACACACTGCACCTTGGGACACAAGCTCTGAGATAATCCCAAATAACGTCACTCCTCATGGAGCTCAAATCACTCAACTATGCCAACAAAAATTGTCTTTCTGAAATGAAACCTATCCTGTCTGACCGACTAATACCCTCAGATGATGTCATCAACATTCCTGAGGGGGTAAAGCTAACTGGAGTCACTGCTCTGTCTGTAGCTCTGTTTCTCAAATTAGACTTTAATCTGAGGTTTTAATACAATCTGAGTGAGTCAACAAGTGAGATGATTTGTTCTGATAAAGAAGTCCTTAGGTTTTTGATTACAGAAAGTTTACCTTCACACTATAATAATAATAAATGTCTTGCTATTCTTGCTTTTGCCAAATGTTATGCACACCACTCTTTGTAAACAGTTGAGTAATACAGGTTGTGTTGTTACAATGTATTTCATTTAGCCGTAGGCAGGTAGAATTTTAACACAATTGCATTTAGTGTGATGTATTTGGAGGAGATTTGATGGGAGTCACCAGATGTTGGTTCCCTAATCCTGTGATGGGATCTCTCACTAAAACCCAAAGTCAAAAAGTGACTGAAAAGTGACTGTTTGAATCTGATATTTGTAGACTATGAGCTGTGACAGGGTCCGCCACCTGCTTTTCTCCATAGAGTTGTTATTGCTCTGCCAGGCATGTTCCACAGTATAGCATTTAAGGCTATTTAGGTATGCAAGATAAATAAGTTTAATGGCAAACTGTGGAACATGTGAGACAAAACAATAACATCTTCATGGGCACAAGCAGGTGATGAACCCCTCTCCAGAAAAGTTACAAAGTGCCCCTTGTCTGTGTCCTCCGCTTCACTGTACTCAATAATCTATTAGAAAATGAATATGTTTTTCATTACTGAACTAGTAGTGGCTGAAGGTCATTTGGTCCTACCTCACAATGTGTTTTTGGTCCAGTGCAAAGCAGCATTTCTCTCCTATAACATCAATATACTTGCTTTTGGGAAGTATTTATTTTGTAGATCCTTTGCTCAGTCTGCACTGCATGCATCCACGGAGCATCCATTTTGAAGTCAGACTGTAATGGCTGGAAGTGTGAAAAAAGTTGAACAGTTTGTGGAGGTACTGTATGAGCGGATGAGAGATGGGCTGCCTCCGAGAGCCTTCCTAATTGATTTCACAGGGAGAGGAGCGGGGGTGGGGCACATGCAGAATATGGCAAAGGGGGATGGGGGGGCTTAATTATTAATGACAGAATCTGCGGATAAAATAGAGGGACACAAGCCATTTTACATAATAGCGCAACAGTGCAAGAAGCATCTTTCTATTTGCTTCGCCATCTATCTCCTCTCTGGCATTATCTGACACATCAAGACCACTGCTGCGCGTTGATTCACCGCCATTTTTCTTCTCGCCGTCTCTGGTCATATGTAATGGGAGCATATTTTTCCCTGGCTGTAACATTCAAAAAGATTTTTTCCCGGCAATGCAACGCAGCAGGATATCTCCTTCATCTTGCTTCATATGTATTACTCCACATTTGCTCCTCCTCCAACATATGCATTATTTAACACACTCACACTCCTGGCTCTCCAAGGCCTGCTAAGTGTGTCAGGAAGAAAAGTGTGCTAAACTGATAGAGAATATGTGATTGTACGTGGTTAAAGGTGTGCTGTGTTACTGTTCTGGTGAGAGGTCTGCCACCTATTCTCCAAAGGAGATGTTAGCACTTTGCCTGGAATGTTTTACAGTATAACATTAATCTCATCTTTCTTGCATTTATTTAAAGTGTTTTTACTTGGTTTTGCTCAAACATACTTTGAGAAACATGCACTCTTACTGTGAGTAGGCTCGCCTCACCACAGATCTGACCTGTAACTTAGACTGATAGCATCAACTGCTTTACTCTATGGAGATTGATATGTGTAATGTCTTACTGTGGAACATTCCAATAGCATATCCATCAGTAGTTTTCAAATTCTACACTGTGATGATGCCGTACTCTCAGATGCGGGGCAACAGCTTTTCTGTTGATTACACTGTACGTTTTGTTGAAATATCTAAAAAGTAAATCCACAGTTTTTAAACCTGATCATTTCTGTTAGCTACTGGACCGTAGAATTCACTATATTGAAATATTTCCTTTAACAATATTAATTCTAGCTGCCTCCAACTGTGTTAAATATTATATTATTTCTCTAGAGACAAGCAGCTGAAGAAAAAGCTCCATAGTGCATATTTCACAATGGATATGCTCATCTTCCAACAGGCTTGTTCCAGAGAGCCATTGCACAAAGTGGTTCGGCTATTTCCAGTTGGTCAGTCAACTACCAGCCCATGATGTACACTAAGACCCTGGCTAAGAAGGTGGGTTGTAACCTGGGGGACATGGCAGAGCTAGTGGACTGCCTGAGGAGGAAGAGTTTCCGGGAGCTGGTGGATCAGGACATCCAGCCGGCCCGATATCACATCGCCTTTGGGCCTGTGGTGGATGGAGATGTGGTGCCAGATGACCCTGAGATACTCATGCAGCAGGTCAGAGCTAACACTGGTGATCTAGTGGTATAGACATTACTCAAACAGCATTTTTACATGTAAAATGGTGATTATGAAGTATGACAAGGGATGGGCAATCTTTTTAAAAATCATGATGTCGATAATGATATTCTGACAATGCACATGTGCTAAAATGTGCCTTTTAACGATGAGTTCACACTTGTACAGTCACAAAACTGGGACAAAACCTGGAACTAACTCTGGACTAGAGCAGGACTGAACCAGGACTAGAAGAGGACCAAACCAGGACAAAATTAGGACTAACACTGTGCCCAAACCAGGACCAAACCGAGACAAGAGTGAACTCATCCTAAATGTCTTGAGCTGCAACAAAATGTAAGTGACTGTAAATTTTACCACATAAGAAATGTAACTTTGAGGTAATTTTTAATAATTTTAATTCTTTACAATATACTCAATATAATATACAAAACATCAAGTGCAACATTATCCATTTTGATGTATTTCCTACTGTTAGTTCTGACTATTTTCTGGATGGAGATAGATAGAAAAAATACTGGCATGTTGAAACTGTTTCAAGCCTATTATTGTCTAATTGTGTTATGTTGTGCTTTGTTGACACAGGGTGAGTTTCTAAACTATGACATCCTGCTGGGAGTGAACCAGGGAGAAGGTCTGAAGTTTGTGGACGACAGTGAAGGAGAAGACGGGATCTCAGCAGCCTCATTTGATTACACCATATCCAACTTTGTGGACAACCTCTATGGATACCCAGATGGTCAGACCATACTTCATTTTACACTCTATGTATTTACTAACCATATTAATTATAAACACTATTCTTATAGTAAGTCCTAAATTGGAAATTTTATAAGTTAATCTACAGTTTAGAAAACATTCTAGAAATACTATTAATCAAAGTACTTTGTAATACATGATGTATCTGTTGTGACAGTTGCAACGAAAAACTGCACTTTACTGCATATTATGCTTTATTTCAACAGTGAGTTCTCATTTAGCTTTCCTGTTTTTGGCAAGGTAAAGGTATCCTCAGGGAGACCATTAAGTTCATGTACACAGACTGGGCTGACAGGGACAACAGTGACATGCGGAGGAAGACCCTCCTGGCCCTGTTCACCGACCATCAGTGGGTGGCCCCTGCCGTCGCCACGGCAAAGCTACATGCAGAGTTCCAGTCGCCCGTCTACTTCTACACCTTCCACCACCACTGTCAGACCGAGGCCCGGCCAGAGTGGGCTGACGCCGCCCATGGAGATGAGATCCCCTATGTGTTTGGGATCCCCATGATGGGGGCCACTGACCTGTTCCCATGTAACTTCAGCAAGAACGATGTCATGCTAAGTGCCGTGGTCATGACATACTGGACCAACTTTGCAAAAACAGGGTATGTATGATTTTGTAATATGTGTGATGTAAGACTTTTTTTTGTATTAACTAGTTTACTCTCACAGGATATCCAAAATCCCTAATGTAATATGTTTAATGTTCAATATGTCAGCAAAATGATGCAAGAAATTTTTATCTGGCTTTCTCTATTTTGCCACACATATGTGAATATTTCTCTTGCTAGCTACCACAAAAAACATTTCAAATTATTGCCTCTTTTTTTTCATGCAGTGCTGTGCTTTAAAAAAAAAAAAAAAAAAAAAAAAAAAAAAAAAAAAAAAATATATATATATATATATATATATATATATATATATATATATATATATATATATATATATATATATATATATATTATTATTATTTATTTATTTATTTATTTTTTAATTTATATATATATATATATATTTTTTTTTTCTTTCAGAGATCCCAACCTCCCTGTTCCACAGGACACCACTTTTATTCACACAAAACCAAACCGCTTCGAGGAGGTGATCTGGACCAAGTTCAGTTCAAAAGACAAGCAGTACCTGCACATTGGTTTGAAGCCTCGAGTCCGGGACAACTATCGGGCCAATAAGGTGGCCTTCTGGCTGGAGCTGGTGCCACACCTCCACGGCCTTCAGCACGAGATCATCAGCTCTGTGAAAACTCCAGTGACTCCCGTAGGTCCCAATCGCATCAGGCCCAACCCTGGCCCACGCTCCACACGTCAGCCTATCATCTCCACATACCCTCCTGACCCAGACCCCGACAGCTCTGAGCGGCCACGTTATCCCCCCTTCCCTGAAGAGACACGGGACTACTCCACAGAGCTGAGTGTGACTGTGGCTGTGGGCGCCTCTCTGCTCTTTCTAAACGTCCTGGCCTTTGCTGCGCTTTATTACAAACGCGATAAGAGGCATGAACTCATGCAGAGACGTCACCGCCGCCTGTCCCCTCAGAGGGGCACCACCATGGGCATGGGTGTGGGCATGGGAGTGGTAGGAGCCCCACCTCACAACGACCTGGCTCTGAGTCAGGAGGAGGAGCTGATGTCACTGCAGATGAAGCAACAAAGAGTGGAGCTGGAGCACGGAACCCCTCTCCCCTCCCGCGGAGTGCACGGTGACCTGGAGACACTGCGGCCCCCTGTGTGCCCCCCTGACTACACACTGGCCCTGAGGAGAGCCCCCGAAGATGTGCCGCTGATGACGGCCAACACCATCACCATGATCCCCAGCACTATCAGCAGCATGCAGCCGCTCCACCCCTTCAACACCTACCCACCCGTCCCGGCCCCCTCTGGTACTCCTGTCCCCAGCCACAGCAACAATGCTCTGCCGCACCAACACTCTACCACACGAGTATAGGACCACGCACAACTCTGGGCTCACAGAGACATACCACAAAACTGCTCCACCATCAACCCTCTGTGTTTGTCTCTTTTCATTAAGCCCTCATTCAAGCTGCAGTTTGTACGTTTTACATTCAGGAACACCTCGACATGAGGACAACAATCAAAGGAGGGTGTGTTCAAATGCTCTTTGCCATTGGTTCTTGCAGCTTTGCCTCATTACAGCTTTCTGTATTTGGTGTTTTGAGATGCCAAAAGTGCAGCTTTACGCTCATAGCCCCCTGTCAGACGTAGACAGCCTATCACAGTCAATCAGGCAATTTATGTGTAGCTTAGTTGTTTTGATCATGTGTTGTTGTGTCAGTGTAAAACTATGTTTGACATAGAATACAAATAACCATTTTCATTCATGGTTTAGGGGAAAAAGACAATGAACACAGTGAGCTGCTTTGAACGAGGCGGCATATGCTTAACAAGCTGTGTGTCATAAAGAAGAGATTTCCTGAAACCTACAAACTGCAGCTTTAAAGGCCCAATCTGGAAGTGTAATTTGGCACCATGCATTGAGCACTTTGTCCCCAAAGCTGTCTCCGTTCTGGTTTAGAGATATGAGAAATGTACTGTTTGCAGTACAAGAATGTGACAGCTGAGCGTCGTCCCTTCATTATGAAATGTATTTTTTATATTTACAAATTAATGTATAGTATTATACTGTATAATACCAGAGTCTTGCTTCATAGATCTATGTAGAGATGATGCCGTTTCCAGATTGGGGCTGGCTCCTCTGGGCGTTCCTGGATAAACTGACTCACTCAGTGTGTGGGGTGCGACCTGAATCCAGGCTGCCCATTAGACTGGGCTGCATCTGGGCCACACAGGCGCTAATCACATCCATTACTTTATTTGTTTCTCACTCATTATCTCTGTCTCTATCCGCATCTCGGCCCATTTAACTGCTTCTGCATTTACGGCCTCACACCACTTTCTCTGTGCATCTGCCCTTGTAGCTCTTTTTATTAAACCATTGCATTATCCATCTCACATTCCCTCCTCTCTCTTGCAATCACTACTAGACTCTTTATTCCTTTTGGAGTCTTTTATACAAAAACACAAATGTAAATGATGTATTATTAATAAATTGTAAGGATATGAATGAAAAAAGATATTCTGATATCTCGTTTTTACCAGCATTCTTGGTGCCAAGTACTGTGACAAAGCTCCTCTCGTGCTGGCGTCCAGTGGACGTCTGAGAGGCCTACCCTGACTGTATTCTACAAAAGGAAATACCATTCAGAAAAGTGCCAACCCCTTCATTTTTCTGTTTGATCCACACTTTTTAATTACATTCAATGTTGCACTGTGGATGGTCTCTTCTCAAAGGGAAATCAATATATCCTTGTTTAAAAAATGAATATGAAGTTTTATTGCTGTCTGGAATATTTGCATGTTTTTTTAAACAGTGTGGACATTTGCCATTTAGATTTCCCATATTCTGCCTTGTTTTTTATTATTTGTCATTATTATTATTATTATTATTATTATTTTTTACTTTCTGTTTTAAAATACACAGCACTTTGTGGTACTTCAACTGATATAAAAGTATAGAGAGATGAATATTGTGTAAAAGTATACTAAAGAGAATAAAAATTTCCTCTTTATTTTTTTCTAACACTGGGGCTGTGCCACACATTAGCAGAAAGACTGACAAAGCCTTTATCTCCCCCTCATGTTATAACTTGTCTCTTTTGCACAGCCACTCTCAATATCACACGAGGAAAGCACTTTTTAAGTTACAAAAAACAAAAGTGACTGCTCGACATGATTAGTCCTAATGCGTTTTGTGTGTGACTGACTATATCCATATGCTTCGGTGTTTGAAGACTGCCTGACACTTGTCTTTCATCTTCTGTTGTTATTACTCTCCTCTCAGTGGGATGGGCTAAATTTACCATGGCTTAAAGGTGAGAGCGCCTTGCAATGTGTGTTTCACAGCTCTCGCACAACTGAACAGGAGACTGACGGGTCGCACTTTGGACATTCATGATCAAACAGCCCAGTGATTTCAGGACAAACGTGGACAAACGCTGATAAATCTGTTGTCTACTTTGATCTGCCGGTGCACGCAGGAGCAGAGCCGAAAACAAGAGTTCAAAACTCCCTGACAGACACAACTCATCCTCATGTGTCACTACAGGAGCTGGATATGTGTGGGTCATGTGATCACGACCCTGGGGCCAGACTGCCATCCCTCACTGGACTGGAGCAGAGAGGACAAAACCAACACACCACACAAACTGTACATTTTTTTTAAGTGTAAGAGAACCAACTGGGAATTTGTAAATATTCTGTTTGTCCTTTGGTTTGAGTGATTGGCCAAACCTTTTTTTGTGACAGCAGGTGCAAGTTTTGTTTTAGTTTTTCATCTTTTTTGTTCTTTTCCTTATTAAGAAAATATGTTTCAACGGGCCACAGAAACATGCTTTCAAGAATAACATGATTTTAATGACAGCATATCTGTTGAGCTCAGAATACACTCAAAAAACTAATGCTTTCAGTGCATTAATACTGTATAATCACCCTTTATTGGCAGATAGCAAAGCTAGTTAGGGACATTGTAATGTCACATTATGTTTTACATAACAGTCCTTTGATTGGTGGATAGGCCTAAATATTCAGATTCTATTCATCCTGCATTAATCTTTACTCGTTGTCAAGTTTGCATTTGTGCCAATTTTAAAGATGCATTCTTTTTTTAATTTTATTTCCATATAATGTAAGGGTCAGCCAACAGATCGGAAGCACACTCAAGTTTACATGTTTACACTACAGTTATGATGTTGGCTCGATATAAGTGAAAATTAAAAAAATATATATGAATAACAAAGGCTTAACCAAACTTCAGATATCCTCTTGTACCAGATGCTGATTGAGAAAGTGGAGGCTTGCACCTGTTTGTCTGTTTCATTTAGTCTGTTTTAGTATCTGCTTGAAGCTCAACATAATGTGAGAGAGCAAAATGGACTGAAGGGGTTGAAAGAATAAAAGTTAATATTTCTATTTCAAATAGAGGCTATTACACACTGTATGTTGTGTATCTGAACTGGAAATCATTAAAAATACATTCTTAAACAAAAGGCTTAATTTTAATATTTAACCAAATAACCACATTGCCTTGAGCAGTAATTACCAAACTATGGGTCAGGACCCAAATTTGAATCCCCAAAGGTCTCCAGGGGTTTCCTTTTTTGTCCATATAAGACAGTGTTTTGTCAGGTAGAAGACTGAGACATCTTATAGATGAGAAAATTTCCTTAGGACCCTCTATCTCCTTTCACCATGACATCACAACATATATTCACTGCAGAGGAAGTTCACACCATGTAAAACACAACATATAAGTGAAGATTTCTAATGTTGTATTGGTGTGATAGTTTTCATAAGCAACGTTAAGTGTTCAGGATTCTTTATTATAAGAAACTGCAGTAACTAAGCGATGATCAAAGTTTTAAAGAAAACTTTGGGGACATTCAACATATGGTGCTAGACGTTTCTTCTGTCTTCAGTTTTGTGCTTTTTCTAGCCACTAGGGGTCAGTGTAAGCTACAGCACGCCTTTATAATGCGACTGTGGCCAAAATCTGCAGCTTCTCTAACGTTTAAATCATTTTCACCTATTATTTGACATTTTGGCCAAAGCTTAATTTATGGAATCAATGCACTGTATGTGTACAGATGTAACAACTGTGGAGCAAAGGTCCGCAGCAGCAGCAAGGTTAGTATCAAAAATAATCCTAATCCTGCTCACATTTGTATCAGGTCACCTATCCCACTGGCAGGGCGGCTATCGTGTGTTACACTGACTAGTTACTACTCAGAAGAAACTTTGCAACTATAGTTGTTAACTTTGAATAGGCCACATTGTATATATAGCTAAGGCTATTCCATATTTATAGGCCTAACTGTGTTTTGCACACTACGCTGTTTTTGCACATTAGGTGCCATCAAATTGCAGTCAACATAACACTCTGGGGAAGTTTAAACTAACATACAGCTACATGTCTTTCACATTGTGTTACAATTTCCATGTCATGTTTTAACTTACATTATTTATTTGGGTGAACAGAATGTGCGATGGAGCTGTTCAGCTTTACTGCAGTTTTAAGGTATTTTTATTTTTTTCTATTCTGAGAATGCAGTATTTAAATCCTCTCGGTCCAGGACAATATTTTTATCATGGTAGATGTACTTGCAGCATAATATCCACATACTACAAAAGTGATGCATTTGTATTTACTATATTTGAAAAGAAATGCTTGAAATTGACCACTAGAGGGAGGCACAGGGCCTATGCTGCAGAGAGGGAGTCACACAAGGCAACTCTGTAATTCTCTTTATTACGGCACGTGCTGTTAAAAGAACCATGCTTAGATAAACTATATTTTACTATGGTATTAGCTGTAACTCCACAGCCTTGTGATAAAAGACATTGTGTTTTCCATATTGTGATAGAAATGTAAATTCTTTGTGAGGTGAGCACACATTGTAGTTTAGTTCCTTGGGCATCATCCAAATTACCAAAATTATGATGAATCCTTAAATCATGGTAATCTGAAAAAGCTAAGAATGTTAAAGAGGCTGTATGTAACTTTTTCTGGTACAGTGCATGCCACCTGCTTGTCTCCATGGAGTATTTTAAATGATAAATAATACTTTGACAAAAGAGGGATTCTTACTGTAAATGTCACAGTATCTGATCTTTAACTTACCTGCTTGTCTTTATTGATACAGATAAGTTAAATTCATACTGAGGAACAATCCAGACAAAGCAATAACCTCTCCATGGAAACAAGTTGGTGACAGACTCTCCACCAAACAAATTACACAGTGTACCTTTAAGTTAAGAAATTGGTAACATTTCCTTGGCTGTTCCCATATATTTATAAAAAAAAAAAAAAAAAAAAAAAAAAAAAAACATTTTGATAGGGCTTATACTACTACGTTGATTTTAGTAAGAAAAAAACAACAAAGACAGCTGAGGACATCTCAAAATATGTTGTCTTTATTTCACAAGAGAAGCTAAAATAACCAGCAGGCCAAATAAAACTCAAAAGTAACTTAGAGATGAATAAATTTTTCAGTTACAGTGGTTGCATGTACACATTCAGATGTTTAGATGGTATGTTGCAGGTAAACAGGAAGTGGTGATGGAGAAATGCAGTTGTCATAGAAGATCTGAAGGTTCTGGTCGACCTCCAGGTTATCTTTGAGGAACATCTCCAGCTCCATTACTGTCATCTCATGGACACTGTTACCCTCTTTGGCATTTTTGGCCAGAGCCGCATGGGACGGGAAGCGAATCCGGACGTCGTGAGGTGCGTTCCGGTCGTATTCTGTGCAGCAGTAAGCAGACCATTTGTCTTCAGGGATAGCCACACGGTCCTGGTTGTTACGGCGAATCATGTTACCCCTGGTGGTCACCCCGGTTACGATGTAGGCAGTGCCACGGCAGAAGTTGTTTAGACGGACTCGGATGCGCTCTTCATACTCACGCCATGGGCCAATGTTGAACTCACGGATCTCAGGGACTACATTGGTCAAAGTGTAAGTAGCGGCACGGTCGTGTGGAGTGGACTGGTGCTGGTCAGGATTTAGATGGCCTCTTTCATAAAGAACCACATCCGAATAGTCATCAAGGACCGCCTGGCTGTCTTCAAACTTCATATGCAGGTATCCAGTGGGGAAGGGCAGCATGTTACCATTTCCATCTGTTTCAGCCAACTACAAACAGAAAGCAATATATCATGATCAGTGGTGGATGAAGTACTCAACTATGTTACTTAAGTCAAAGTACAGATACAGGGAAGTATCACATTAATGTAAAAATATTAAAGTACCTGTTTAAAAATATATAACACACAGATTTTGATAAAGTATTTAAAGTAGTTATATAGATTAAAAAGGATAGAGATTTTGGTCAATAGTAGCAATACAAATCCATTTCAAGTTGTTTCTCATCAATTTTGTGTATTTTTTTTTTATTTTTTTGTTTACTTAAATCCGAAGCTTGAACTCTAAAACTTTAGTCAGAATATTACCACGAACGTGGTAAAAATAACCTCAAACCATTAAATCATGTGAAAAGTGCTGTTTACTTTTCAGTACAGTTAAAAAATGTAGTAGAGTAAAAAGTACAGTTACTTACTCTCAAATAAAAAAATTCAAAAGTATAAAGTACCCACTGTAAAATGTACTTAAGTAAAATACAGATACCTAAAAATTCTACTTAAGTACAGTACTTTACTACTTTTACTCCATTACTTTCCACCACTGATCATGACTAGTAACGAGTTATTTACTATAGTCTTTTTACAATACATTTTTGAAAGTATGTCCTTTTATTGGACAGACAATACTGAACAAAAGTTACATTGACACTGAAACATTTCCTTAGCGTTCAAATGATTATAAATGATTTAATATTGATAAGTTATTACTGTTTAGGGTAAGGTTTATTAGTCATCATATCTTCAGGTAGAATTAATAAACTAACATTATGCTATTTGTATTTGCAGTAGTATTTGTTGTATATTCATGGATAATTATATATTTAATTTATAAGTTTATTCCATAAACCATACTCTTTTTTTTCATTTACTATTGAATGTAGTACGTGCACGCTTTCGAGGAATGTGTCGGGAACATAAAGATCCTATTTACCATATTCTCTTTTTTCTATTATTACCTACCCATGGTTTTCAGAGTGATGAAAATTTTGTTACCATAGCAATTACCAATCCAAAATAAAATAGTATATCTTCTGAATGACCAACCATCCTCCAATGACACCATATAACAAGAAGGTGAAACCCGTGAACTGACTCTTTTCTTGGTAATCACTGATATTACAGTTATTATGATTGGTATGGTTTCAGACACATATAGCCCCACCTGTGGTTCATACATCCAGGGATAGTCCACTCGCCTATCCCCTTCGGTTTTCTTGAATGAGTAAGCAGAGTACACCGGGATCCTCTTTTTGGGGTCGTATAAGGTCACGTACCGAGGTCTGTCTGCGTAGCGTTGGCAGATTTTTTTCAGCCCGATGTCGGTAAAGCCCCGTGGTGGTGTTCCCATATATAGAGAGTCCTTACATCTCTCCACGTGATTAAAGTCAGGAACTACTGTCGCCAAAGTTAAAGGTAGAAAGCACAAAGTAAGGTTTAAGAATAAAAATAAGGAATGCATCTTGGTTCTTTTGCTGCTGCTGCTGTGTGCCGTAAAAAATGAAATAGAAAAGTGTCCAGAGATGAAAATGAACAGTAGATATCGATATTGTATGTAAAGTTGCGACTGTCAGGATGACCAAAGACGGAGTGGTTGAGCACTCATTTGACTTTATAAGAGATAGACAGATAGGATGTAGAGTTATTAAAGTAAAATGCAAAATGTGCTACTCGATATTTATTGAAGAACAAAACGACTAATACTAATACTTGTCAGTGCATCTCAGCTGTGTATAGTGTGTTAGTGGCTAGTGTATTGTGGTGTCTTTTTATTGCATCATTGTCATAGAGGTTGTTTTTTTTTTTTTTCATACAAAGGATCTCAAATAAGGACAATGGCAAACACAGGGCAATGACATACATTTTAAATCACAAAGACATGATGAATAAAATGACATTTCATGTATTAGTCACTTTTTCTGTTATACATTTAGTTGATCATGACAATGACAGATAGACCCCTTAAGTGGTAGAGAGTGCATAAAACGCAATGAAAAAAAAATCTATGCTGTTTCATATTATGTAAATACTAATGGTGTGTCATATTAACTTGAGCAACAGTGTCTCTACATAATACGTCAGTTGTGATGATTGGTTGTTGTTTTTGCCCTGTCTGGCCCTCCACACTAATCTTGAGCTATGGCATTCATAACTTATGAAACTGGTGCTGATGATGCAGTTATATGGACAAACATATTTTAGCTGTCAGCAATTTGTAATTTATTTTATTGCATACTTGCATATGTACTTCTTACAGTTTTGTATTTTGCTCATTTGATATTTAACATTTTTATTTTGTATTATTAGGCAGTGCTTTAACACACAACGGTTTACATTTATCTCTTAGATATTTAATGCGGGCAGCCTACATGCTTTTCTGCACGTTCCATCCACATGTAGTAAAACATACCAACCACTTGGGGACACTGCAAGCTTGTTTGTCAATTTATCTTTTTCTCTATTCACTCTTAAAGACTTATTACAATTATTTAATAGAAACATTGTATTTAAGATAACCTATCCAAATATTTTAATTAGTATTAAGTTAAAGTACAAGTTAAGTTCTGTTCTGTTTTCTGCAGATAGCAACATCCTATGGGAAGTGAATTTTAAAAGCTGATGGTAAGAATTACGTGAATGTTCAATTGTAAACACTCAAATAACAGAACATAGTTTCAAACATAGGCATTTTATTTAATCTGCTACTTTAAGAGACTCTCTGTGCCACCAGGGGGCATGATTTAGTCAACTCTCATTGCCTGTGGACAGTCTGTGCTTAGTCCTGCTGCAAAGCTTGCTGATTGGTCCAGATACCCACATGGGCCAGAGCAGTGTCCAATAGAGTTTCGGTTGAACATGGCTGTTGCTAAGGCACTTAAAGGCAGAAATCTGTCAGCAGTCTCCCTCCACCATTTCACTCGCCTGTCTCTGTCACTGCTGTTTCAGACTTCCATGTGTCCATCTCACAGTGTATGTTCTCTCATCAGATCTGCCTCTTCCTCTGAGGCCACAGGCTGTGAAAAGATTAGAGACGTGCAGAGGGATTTTGCATTTAGGGCACAAAGGCAGAGCCCGGAGCTGTAGCCCCTCCTCCTGTGGTTGTCTTGGCACTTGACATTTGAGCTCAGATGAACTTTTGTAGTCTGTCACCTCAGCACCCTTCCTTTATTGGGTTTTCATTCATTGGATGCTAAAAATGTCACTTATTACAAAATACTGGCCATGGTTTGCATACAGCTGTATTACCAGCTGACCATAATACATTAAGCTAAAAAGGAAATATGTGTTTAAAAATAGTTGTTCCTTTCTTAAAGGTAACAGGATGTCTAACTCCCACTGATAATAATCAATGGAGCTACTGTAAATTTAATGGAAATTGTCATTTCTTATTGAAATTAAACATGCATTGAGCACAGTGCATTGTGTTGGTGAACCTGGGGGAATATATCAGCTTCATATCTGTGGAGAGATTTAACATATTTGCTCTACTGTATTGGCACAGTTCCAACGCTCACTTGTTCCACACACACATAGTGCCTACTGTATGCACTCACACAGGAAGAGAGCAGAGAAAGAGCTCCTCCATGTCTCTGTCTGCTATTATTCCCCTCCTCTTACCCGTCTGTTCACAGCCAAATGTGATAGATAAGAGATTCTCCTCTCTGATTGGCTCAGGGCTCGTACTGGCAGCTGCTTGTCCCGCCCCCTTGGTCTCAGCACATGGATCGGTCTGATGTGAGAGCCGAGCATCAGAGAGCGGAGTGGAAACAGGAAGAGGAGGAAAGGGGAAGAAAGGAGACAGGAGAGGATCGGGAGAGACAAGGTGGTGAGGAGTGAAAGGGAGGACCAGGGGACAAGGGTCCAGAGGGCGTGAGGACCAAAGAGCAGACACTGAAAGAGGTAAAGAGCGCAGCCGCACACTTCACAGGATGTTCAGGCGCTTGTCTCTTTAATTTAAATGTCCTGCCTACAGTGACACTCCATACAAGTGAATGTGATTGCTTTTTTCTGTTGATTTATCCTTCCACAGCCTTAATCTGCTGTGTTGTGTCTTGACTGAAGACACTGCAGTAGCTGTCTGCAGACTGTGCTGCACATTCATGCATGGAACACAGACACACACAAGCAGAGCTCGCGCACACTCTCACACACACACATGCGGACACAGAGCTCACGTGCACACACTTGAGTGTAGGAGCAGGAATTTAGAAATGATGAATGTGGAGGCGAAGGGAACTGTTGCAGTAGCACACTGTTGTGGTTACAGCTGTACTTGCTTGTAACTGTTGAATAGCAGACACACTGTGGGTGTTTGGGGACTGATAGTGTTTAGTAGGTAAACTAAGATTAATCTCATTTGAATTCAAGTCTAGACTTGGAGGCATTCTGGGCTTGCCTTCAATAAAACTTAGCTTTGCTGAGAGTGACACCACTATATATATTTTAAGTTGTTTAAAACTATATTAATAAATGACCTGTCTTTTGTATATGACCTAAAACAGGCACTTTTATCAGGTAAATCAGCCGGTATTATCCCCGGCTTAGACAGCCACCTGGATATTTCATCTGAGATGGCAACCACCTCACCAGGAAGCCGTCTAGCACACACACACACACATAAACACAGCCATCTTTGAACCGGTTAACCCGATCCATTGCTTTTGTTCATAAATTTGTGACTATGGGGCATTGTCTGGTAAGAGACACCCCTCTTTCTTGTTCTTGACCTTGCCTTGGTACATTCCAGTACCCCTCGGAGTGCTGTGCTTTATGGAGCACACGCCGGCTCAGGCGGCTTTTATGGAAGGGGAGAAGGGGACGCGGCTGTGCAGAGAGGGGCAGTGGGGATGTTATTTTTAGAAATCAGATACTGTATGTTGCTTCTCTGTGATTGTGACACTATTTTAGTCCCACTTCTATTGACATGACACACTGTCCACTTGTGCGTTGGTGGAGCTGGTTTGCCGGTGTCTGTGCCGTGTTGCTCCATCTGTTCCCACCATGTCTGCACTCCTCGTGTTAGTGAGCGGCTGTAGGAGCCACCAGAGACAGGCCTGGTCTGGTGCAGCCCATCCTTCCTTTTATGGCATAGGATCTGTATCCTTCCTGCAGCACACATACACACATGAGCACTCTATTACTCTACAATTACACTACAATTACACTAAAATTACACTAAGATCTGGGTGAGACATGAGCAGCACTCCTGCAATTGTCTGCTGCAGCACACAAGCACACAGTTACAATCATTAGACCAGGCTGTATATTTTAACATTAAAGGCCTAGACTTTTGCCTGTAGACAATCAGCACTAAATAATATTTTACTCAGTGTTTCATGTAAGGTATTCCAACATTTTATGCAGCTCATTCCCACTCACATGTGCATGCTAACATTCCACACCTTGCTGGAAGCCTAGCTCCCAGCTCTGGACGAAATGATATCATCGGTTGCCACGGATACAAGGACACAGCGTGTAGAAAGGGAGGGGGTGAGGCAAAGCCAGGCAATACACAGTGCAAGCAAGAGAAAAGAAGGCTAGGATATTGGATATCAGAAAGATCTCATTTGAGTCAAGTAGTAAGGATTGTAAAGCAATATGAACATAGTAGAAGGACAAATGAAAAAAAGCTTGTTTATTTCTCATTTTCACACATAAAATGTTTTTATTTGGAGAGGGTAGAACTGCAGTAATTATTGTCCAGAAACACATGTCTTCAGTCAGAGAAAACAACTGAGGAACATAACAGTGATATCTGAGGAGAGTCTGGGAGACCGTGAACAACACAGCACATTCTTTCTGACCTGTACATGTGTGCACCAACTGACTGGGGTATTTCCTCACTCCCTCCACTCTGTGTTTCTGTGTTCTCCAAAAGCCAGCGGGAGTGAGCATGTCTATTTAAAGAGATCGGAGCCTGCAGAAGTCTGCTGTCTTACAATCTTTACCTGACAGTGTCGAAGTTGGACCAGGAAATCTGCCTCCTTTTTCTTCAGCAGTCATTGTGAAGGTAACTCAAATGCATTTTGACAGAGATATACAGCTAAGACAATAAAGCTATGATGCAAAATGGCATAGAACCCCCTCATTGGACAAAAAGTGCAGACACATGAATGAATGCACAATTATTCCTCTGTAGTAAAATCCCTCACCGAGGTTTCCTTAGTGACGGAAATGGTGTTGTAGTTTTATCACTTTGTGGCAGCTGACTTTTAACACTGCTCAGATTAATTGTTGGATCTGTGCTTGCACTGCACATTCTTTGTCTTGGGTTATCCTGTTGTAAAACAAAGCTTTTGCCTAACAGCAAAGTTAACCTTTCTGTTCATGACATCATTTGGCCTCTGAGTTTGATTCCAGATGTCTCCAGTGAACTCTGCACATATGGATTCAATACTGTGAGCACAGCAGCATTGTTAGGCAGAGTCACATTTAAAACGCAGTTAAATGGAAGCGAGGCATTACAACTGTTCTAAAAAAGTAAATTCCACAATGCAAATGGGAGGGTCTAAACCAGATGGGCTCTCTATAGTTATTATAATCTTCCTTTGTAGCAAGCTTAGGGTTAAAGCGAGAATAGCAGTCTTTTCTTGTCAAACAAACAGAGCAATTGAAACATGGTGTCTAACAATGTATTGCTTGCAGCATACCAAGCAGTGAGGAAGCAAGATCTCTCACAAGAGCACTGCTATATATGAATATTTCATCCTGGATACATTATTTTATACTGCTGGGCATCAGCTGGTAACTACACTCCTGAACACATGAATCCACTTTATAAACAGGATGTTATGATATTATCACACAGTTTGTGCAGCATTTTGTTCTAAGACTAATGTTATGAGTGCATAAGAACTCTTTGTCTACTTCTTACAGTAAGAGTAATATCTAAATGCTGACTCTAAAAAGCCAGAGGCGTTTGCAGTAAAATGTATGTGTGTCTGTGTGGTGTCCTTTCTAACAGGAGTGAACCGCTCTAAAGTCATTCACTTAGCTCATTCACCACTCACAGTGGGGTCATTGTAGCAGAGTAGCAGCCATGTCATCACAAACAAACCTTTGTGGAACAAACCCAACAATAAGGGATGTTTAGAACATAATAAACACTGTTAAGACCATTTACTGATAGTTTGACCATTTACAATCTAAATATTAGACACCTTCTAATTTGCAGCTTCAGTTAAGAAGCTGTCACAAATCCATTTAGAAAAAGGCAGAGGAAATGCAGAGCTACTTTTAATGACCCATGTTAGACACTGCGGTATGATTTCAAAACACTTTAAATGAGATATGTGTAAATAAACTCAGATTTATAGACTCTTTCAGCCTCTGCTCCAGTCGTGTTTCCTCTCTTTGTTCTTACAGTGAGGTTGCCATGGTCTTTCCTCTTAGTGCATGTTGTGTCTGTCTCTGCATGGCCACTGGCTGTGGTGGCTGCTGGGAAGCAGTGATTAGAGAGGCAGAATGCCCAATGCAGCTGTGGCTGACTGATGATATGTCCACTGAACAGGTCCAGAGCAGCTAACAAAAACACAAGCTTTCACCTTCAGTAGTCACACATCTGTGGCAGAGCTGCACCATATATCACATTCATACAATTATGACATCACAAAGGTTGCATTTATTTACACCTCTGTTCTCCATGTTCTTATATGTATATGATTATTGTATTCATTTATCAGTTCATATTTCAGTGTTTTCTCAATTATCAACATGCAGAATCCTACTTTATAAACATTTGTTGCAAATCTAGTCAGCCATTTTTTTTTCCCCAAACTTGTGTAGTTCTAATCTTTTACATTATTAAATGTGACTGATTAAATGGTTTAATAGTTTATTTTGCTGTGTGCAGCCAAGTTTTTGGAAGTATAAAGTATAAAGTGTAGAGACCTGATGTGAAAATCTATGTGTGTGTGTGTGTTTGTGTGTCTGTGTGTGCTGTTCAGTATTATCCTGTGACACTCTCTGTGGCAGGCTGCATGTATCACCCCGTGGAGCTGTACTCAGGCCGTAACACATGGGACTCCTACCCAGCTGGAGGACCTAACAGAGGACAGTGGCCTTCTGTACACAGTCGGCCCTGGAGCCATGCTCAAAGGTCAGTAACGCCATTACAAAACTCATACCTTTATCTAAGCTTTTACTATTTGACTATGTAGTTCCACAGATGTCAAGCAGGGCTATTTCTAACCAAAGTAAAAAAAAAAAAAAGTAGACTGAAATCCATACAGCTAAAGTGAGTAACTTCCATGGCTATGAGAAAGTACAACACACAAATATACACATTTCTTCCTCGAAAGTCTGAATTCTGCTCCAAACCACATGCTTTTACTGATAGAGGATTGTCTGTAGACTGTCAATTAAAAAGACCCAATCTCATCATTGACCATTAGAAACTACTTAATCTTGTTTGTGAAAAAAGTTGATCAATTGCACATGCCTTATTGTGACTCTATCATTGTGTGCAGAGGGTCATTGTAGCCTGTGGACCCAGAGTAGATGTTTGTGCTGATTCAAGTTCAGAAACACATTAGAAGCTGACTGATGAACTGGCTGTAATGAGCTTATTCATCTCGTGTCTCTTGAGCTGCAGCTGGGAGCATGTCTCCATCTGCAGTGTGAGAACCAGGACTCTGAATGAGGAAGCTGATTGTGACTGCAATGAATATGATGAGGACTAGAGCCATTAGTGTCTGATTAGAGATTTGGGCTACAAACAGTCAGTCATGTTATAGTTGCTCTTTTAATAGAAATCAACTTGAACTGAAGAACAACTTAAGTGTGGTTTATATGGGTTACATAAGTGTCAAATTTCTATAAAAAAATGATTTTGTAGAAAAGTAGATTGAAGTAGTCCAAGAGTTGTAAAGAGAGGTAGGAGATTCTGGATGTCTAATGTATGGATGTCTAAGTTTATTTATTTTTGGATAGTATTGTCCATTGAAGTCTGGCAATGGTTCCACTGTAGGAAGTATTATAATCTGTGATGACGTAGGCCAGATAAAACTATCAACAGTTAAAGTGCGTACTGGAGGTGTCCTTGGTACAGTAGTAGTAGTAGTACAATTACCCTTTCTCTTAACATTTTCATTACATAATAATAAATTATTAATAATGAATTATAAGAATTATAAGAATTTTATCTTATATAATATCTATGTGCATATAACTGGTTGGATTGTGGCTTTTAAATTGCATGTTTATTGTTTGTGAACACCTTTGGAAAGCTTCTATTTGAATGCTCCTTCAGTGTGAGAAGATGGATGTTAATTTGTTGCTGTGCATTTGGCTGTTTAGCAATAATTAGGGAGTTTAGTGGTACAATAATCCCAACCTGGGTTTTATTGCACTTGGATCGCTTTGAGACTCAATGAGATGCCGTGAGGAATAACTGTTGGAATAGTAAATTCTGCTTGTTGAGCATTGGTATGCACAACACAGTGTCTTAAACTATGCAGATATTTTATTGGCCCTCGCCACTCACGAAGTGATGGCGAGGGGCATTGTTCTTCCTGGGTTTCTTCTTCTTATTATTATTATTGGCCCTCGCCACTCACGAAGTGATGGCGAGGGGCATTGTTCTTCCTGGGTTTCTTCTTCTTATTATTATTATTATTATTATTTTTCCGCTAAAAGGATCGCATTTTTCACCCCCTGAACGTCGACGAAAAGTCCCACATATATATATAGGATCGACCGGCTTGGTGAAAAATTTCATAAAATTGGCATCGCGACAATGTCCGAAGCACACCGGCTCGACAGCGCCACCTAGAAAATTCAAAATTTTGAAATGAATTGGGAGCCGACACGCATTTTTCGCCCTAGCTTGACGAAATTCACACCAGTGATAGAGCTCATGGAGACAAGCAAAAAAGCCAATCATAGTGCGGCCCTAGGACGGACAGGAAGTCGGCTATATTGAATCGAAAATTCGCCAAATTTTTCGTTGCGTATTTTCAAAACCCTACTAGTCTCAGGTTTTTGGTCCAAATGAGCTCAGATTTCACATGCCACATCCACACACATGGGTTTTCAAAAGTTATCCACATTTTCTCCGAATTCCACACGGTTCGCCCATACGCCGCCGCCAAAATACGCCTTCGTTTCCTGTTTTTTCGATGTCCTCTCACGACCACAGGCATTGCCCTACAGAGCTCACATTCACATCACATATGTGTGATTGGGGCATGAATGGAATGCAATATTAATTTTAATCAAAATGAATACTATAGCGCCCCCTACCATAGGGGTGAAACGCCAACATTATCGGATTCCTACGAAATTCGGGAAATAAATTGGGGGAATGACGTGGACCAAAAAATAATATTACGGGCATAGGTCATTTTTCACACTTGGCCACCAGGGGCGCAAAGACTCCAAAAAAAATCATTTAAAAATTTCTGACACGCACATGCATTGGTCTACACAGCTCAAATTCACATCACACGTGTGATATGAGGGTATTAACAGAATGCACTATTAATTGTTATCTAAATGAACACTATAGCGCCCCCTACAGTATTGGTAAAATACACAACTTTGTCCGATTGGCATGAAACTTGGGGAGATAATTGTGGGCATTAAAAGGGTCAAAAAAGTCCATTACACCATACCTGTATTATGTACGTGGTTGCCGGTGCAAAGCCACAGACCCCTCTCATATAGAGTCAGAGCCACACAGCTCAGGGCCACACTGCATATTAACATTGTTCTTCGTTTTTCCGCCAAAACAATTGCATTTTTCACCCCCTGAACATTCACGAAAAGTCTCACATGGGGGTATAGAATTGACCGGCTCGGCAAAAAATTTCATAAAATTGGTGTTGGGAAAATGTCCCATGCCCCCTGACTCGACGGCGCCACCTAAAAATTCACCCCTATGGGAGAGGAGCCTGGTTTATTTTGGAAAACACACACAAAAAGCAGAACAGTGATAGAGAATGGGGGGACAAGCATAAAAATGAATTGAAGCACTGCTCTATGACAGACAGGAAGTCGGCCATTTTGGATCAAAAAATCGCCACTTCATTCGCAGCGTGTTTTCAAAACGCTACTAGTCTCAGGTTTTTGGTCCAAATGAGCTCAGATTTCACATGCCACATCCACACACATGGGTTTTCAAAAGTTATCCACGTTTTCTCCAAATTCCACACGGTTCGCCCGTACGCCGCCACCGAAATACGCCTTCGTTTCCTGTTTTTTCGATGTCCTCTCACGACCACAGGCATTGCCCTACAGAGCTCACATTCACATCACATATGCGAGATTGGGGCATGAGTGGAATGCAATATTAATTTTAATCAAAATGAACACTATAGCGCCCCCTACCATAGGGGTGAATCGCCAACATTATCGAATTCTTACAAAATTCGGGGAATAAATCAGTGGCATCACAAGAAACAAAAAAATACATTATGGCCATTAGTCATTTTCCACGGTTGGCCACCAGGGGTGCAAATACTACAAAGAAAATCATTAAAAAATTTCTTACACGCACATACATGGTTCTAGACAGCTGAAATTCTCATCACACATGTGATATCAGGGCATTAATAGAATGCACTATTAATTGTTATCTAAATGAACACTATAGCGCCCCCTACAGTATTGGTAAAATACACAACTTTGTCCGATTGGCATGAAACTTGGGGAGATAATTGTGGGCATTAAAAGGGGCAAAAAAGTCAATTACACCGTACCTGTATTATGTACACGGTTGCCGGTACAAAGCCACAGACCCCTCTCATATAGAGTCAGGGCCACACAGCTCAGGGCCACACTGCATATTAACATTGTTCTTCGTTTTTCCGCCAAAACAATCGCAGTTTTCACCCCCTGAACGTCGACGAAAAGTCCCACATATAGGTATAGGATCGACCGGTTTGGCGAAAAATTTCATAAAATTGGCATTGCGACAATGTCCGAAGCACACCGGCTCGACAGCGCCACCTAGAAAATTCAAAATTTAAAAATGAATTGGGAGCCGACATGCATTTTTCGCCCTAGCTCGACGAAATTCACACCAGTGATAAAGCTCATGGAGACAAGCAAAAAAGCCAATCATAGTGCGGCCCTAGGACGGACAGGAAGTCGGCTATATTGAATCGAAAATTTGCCAAATGTTTCGTTGCGTATTTTCAAAACCCTACTAGTCTCAGGTTTTTGGTCCAAATGAGCTCAGATTTGACATGCCGCATCCAGACACATGGGTTTTCAGAAGTTATCCACGTTTTCTCCAAATTCCACACGGTTCGCCCGTACGCCGCCGCCGAAATACGCCTTCGTTTCCTGTTTTTTCGATGTCCTCTCACGACCACAGGCATTGCCCTACAGAGCTCACATTCACATCACATATGCGAGATTGGGGCATGAATGGAATGCAATATTAATTTTAATCAAAATGAACACTATAGCGCCCCCTACCATAGGGGTGAAACGCAAGCATTATCGGATTCCTACGAAATTCGGGGAATAAATTGGGGGCATGACGTGGACCAAAAAATAATATTACGGGCATAGGTCATTTTTCACACTTGGCCACCAGGGGCGCAAAGACTCCAAAAAAAAATCATTTAAAAATGTCTGACACGCACATGCATTGGTCTACACAGCTCAAATTCACATCACACGTGTGATGTGAGGGTATTAACAGAATGCACTATTAATTAGTATCTAAATGAACACTATAGCGCCCCCTACAGTATTGGTAAAATACACAACTTTGTCCGATTGGCATGAAACTTGGGGAGATAATTGTGGGCATTAAAAGGGTCAAAAAAGTCCATTACATCATACCTGTATTATGTACGTGGTTGCCAGTGCAAAGCCACAGACCCCTCTCATATAGAGTCAGGGCCACACAGCTCAGGGCCACACTGCATATTAACATTGTTCTTCGTTTTTTCCGCCAAAACAATCGCATTTTTCACCCCCTGAACATTCACGAAAAGTCTCACATGGGGGTATAGAATCGACCGGCTCTGCGAAAAATTTCATAAAATTGGTTTCGGGAAAATGTCCCATGCCCCCTGACTCGACAGCGCCACCTAAAATTTCACCCCTATGGGAGAGGAGCCTGGTTTATTTTGGAAAACACACACAAAAATCAGAACAGTGATAGAGAATGGGGGGACAAGCATAAAAATGAATAGAAGCACTGCTCTATGACAGACAGGAAATCGGCCATTTTGGATCAAAAATTCGCAGCTTCATTCGCAGCGTGTTTTCAAAACGCTACTAGTCTCAGGTTTTTGGTCCAAATGAGCTCAGATTTCACATGCCACATCCAGACAAGTGGGTTTTCAGAAGTTATCCACGTTTTCTCCAAATTCCACACGGTTCGCCCGTACGCCGCCACCGAAATACGTCTTCGTTTCCTGTTTTTTCGATGTCCTCTCACGACCACAGGCATTGCCCTACAGAGCTCACATTCACATCACATATGCGAGATAGGGGCATGAATGGAATGCAATATTAATTTTAATCAAAATGAACACTATAGCGCCCCCTACCATAGGGGTGAAACGCCAACATTATCGGATTCCTACGAAATTCGGGGAGTCAATTCATGGTCTCAGAAGAAACAAAAAATTACATTATGGCCATGGATTATTTTCCACTGTTGGCCACTTGGGGCGCAATGAATGAACTTTGACTTGCATGTCTATGAATCATATCTACTCCTAGGTTTTTCATCCGAATTACATCAAACTCCACATACAGTATGTGCATATGTCGATTGTCAATAATCATCCACGTTTTGGGGATATTCTTTCTGGTTTATGCACAGCACACTGTCAAAATATGACTGCTTTCCTGCATATTTGATTACCTCTCACAGACACATGGATCAGCCTAAAAAGCTCAAATTCTAATCACTGATGCGGATTAAAACTGTGAATAGAGAACCATTATAAACATGTGGCCAGTGACCTCCATAGCGCCCCCTACTGTACAGGTAAAAAACTCAACTTTGTCCGATTGGCATTAAAGTTGGTGAGATCATTGTGGACCTCAAAAGAGGCAAAAAAGTCCATTACACCATACCTGTATTGTGCACAAGGTTGCCGGTTCAATGCCGTGGACCTCCATTATAATGTGTGGGTCACGCATATTTATATAGAAACTGTGTGAAGGGGGGCGGGTTGCAGCCGTGGGGTGGCCAGGCGGGGAAAATGGTGCGTGAAGGCGGTGGCCGGCCCCGGGCGGTCGCGTGGGGGGGCGGTCGCGCAGGGGGCGAGGGCCATCATCGCCGCTTGCGGCTTTAATTATTATTATTTTTCCGCTAAAAGGATCGCATTTTTCACCCCCTGAACGTCGACGAAAAGTCCCACATATATATATAGGATCGACCGGCTTGGTGAAAAATTTCATAAAATTGGCATCGCGACAATGTCCGAAGCACACCGGCTCGACAGCGCCACCTAGAAAATTCAAAATTTTGAAATGAATTGGGAGCCGACACGCATTTTTCGCCCTAGCTTGACGAAATTCACACCAGTGATAGAGCTCATGGAGACAAGCAAAAAAGCCAATCATAGTGCGGCCCTAGGACGGACAGGAAGTCGGCTATATTGAATCGAAAATTCGCCAAATTTTTCGTTGCGTATTTTCAAAACCCTACTAGTCTCAGGTTTTTGGTCCAAATGAGCTCAGATTTCACATGCCACATCCACACACATGGGTTTTCAAAAGTTATCCACATTTTCTCCGAATTCCACACGGTTCGCCCATACGCCGCCGCCAAAATACGCCTTCGTTTCCTGTTTTTTCGATGTCCTCTCACGACCACAGGCATTGCCCTACAGAGCTCACATTCACATCACATATGTGTGATTGGGGCATGAATGGAATGCAATATTAATTTTAATCAAAATGAATACTATAGCGCCCCCTACCATAGGGGTGAAACGCCAACATTATCGGATTCCTACGAAATTCGGGAAATAAATTGGGGGAATGACGTGGACCAAAAAATAATATTACGGGCATAGGTCATTTTTCACACTTGGCCACCAGGGGCGCAAAGACTCCAAAAAAAATCATTTAAAAATTTCTGACACGCACATGCATTGGTCTACACAGCTCAAATTCACATCACACGTGTGATATGAGGGTATTAACAGAATGCACTATTAATTGTTATCTAAATGAACACTATAGCGCCCCCTACAGTATTGGTAAAATACACAACTTTGTCCGATTGGCATGAAACTTGGGGAGATAATTGTGGGCATTAAAAGGGTCAAAAAAGTCCATTACACCATACCTGTATTATGTACGTGGTTGCCGGTGCAAAGCCACAGACCCCTCTCATATAGAGTCAGAGCCACACAGCTCAGGGCCACACTGCATATTAACATTGTTCTTCGTTTTTCCGCCAAAACAATTGCATTTTTCACCCCCTGAACATTCACGAAAAGTCTCACATGGGGGTATAGAATTGACCGGCTCGGCAAAAAATTTCATAAAATTGGTGTTGGGAAAATGTCCCATGCCCCCTGACTCGACGGCGCCACCTAAAAATTCACCCCTATGGGAGAGGAGCCTGGTTTATTTTGGAAAACACACACAAAAAGCAGAACAGTGATAGAGAATGGGGGGACAAGCATAAAAATGAATTGAAGCACTGCTCTATGACAGACAGGAAGTCGGCCATTTTGGATCAAAAAATCGCCACTTCATTCGCAGCGTGTTTTCAAAACGCTACTAGTCTCAGGTTTTTGGTCCAAATGAGCTCAGATTTCACATGCCACATCCACACACATGGGTTTTCAAAAGTTATCCACGTTTTCTCCAAATTCCACACGGTTCGCCCGTACGCCGCCACCGAAATACGCCTTCGTTTCCTGTTTTTTCGATGTCCTCTCACGACCACAGGCATTGCCCTACAGAGCTCACATTCACATCACATATGCGAGATTGGGGCATGAGTGGAATGCAATATTAATTTTAATCAAAATGAACACTATAGCGCCCCCTACCATAGGGGTGAATCGCCAACATTATCGAATTCTTACAAAATTCGGGGAATAAATCAGTGGCATCACAAGAAACAAAAAAATACATTATGGCCATTAGTCATTTTCCACGGTTGGCCACCAGGGGTGCAAATACTACAAAGAAAATCATTAAAAAATTTCTTACACGCACATACATGGTTCTAGACAGCTGAAATTCTCATCACACATGTGATATCAGGGCATTAATAGAATGCACTATTAATTGTTATCTAAATGAACACTATAGCGCCCCCTACAGTATTGGTAAAATACACAACTTTGTCCGATTGGCATGAAACTTGGGGAGATAATTGTGGGCATTAAAAGGGGCAAAAAAGTCAATTACACCGTACCTGTATTATGTACACGGTTGCCGGTACAAAGCCACAGACCCCTCTCATATAGAGTCAGGGCCACACAGCTCAGGGCCACACTGCATATTAACATTGTTCTTCGTTTTTTCCGCCAAAACAATCGCAGTTTTCACCCCCTGAACGTCGACGAAAAGTCCCACATATAGGTATAGGATCGACCGGTTTGGCGAAAAATTTCATAAAATTGGCATTGCGACAATGTCCGAAGCACACCGGCTCGACAGCGCCACCTAGAAAATTCAAAATTTAAAAATGAATTGGGAGCCGACATGCATTTTTCGCCCTAGCTCGACGAAATTCACACCAGTGATAAAGCTCATGGAGACAAGCAAAAAAGCCAATCATAGTGCGGCCCTAGGACGGACAGGAAGTCGGCTATATTGAATCGAAAATTTGCCAAATGTTTCGTTGCGTATTTTCAAAACCCTACTAGTCTCAGGTTTTTGGTCCAAATGAGCTCAGATTTGACATGCCGCATCCAGACACATGGGTTTTCAGAAGTTATCCACGTTTTCTCCAAATTCCACACGGTTCGCCCGTACGCCGCCGCCGAAATACGCCTTCGTTTCCTGTTTTTTCGATGTCCTCTCACGACCACAGGCATTGCCCTACAGAGCTCACATTCACATCACATATGCGAGATTGGGGCATGAATGGAATGCAATATTAATTTTAATCAAAATGAACACTATAGCGCCCCCTACCATAGGGGTGAAACGCAAGCATTATCGGATTCCTACGAAATTCGGGGAATAAATTGGGGGCATGACGTGGACCAAAAAATAATATTACGGGCATAGGTCATTTTTCACACTTGGCCACCAGGGGCGCAAAGACTCCAAAAAAAATCATTTAAAAATGTCTGACACGCACATGCATTGGTCTACACAGCTCAAATTCACATCACACGTGTGATGTGAGGGTATTAATAAAATGGATTATTAATTGTAATAAAAATGAACACTATAGCGCCCCCTACCATAGGGGTGAAACGCCAACATTAGCGGATTCCTACGAAATTCGGGGAATAAATCAGTGGCATCAGAAGAAACAAAAAATTACATTATGGCCATGAGTCATTTTCCACGGTTGGCCACCAGGGGCGCAAATACTAAAAAAAAAAATCAAAAAATTTCAGACACGCACATGCATTGGTCTACACAGCTCAAATTCACATCACACGTGTGATGTGAGGGTATTAATAAAATTGATTATTAATTGTAATAAAAATGAACACTATAGCGCCCCCTATCATAGGGGTGAAACGCCAATATTATCGGATTCCTACGAAATTCGGGGAATAAATCGGTGGCATCAGAAGAAACAAAAATTACATTATGGCCATGAGCCATTTTCCACGGTTGGCCACCAGGGGCGCAAAGACTCCAAATAAAATCATTTAAAAATTTCTGACACGCACATGCATTGGTCTACACAGCTCAAATTCACATCACACGTGTGATGTGAGGGTATTAACAGAATGCACTATTAATTAGTATCTAAATGAACACTATAGCGCCCCCTACAGTATTGGTAAAATACACAACTTTGTCCGATTGGCATGAAACTTGGGGAGATAATTGTGGGCATTAAAAGGGTCAAAAAAGTCCATTACATCATACCTGTATTATGTACGTGGTTGCCAGTGCAAAGCCACAGACCCCTCTCATATAGAGTCAGGGCCACACAGCTCAGGGCCACACTGCATATTAACATTGTTCTTCGTTTTTCCGCCAAAACAATCGCATTTTTCACCCCCTGAACATTCACGAAAAGTCTCACATGGGGGTATAGAATCGACCGGCTCTGCGAAAAATTTCATAAAATTGGTTTCGGGAAAATGTCCCATGCCCCCTGACTCGACAGCGCCACCTAAAATTTCACCCCTATGGGAGAGGAGCCTGGTTTATTTTGGAAAACACACACAAAAATCAGAACAGTGATAGAGAATGGGGGGACAAGCATAAAAATGAATAGAAGCACTGCTCTATGACAGACAGGAAATCGGCCATTTTGGATCAAAAATTCGCAGCTTCATTCGCAGCGTGTTTTCAAAACGCTACTAGTCTCAGGTTTTTGGTCCAAATGAGCTCAGATTTCACATGCCACATCCAGACAAGTGGGTTTTCAGAAGTTATCCACGTTTTCTCCAAATTCCACACGGTTCGCCCGTACGCCGCCACCGAAATACGTCTTCGTTTCCTGTTTTTTCGATGTCCTCTCACGACCACAGGCATTGCCCTACAGAGCTCACATTCACATCACATATGCGAGATAGGGGCATGAATGGAATGCAATATTAATTTTAATCAAAATGAACACTATAGCGCCCCCTACCATAGGGGTGAAACGCCAACATTATCGGATTCCTACGAAATTCGGGGAGTCAATTCATGGTCTCAGAAGAAACAAAAAATTACATTATGGCCATGGATTATTTTCCACTGTTGGCCACTTGGGGCGCAATGAATGAACTTTGACTTGCATGTCTATGAATCATATCTACTCCTAGGTTTTTCATCCGAATTACATCAAACTCCACATACAGTATGTGCATATGTCGATTGTCAATAATCATCCACGTTTTGGGGATATTCTTTCTGGTTTATGCACAGCACACTGTCAAAATATGACTGCTTTCCTGCATATTTGATTACCTCTCACAGACACATGGATCAGCCTAAAAAGCTCAAATTCTAATCACTGATGCGGATTAAAACTGTGAATAGAGAACCATTATAAACATGTGGCCAGTGACCTCCATAGCGCCCCCTACTGTACAGGTAAAAAACTCAACTTTGTCCGATTGGCATTAAAGTTGGTGAGATCATTGTGGACCTCAAAAGAGGCAAAAAAGTCCATTACACCATACCTGTATTGTGCACAAGGTTGCCGGTTCAATGCCGTGGACCTCCATTATAATGTGTGGGTCACGCATATTTATATAGAAACTGTGTGAAGGGGGGCGGGTTGCAGCCGTGGGGTGGCCAGGCGGGGAAAATGGTGCGTGAAGGCGGTGGCCGGCCCCGGGCGGTCGCGTGGGGGGGCGGTCGCGCAGGGGGCGAGGGCCATCATCGCCGCTTGCGGCTTTAATATATAAATATTTTCCCTGCCTCATTTCAGACACAAAATAAAACAAGCGGTTAGGGTTATGACTTGACATTTTAGTCCTTAATTGTTGCAGTCTGGACTTCCAAGTAAATGGCAATGATATAAGACAAGTTAGACATGTAATTATGGGAAAGAAAAGCTTCCATGGAGATAAGACACAACAAAACAGCAATTTCCTATCACAACCATACATTTATATACATATACACCACACAAATGAGTGTCATTACTATTGTTATGTCCCTGTAGCAACACCAATGTCTGTTCTAACTATGCTGCTCTCCTGAGATACCATAACATCTTTATATTTATGTTAACCATAATTATTTTTTTCTTCTTCTTCTTCTTCTAGATGCCAAGACGGGCGCAACCAACCACACCATCCACAATCATATCGCCTCTATAATAGGTCAATGTTTTCAATGTTTTCAAGTTTTCTCTAATACAACAATACAGCATTTGGTTAGTTTTTATCCTTTTTTTAAACTAGAGAGGACAGACCCATTGACCATGTTCCGGGCAAGAATCTGTCTAAGGGACATCCCATGCGTGTTTGGGATGATAAAGAGCAGCCATACAAGACCCAGAGCTGGCACCAAGATTTGCGGTCCTTCCATAACAGAGGGGGAAGCAGTTATTTATCAGGACCAGGGGAGCACTACACCAACTGGAACAGCAGTGGTAACTCTTTGGTAAGTACTGCTGAGCCAAAATAGAGAAATTTAGGTGCACTATGTAACTTTTCTGCCACCAGCTTGTTTCCATGGAGGGATTAAACTTGTGTATCTTGTATTGTTTCAAGTACTGGTGGTGCAAGCCCTCCATCAAAAAAGTTACACAGTGCACCTTTAATGTTGGCTGTCTGTGTGTGATAGCCTCCTCACCGCAGCAGAGATCCACCATCACTGTCGGATAGATTTGCCCCGTCAGATTGTAGAAGGAGTTTTCCAGGTAGACTGGTAAATAACAGACCATTACCATGGAAACGACCCGCCCTCCACCAGCGCAGAGAGCAGTTTCACCAGCACAGCCCACCTCAATCTTTGTCCCCACGAGAAGAGTGTGCAATCAAGAGGAGAAGGGACTCTGAGCAGGTGAGAGCATGTGGCCAGAGATTCTTTAGCTGTAGAAAATACTAAGCATCAAGTCGACACTGGGGAGGATGAGGGGGTTATGTGTAAAATTAAAAAAAATAAAAAAATAAAAAGAAGACATAGCAAAAGTTTAGTTTCTATGACAACATACATGTATAACCATTGTGTGCAACAGAATGTATCATATGATATTATATGGAACCAGTGTTTAATATATGTAAAGAAACTGTGTCCAAATTACAGCTTTGACGTTTTTAATCTCAATTTTACTTCTAATTATAATACATCATATATTTTCTTTTTTAGTCATTTCATCCTGGCTCAAGGCATTCAACATTACCTACCCACCCTCCATCACCATCACGGCACCACCGCAGTAACCAAGAAGACTGGAAACCTCTGGGAAACAGGCCAGGACATTCCCAAAACTCTGACTGGAGGCCCTCAACCTCTCAGCATCAGGTAGACTCAACTTTTAACTTTATAACACATAACATGACATAATCTTCATATTGACATTAAAAATCTTTGAAGGAATCCTCAAAATCACATACTGGAGGGAAAAGCAATCCAACGTCTTTAAGTCGACCCCCACATCATGAAGGCAGGGGAAAAGAAGAGAGAAAGACCCCCTGTTCACCAGCAGATCACACTCGTGTGCCTTATAGTCACCAAAACCCCCACCACCATCAACGGCACACTGGCCTCAGCAGAACACAACAGCACAACCCCCCACTGCACCCTGTGGAGGATAAGGATTCACGCAGCAACCACAAGCAAAGACTAGTATGTAAAACTGTTTTTCAGGTAGTTTGACAATGCTAATCAATCAAACATGTTAATAAAACTTTGTAGAAAGATTTATCTGAGATCAAACAAAAATAATTGAGTTCTCAGAAACCATAGTTCATCCTTTCTGAATCCTGTCTATTAATGAGTTTTGGAATTGGAATTCTTCTTCAGGATTGACGTAAAAACAGGAACATGTGCTGAGAGAAGCATACAGAGCATAAAGAAAGACAGATACATATTCAATACATTTGAACAGGCCAATATTTAAAAGCAGCAGTGAGACACACGACTACTAATAATAAATACTGCATATTGCACATAATGATGAGGTAGCAGTAGGTCACGTTTCACCTATTAACAGCAAATTAAACCCAATGAATAATAAATTTGACTTTACTCACTATTATACTGCAAACAAATGTGGCTATAATATTTATCTATTTTGCACAAAATAAACATATATTCATATATGTTTTTTTGTCCAGGGGGCTCAGCACCGGGGAAGTTCAAGGGATCCAGGTCCTTCCAAGTCCTCTGCTGCAGACGCTTCAACTGTTTCATCCACACATTCCACTGCCAACAGCCCAACTGCCCCATGCAGTCCCACCTCGCATCGACGAGAAAGCTCCCCCATAAACCACCGCAGTAGTCCTGGCAAAAGCACTCATCAGAAAGTCCACAGAAGCCCTAGTCATACTCCGAGATCCAGTCCGTCTGTAACACTATCCACGAGCACAGGCTCATCAGAAAAAAGCAGGAAGATCCCACAGCACCTGACATCCAAACAGTCCTCTCACAAGTCCAGAGAAAACAAGCTTAAGTTTAAAGAGAGGAAACTAAAAGATAAAAAGAATCGAACAGGTGAAGATAAAGACAACAGAAAGACCGATGAAAGAAAACAGCGAAGGAAAAGAGAAGGGAAGTCCTCAGATGAGAGGAAGAAAAAGAAGAATAAAGCATTAAGAAAAGAGATAGCTTCAAAAGAGAGCGCTCCTTCCATCTCCAGATGCAGTTCTATAGTAGAGGCCAAAGTAAAAATATCAGAAAATCACAAACACAGAGAAAGGAGTGAACTAGCTGACAAGGTGTCCCATAGACCAGCTGTAAATGTCCAGAATATTTCTAAAATCCACTCATCCCCTAGTAGAGACAGGCACACCTCAGCAAGGCTGTCCTGCAAAACAGATAATCATAAAACCCTGAAAAAGAACAGCAAGAGCTCCAAAGTTCATCTCAAGAAGAAACTAAAGCGGCCCCTCCATTCAAAAGACAGACAGGATAAGAGTGTAGAAAAGACTCCTTCTATACTGGAAGGCACACACGCAAATTCCCACGATGCACTCCCATCCTTACTGTTCAAAGCCTTAGAGCCACTGAGTACAGCATGTTCTGTAAGCTTGCAGCACCCCATCCGTGGGAACCAAATTGGGAAAAGACCTGTTCTCAAGGCCCCAGATCTGCAGCCAGTAGGGATCATGGGAAATTTGAGAGATTCTGTGGACAATTCTGCGAATAGTCCACCTGTGCTGAGTTGGCAAGGCTCTCCAGTGTCTGTAGAAGATGATGACGAACTCGAAAAGGGAGTAATAAGTAGACCTGTCCTGCAGCCCAGCCCAACGCAGTCACCTTGTCCTGAACATAACATGGATTCTGATGGTAATATGGATGGAATCACGAACGATAGTACGTTTGAGACTCCCATTACAGTCGACAAGGTAGAAAGCAATAGTGAGGCGTACAATCATAAAAAAGGAATAGATGATGTTTTTAAAAGTTTGGCTACATTCCTTGGGGGGCAGAGGATACCGTGTCGGGGTGGTCCATTTGGTGGGCCTCCTGGTGTGGACTCGAAAGGAGTGAAATATTCATCATCTCTCTCAATACAACCAGACATTTACAGTCTTGAGAATCAGGATGCCTCCTCTTCATCAAAACCGAAGAAGGAATTACCTGTTCACTCTACCTCAGGTGCAGTTTTGAGTCCATCTTTTAGCACCAGCCCCATGCAGAAACGACAAAAAGAAGATAGTATTGTGAAAGAGGAAGAGAAAGAAAACAATATTGAGGGTGATAGTGAAAAGCTGCAGGCCCCACTTCTGGACAGCTCACTAAGCGCTGAGCTCACACTAACCACAACACACACAACTGCACTCCAAGGCTTTATTCACATGCCTGCCAAAACAGAGGAAAGAACTGCAAATCTACGGTGCTCTGACTCGGACAGAAAGAGAAAACATCCAGCTCAAGATGGAAACCAGGAAGAAGAAACAAAAACAAAGAAAAACAAAACAGAAAGCGGCGCTGTTTGTCATAAAAACAAAACAAATGAAATTAAAGTTGAATGTAAAAAGCCGGTTTCATTCTCCGTGCCGGTTATCTGCAGAGAACTCCTCCAACAAAGCATGCAAGGCCAGACTCCTCAGGAAAACCAAACTTCACACAGCAAAGACATCCAAGCAGACAAGAAGCCACACATTGGTAGCACGGAGGCCACACACACTACTGTAAACACAAAACAGAATAAGAATAAAAATGCATCAAAGGCAGCTGGAAATAAGACCTCAAGGTCAACTATAACAATCAATCTGACAAAATTATGTGTCACCACACCAGCATCAAAACCCCCAGTACCTCCAAAAGACCCTCTCAAACTGAAAGCTCTGTCTCTGGGCATGTCCAAGGAGGTTAAGATCCTTTTGGTCCGAGTCAAGAGCGATGGACGGCAGACTTACAACATATCAGAAGTGGAGGAGCAGCGAATTCCACTGTCTACAATCAGCATTCGCAACACGGCCTCTGAGCTGATCAAAGCCTGCAAGTGAGTGTAACATCTAATATTAATGTGTGAAAGACTTGAATTATGCCGTGGCTTTTTTTTTTTTTTTTTGATATCTTTTTTGATGAATCATGGCTCTTGCATGTCTTTTTATCTCTGTGTTCCAGGGGAGTCTGGGTGAAGGGGAAATTTAAAGAATCATACCTGCTCCCAGCCTTTTCTGTTAAGCCCAACATCGAAGTCCACATCCCAATTCCACGGGACAAACTCAACCCCCCCACTCCAAGTATTTATGTAAGTCGTCCACATGCGTTACCTGCATCAAAGATTACTCCTATAATCACAAAATACTCATTGCAGTGAATTTTTTTGATTATGTCTGTATATAAATAAATGTAATAAATAATTATGAAGCTCGCTGTTGTGTTTACAGTTAGAGAGCAAGCGAGACGCCTTTTCTCCAGTCCTCCTTCAGTTCTGCACAGATCCTAAAAATGCTGTTACTGTCATCAGAGGGCTTGCTGGCTCCCTCCGCCTCAGTGAGTTTATGTTTATTCACTGTACATTTGACTGGTTTGTTTGCAGGTTTTTTTGTTTTTTTAAGTTTTTAAATAACTTTAACATATTTGTGAGTGACAGTAGACTGCCTGCATCACACCCAAAAATGCTCAATAGCTAAATTCTCAAGCTAATGTGATCCTGACCGAGCATAGCCCAAGACCTGTACATGGGTCAAACTGCTTCTGACATGGTTGGCCCAGTAACATTGAAGGATGGGTCAAATGCAGAGGATACATTTCTCTATGGGGACAAACAATAAACTGAACCTTAAACTTAATGCTTCTTACACTGTTTTAATTGCTGTTGCTGTGACATCTGAGATTAATAACCCAACTGAAAATAATAATGCTTTAAAAATGAATAATAACAAAATAATAATAATAATAAGAGTGCTTATAGTGATATATGTTTGGTTTTTTTTATAAGATCTTGGCTTGTTCTCCACCAAGTCCTTGGTGGAGGCAAACTCAGACCATGCAGTGGAGGTGCGGACGCAGGTCCAACAACCTGCCGATGAGAACTGGGATCTAAAAGGCTCCTCTCAGACATGGCCCTGTGAAAGCAGCCGCTCACACACCACTATTGCCAAATACGCCCAGTACCAGGCCTCCAGCTTCCAGGAGAGTCTAGAGGTGTGCATTGTTATGCTTTGAACTAACACAATGTGTGCAAATATATGTCATTTTTAATAGCACATAATGGATTTTAAACAAATATAAATGTCTTACAGGATGAGAAAGAGAGTGAGTCCGAAGAAGAGGACGATGAAGACAAGACACCTGAACCAGCTCAAACTAAATACTCTGTATCATTAGCAAATAGTAAAAGCACCTCAGCCAAAGTCAGTTCTGTATCTGCAGCTAGTAAAGGTCCTGGTACCCATAATGTCAGGTTAGCTCAAGTATTGATGCTGCTTGAGACATTAAGTACTTTTTTATAATAATACTGACTTGAGTCTTGTTTTTTTTTTCCCAGCTCAGAGCAGAAACCAGTAGGAAAGGTTATAAAATTTGGGACCAACATTGATCTCTCTGATCCTAAAAGGTGGGATATCCATTAGGGATAAAATACTATATGCTTTTCAACATTATAGAGGGAATATAACTTAGCTAAATCCAGACTGAGGTATGTGGCACTATGAATTGTAGGACAATGAACTGTAGAACTCAATTCATCAATCTGGAAAAAGCTCTCACTGAAAGCGCTTGGGAAAGGAGGACTGTGATGATGAATATTTGATTGGACAAAGCATCACAACAGCAGAACAAGCCAAAAAACTTGTTTGTTAAATCATGTTGAGAGAAAAGCTTAGACAACTTTATCGTCCATAAATGCATAAAGCAAAGCACTCTGCAAAAACAAAGTAATGCATATTTACACTCAAATAAGTCTCAGTACATCCATTGGCATCACCATGTTTGTTTTGATTTTGTTTGGGCACTTCACTTTTGACTTCTGTCCAAACCACAATGCTGTGATTGGTCTGAAGCACTGGTTAACCGGGCCCGATCGCGACAGTGGGAGCTTAGCCAGATGGATTTTTGTGAGTTTGTGAACTTACAAATATTGTGAAAATCCATCTTGCTGGCCAAGTTAGAAGTAAAATAGAAGGATTTTTCACTCATCTCTTGTCATTATAAATATATTGTTTGATTGTTTTTTGTTTGTTTTTTATCCCAGTGTTGCCTTTATGTTTTGACATCATTAATTGACTTGGCTATCTGACATGTTGTGTAATCAGGTGGAAGCCACAGTTGCAGGAGCTGCTGAAGCTGCCAGCATTCATGAGAGTGGAGTCCAGTAACAACATGCTGAGCCACGTGGGTCACACCATCCTGGGCATGAACACCGTGCAGCTCTACATGAAGGTGCCAGGCAGTCGCACTCCAGGTACCCGTCTATACAAGGCCCTTGGACAATACTTCTTGTGCTTTCAAATTATGATCTGTCTAAAATTATGTTTGACTTTTTTCAATCAGGTCACCAAGAAAACAATAATTTTTGCTCAGTCAACATCAACATTGGACCTGGTGACTGCGAGTGGTTTGCTGTCCATGAAAATTATTGGGAGGCTATTAACAGGTTTTGTGAGAAGTAAGTTTAATAGGTCTGCATTTTTGTTCAAATTAAAGGGCCTGTGCTTGATTCTGATTTCAAGAAGATAATTGCTCTTTATATGATGCAATAAAATTTTTGGGGTGGATACTAACCTATAGAGAAGCAGGATCACTAGTTTTTCATCAGGCTCATTGTTCAGACCATGAGAAAACAATTGCCTGTCACTGTCCCAGTCCTTTGATTTCCTGACATGGTGCATATTTTTGGTTAATCTTTTCTTTTATTGATCAATGACCGTTTCATTATTTGAGTTCATAACTTTCTGTTGGTTAAATCAGCAAGTTTTTGAAGCCCTGTGAGGCGACTTTTGTTGTGATTTTGCGCTCTAGTTTGATTTGATTTATCAAGAGAGAAAAAAATCACATATAGTGGGCAGAGATTGATGAGAACCATGTGGAAATAACTGCATGAAATATCCCAAACAGTTGTTTCTCTGTCGTTGTGCAACATCAGAGTAGAAGAAAGGAGTAAGTGGGCACTGTTAACTGTAACTAAAACATGGTTCAGATTCTGGTAGAGGCCTTTTAAGTCCCAAATATGACAGTCCCACATACCTGCCTATGTAACTGATTTAATTGTTTTGTCTTCAGACATGGGGTGGACTACTTGACTGGGTCATGGTGGCCAGTGCTTGAAGACCTCTACAGCTCTAATATCCCTGTTTACCGCTTCATCCAGAGACCAGGCGACCTGGTCTGGATCAATGCGGGGACTGTCCACTGGGTTCAGGCTGTGGGCTGGTGCAACAACATCGCCTGGAATGTGGGTCCACTAAACTGTGAGTTAATAAGCAAGATGTCATCTCAAATTACTAATTAAATCTAGTGGCTCACATGCTGCCATCCTTACCCTCTGCTTATTTTCTCTTTCAGCATACCAGTATCAGCTGGCTCTGGAGCGCTTTGAGTGGAATGAGGTGAAGAAGGTTAAGTCAATTGTCCCAATGATCCACGTTTCATGGAATGTGGCTCGCACCATCAAGATCACAGACCCAGACACTTATAAGTTAATCAAGTAAGTTCTAGCTTTACTAAGAGCAACATTGAGTCTTTCCTCAAACAACAGTCCTTCAAACGGCCAACATACATACTGTTTAGATCTCCAGTGTAGATTTAAGTTGGGTGGAAAGTTGGGTAGGTGTGAGAGAGTTCTGGGGGACACATGTTTTTGTAAAATGGCAGCCTTCCCAGTGACCAGGTGCAACTAACTTGTAACATACAGGGCTTCAAGTGCACTGTGATTGTAGGGCTAGGTATACTGTAGAAAACATAATCTCCCTCTTTTAAATATATTTGCAGGTTTAGGTCTATTTCAGTCTTTTAAAAGATTTCCTATTGTTGTCATCCTATTCAGACACTGCCTGATGCAATCCATCAAGCACATCCAGATTCTCAGAGACCAGCTGGTGGCGTCTGGAAAGAAAATCTCTTACCAGAGTCGTGTGAAGGACGAGCCGGCTTATTACTGCAATGAGTGTGATGTAAGAGTTTTTAAATACTAGTTTATGCATAATATAATTTACACTTATAGGAGACTTTGTGTGCAGCTGGAGGTATTTAACCTGCTGTTTGTGACGAGTGAAAGCAGCAGTAAAAAGTCCTATGTGGTGCACTGTGAGGACTGTGCGCGGAGGAAGAGTCCAGCCCTCACAGGAGTAGTGGTGCTGGAACAGTATCGCATTGAGGAGCTGATGAGGACCTACGACAACTTCACTTTGGTCAGTGTCATGCTACAAATGTTTACAAAGGCCTCCAGGTTTCTATAAACTGTAATCAATAACAAGGCCCTTCACCCAGCTTGCCAGTCTATGAAGGTGATGTGTGAGTGAGATTAACGTCAGTCTCATGGTGTAGATTGCCCCCATGCCAGGGCACAGTGGCTACAGAAGAAGCTTTCCAACACCTGCTGTGGGGGAGGGAATGGATAATGCAGTATAAAGCACTTAGTATTTTGAAAGTCGCCATCTTAATCCAATAAAATATTGTTATGAATAATGGCTATGTAAAAATGTATTAGAAGCAAAAGCTAAACTGGTAATAATATAGCACAGTTTTTTTTAAGACATTTGATGAATGTTTGAATTAACAACACATACATGCACACTTAAATCAATGTTTAAGTGTGCATGAATGCATTACTCTGGTACTATTTACCCCTGACTCTTTTATTCTCTCCTCAGGCGCCGATGCAGATCCCAAAGTGACAGCTCCTCCCTGGTGTCTATCAGCCATAACCAAAACTCTAATGGCAGCACAAACATTGTCCTGAAGGCAATCTGTTCCTGTTTTTCAGCCAATCACGTTTACTCGGTATTGTTTACATCACACAAACACAACATGGATACTCAGCCAATCCAACAATAGCTCACTGTCTTCCCCAGCTGCTGATTGGACGTGTGTTGTAGGAATAGAATGACTAGAATGGTAAATTTTTCATACAAGAAACATTTTTACAAACAAATGTGAGCTTTGCTAGCACTGAAAATCAGGTTCTTTGTTCAACGGACACTGCTGTGATTTCAATAGCGTCAAGTAGCCGGTTTTATGTGTAATTCAGGTACTTTTATGCAAATTTACTACTAGGAACTTTTCTACACCAATCTAGTTATTCTATGTGTCCATGACATTGGTGTGATTCTGTCGTACCAGCAGGGGGACCTCTTCTCACAAGTAGCTGATTGTCACATTTTGGCATCTACTGGTTTTTGTTTTGGTATTCAGGTAACATTGTCACTTGTAATTTCTGTCTGTATACTATTTGAGGTGCTATCCAATTCATATTTATTCCGCTTAGATACTTAAAAAATAACATACCAGCCTAGAAGTACACCACATTGGCCTTGTGAACTGTATTTAGAGGAGTGGTAATTGGAGGTTTAAACTTAAGACACATTTTTATGTAATAACTATACAAACAAATGGAAACATTTTCTCTAAAATACGGGTTTACTAAAGGACTAATATGGTTTTATTCTTAGTTGGAAATCTGTGTGGGAAACTACAATTCTATTTCCAGATAATGGTGTTTGGTGTTGTTTCTATTGTACACAAATGAAAACACAGTTTTATTTTTGGAATGGAAATATGGTCCCAGTTTTATACCTCTTGTGTTCTCTTGTTACTAGATAAGAATTGTAAATTGTGCATTAATTTATAGAGTTCTCGTTGGTGTGCATAGATGCAGTACAAAGTAAGGGGTATGTGCTGAGCTCCTTGAAGTCTGATTAAGTAATAATGTCCCTAGAGACACACAATCAAAGCATGCAAGCCAGTGAGGGCAAACGGGCGAGCTGCAGCATTTTACTTCTCCAAAATGTTCTCTTAGTGTGCACTTCTCTGTCGACTTAGGTAACATGTTTAGTTTTAGCACTTAAATCAAGTTAAGCCTGGTGTTAAACATACAGACAGTTGTTTCAGTTTAAATGTCATGTAAATAGACAAAGAGACTCAACCTGTTGTAAAGGCAGTACTGTGCAAAAGCCTTTAACCATGTACCCGATGGCTCTGTATTGCAAAATGATACAGAATCCCTTCAAGACAAACCTGGATCCAAGAATTTTAATAGCTAGAAAGTAAAATTCTATATTTATTAAGCTCCTAACTGCATTTTGGGTTTTGCTTAAGGCTCTGCACAATACTGTCATTAATCCATTTTACCTCATAGTTAAACAGCTAGAGCAACAAACGCTACAACAATACATTTTCTAATTCACTTTTGTGTATAGAATGTTTCAAACTTGGCTCTGCCCACGCCCATCACTCTGTGCACACCATGCAATGTACATAATGTATTGTTTAAAAGTCTAATGCAAGAACCAACGTAGTTTTGTTCTCAGTCAAATGTATTGTTTATATTGTTTGAATACTTCAGTCATTTGCTTCTGCTTTGTTGTTGGTATATTCTAAAATCTTCATAAATATTCTCTTTAATTGTTGTGGGTCTCTGAGCCCACTGTTATACCTCTTTTTTGTTGTCATTTTTGTTGGATATTAGAGAAAATTGTAAATTCTAACATTATTTATAGTGTACATTGTTTTTCTGACATATTTATTGCACATCAAAGGTACTTCATGTAAGAAGGGGCTACAAGGTATTTTCAAAAGTACAAGGGTAAAAGAGAGTGGAGAGGGCAAGTGCAATTGGGGGCGGGTTTATTTACATGGTGCTAGACCCCTCCTTGCCTCAGTGCCCCTCATCAACAGCATTAAATGATGTATGAACACTCACACTTTTGGTGCTTTTACAAACCATAACAAGACTGGTTACATAAATGAAATGATGTCTTTGTACTGTATCAACATCTTTTCAAGTTCTCTTTCATTGTATAAAGCTCATGAATGGTGAGGCATTAGTGGTTTATGAACATAAGCGATTGTTCACGTAATTGTTGAGACTTTTGGGGATCTGACTTGTAAAGGCATGGTTTGTTTTCTTTCCAGTGTCTTGTCTCATTTGAATTATTTGACTGTATTTATGTCCTTTCGTTCTCTTGTTTGATTCATGCTGCACTTATTTCTTTGAGAAGTCACATAGAAAAAACCTGAGCCAGACCTGTCTTAAATCCCTCTGTGATTTTCTGTGACATATTGTATTGTTGTTCAAGAAATAAAAAAGGTTTTGATAAATTGTTCATTATTAGTCTATGAACTGTAACAGCACTGTGTAGGCATAAACTTTGAATTTACTTCCAATATTTTAGAGTTGTGAATGAAGAACTATAACATGCTGAAACAGTCGATAAAGAGTGTGCCAAATGTCCATTTCTATAAAAGATGTGATTGTTTTGCTTGGAATATTCTGTAGTAAAGCATTAAACTTATCTATCGCCATGAAGAAGTTAAAAGATCTGTGGAGAGCAGGTTGCAGACTCCACTGGAAAAGTTACATAGTGCATCTTATGTTTTCTAAGTGTGACAAAAAAGAGAAACACTGAATGCTGTAATATTTTAAGTTCACACTGACTAATGTGGGGCCACGTGACACACTGTATTGTTTCTAATCAACTTTCATCCAAACAGAATGAGCCTATAGCAAAACTGGCTAGAACGAGACTACTGAAAACAAAGGCTGAATCTGCACATACTTGCAAGTAAGTTTAGTAGTTAAATCTTTACAGTGTTTGCAAAATACAATGCCAAGCCAGGCTCAGCAAAAAAAAAAAAAAAAAAAAAAAAAAACATTGGCTGTTAACGGAAACGAGCTAAACAATCTAATGCGCCTAATGAGCATATTATTCAGTCACATTTCTGTAGTTAATTGTTGTGAAGCAGCAAAGGTGTAGTAATAGTAATACCAATAAGTAAGCTAGTTTTGGCTCCCTATAACCTACTTAGTCCTAAATCTCTGCCTTTTATCAACAAATAAAGTTAACGTGCTTCCATAGTTATCAGTCTTTGTGACATTTTGGTATTATTGGCCAAATGCACGTCCTCTTTCATCAGCTGCAGTGCAAAGTATTACCACTGGATGGTACTGATGGACCACGCGTGCCGCCTCTTCTTTCATCGTTTGGACTGTGGACTGACTGCGGGAGTGAACAGTGGCATTTCTCATTTTCCTCCCCCTCCTACATTTTTCTGATACCATCTTGTCAAAGCTGCAGCTGCTCCATTTAAAAAGCCAAGCAAATCAAACCGCTCCAGAATCTATGACATTTTGACTGATTATGCTGTACCCATGAGGGCTAGAGAAAACATCATCCATTTATGGTAGAATTTACTCACTAAAACTCAGTGGTGGAAGAAGAACTCAAATTATTATTCAATTGTTTTTTCATGTGTCGTGTTTCTTGTCCTCATTGTGTTTTAGGTTCAACAGCTTTGCCCAAGAAAAAAAAAAATCTCTTTTGGACAATAAGGTATATTTGATATGTTATAGTATATAATAATAATAATAATAATAATAATAATAATAATAATAATAATAATAAAATATACTTTTTTATCGTTTTAACTAAAAGTAGTGAAGTAGGCTACCAGTTGAAAAATGTACTTTTACAGTAAATAAGTAAAAGTATTTCACACAGGTTCTGAGAGCGATTAAAGCATCAAATATGGTGATCTTTATACATAATTGTGCAAATTTTTGGTCAATAAAAGAATCAATAACTTGATTTATGTGCTAAAAAATAATCCCTTGGCCATTTCAGGTCTCAAACTCTGAAGAAAAATGCTTTACTTTTCAGTCCAGTTAAAAAAATAATAATAATAAATAGTGGAGTAGGAATTACAGATATCTGCTCTCAAATACGTAAAAAAAAAAAAAAAAAAAAAAATTATTCCCTGCAAAAATGTAGTGAAGTACAGATACCTATACATTTTACACTACAGTAGAGTACTGTACTGCCACATCTAAAAATGAACTCTAACCTCATCTGTTCTTCTTCCTATTTTGTACGGTTGTTGACTTCTTGGCCTTGTCTTTGTCAGGTCAAGGGTGAGGGGACAGGAGGTTGTCAAATGTGCAGATGCTCTCCGTATACCAGTACCACAGCAACGGATATCCCGTTTCCAGGGACAGGAAGGCTGCTCTTCCTCTACAACCCCCCAAGATTCACGTACAAATATAATGTAATACCACTGTCATTGTTAACTGTGCAAAGTAAGTTGTCTCCTTCTTGTTTTTTCATCAGCAGCATAGAAGTTGCATACAGCCTTTGATCACTCATTGTTTTCACCAGCTTTGCTCTGGGGACAGTGTATATCTCTACTCTTCAGAAACCAAATAAACAACAGATACCCTTAGTGAGGAGGAAAGAAGGGACTTCAAAATCAAAACAAGTGATATCACTCTTTGAACTAGAACCGTTTGGTTCTTATCAGTCCCATGATACCCTCTTTTCGCCGCCAAATTGGTCAACATTCCCCCCATCCTCATTTCCTTCAGAGGACCAGTGCTGTTTTTCATCACAAGGTCAAGGGTCAGTGATACGTTGGTCACTTCTCCAACCAGTGGTCAACTCTGACATGGCCTTTGACATCTCACTTCAGTTGTGGCTCCCCAGGAACAGAACACATCAGGTAATTTAAGTTGATGCTATACACGCTGTTTGAACAGTTTCATTATTTGATTGTTTGTGAGATAAAAATACAGAGAGAGAGAACTGAAGTAACTTGTCCCAACCTTTGACAAATACTTTTTACATCATAAGAACACTAAACAAATAACTATAAGAAGAGGGTGATTATATATTTACAAAATCACACCAATATTATAATTGTATCTTTTGTAATAATAATATTTATTTTTTTTTAAACATATAAAATTTGCAGTGTATTATATCATGCTTAATAAGTACTGTAAACTCTTTTTAGATGCTCAGAATTCATGGCCAGTTGGAGTGGATTCAAGTTCTTCAGTCGTTCCATACACTGCAACATTATAAACTTATAGAGCAGTGATGAATGCAGTACTTTTTGTAGTATCATTATGCAATCTGATTACATTTTCATAACAGGAGATTTTATCATCACAACTGGCAGTTGTTTGAGTTTTGTAACCAGGCTGGTTATCAGTATTTAGAGTAGAGAAAGTGGTGTGCGCTTGGTGTAAAGTGTTGTGGATTGAGCAGCACAGCCTGACTCCTCTAATCTCTCCAAATAAACAGAGTTCCTCCTCCCCCTGGCTCCGCAGCAGGGCTCTGGGGTTATCAGACAAAACCCTCCTCTGCCCCCTTGCCCCCCTGCTCCCTCTCTTTCCCTCTCACACATACATCAGTCCTGGACCGGCATTAGCATTAGCGGCACAGGATACACGCACACACACTCCATATCTCAGAGTGGAGTCGCTGTGAGGAAACAGAATGTCAGGGAAGGAAACACTGAAGCCTGTAGGAAAGCACTAAGTCTGACTCAGAGCAGCAGGTCTGAGGTGGAGGGTCAGTGTATTTCAGAGGGCATCTGATGGTTTGTACCTTCTACAGGACAAAGCAGAGGACCACTGTGATCAAGAAGAACCATCTCTGGACGGGCACGTCCAAGACAACTACAGAGTGGGGACTCTCCACTGCCCAGGTCTGAGGATCCCATCAGCAGACACCTCCAGCTTCAAGCTGCAGCACAGTGAGTGAAATAAGGGCTAATGACCAGTTCAGTAACTACATTAAAACTAACCCACCTATTACTATTACCCCTAAGAATTTGAAATTAAATTTGCTGTTGAATTCTTTGGTAATGCCCAGAAGTGGGTAGTACTATTCAGTTACATTTACTTGAGTAACATGAGTGTTTTTCTGACACTATATTTTCATTCCTACTTGAGTAATATATATTACAGTGTGCTCTTACTTGAGAAAAAAAAAGGGTATTGTATTGTATTATATTATATTATATTATATTATATTATATTATATTATATTATATTATATTATATTATATTATATTATATTATATTATATTATATTATATTATATTATATTATATTATATTATATTATATTATATTATATTATATTATATTATATTATATTATATTATATTATATTATATAATTTTGTTGACAATAATCAGTTGATTTGAACATTTGTGTTTACTCCACCATTCTCTCAGATGTTAATAATAACATAATTTACATGGGGTGCAAATTATAAATTAGATGCTATGTCCAGATCGTTACTCATACTTAAGTACTTAGTAGTTTCCCAAAATACTTTTTTGTCTGACTTGAGTAATTTCTTGGACTATTACTTTATACTTCTACTTCAGTAATATTCTTTTGAAGTAACTTTACTCTTGCTTGACTACCCACCTCTGTTAAAACTTTTTTTTTTTGTTTTTGTTTAATAAAGTAATCTTTAACTTGTAAAATACATATTTACTGTTCGCTTCTATGAACAACCAAAAAATATCATTTTGAGTGAGTGATTCCAAAATGTATTTAAATAATAATAATAATAATAATAATAATAATAATAATAATAATAATAATAATAATAATAATAATAATAATAATAATAATACTTTTTGGAGAGTCATTATTTTGAGTTATCTATGATCTAACACACACACATCTCACTGTACTCCACAAAAACATGACATGAAGCACCGTGATTGTACTAGAGTTATATAAGGTTGTTATTGGTCAAATATGACGCAGAGACGGGTTCTCACATCTACTGTATATATTTAGGTTGGACTTTTTTCAACAATGTTCAGCTGTTTGCGGCTCATTGTTCACTGGTACTAGTTTATCCTGCATTTTGGAGGTGGGGTCACTGCAACCCATTTCCTCCCTCTTACAGCAGGCCAGTTATCTGTAGAGACTTTCCACACCTTTCAGCACAGTATTTAAGGGAAAACATTATCAAATGCTTGCAGCTTCCCACCATTTTGTTGTGTAGTAGCTGTTTAATGGGCTGAGAATTAAACATATCCATTCATTTAAGTGTACATGAATGTAGAAAATAATAATTTCTGGTAACTTTTCTGGCAGAGGGCTCACCACCAGCTTTACTCCACTGAGATTTTATTACTTTGCCTCGAATTTTCCACTGTATGGCATTAAACATATCTATCTACAGAGACAAGCAGTAGACGGCACCATACAGAGGTGTGGAAAGGTGACCCTTCTCAAAGTAAGAATGTACAGTATGTGTAGGTGTTTTTTTTTAGGATTAACCATCCATAATTAAACAAATGCTTTTTAGATGAGTTTAAAACCGTACTGTGGAACATGCCAGGTAAAGCAGTAACTAAAATATGTGCATGCTTTAGGAAATATGTTTGGTTTTGACAGGATTCCACCATGAGTTTGTCGCGGAACGGGACATTGGAGAAGCCGATGTCAGAGCAGACCCAGTCAGAGCTGAGGAGCCCCTCCAGAGCGGGGTCAGGGGTCGTGGTGCCTCCTCCATACTCGATGGGGGGTAGTGAAGCGGATAACCCCCTGGAGTTGCGCGGCTCTCTGGACTGCTGGGCCTGCTCTGTTCTGGTCACAGCTCAGAACCTCATCATCGCTCTCATCAATGGACTACTGGCCAGCGCCATCTTTGGGACCATCCTAACGCCGGCACTGGCCATGATCACATTCGGCTTCCTCTGCCACTCCACAGTGAGTCAGTCTGTAAAGGCTATTTCTATACAACAGGTCAGAGTAAAGGAAGGATGTGAGATGGAGGGTCAGGTAGGCCACTGCTTTGGAATGCCACTGGCACACAAAACGAAAATGTTTTTACAACAATTTGACACTGTTTTCTAAGGTCTTATTAGATTTTCACAAAAACCAGTTTAATTTTTTGCAGCTGTGGCTACACTGACCCCTGCCCTATAGCTATGGGAGTGTGGTGCCAAGAAAATGAGCTTGATTATGCTCAAGTTTGAGTGTAAAACTATACACTCTTCATTTTTAAATACATCCCAGCACAACCAACAGTTTTGGTTGATTAGTATATTGACATTTCTGCTTGTGTATTCTTCAACTCACAAGGACAAAAGAAAAGATGTTCCAAAAATAGTAGCACATGAAATGGGTCTGTCCATGTAAAGTACTCAGTGACAGGATATAGTTGTGACTAGATGTTCACTGGAATTCGGACGTCAGAGTGTACTGATGAGTGTGTGTTTGTGTGTGTTTGTGTGTGTTTGTGTGTGTGCATATTTCCAGGTGCAGCCTCATGGGACATCAGTGTACTGCTCAGACCTGTTGGACGATGGTGGCTGTGTGGCTCTCTTGGTGGTGGGCTTTTTGCTGCTGACTCCTCTATTGGTTTTGGCTCTAGCTGCGTACTGTCGATTGGCTCGTCACCTGCAGTTGGGCCTGTGCTTCATCCCCTACAGTCGGGCTGTGTACAAGAACCTGCCTGCCTCCCGTCACAGGGGCGCAGGGGGCTGCTGCAGCCAGCAGGGGGCGGCAGAACGAGAGGCCAAAGGCAGTGTGTGGGTGTGAGGGGCTCTCCCTATGGACATTTATAGGTAGTATTCTCCAAAAACTGCCTTATAGTCTAGTTCTTTTTGAAACATTTGTACAAACTATGTGTTACTATCTACATGCTATTTTTTTCAGTGAACATGTTTTATGTTTGTTTTATAACTTTTATACAATAAAAGAAATTGTTTATGAACTGTTGTTTTACAACAATGAAATTATTTTTTTATTTATATCATTAATTTAACATCATCCAGGTCTTGGGTTTGATTCCCCAAACAGTTTTGATCAACTTTAACTGGTGCTTTTTTATTTATTTTTTTATTTTTATTTTTTCTGCAGATGTAGTTACCACAGGAAAAACAGCAGATGGCGTCAAAGACAATGAACACATTTAAAAGCGATAAAACCTTTATTTATATAAATTACAAATATAAGGTTTGGGGGTGCCTTTACACATATTTTTTGTGAAGAACAGATAATCAGTGTCATGTTTTATGTTGTGCTTATATTTCACATTATAGTGGTCATGTTTTTGTGATTCTTGGGTTGGGTTTCTGATTCTGTCTGGGTTAGCAGGGCTGGTTGTTGATGTTCATTAACAGATTGTGATGCTGGGGTTTATATGGAGCTGTGAATGCACCAGGAGCCAGAGTACCACGCCCGTCGTCGTCCACTTGACCCATAATGATGTAATTAGCACCTTAAAGAGAGAGAGAAAAAACAAAATCAACTTAAACATTAACAATTTTGCTGTGTTAAGTTTATGTGAATGCAGTGTACCTCTTCTGAGGACTGGACACTTTCTGCACTGTGACACCAGCTTCACTGACATAGTCTCTCCAGCTTGTGTGATTATAAGGCGCCCTGATTTGTAGGCCCTAATGAGGGACACTCCCACATTGACAGTGCCACGCGGCCCAGGAGACAGAGAGCTGATCTTTCCAGTTATGACTAAGAACAAGTATGGTATTGTCATCAGATTTTATAAAAAATCAGTGATTGGTTTCTAAGTGAATGTCATAGCTTACCAAATTCACTTGAACAGAAACTGGTCTTGATTGTTCCGTCTCTTTTGCAAGCTTTGGCACAGAGAGGGTTCTGGGCTCCTGGAGAAATATAAATAAAGTTAAGCCTACTTAAACAACTGCAGCAAAATTGAAAAGAAACCATAGGCTCTGCAAGATTTGTTCTATTAATATGTGGCCTTGGGTTGTACAACACCTCATAAACTAAATAAATGGCAATAATTGGATACCATAGAGTGAAATCCAATAATAAGCCTGGCTGAGAAAAGCGGCCAAATAGCCTACAATAAAAGTGTACTATTAGGCCGACACGATGGAATGAAAGAGCAGAGTTGATTAAACTTTTTGTTGTCATTTTGTTGTCTCTGGTTCTGGAAGAAAAAATTCCATTCATTTTTCCCATAGAGTTTTGAAAAAAAATCTAATATTAAGAGTTCAAAGACATCGCAGAGGCTAAACAGCTACGTGGTAATTAACGTCCATAACACGGTTGTTTTGAGTCCCCCCCTCCCAAAAAAAACATATTTGAAATGTACGTTTTGAAATTTTTTAATGTTTTGCTTCAGAAACTGATTTTAAATCAAATTAAAGCCGCACGTGGCGCTAAAGGCCCTCTCCACCCCTTGCAGCCGTGGGGTACAGGCCACCGCAAAGTTCACACCTCTCGTCCACGCTTACATCGCTCTACCCCCAAAATTGGCATCAATCTAATACAACTCCAGTCATTCAAATGACACTATATCTGACATTGTTGGAAAATAGACTTATGTCCTCATTGGGTGTTTTGTTCAGTATGAGTGGAATATGTGTACCAAATTTCAGTGGTCTATAACAAAACTTTTTTTTTTTTTTTTTTTTTTTTCACACCAGTTAACCAAAACCCCCATATTTACATGAGAAATGTTGGACATGGCCATGGCAACACAGTTAAAAATCGAGGTAAGTCGTCATGACATGCCAAATTTCAATGGTCTTTGACAAATAAAATTGTGTGGCCCATTCAAATTTTCAAAAGGGCACTGTAGAGCTGTTTTATATCAGAGCTGTACATCTTGTATTGTTGAGTCCAGCTCGTCAATGCACAAATGTTTCATTGGGTCCAACTCAATTCAACATCACCTGTGAGAAATACACATGTTATTTGTTTTATGTATTTCAAAATTCCCACTGATTTGCAGATTTCCCACACTCACATTTTAAAATTCATCAAAATTCTAAACAATAATGTTTAACTGCACATGGGTCCATGTTCTTTTGACCAATTTTCAAGTCTTTTGAAAGAAATACCAAGCTGGAGATAGTGAAAGTAAAAGAAGTACAATTTTGCAAAAATAGTATTCTGCCCAATTTGGCCGATTTCTGGCTTTAGGATGGGCTCATAATATATATCTATTTTTACTGGTCATGGGCTATTTTCACGCTCTCTATGTTTAAAAAGATTTTGACTTTTATCGTTTTTTGTTGTGAGTGTCATTAAGATTTTATGATACGGTTTAATTAATGTTTGAGGTGGCATTACTGACTCTTCTTTCATTATTTTTTCTCAGGGTCTTTTTAGAGGTCAGAGCCCATCGAGGTCTAATTTTTGATACCGGTCACTGGCCTGTCAGGTTGTGTTTACTACTTGATTTTTGCCATTTTTCCTCGCCCGGACTTTATCCCAGGCTGTCTTGTGGTCACTCATTACCACATAAGTGATTAGTCCTGAGCAAGCTCTCTAACTTTTTTTTTTTTTTTTTTGAGGAAAACAAATTAATAGTAAATTTACTTCCAGAACCGTTGGCGGGCCGTCACTGTTGAGCTCCATTTGACTTAATTGCACTGAAGATCTGGTGAGAGAAATACGCTGGCAATTTGCCTGATGTGGGACATGTGACATGTCAGATAACATCTCACAATTATGATGAGTTACACTTTGATAACTATGTATTATGGAAATAAATATATAGGAAATATATAGACTATAACACTTTAGTGCAAACTTGAGACTGAAAAACCAACAGCATTAGTAATGACTGGGCTGCAGCTCTGATCATTCATTCTTATTCTGATAATGTTGTGCTACAATTATATTATGTGTTATGTAAACATCTAATATTCCACTTAATCCTTTAGGCACATATGATGTACTTACCTGGTTTCCTTCCATTTGGCCTTGTGACAGGGGCAGATCCACGCCCTCTAGTGGGCTTCACAGGTTTGGGCGGGGTGGACTCTGGGGGAGGAGGGGGGACGTACTTTTGAGTTACTGGGGGCTGTGTGGTTGTGGCAGGTTTGACTACAGGTACAGTTCTTGTGTAGTGGGACTCTCTTGATGGTATTGATGATCCTTGAGGGAAGCTGGTGTACTGGGCCAAGAATCCATCAGAGGTCACGCTGAGGTCAGAGACAAACTGGACCAGCAGGACATTACCACTGGTCACTATCGGCCTATGGGACACACAAGAGTTCTGCATAAATCTGCTTTAGTGTGACTGTGTCTACATTCACACTGCAGGTCAGAGTGTTTTTTTTTTTCTTTTGTTTTGTTTTGTTTTTTTTTTTAGCTCAAATACGACATGGATTTGACTTTTTCATGTCATTGTCAACAACCCAAATCTGAATTGAATATACACCAGCACACTTTCATATGTGGTACCACCATACAAGTCTGATGTTTATATCTCATATCCACATATCTCATATTCCACATGTTTTGTTTCATTCAGACATGTTTGAGTCACCCTTTATTATTAGTCTGTCTGCATCTCCAAAGCTTAAAAGCCCTTGTGATGTCATGAATCAGTAGTTTTCCTTTACGTTTCGATTAGTAGAGATTTCAAGGCTAATATCATCCAAATGATCCTAGTGAAGGCGTATGGACTTTAAAAACATAGTGTAGCACTTCCTATGTTTTCTGTTTGAGCCTAAATATGCAGGACATGTGTGTTAAACATGTGTGAATGAAACAAAACACAACTCCTGAAACAACATTATAACATACATCAGAAAATAGCATAATATAGCTCCTTCAAGCATATTAAACATCTAAAACACCTGCCCCATCACAACAGCAGTGAGGCTAGAAAGAGCAAATACAGTGAGGATTTAATGAATTCATATTTAGGGAAAGAAATTGAAGATACAATATCAACTTTAGCAGTGAAGTGCTCTGATAATTATTGTATTGTTAATAGTTATTGTTTAGCCTGTAGTTGTCTTCTACATAAACCAAGACCTGCAGTGTGACCATGATGTCCTCCACAGAAAGCCCCTGATGAAATCCATGTATCTGGTATTTTAAAGTAACTCTGAGAACTAATTATTGTTTGAGAATAAGAATCACCAAACCTGTATCTGCTACTTACACTGGAGCTTGTTCCCCACAGTATTTCCCAATCAGGCGTGAATCATCCCTTTCTCCCCCGTTATAGAAAGCCACATAGTCAAATCGGCAGTAAGTGTCTGCTTCCAGCGCAAACTTTTCAAACTGGACTTGAATCACCTAGTGTCAAAATAGAAGTAAAAAATACATGAAAATTAAAATCTAGCTTTATAGTTCTAAGTGCATTATGCTCTACAAACCCTGAACATCTGGGTTATATGAGTTACCATCACTTATGAATATTTAGGCCTAGTTTTATATGCTTTTTCTGGGAAGGTTTATTGTATTTTTGAGTAACGTAATTTGCCAAATTTCTATCATTAATGCATTTTGAAGTTCACATTATGTCATTATGCAAACAACTAAATCCAAGTGAAACAAGTTATCCACCCTTATGAGTAAATTACTTTCACCCAGACCTGTAAATCATAATAAATATTGTAAATCCCTGCCATGTTCACTCCTGTGTATTCCTTCCTGACAGTGCAGAGTGTGACAGACCATGCCACGCTCCACAGTAATGAGCCAGGAGCAGCTGGTTCCTGGGGGGTACTTGTCGTTGGGCCAGTTGGGAGTCATGATCTCTCCCTGGGCTTTGGTGATCTTCCCTCCGCAGGTCTGCTGTTCTGGATCACACACAAATGTCAGTAACAGTGGGGATCAAATATCGTGTTTTTGATGAATCATTAAGTGATCCTCTAAACATGTTCACAGTTGGACCAGTGTCAAGTTTGAAAATGTTCTAGTGATTTCCTGTGATCTAACATAGTGGTGTCAAATTCAGTTTTACGAGTTCAACTAAGAAGGAAATGGCAGTCACGTTAAAAAAGAAACAAAAAAATATATAAAAAACACAGATATTTAGAGTTTTTTGACAGAAAACTACATTTATAAGAGGCCGCTTGATAACCTTGTTTTGAAGTCTCCCCTTAAATTGTAGATTATGAAAGAATAAAAACCTAAATAAGTACTTATTATGCTTGTTAAAAGTTTGTTATGCTTTTACAGGCTACAGAAACTTCCTCAGATCCAGACTATTCCAGAGGGACTTTCTCTTCCATTTAAAAGGTCAGCAAATGTTTAATTGTTTTGTTTTCTGTCAGTATTTAAAACATCATAAAAATTCTGCACTTTTTGTGTATACTTTTAGATACAATCGAAATAACCATAACCTACATTGCATGTATAGTCTTTATATATACTGACTCGGGTTGTCAAAAGTATCGAAAATCATATACCAACTGATACTAAAACCAGTACTGAAAATGTAACTTTTATTAAGTATCGCTATTGAAAAAAAAATCCCATGAACATGACAAAATTTGACCTTTTTTAAATGGTTTTAGAGCAGGGGTGTCAAACTCATTTTCACCGAGGGCCACATTAACAAAAGCGTTGCTCTCAAAGGGCCAGATGTAACTGTAAGATAAATATCACTACGTTTTAATCTTGTTAATTAACCATTTCTATATTTATTACTTATTCAAGTTACAAATTGCATATGGATTTGCATAGACATGAAAAAATAGCTGTTTGACTGTGTATCTCCTGATAAACTGACATTTTAAGACAGTCATACCTTTTAATTTACTTTGTCGCGGGCCACATAAATTGACGTGGCGGGCCGAATTTGGCCCACGGGCCTACATGGTAACTTAAAGCAGTATTATTTAGGGCTGCCTGTTGTTTTATTAGTTTTTTGTTTGTTTTATTCATTTGTTTTTTCATCATTGTGGTATCAAAATCGGTATCTAGCATCAAGCCTTTTCTTCAGTATTGAATCAAGTTTTAGTATCGTGACAACACTAATACTGCATTGACTAAACAGCCACTTACCATCTACATAAGGTTTGATGGCACTGAAGTAAGCCACAAACCCTCTTCCCTGTGTAGCCTCGTCAGAGACCATCTCCAGCATCATGGTATTGGTGGTGGAGATCAGATTCCCGGGTCGAAATGTTCCACAGAAGCGCCCCAGTTTCTGCACGAGGTGGGAGTGACCATTGAACACATCCAGATAGTCATACCGGCACTGTGAGTCAGCCTCCAAGTCGAAGATTCGGAAAGAGAGAGTGACTAAATTACCCTCTGGGACCTAAGAAGACCCAAGAACAGGAATGCCAATGAGTTTGAATGTCCCAGTCAACACGTAGTAATGTATGAAGTAAGTGGCTCACTGTAATACGCCAGGTGCATTTACTGTTGGGTTTGTAGAAGTTGGGGAAGGCCTCACTACCGATAAAACCCGAGTCTGCTACCAGGTCCCCTCCACAGTTGAACACAGGCCTGAGAACGGAAGGAACATGAGAAAACTGCTGTCCTGCAAGTGGGCCTGTCATGATAAATACTATTTAAACTTATTGTTCAATACATAAAAGATTGCTATATTATGTTGTACTTTTACTTACTTTTTGTTACATTTGAGCAGAATGGGATAGAGTAATTGTGCTATTTGAATAATGCAAATATCACAGGTTATACTATCCTGTTATAATTGTATTCAGTGTTTTCTGTGGCAGTTTTTTGCAATCTATAACACTTGAAAAAGCTTAATGTGACAGGCCTATCTGTAAATTATCAGTGCTTTTGGAGCGTTTGTCCATACGTGCTGATAATGCACATTGATCTATTGTAGCTTTCTGTTATATATCTGTCTGGCCCTCTCTTTAACTAAACCCCATATTCATTATTTAATAAAATGTCACAGTTCACATTCACAGCTGAAGTTGTCATTAGCACCACAGTATTAAAGGGTCTGTTAATCAAACCTTTGTGGCTCGACTATGATAGAACCCCTGACCAGATTAAACCTCAAAACACACTATGCTACAGAATTATTACTGAACTGTGAAAATCCCACTTGCAACATAGAAACTTGTCACATCCAAAACCAGTAAATGCTGGAATGTAATTAGTTGCGAGGTGTTCAGTGATGGAGAGCATTTCAGTCCAGACAAATGTTACTTTTATTGGCCCAGACAAATGAATAAACAACAGGATGTTAGGTCTGTAATCTTTTAGTCGTCGATTGTGTCTTAGTTCATCACATTTTTTATTAGTCAGCTTATTGTTTTAATTGTATTATAAGGATTTATTTGGACCAGCTGGGGTTTTGGGGATGAGTGGACTGTCTAATCTGCCTTTTCACTTATGAAGATGCTGTTTATGCATGCACATCTGTATACAAAGATACTAATAACAAGTCTATCAGTGCACAAGGCATGTCTTTAGATGGCCAAGAATTTCTTCTTTAGTTTACTGCATCCCAACAGGAAGTCTACAATCTGTATTATTACACATCTTAGAATGTTGTACTGTGGCTCTAGCAAATGTTATAAATATCACTGTGTGGGGGACAGGGGAAACTGTCCAAGAGTTTATGTTTATGTGAATCTAAGCAAAACATGTATCATTCGTACTGCGTGAATGCACCATGCTGCAAACCAACTAACAGTCATAACCCAACCACATCCAAGAAATGCCTTAGTCTCAGAGCTAAACAAAGACTGCCAAGAAACAGCGCTGATTCAACCCCACGGGGCAGACGCAAAAACATTAACATCTGGCAGTCAAAACACCTCATATCAGGAGCCAGAAGTCATCAAGCCATTCAAAGAAAAAATGTTGTTAGAAAAGACTGTTAAGGTGGTTTTACTAGAAAGTTCTGGTAACCTAATTATTTAACCCTTTGTGAACATTCTAAGTTGTCAGATGAGCAGGCACAGCAACTTATAAATAAATGAATGACTATAAATCACTATTAACCTTGTAAAACTTACCTGGTTGTTGCAGCCCGCTGAGCCTCAGACCATCCCAAAAGCACAGACAACACCAGCAGACCACAAGCACAGCTCCCATACATGATGATGATGAACTCTGGGCTGTTTACGCGGTAGTAGAAGAAACAGTAATAGTAGCGGTAGATTTGTAGTAGGCGTCTCAGGACAAGGAGGGCGGGACAGTGGATGACGGACACTGAGAAAGCGCTGCAAGGGGGGGATGACGTGAGGCCTGTAATTAGACACAGATGCTGTCCCACAATAACACTGTTTTCTGTAAAATGGGCATTGAGGGGGGTTGTAGGTGGGTTTGATTTCATTGTTTTGGTAGAAGTTTGTGGAAATGTGGAGAAAGTCAGAGCTGGGTTTGCAATTTCTACTTCAAATACCAAAAGTTCAGACTGTTGAAGGCCTGAGGCAGTTAGAGCCAAAATAGGGTCATAAATGATAACATTCCAGTTGCCCAGACATGACACCTTTAATAGTGCGCTGTAGTGAGTTTAAAGAGAGCCCAGGAAAATGTGGCTACTTTTGCACATGTTATTTCAGATTATTGCTGACATTTACTTCAACAACTCAGAGTTTTCCATAATTTCACATGCAAAGTCTGTCTGCATTTCAAGTTATGTAGTATAGAAGTCATAAACAAGCTTAACAATATATAATTTTATGTTTTCATTTGTGTGATGTTGTTTGCAAAAGGCCTGCTGGTTGTTAGTCTGTTGTCAAACTTTATGATTTAACGTTTCTGTTGATGTTGTCTGATCATTTGGAGACTTTACTGGGTTATTTACCTCAGTTTAATTTGATTTATATAATACTAAACTATAACAGAAGGGAAAGTTCCAGACCAGCGCTGTAACCTGATGATTACTCTCGTTTACCACATTTCCCTAAATCCCAGGAATCCTTCAGCTCCATCTGAGCCAGAAAACTGTCTGTTTACCCCCCTTCAATTTCCTAAACCAGGGAAATGTGGGAGTTCTGTACACATTTTTTCTCGTCCGCGCAGACACTTTCTCTAATGTTGCAAAACCATCAAAAACAACACTGCCCCTTTGATCAAATACAGACTTAATGTAAAAGCGCAAGACACAGGATCATGTTACAATGCTGAAGAATAACACAGACTATTGGAAAGAGCACCATACTGCGCTGGGTCAAGTCAGGAGTTTGGATTGCATACATTATCTGTTGGGGTGATTGGGGGATGCTATGTGTAGGAGTACGTGAGCTTTGAACTCTAGGGAGATCCAACTGACTGTTCTAACTCCTTACTGATGTGTCACTTTGAGCGGCCCATTCTTTTTGAGGGCAACAGTACGAGAGGACTAGAGGATGGAATGTTGATGACCAATATTAGATTTCCAGAAGTGAATAGTTTAACAGTGAAAATATATTTTCTATTGCAATGTGGAGCAATTCTGTGTTTGTACCTTCTCAACGTTATTACTGTAAGCATTCCTCTGGCAAGTGTTTGTTTAAGTCTGTCCAAGTTAATCTTTTTCTGACACAAAATAAATATAAAGCATGCAAACACATGAGAGTCTGTAAAGGCAATAGACCAAAGCTGATGATTTCATAACTATTGTAAATCTATGGAGTGCTAAATTTATGGTTTGTTCGACAGCACATTGCAGCTGACCTTAGGAATACACAGAACCACATGTGTACAGAAAACAATGCAAAATGATGTAGAGGAGATATGAACTTTAATAACATCTGTTGTAAATTAGCAATAGGCAAGTCTCAGTGGGTCCATAGCACTTCATGTGGCCCTGGTTGAGGTTTGGCTCAAGGATTTTTTTCTTTCTCTGATTATATGATCATCTTAGATGTAACAGTTGAATGATATATCCCTGAAGGGTTGCTGTCTATGAAACACTGGCTTATAGTATCTTATTACAAAAATACATGATGTTGTTTCTCCCCTTACATGTTTTATTATCTTCTCTGTATGTCTTCACATTTCATAGTTTACAGCAGACATATTTTAAAAATCTTTCACTATTCTTAAATTTCACAAATAGGTTTGAATTGACCTAACTGTTCTCTACATTTTTTAAGCAGTCTTTGTATGAATCTAAGGCAACCTTTCAGGAGCAGTGGGTGATCACAGCCCAATGCCCAAAGATTCTTCACATCTTGATCCAGAAATAAGTAGCTTGGGATTAGGCATATTTGAGGTTGATGGGGGAAACCGGAGCACCCAAAGAAAATCTGTTTATAGTCGTAGAGAGAGAATATGGGACACAAACAGACTACAGCATTTAAATTGTGCATTTGGGATCTTTTCTTGTAACTGAAATAATAACATTAAATCTAACATGAATAGGCAGCTCTACTTTAATCAAGCTTGCAGTTATATTACACTTTTTATTATTCAAGAATATTATATTATTTAGTTTGAACTCTATTCAGCATCTCATACAGGCTGCTACGTTAAAAGTCATTTATTACGATATTTCTGTGCTGTGTGCAGAACTTCTTTGTCGAGGTTTATTGAACTCACTATTATGGTGACACCTGGTGGTGCAAAAGATTAACTGCACATAGTAGGAGAATCTAAATAACTATTGTTACTTGTATCCTGAAAGAAATGACCCATTAAGGATTGGTGAGCTGTTAAAAAGCATCATATGTTTTTTTTTTTTTTTTTTTTTTAATTTTATATTGTATTAAAATATAACATACACGGATCATTATTTTACAGTTTATGCATTGTAAACCTTAAAATTGATCTAAAATGACTTAGTAATAGAAACAGGTTTATTGACTTCCTGTTCCAGAGCTGAAAATCCCCGTCTCTTCATTTTTGTAATTTTCATAGTTGAATTTTACATTAGCAAGCAGTGAGTTTTCATTTCTGGGATGATTTTGAACCCTACATGTATGACCCAAATTCACGATTACTCAAACATGGATGACTCAGTCAATCGAAATACAGCTTTGTCTTTGATAATAATGAGGGAACATTGTTATAACATGGTTCAAAGCTCATAAAAAATATTGTATAGAACATTTCCCCTTGAAATAATGGATTAAAAGTTGGAAAATGTATTTGGACAGGAGGCAGGCCTATGTGCTGCAGGTTTGTCTTAAGCACCTCCATGTGGTGTTCTGTGGAACTGCAGGCTTTGTTAGTAAACCATTTATTGTGATTCAGACAAGGGCATGGCCTTTATGATTTATAATAGGGATGTCAGGGATTGTCAGGTTACCCTTAGGGACTTTAACCCAAGCCCTTCTCAAGTGACTCATTTCCTGTAGTATACATTTTAAGACATCTTTTCTCTTCTTAAACACATGTGCTGGTTTGTAAAATAGTTTCTAATTTGAATTGATGAAACAAATACTGGTACTGTTAATAAATTTATACTTTTTCATACATGTCATAGCAGGTCCCACAAATGCACACTCACATATCACAGGAAGCACACACAAACTACACATCATCATGGGTACCGTTTTCCAATATACATATATTTCATGATGTTCATCAATATAATAAGACATTGATAGATTTTTACACTACAATTATTTTATGTACTTCAGTTTTTCATTCAACTTCCCTCCTTTAATAGACTCAACCTTGTGTAGATTCTAATCCCAAACTGGACAACAACGCAATAAATCTATCAAATAAAAACAAGAAATCAAAAATACTATGTGTACATTGCCCATGAGGGTCCAGCCTTGTCCCTCCAAAAGGCCAGACAAACAGAGGCAATAGTATATTTTCTTCTAAACAAAAAAATAAAATCCTATCCCACAAAAGAATCAAAATTTATCCTAAAAAAATAAACACTTTAAATAAACAAGAAAGAAAAAAACAAAATCTTGTAAGATACAAACAACTTTCTGTTGTAAACCATAAAATTTGTACGCTTTCTTGGAAATTAGGTTTAGAATACTTTTTTCCTATAGACTTCCGTTCTTTTTATCTGTCAGTGCTTACACACAAACATTTCAGTGACATCTGGAGTTATTACAAAATTGATGCAAAATGAAAAATACAAATATTTGGTTCAAAATGAAACAAGTAGAATCATTTGTAGCTTTAGTCCTCCAACAAAACATTCAGAGATTCAATAGGGTCCCTCCTGATAACTGTGTCCGAACCATTTGGTGGCAACATAGGATTGTAGTGTCTGATAGTCTGGCTTTTTGAATCCAAATACACACTGTAGTTGAATTGGGAAACCATCAAATGATTTGAACACAGCCAAGTTGAGATCCCTGAACATTTCTCAAGGTTGACATAAGACAATATTCTCCATCCATATTTATCCCATTCCATCAAAACAACAACAAAACCCAACAACAAAATGTGCCACGGTTACACATATGCACACTTTTCCATACAGACAAGAAAGCAACTGAACCGAAAAAAAACAAAAGAGCACTCACTTTCAGGTTCACCATTGTTGGCTGAGCACTCACAGGACAAGTGGAATTATGGGAAAATCATAGAAGTCCTACCCCAATCATTAGTGTTGTGTCACTTCAGTGCATCGTTAGCAAGGATGGCTAAACAGGTAACCCTGTCATGACTTTGTATTGCAATAAATCCCAATTTACATTTATTAATTTTTACATATATTTTGATAAATATTTTTTTAAAATCTTAATCTGAGGATATAGGACCCCCTACCCCCAAAACACCCCCATATTACAACACCAAACAATGCAGCTTTTGAAGCATTTATCTAGTTAAAGTTGGCAGCACTATGAAGACAGAGAAATAAAGAGTTGTGCTATTAATGTGTCGAAAAAGACGATCTTCAGACCTGGGTTGCTTCACATTGGGTTATGAGGGCATTATTTTGGGTTGTCAAAGCATGCTCTTCACAATGATTTGGTTAAATTGCATATATTCAAATGGCACACTCACATATGGTAAGGTCCTCAAAGATACAAGGGTTAATCTATTTAGGGTCATTTGAACAACCTGTACTTTCTTCCTCACTTGTTTTTGATGGCAATTGGCAGCATAAGCAAAGTATCTGGTCTTTGGTAATCTTTTTAGTCTGGAAGTGGGAAAGTGGGGGAGTTGTTATAAAGGTAAGAACTAAAACACCTCTCCCTCTGCTCACATTGGTCAAAGGAAACAACCAAGAGGCCTTCACTCGAAAGATTTAAGCGGTCTAATCTGCTGGGATCAACTAGGGATATTCCCCGAGACAGGGCTATTCTAACACACACACAAACACGCCTAAGAGTCTAGATCAATGCACAAGGGGAGTGGGCTGGTCTATGGAGCTGGTGGGGAGTTAAAAGGCTACGTTAGCTTGTCATAATTACTAGCAGTTGTTTAGGGCACCTATGAAACAAACGAAAGCCTCTCCCTTAATGCTTGGCAGTGTACAACGCTTACAGCGATATTATATAAAACGACACAGGCAGGTAGAAAAGAATTTTCCTTTTTACCTGCCTGTTTGACACAAAAATATACTATCATAAAATATATATTCTATTGTTTAAAAAAGAAAAAAAGGCCTTAACTAGAAGGTGAGAGAGAATGCTACTCTTTAAGGTGAACTGAGTTTAACTTAAACCCCAGCCAGCACATAATTGTCTAAAGTTATTCCTGGTTTTGCAAATAAGGCTGAATAGTTTGTATCTGTGCTCTTATGGAATGACCAGCCAGAGAGCGCCATCAAAAACAAGGTAGTTTGTGCATTTGAGATTTCCTCGCCTGGAGTCAGCTACCACCCCTCACACAAAGTGGTGCGAGAGTCTGATCATGTTAAGTATTGTAGTAACTGGATACTAAGGCTTTTGAGTCAATGAAGGCTTGTGAAAAAATAAAAGTAAATACCCTTTACTATTTTCAAGCCAAAGTCCACATTGACATTGCCACAGTATACACTTGTGTCTAAAAAATAAACCTATTTTGGACTGAAACCCCCTATTCTAACTTAGACCTATGTATAGATATTTTAGTCTCACTATGTGGTTATGACCAACATTTTTCGACACATAAGATACTTACAATTACATGTGCTACAGTAAGAGCATTTGCACTAAACTGCAATGAAGGAATGTTCTCGAAATAAGACACTACGAAACATTTCAACAAAAGAAACATCTACAGACATTGGTCCGACTGTACTATGGCAGTTTCAAAATCATTTAAAGTTACTGAGGTGTTTAAGCATGCTAAGAGGAAGTCTGAGGAGCAACAGTAAAAGTATACCTGAATAGGACTTAAGGGACTGTGACTTGTCACAACTAGAGATGCATGTAAAGATGCATGCAGTATTCAAGATCATCTGAGAGAGGGGATTCTCCCTAGAAATCAGCAAGATTGCACCAAAATGGTCGTGTCAAAGCACAATAGGGGGAGTGTTAGTGACTGTGTCTCCAGAGATAAACTATGCAACAACATTGAAAACCGAGTAAGCCAGGGAAGGACAGATGATGGGAACATGCAAGTTACACACTTTGAATAATAGGCAGTAGTTAATGCTGAAGCATACATAAAATGAATACAAAAAAATCAAACTTACAAAATGCACACACACCGCACACTCACCTACAAAAACAGTATATATCAGAATCAAAGTCTACAAAGAACTACATAATATCAGGTATGTAACAATTCTAGCCAATTGTTTCCTTTCCCGCTGTCACAAGTGTTTGGTTCTCAGTTGGTATGGCCAGCTGGAAAAGCCAAGAGGACCCAGAGACAGGGTCACAGAGACAGGTGTGGGCAGGGGCCAAAGCGAGGTGATGGGCGTGGGGGAGCCATGGGGCCCTGAGGGGTGTGAGGGTGGAAATATATTGAGACTATAGAAGGGAGAGAATCAGAGCTCTACTATCAGTGATCTTTTTGTCATCAATTTGAGGGCTTTTCTGTAGCAAGGACGTTGAATTAGACTGGGGTAGGAGTGTCCCTTCTTAGGTGCTGAAATACACTGTGAAAAGATAAAAACAGATGAAAAGTGAGGAAATCATATGGGCTATTAAGCCTTGAATTCAGCAGTATCTAAAGCAGAGATATATTTTTTTTCATAAAGACTGTGAATAAAACTCTTAAATCTTACCAATAATGACGATGAGGATAATCACACATATCACACCCAGGATAATCATCATCTATAAGAACAATACAAAAAATGTCATTAAAATTAATTTGCTCTATTTGCAAACACCTTGTTTTAACATTGCTGATAACATAAGAATAAAATAAGAAAGCAACAAGAGCCATCATTAGAACATGAAGTATTAAAATTGAAAGCAAATATCTCAATAAATCCTTTGATTATATCACTATTTACTTATTTCTGCTACATGTTTATAGGTTTGTACTCACCTTAGCATTTTTCCACCAGTATTTATTCTTGAGTTTGGCAGCACTGGTCTCAAACTGGGAAGCTCCGGCCTGCAGCGCGTCAGCCCGGTCGTCTAGTTCTGACAGCTTAGAATCACGCTCCAGAACCTTGTCCACGTTTACACGCATGATATCCACCACCTGGACACAAATAGTCTCATTTAATCATGGGACAATAGACTTTGAGAGAACTGCAGTCTTCACAGCTCCAATCGACATTAAGTGGTTGGCTTGGATGACAGCGCTTACCTCATCCACCTGCGCCTGTGTCTGCTGCAGACGGCGGTTGCTGGTGAGGTTTGGAGGGGGCTGATTCCCTCCCTCTGGGGCAGGGGCACCTGAAGCTGGGGCAGACCTGAGGACCACACATTTATGCACTGTTACTGATATGTGAAATACTCATGCTGACATCCAGTACTCATTTGTATTAAAAGTCTTTTATCTACCTTTAAACCTCTATTTTTATTTTATTCAGTTATTAATTCTTCATATCTTGTGATGTTATAGAACCTCAGACTCACTGTGAGCACAAGCATCGTCTGTCATGTCTTGTTGAATGGTTTTCTCTTTCACTTCCCTGTCTTTGCACACAGCACTAGCAGCATCCTTTGTGACAGACAATCTGTTTAACTGAGCATGTCATTTACAAAGAAAAAAGCTATACGCTCGAACCAGACTTACCTAGTGCTTGTACTGTGCTTCGAATGCTAAAAGTATCCCAACTTATTATATTTCTCAGTTGAGAATGCGGTTCATGTAATTTGTATTACTCCTCAATCCTACGTAAAAACTCAGTAACAAGGTCACCTTTTTGCTCAGATCTGTTTGTTACAGTGGTCTGATACTGTTGATCCATGTGTTCTGTTTCCAGATAGACCCACTCATGTTAAGTGTATTCTCACTACATTTTACCATTTAAATGTCATAATATACAGCACACTGTCCATGTGTAAACATGGTGCGTTCCTCAGAGACTGGGGTTAGCTTTAGGTTCATTGTTGAATATTGTTGGAGTAATGATAATCTACAGTTATAACATTTTGAAAAGGTTGAGCTCTGTGCATATGCTGACAGATTATTGACAGATAATTAATTGATTTATTTAATGAGTTACTGACATAATAGAAGCCGTGTTTTGGCCGGATTTGACCCTAGCAGTATTCTTGATAGTGTCCGTTGCTAAAGGCAGGCTGCATGTCCCAGGCTCAGCACTGGAGAGCGACATTTCAGCACTGGACAGCTCCTCACGCCTGTCCCACACTGCACCTGACCACAGCGCCATGGCTCCGCTTACTTACTTCACATACTCTTTTATATACTATAAAGGCTCTGCTGAAGCCAACTCCATACACCAAATGGTGTTTGAAGAGTAGCACCGCGGCCTGTGAGGAGCAGCCACAGCGCGTCACTGTGGGTGGGAGATTCACTGTGGAGTCATGTGAGCACGGAGCCCACGCTTACAACCTATTATTTGGAGTTTACGCCAACAAATGGGACCTTAAAGCATAACTAATACATACTTCAAGCATATGGTCTTTTCTGTTGGTTGCTATCATCTTTGTCTGCTACGCACGGTCTGACATGGCCTACGCGGCTCCCACGGCCATTTTCCCTCAGCCCATCTGCTACATCACGCCAAAAACATGTACACAGACAAACTGATCCATATTTATCCAAATACAGTCCGTTCTGATTGAACACAGTGCATGTTGTTTGCTTTACAGATGTCCGCCCTCGGACCATGAATCGACGCCATAGAGTGTGAGGCTAGGCTACCCCAGCCCCCCCTGCAGGCTCACACAGCGCCTAGGCCCCACTCAGCCACGAGAACAACAGCCCCGTGGAAAAGAACAGCATTCAATACTGTTTAATACATCTACAAGCTTTGTATTGTGAAAAAAAAAAAAAATCATTTCAAAGGACATCCATGTTGTTTAATGCTAGGCTCCAGTGGTTTGATAAATGTCCTTGTTGAAGAGGCGTATTCTTCACCTGTGAGCTGCTAACACACAAATAACCAAGGACACTGGATGTGTGATATTATAATGACATTAAAAAGGACTGTCTTATCTTGAACCAAGTAAACGACACACTGTGAAAGCACAGACCGACTCATTTCAAACCAGTCCAAACTGGAAAAGTGCGTGCGCCTGGGCACGCTACAAGACCCACTGAGAGACAGGCGACGGACGTGTAAGTCTACAGATAAAGCTGAGTGTTCAGACACATTTATGTCTCTAAATGCTCCCAGTAAAATCTGCAAGGCATTCTCACCAGTGTAACATTTAGACCAGGAATGCAATTGACAGTCGTGATGTACTGTACCATGGACCAACATGGACCAACATGGACCAACATGGACCAACATGGACCAACATGGGGCCGTGCGCGCAAAATCAAGAACCATCCAGGCTCCGTAGACACGAGGCACAGAGCGGGACATTCTATGAGCACATTATGGATTGCTCATAAGACAAAGATACACGATAAAAAATACGCGTCCATCGTCGTGTACTTACATGTTCTTGGTTGGAGTGGGTGAAGAGCTGTGGTGAAATCCGGACTGGAAACGTTAGCGCGTCCCTAGAGCCTGGCAGATGGATGTGGATTGCCTGGATGTGGATGGTGCGCTCCTCTCTAGCCTCTGGCTCCTTCCGCTGGTTATTGTCGCGTTTGCTGAATCAAGGAGGAGCACTGTCCAGCACAGATATGAAGCGTCGCTTCAAAAGCCCCTTTCTTCCTATTTCTACTTGGATGTGGCACCTGCAGGCTATAATAAGAGCCTGGCGCTGTGCTGTCCCTACAGTAATGAAGGTGTAATAAACAGCGCCTGGATTAGCTGGACAAAGATGGCTCGGTGACGTCAATCGCGGCGAGTTTCATGTTGAAATGGGAGGTCGAAGACACTGCAAATACGTCTTTGTGCTGTCCTGAGCGGCCTCGCTGGCCTGACAGCGCTTGTCTGGGGACACAGGGAGTATTTGGATAATTTTGAGAAAGTGTCATAGCCAGTGCTGACTTTACACAACATGCCAAGATGCCTGTTTTGATAGCAAGTCTGCATGTCAACAAAATGGCGTTCGTAGAAAGGGGGTGTGGCCAAAGTCCAATTAAATACTGAATTCAAATGGTAAACGCGAATAAAGATGAGGTTTACCTATAATTTCTAGCATTTTGGACCATACTGTCTTACTGTTACATTGGCTTGGCTATGTGGCCAACTGATTCTCTTTCAAATCTAAGGATTTCTGTGTTCCAGTGTGTTCCTCCTGGATTATGGACCTATCATCAGGCTATCCACAACTTTACTCATCCATTTGATTTATTAACAGTATAAGCTGATTCTAATCCATTTACATATTTGGAACAGGTTTCAAAAATCTACTTTTTTATTGTGTTTAATTGGATGGGGGTAAACCATTTAGCCTCTTTACCAACGAGTAACCAACACAGCCAGAATGTTTCTAATACACTAAAATAAAACAAGGCAAATACATGCAATGACATACATAGCTGAACATAAAAGAAACTTTATTTATGTTTTCTTTTCCAAAGTGCGCTTACAGTATCCCGTGAGGTATACCATTTTGACAATGACACAGCTGTGATCACTGGTCAGTGATTGAAAGCGTTTGTGAACATGATACAGAATATTTCACTGGTGTTACATACATGAGCATACAGTTTTGAAACTTCATGGAAAACAAAAAAAAAACAAAAAAAATACTTGAATGATGCACAAAATGAAGGATGAAGTCCAAACAAATCCTAAAGGAAAGGATTCTGTTGTGGTAAAGTTTTGTATTTTCCCACATTGCAATAAAAGTATTCAACGGATGTATGTAAACACCCCTACTGAGCATTCCCTGATAAAGCTTTTATTTTTTGCAAAACAAACACTCAGCATATTGCTTTCTTCAGATATCACATACACTAGATACTTTGTGCAAAGTTTCCCAATAAAAATTAGGCTTACCCAAAGTGACTGCCCACACCTGGGGAATTACTAACTGAGATATTTAGAATTCATATTGCATTTACACTACTAAAAGGCATAGGACCTTTTGGACATCATCAGTACACCCATGACACTGGGACCCACTGAGGGGTGGAGCACGCACTTTCTATAGCCTCCTCCACACCTTTCACACTTTCATCCACATCATTGTTGACCAAAATCACATCAAAAAAGTGTCTGTATGTGGACAAAATGGCATCTGACTCCTTCTGGATCATCTGCAGGGATTCCGCCTTGGAGACAACATTAAGATAAGTATATTTCAATAATTGCAAAGCTTTAAAATTATAATTATAAAATAAATATAATTTGAACTAAATACCTGGGCAGCAGTCGTGGTGGGAGCGATAAACACCACTAGAGGAGCAAAGTCTGCTGTCCGCACAATCTTCAAGGTCTGTTGAACAATAAAACTATAATGAATAGAGTACAAATAATAATATTGAACAGTGTTGTCAGGAATCAACCTGTGGCTCAATATCAAGCACTGCAATTTTCCCTTGTTCATGGATTTTATAGATGGTCTCAAATTTTGTTCCAAACATATTTCCCTGGAAGCTTCCATATTCAAGGAACTCATTTCCAGTAATGCATTTGGTCATTTCTCTCTCGGTTGGGATGAAGAAGTATTCCTTTCCATTCTCCTCATCCATCCTCTGGGGTCTTGTTGTATCTAAAATGTAAAAAATCCAGGATTTCTAAGACTTTCCCAAATCAGAGAAAAACTAAAACAAAATCTATAGATGCACTCACGTGGGGCAGGATAGGAAAATTTGTCAGGGTATTTGGTCAGTAATGCATTTTTGATATTGCGTCTTCCAACTCCTGGTGCACCTACATAAAGAAAAGAATACAAATATTTGAATCTTGGTGTGATTGATGATTCAGGTTCATATTCGGTTCAGTTCATTTTAGAAAGATTTGATTACTTACCAATCAGCACTAATGTTTTTCTATTGAAAGCTGGAAGTCGCACAACCTCTTCATATGAAATCACATCTAATTGGTCAAAAACTAAAAAAAACAAACAAAAAAACAGGAGATTTGATTGATATTGAATAATGGTGGTTGTTGAATACACTATTTACTAACACTCACCAGAGCTGTGTTTAGCCAGGTACTTGTCTTTGCATTTCTTTTTCTTCCCAAATGGGCTGCAAGTCGGTGTTCCTTCTTTTGCTTTACTTTTGCTTGCTTCCCTCCTGTAGCAAACTCACATTATCATTTCTGAACCTACAGTAACATTTAAATTGCCCTGTACAATATGTTTTTTACCATTCTTGTAGCTCTGGAGAGGGTATGAGGCCAGCAAAGTCTGCAGCACTGCTCTCCACTCTGCCCTGCCACCAGTTTGGGTCCTGCTTGTTGATGATGTGAATGATGTCACCAGTCCTAAACTTTAGCCCCGCCTCTTTACAAGGGATGAGGTCGTCCTTGGAGGGGTCATAGTCGAACTGAGCCCTCATGTAAGTCTGCAGAGAAGTTGTGGAATTATATATTTCTATTTCACTGACAAATGTTTTTGTCACAGACTTAAACTGTAACAAAAACTGGAGAAGTCAACCGGGTAATTTACCTTAGGAGGAGGGTACAGTACCATCGTTGTATTTTTTTTAATTACTTAGTATAATGTTTGGTCTTAATTTTGACAGTGGACACCAAATCCTTGTGTTTCCCCTTAGGTAAATTATCACAATGGTTTGTTTTGGAGGTTACCTCACAACACCCTGGCAATGTTAGTATGCTAACATGAACAAGTTACTGTATTCACTAGGGTGATATGAGAAACCAAAATGTGTTTTTAAAACTACATCATTAGTGCATTCTACCTTTTTTAAAAACCTTAATGGTTAACATACTGTACCCTGCCAGCAGCGACCACAAAGAGTAAAAAAATAGTTTTGAATTTCACAATACACACATGAATTATTCAATCAGTCATTTGAATTATCTTTCAATATGCCCATTAAACAAGAAAGACTTTTGTGTGAAATAAACTGTTAACATGTGTTTGTGGCCAATAGATGACAGAGTTAAACACTCTACAAAGTGTTTCAAACCTACACTTAAGTACTAATTCATAGTCACCTGAATGCTCATTGGCTAACAGAGGATGCACCTAACAAAAATAAATGTTTAAACAATCATTGAGCAAAACCCACTCATGTTAATAATGTCAATTCTCACAAGTACAAAATATCATAAAACACACAAAGGTATTGTACAACTCCAGCAAAAGTAAACAGTCTTAGTCTGAAGTTTTACCTCACAGATTCGAGATCGACTCTGCTGGTTGGAAATGATCTTCAAGGTGACTGCTCCATTTGTTTCTCTCTAAACAGTCGTAATATTGACATTTAGCATCAAATTTCAACATACAAATAAATAAATAAATAAAATAGGGGCATTGTTTAAACAGTTATTCACTCGATATTACCAGGACTTTTTGTAGATAATCTACAGAATGGTTTGCCACACTTTTCCCATTGATTTCAGCTATCTCATCACCTTCATGCAAAGACCCTGAGGAAGGAGATATCATTATACTGTACTGTATTTATTTATTACTATTTAAATAATAATATTAATAACACTACTACTACTACTGCTAATAATAATAATAATAATAATAATATTTTGTGCTGATAAATGCAAAATATAGTAGAAATATTTCACGTTATCCCAGATTTACCTTGTCTGTGGATCATGCCTCCATGTAATATTCTGGCCACTGTACACCTCTGTTTGTCATTCAGTTTCAGTGTGACTCCCTGTAAACACATGCACCACAGTGAAAAGGTATCCCAAAAATACTGCATGTTCTTCATAGTGAATGTACAACATACCAGTGGCTCTGAGGGATTCTTTTCAAACACTACTTCTCTCATTTTAGTCATCTCTTTCCCATTCAGATGTCCAGCACTGCCGTTTGTAAAAACCTCTGCTCCTTTGTTTTCATCCACTTGCATATCAACCTATTTAAATGCAAACAAAAGCATGTTATTACTATATATATTCAGGCCTGATGTGAAAATTACTATACTGACTTATTGTTCAGTTAATAATAGATGGGGCAATTTTACTTTTGGCTCAGTATTTATAGTGTGTACCTTTTTTGTACTAGTGAGGATATTTGAGCTGTTGAAGGTTGAAGTAACTGCTATGGCACAGAACATGTTCATTAACAATAATATACTTTTTGAAAAGAGTTCACAGGTGCTATCCTGCTTTAGGGTTGTAGTATCAGTGGTATGTATATTTAAATATTGTACTTCAATTGTGACAGGCCTATATACATTGAGTAATTCTATTTTCAAAGGTCAATTAGATGATGTAGGTTTCCCATAGCAACTGTTTCTATCCACGCTCTAAGGGCAACATCTATGGTTCAGGTTTGACATATGTTGGAAGTTAATCATTAGTCCAGTCAAGTGACACCTGATTAAGCACATTTATTGTTCTGGTCCACCAGGTTAATGTGGTCATACCACTAGTGCCACAGAGCAATGGAGACAGGATGACTCTGCTGTATATTAAAGACATTGCACCCAAATAAAAAAAAAATCTCTTTTCCTTTAATGATGGCTAAATAATTATATGCACTGTTGGAAATATATTTCTAAACTTGTATGATCTCTAAATGGTACCAAAAATACTATTCTAAAAAGTTACAATGTTAGGAATATCCTTCATCAGTATCAGTATCTGTTTAAGTAATTACTATTGAAATACAATAGTATGCAGGCAACAGGACTGATTATACTAGCTTTAAAATACTACAGCAGACCGGTAAATACTTCAGTTGTAGATACACATTATGCTTATGGCACATTAATTATTCATAAGTTTTGTAACATCTCAACATAATTATAACATGAAACCTATTTACCAATGACTTAAAGTAAGCTAAATGTTCTGTTCAAGAGTGTGTAGCATCTCCTTGCATAACATTTTACTCAACTAGATTTTTTAAATAAATTTAAAATAAAAAAATTGCATTTGGTTTGTGAGAGTCTATTGCGTGTACATCTCATTCAGTAGCAGACAGGAAACTCTTTAAACATAAATGTCAGCTGTGGATGCGTGGGGTGTATCAGAACAAAACAGCTTCAACTGAAAAAGCACAACAAATCCAGGAAAGACTCAATTTCCTTTTACTTCGACTACTGGGAACAAAAACAAACTCCTGTGTCCTCCAAATAAACTACGGAGATGCAAACAGCACGACATGGTTTAAATGCATTGGGCTGAACTTGAAAACTCCATTGCTAACAAATATTGATATTTTAAGGAAACACAATAGAAGTAGATTGGTATGTTACCTTTGTTAGCATAGACTTTCATGAGGGAAAGAGCAAGCCATTTAGACACCATTACAATGGTTACACACTACTAAATTTAAGCAAGCGTCAAGATGTTAGCAATAACAAATAGGCTTAAATCCCCTTAAAGGCTGTTACCAGCCCAGGCTTGCTCATGTAGTGTTCAAAACATCAATGCTAAATTCGTGTCATTACACTTGTGTACTTGTCAAATGTAACTATTTGGAAGACATGACTTAACATGTGACTTGATCTGTAAAAAGAAGATCTTGACTGATTAGTGATCAATTATCATGTAATAACTCAGTACTACAGGTGTGCATTCAAACTCACGTGTATTACAAGTAACAGACTGTATACTATAACCTTATCTTCTGAAAGCAGCAGTTTTCAAGAGGTCAACGTTTTTGCTCAAGGCTATAAACATGCAAACTGCTGATGTCAGGAGAAGAGTTTTCCTCCCCCATGCTTTAGTCATTGCAAACTTTTCAAATGTAGCTGTGACTATATATAACCCTAAAAAGACTTAATAGAGCTACTAAGTGCCAAGTTAAAATGGTGTTCAAGAACCATCATAACATGTTTCCTTTCCCTGTTGGTCATCAGGTTACATAGATCCAAGCAGAGTTTGGGTAAACAAGTTTCCAACCCCCAGCTGACTTGAAACAGTGTTACAACAGAGGGCCACTAGGAGTCAGGACCTTTTTTGAAAAGCCATAGTTGTACAGTGATAAATACGGTTGTTATATAATCATGTATTAACATCCAAAAACGAGTGTCTTCTTCCGCCCATTTCCCGAAATCCCTGCTCAAATGCAGAAGTGATTCTGCCTATTCAGTGTCTGATTTGTAATATGCTGACAAGTGTGGTATTGCAGTCAGCTGATGAGTTGATGACAATCCTACGTACATAGCCTAAGTAGTTATTATCAATACATTCAAATGTAACTATGTCCGGGCTATTAATACCTACTTGATCTCTTCTTAAGAGGTTGTTTTGCAGAAAACATATGTCCTTTACCCGGAAGCACAGCTGTAGGTTCGTCTACACTAAACTATAAAAGAATAAAACACTCTTTACCTTGTCAGACTTTGGTTTGTTTTGAAGCAGTTGCTCCAGGTACAAGTCGGAGAGTGCCGTGCGGACACTGCTGACCGGCTCCAGGATCGCAGTGGGATCGTTTTTATTAGATTTTAACGTCATTTTCTCCCAGTAGATAACGCACCCTGTGAGACCTACGTGCCCCCGCTCAAAGTCCACAGGAGACTGGCCTGTAAATGCTGCTAGAGAGCGAAAAAGAGCTGATAAGGAGTCCCGTGGATGTGATAACGCAGTCTCAGATAAAGGTCCAAGGTTCGTATCATCAGCCGGTGAGATGCACGGGCTGTCTTTGAAGCAGACCCCGCTGACAAAGCAAGTAAACACGGGCCTGCTGCTGCTGCTCAGAAGGGGCGGGTGTATGGGCCGTTCAAGAGCTCACTGTACCATCGGAAATCGGAGCGTGCTAAGCAGAGACGTAACATACATTGCTACGTCCAACACATCAAGAGGGCAAATAGACTAAATCAAATAAATAGTGTTGTACTAGGCAATTGCGTGCAGTGACAGTGTGCCTACTAATAATGTGTCTTTTTGTTTAGGCTAATTTATTCAAGCTAGATAAATACGGACTTCTTTTTTGTATCACGTAAAGGCATCGTTCCGCAGCGCGTGAAGTGACGCAAACATACGCTACAAGTGAGAGATAAACGTGAGATAAATATGACCATAAGGGTACACGCTGTACGAGATATATTCAGTTCAGGGCAAGATGTCTCGCACTATCCACCAGGTTACTCACAATGACAAGAATTCTAGTTGTTTGTTACATGTAATAACAGTGACACATGTAGTTACTGTGCGTTTTAGCCTGTGTATGGCTATATGACCTAGCCTGCATAGGTGGACTAAGCCTAATATAATCTACTCAAACTTTTTATCCATTGACTGTATAAGCTATATTACTTTTTCTTACTTGAAAATGGCGTTTTTCTTGTGCATCTCCAGAGGGAGCCAGTGTGCAGCTTTAGGTTTCGTCTTCACGCTAGACCTCAAGCGTTCCCTCAAATCAGAATCAGAATCCTTTTATTGTCATCGTTTGTGAACACAGTTCACAAAGTAGGAACTTATTTTGGTGATAAAGTGCAACATAAAACATAAAACACATGAATAAATACAAATACAAATTAGGGCATGCACGAAGTAAAAAAAAAAAAAAAAAAAAAAAAGATATGCTTAAAAATCAAATCAAATACTTAAAGGTAGAAAATATATACAACAGCAGCATCAGAACAACAGTGCAAACATGACTTATTAAAGTGGCCGGTGTTATAAAATGTCCAGTTTTGTGCAAATATTATAAAGTGTTCATGAGACAAACTGCAGAGGGGAAGAAACTGTTCTTATGACGAGAGGTCATCAACAAATCAGTTGTTGAAGTTCTCACAAACACTATTTATAGGGTTAATAAATGATTTAGCCTTAGCAGCTACAATACATAAACGCATAGATATAGTCCAACATGAATCAAGTCTATGGGCCTAAACATCGTACTATATTATTATTATTATTATTATTATTATTATTATTATTATTATTATTATTATTATTATTATTATTGTGCTGTTGTTATTATTATTAAGTTATTAAAACATTTCACCTAGTCTTGTGTTTTAAATATGCCTTTTGGTTTTAAAACAACCGCTTTATAGATATGAGTTAGCACGCAGCTGATTAGCCTTGCATTTGAACTCTTAAAATTTGAATTTTTCGAAATATCCATGGGAAAATTAATGAAAAATGCTCTTACAGAACCAGAGCATGAGGTCACTGTTGCTTCATTAAAATAACTCCTGCCAGATTTATTTATTTTCTCACATGAGGGAGTGAACTGCGCATGCGTCCACAGGCGTCTGTCTCCGGACAGTTCTCGTGTTTAATTATTTAACGGCGGCTGTACTATAGCAGTATTTATCCTGAGATGAGTGAAAGGCTCTTTGGAGAGCTCTCTTTGACTCGTATTTTGATTAGAGGTAGCCTGGGTTAAAAGGTTCAAGAAAAGTTTAAGTTACAGTCCAAGTTTTGAATTTTTGATTCGACTGCTTGACGCAATGTACAGCTCACTTCAGAAGAGTCTACGTGCAGCATCAAAACACCTTCAGCTGCTCCAAAATGTCAAAAGCCACGTGCCAAAAGCGTACAATAGTCACGTTGCGGCTGTGAACCTGCTGGACCACTGTTTAGGTGAGTGCACTGCTGGTAACAGGACAGGCTACGTTAATTCATTGTAATGCACCCTGATTGTATTATTTGTGTTACTTTGCATCGCACACTAGAGCTGCATTACAATGGGACCAGTATGCATCTTAACTACGTGTGGCTGCGGGATCACTGTCGCTCAGAGTCCTCGTTCAATGCAAAAACAAACCAGAGGGAACTTGACTCTGCAAGTATTGACCTGGATATTCGCCCTGTTAGTACCAAAGTGGAGGATGGTCGTCTGCTTCTTAAATGTATGTCATTTCTTCTGTAGCCTACATAAAACGAATTAATTTATATTGTTCAATATTAAGCTTTCAGCTATTCAGTCACTACTCTAATTATCCATTACATTGGGTTTAAGCCTAGATTATTTTGGGAAATGCAGTATTATTATTTTCTTAATCTTCTTTTTTTTTCTTCTTTTTGGTTAATATTGTGGAAGGTAATAATTATTGAGTGTTGCAATCATCCGTCAGTCATGCATGAGTGTTCCATTTTCTGAATGCAAATGAAATAACAATTGCAAAACATGCACTTTCACCTGAATTACTGCAATGTAAAAGAGATTATAGGAAGTATTTTTTAGGGCCCGATGATCATGTGACGAGCTATGACCTGAACTGGCTCTCTGAGAACAGCTATGAAGGAAACAGAAAGAGCACTGTGCAGCCCCGTGTACTATGGGACTCCGACACTTACAACAAAGCCAACGTGCCCCCCGCCAAATGGGACAAGATCATGAATTGTGACAGTGAACTCAAGCGCTTCCTTCAGAACTACCTCCTGTTTGGGGTCGCATTTGTACAGGATGTCCCAGCTACAGTGGAGGCCACAGAGGAGGTTACACAGAGGGTCAGTCTCATCAGGTCAGTGAGAAATATTATTATCATGTACAAGCTCAATATTCACATACACAGATGCTCAATTGTAATTTTAATGGACAAGGGGTATGGTTCTTCGTTTTGAGTTTTTTTTTTTTTTTTTGACAAACTTATCTAATTTTTGAAACCCTGAACATTAGCAAAAACTCTCACATGGGGGCATAAAAATGATTAGCCCGGCAAAAACTGGTATAAAATGAGCATCATAAAAATGTCCCATGTCCAACGGCGAAGCAGACCCCTACGAAAGAGGAGACTGGCAAAGTTTGGCATAAACTCACAAAACGTGAAACAGTGATAGAGCTCCATGAGAGAAGCCTAAAAATGAATTGATGCACTGCTCTATGCTGAACAGGAAGCCATATTGGATCAAAAACTCAACACTGCTTTTGACTGCATGTTTATAAAACGTGTCTAGTACTTGTATTTGGTCCAAATTAGCTCCGATTTGACATGTCACATCTAGAGACAAAAGTTATACATTATTTTGGGATACTTTCTACAGTTTCCATGTAGCACGCCAGTGAAAAACACTATCACAGGCATTATCCTAGCCCTAGAGAGCTCAAATTTGAATCACTAATGCATGATCTCGGTCTGAATGTAATGGACTATATGGAGCATATGAAAAGTGTACACTATAGTGGTTCCTACCCTATACATGAAACTTCAACATTATCAGATTTGTACGAAACGTGGGGTTTAAATTCTATGCATGAAAAAAAAAACATCAGGAACATTACTAATATAGGGTATTTGTAACAGTTGGCCAGCCGGGGTGCAAAATAACATTTAAAAAAGTCATCCATTCACATTCTTAGTCCGACCGGGTTGAAATTTGCATCACTTATAAGCTGGCTGGTACTGATTAAAGTCATCATTCAAGGCAAGGCAAGTTTTTTTGCATAGCACAATTTGTACACAAAGTAATTCAAAGTGCTTTACAGAATAAGAAAGACATTAAAATCACAATAGAACAAATCAAAACATAAATAATCACAAATAATCATCATAAAATTAACATTAAATGAGAAAAGTGCATCATAAAAATCTCCAATCTCCAATCACATGCACAGCTAAACAGAACCGTTTTGAGCCTGGATTTATACATTGTCAAAGTAGAGGCCTGTCTCACATCTTCAGGAAGACTGTTCCAGGTTTTAGCTGTGTAAAACCATAAAATTGAAACACTGATTCCCCATGTTTAGTCCTGACTCTGGGCACCAGCAGGAGGCCGGTTCCTGAGGTCCTCAGAGTGCAAGATGGTTCATATGGCACAAATATGTAGGAGATGTATTTTGGTGCTGGTCCATGGAGAGACTTGTACTTAAGCAGAGCTGCTTTAAAGTCTGTTCTCTGAGCCACAGAAGTCAGTTGTCACAGTTCTGCCTGTTTTGGTTATCCCCAGTCCAGTTTCGTGCTCCAGTCCTTTGTTTGCTCCCTCCCTGTTTTCCCCGCACCTGAAGTTCGTTGTTAATCAGGGATGTAGCCTTTATGTTCTCCCTGTGTTCATTTCGAGTTGCTGGATTGTCTGTTCATTTGGTTGTTTGTTCATTTAGAAGACATGCAGGCTCTTTAATTTTCAAATAAACTTTATGTATTCACCAGGACAAGGAGTTTGGCAGTTTTCTTGTGATGCACGTGAGTCCAGTTTTTCACCAGCGTGACACCAGTGCAGAGACCTGAGCACAGGACGCATGTGTGAAGTACTTCCTGGTTCTAGTCAGGACCCAAGCAGCAGTGTGCTGGATGTACTGCAGCTGTCTTAACACTTGTTTGGAGAGGCTAGTGAGCAGGCTGTTGCAGGAGTCTAACCTACTGGAGACAAATGCATGGATAAGTCTCTTGTAAGAATGTTCGTTTCTGGTGTAAGCATCAAAGAGGACCAAGAGACTGAAACATAAAGTCAGACGGGTTTAATGCAGGGGTCTCAAACTCAATTTACCTGGGGGCCGCTGGAGGCAAAGTCTGAGTGAGGCTGGGCCTCATCAGGGGTTTTCCACAAGAAAAGCTTTGTTAAAAAAATTCCAATCTTCTCAAATCACTTTATTTTTTATTTTTTAACACAAAATAAGATGAAAAAAATGTATTAATTAAGAAGAAAATCAATCAATCAGTAATAAATAAATCAAATAATAATGAAAATAATAATTATTATAATAATTAGATTTTCTCTAGTCATATACTACATGTGGTTTCTTCAGTCTTCTATATCTGCTGTATCCAGATTCAAATGTCTGTGTTAACAGTTCTTTAACCTTTAACCTTCTTCTGAACATGAATGGAACATTGAATATGAACTGTTCTTGTGAACATGGCTTCTCTTGCCTACTTGCTGCTGGAGACCTAGCTGCATAAAAAACAATGGCCATGTCCCAATTTGCCAAGGCGCCCTTAAATGCTCCGTTGGAAAGGTACTTACGGCCGCGATGCAGGGGTGGCCGCATTGCAGGAGCGGATGTCATGCAAGGGCGATTGCTATGCAGTGGCACACACATTGCAGAGCCGGTTACGATGCATGGGCAGTTGCGATGTAGGGACGGTCGTGAGTCCATGGCAGGCGCATGAAAAAAACAAGTGCATGGCAGAGAGTGCCACTATTGCCGCTTGCAGCTTCAATTTTAGTTATTTTATTTTTATATTTTTTCAGAATGGAAGTCCTAATTCAAACCAAACTGCATATTGTTGCACCATTGAAGCTCTTCTTTCTTTTTCAACTGTGTAGAGAGACCACCTATGGACGAATGTGGTGCTTTACCTCTGATTTTTCCCGTGGAGACTCTGCATACAGCCAGCTAGCCCTCGACCGCCACACTGACACCTCATATTTTCATGAACCTTGTGGGTAAGATTATAATGAAGTCTTTTATAGAGGACAGATTATCCTTTTTAGTATATTCATTTAGTATTAATTGATTACATACACAGACTGGGATGTTACATTTTGTTCATTGCAAACCACAAAATTTAATAATAGAAACAGGTCCATTGACTTACTATTCATAACTGCAGAACTGAGAGGGCCACTCCCTCACAGTGTAATTTCACTATAACGAAGAAGATATTTATTTAGGTGTTTTTCAATTAAAAAATCAATGTGACTTTTTTTTTAACAACACGCAAGTACAAAAGAAGTGGCAGGGATAGGAGGTCAATGAAAGCAGGAAGTTTATGAGCACACAAGACTCAAATGCAGGTCAACACATAATCAGTCAAACATGTACCTGTATGAATCAATCAAAATTCAATTCTGAGTAAGCTTATGATGGGGGAACACTGTTATAGCATGGCTAAAAGCTCCTTGATTTTACATAATATGTCCATGTTATTAAATGTCATATTAACCTGTGTCATAAAATGTAAGCATATAGTAGTGAAAGTATTTGTGCATTACTTGCTGTAGGATTCAGGTGTTCCATTGTCTCAAACATGAGGGAACAGGAGGAAGAACATTACTGGTGGATGGCTTTAACGCAGCTGAAAAACTTCGAGAGAATTCACCAGACAATTTTAAACTCCTCACACAAATTCCCATCAAGCATGATTATGTTGAAAATACAGGTAACCACAAAAACCATATGAGAGGCATTGGACCACTGCTGGAAGTCTATCCTTGGAACAAAGAGCTTTACATGATCAGGTAAAATGAAGCATGCCCATGTATCCCTACTGTTGTATACAGTCTATATATTGTGTTCACGTGGCATCTCATCAACAGCCTAGAATTGAGCTGGAGTAAAGTCAGAATTCTGTGGGTGGCAGATTTGTTGAACTGGTTCATGGATGATATCTCATTGTTAATGTATGTGGACCTATTCACATGAAACAAAAACTGGAACTTGATTACAGACTCTAAAAAATTCCTTTTTATTACAAGGACAGTGACATTATTAAACCAAAATGTCACAAAAGAATGAACAATTTCTGAATTTCATCAATAATACAACCCTAATTCCAATGAAGCTAGGATGAAGTGTAGAACTTAAAAAAATACAGAATACAATGATTTGGAAATCCTTTTCAACCTATACATGTTATTTAATATTCAAACTGATAAACTTTATTGTTTTCATGCAAATATTCACTCATTTTCAATTTGATGTCTGCAACACATTCCAGTAAAGCTGGGACAGGGGCAACAAAAGAATAGGAAAGTTGAAGAAAGTTTAAAATACACCTGTTTCGAACATTCCACGGGTTAATTGGAATGTCATGATTGGGTATAAAAGGAGCATCGCTGAAGGGCTCAGTCATTCACAAGCAAGGATGGAGCAAGGTTCATCACTTTGTCAACAACTGCGTGAGCAAATAGTCCAGCAGTCTAAGAACAACGTACAGTTGCAAGGAATTTAGGGATTTCATCATCTACAGTCCCTAATATCATTAAAAGATTCAGAGGCAAGGCTGAAAACCAACATTGAATGCCCGTGACCTTCGATCCCTCAGGCGTTACTGTATTAAAAACAGACATGAATGTGTAAATGATATTACCACATGGGCTCTGGAACATTTCAGGAAACCATTCTCAGTTAACACAGTTTATCGCTACATCTCCAAGAGCAAGTTAAAACTGTACCATGCAAAGTGAAAGCCATATACAACATATACAACACCCAGAAACGCCTCCAGCTTTTCTGGGCCCGAGCTCACCTGAGATGGACTGACGCAAAGTGGAAAAGTGTGCTGTGGTCTGACAAGTCCACATTTCAGATTATTTTTGGAAATCATGGATGTCGTGTCTTGCGGGCCAAAGAGGAGAAGGACCATCCAGATTGTTATCAGTGCAAAGTTCAAAAGCCACATCTGTGACAGTGTAGGGGTGTGTTAGTGGCCATGGCATGGGTAACTTGCACATCTGTGAAGGCTCCATTAATGCTGAACGGTACATACAGGTTTTGGAGCAACATATGGTGCCGTCTAACCAAGTTTCAGGGACGTCCCTGCTTATTTCAGCAAGACAATGCCAAGCCACATACTGCACGTGTTACAACAGCGTGGCTTTGTAGTAAAAGAGTGCGGGTACTAGACTGGCCTGCCTGTAGTCCAGACCTGTCTCCCACAGGATTCCTCCTGCAAAGCTTCAACAATTAGTGTCCACAGTTTCCAAACGCTTATTGATTGTTATTAAAAGGAAAGATGATGTAACACAGTGATAAACATGCCCCTGTCCCAGCTTTATTGGAACATGTTGTAGACATCAAATTGAAAATGAGTGAATATTTGCATAAAAACAATACATTTTATCAGTTTGAACATTAAATAACCTGTCTTTGTAGTTTATTCAGTTCAATATAGGTTGAAAGGATTTGCAAATCATTTTATTCTGTATTTTTTGTTTTGTTTTACAGTGTCCCAACTTCATTGGAATTGGTTGTCAATTTATCAACTTATTAATGATTAACAATTTTAAACAAAATATTATATTTTTAGGTAGGAAAACAGTCCATAAAATGTTGCATATAACAGGAAACTGAAACCCATGAATTGTGTTTTTTTCTGTCAGATACAACAACTATGACAGATCAGTGATAAACACCATCCCTCACAATGTGATCCAGAGCTGGTACATCGCACACCGAGAGCTGACCACCGAACTGAGGCGACCCCAAAACGAGCTATGGATCAAACTCAACCCAGGAACTGTAAGGCGTGTTTATGTATTTTAACATCTTTGTACAGTAATATCTATGTGAAGACAATCCATTCAAATGTATTTACACATGTGCAAAACAGGTTGTGTGTGACTTATTGTAGTCACAAGCATAATATTGTGGTTTGTAAAACCCCTCACCACACACTTTTCACACATTCACACATTTCTCAGACAGACATTAACATTTTGTCACATTTCTCTCTTGTTTAAACACTCTCAAAGTTCAAACCTTCGTAGGCGCCTTTGTCGGTGCAGAACGTTGCATTGACATTGTGGGTTTTGTCGGGGGAGGAAACGTGCAAACATACAGCACTTCAGAGTCACACTGCCAAGATGCACGCATTCTGTACTGTACAGGAGACATGGCACGGAGAAGATTGATTGACAATGGTCTACAGTTCCTTAGCCAATCAGGAAGCAGAACACAATGCACGTTCATACACTATAAAAAAGCATGCAAAATTGCACCAAAAAAATCTGAGAAACCACAGGAGAGGCCACGAAAGGTGAACTGCGTCATAGTGAGAGACAAGCTGTACTTGTGAACTGCTCAATACACACATACAAAAATAATTTTACAGATGCACAAAACACACACACAACACTGATTTCACACTTACAGAGTGGTAAGTGATTGGTAGTTATGCATGCACAAACCTCCAGATATCCACAAGGACTTTTGACACGATCCACATGGAGATCTGATACACACGTAGATGATACATTCAGGCATTGACTAAAGCTGGGAGATTGAGCTTTCCAACTGGGACAGCCGCTATTGCTGTGAAACTCGTTGACTGACAGCCGGAGCCAGGGTCGCAGGTAGGTGAGGATCTGTGCAGCGTGAGATTATGGATGTGTCTGTAAGGTACAGAGTCTGTCTGAAGCTGCACTACCTCACTGGATACTGCTTTGTGGCTGAGTCGCTCTGGAGAGCAGGGCTATGGTGATGAACTGAAGTGGCTGCTCTACGCTGCTGCCTTGTGACGGACAGCCGGACTTTTATCAGCATGTGTGGCCACTTTGCACCCCACGTGAACGTCCATATGGCATTTGAATGGATATTTATTACAACATTCATGAGTTTATGAGAAGGTTTTGGAACTGTGCATCATGGCGCTGTCCTGACTTCCTCCTGCTTCAGACTTAGTTATATGTGGGGAACATCTCGTTTAGTCTGGGTTTGGTCCTAGTTTAGAGAATATTCCGTCCTGGGATAAAGCTCCATTATTGAGTTGTTCCGTTTCCTCTGATCATATGGCACACAGGGCAATGACAATCCTTATGTACCCGATCCACGGAATGCACTGCACACCCCATCCGCTGCGGATATTCAGCGTCAGAATATTCCTCATGTTTGTCTTTAAATATTCAATAGGAACCACTCCAAAACTTCCTTGAAACTTGTGAATGTTATAATAAAATAAATAGTAACAGTGATTAGACTAATGCTTTGCCTCTGACTGTTCTCAAAAAGAAAACCACTGATAGCATATCCACAATCTCATACTGCCCAGATTCCCTCACCTGCCTGTGGCTTTGCCTCTGTGCTGCACTCGGTTCCCGAGTCCCAAAGGTGATGATCATCAGCCTCTATTGGCACTTGCCACGGAGCTTTGAGGGCTGTTCCAAGAGGCAACATGGGCAAAAAACAAATAATTTTACCTCTCAGTGTATCTCAATTATAAGCCAAAATTAATCATTAACTGATTCTAGTGTAAAACAAAGGCACTCTGGATTTATCAAACTCGACGTGAGTCCAGGTACCTAACACCATTCCTCGGCAACAGTAGCTCAGTTGGTAGAGCGTTTGTCCACTGATTCGAAGGTTGGCGTTTTAAATCCCGCTCTCGACATAAACATCATTGGTAGAGCAGTCAGATCCACTCACCCACAGGTTGACAGTGTGATTCCAGTTCCCACAGATGAATGCTGTCCTTGGGCAAGATACTTAACCCACCACACCGCCAGTTTTTGCATACACTGGCGTATGAATGTGTGTGTGATTGAGTGAGTTGTTCCTTGTTCCTTGTAAAGTGCTTTGAGTGCCTTGAAGGTGGAAAAGTGTGATCATTTACTATTTACTACTCCCCACTCCAACTCGTCTGAACCCGACCTGAACAGGCTGTGGGCTTGAATCTAGTCTGACTAGCATTTCTCATACTATGCTTTAAAATATGGGTGTAGCTATTACAGGCAAATGAGTGACTGGGTGTTCATCCAAGCATTAGTTGACTGTTATACAGCCTGTCTTAGCTGTAAGCTGGAAACAGTTGGATAAGACACAATAAGTGTTTCTCAATTCTCAGGATTCTTCCTCCACAGACCACTCTGTAGTGGGCTCCTTCAAAGCAGAGCTAAGTGTCCTGCTCAAACTGCCTGGAGCACATATAGAACAGGCTCCAGAGGGCGTGACTGCGCAGTGTCACGTGACCACCTCAAATGTGATAGCACTTGGTTTGAATAGAAGTCAATGCTTCTACAAATGAAAAGTATTCAGAAGCATCTTTATGTGTAACAGTCATTCAAACACTAATGAAGAATAATGAAGGCCAAGTGAATCATCTGATCTATCAGCAAATGATCAAGTTATTTAGACTAGTCATTAAGGGCTGATTCACACATGAAAGTCCGCACCAAGAACAAAGTGTTCTGTTATTTTAGCTGGTCTCTTGCTTTCACAATACCTCCATCAAATTCAAAATATTAAACTTCGCACTTTAAGTTGCAGTGCATTGTGTGCAATTTGCAGCGCTCTGAGGTGGGATTGGGCCAGTTGGAACACTACTTGGCGGAGCTCTGATGCCGTGGATCTGTGGCAATTGGGAAATACCCAATAAACTGAAAATAATAATAATAAAGGTTCATGGTAGTTGCAGTATGAAAAAGAAAAAAAAATCTTTGTTTTCTGTATAACATTATTCATACTGTTGATATTTTATAATACTGGTACATAGTTTTATAGCAATGGTGGTTCTGCCAGTTGGAAAGCTCAGTCCTCCAGCTTTAGGTAGACCCTACTGATTTGTAATGTGAAACCAGTGTTGTGTGTTTGTGTGTAAAGCGGTTTTGTGCATCTGTGAAATGATTTTTCTGTGTACATTTTGAGCAGTTCACATTTATTTCATGTTGATAATTTACTGACTCTCTTGAGTCTTGATTACATTTAGTCGCACACCCATCAGGAATGTATGCAGAGCATACAACTACCTAAAGTCACAGACAAAAAAAAAATATGTAAACCACAAATTATGTCACAGACAAATCAAAATTTTACACTAATACACTTGTGACTACATTAAGTCATGCACAAACTGTGTGTGTGTGCGTGACTTAATGTGACCATGATTGCATACGTACATACGTGTAAAAACATTTGAATTGATTCTCTTCCTATAAATATCCGTGTAATTCACACCTGTACTTTTACCCTTAGGTTGTATTTATTGACAACTGGCGTGTGATGCATGGGAGGGAGTCTTTCACTGGTTTGAGGCAGTTGTGTGGGTGTTACCTGACCAGAGATGACGTGCTCAGCACAGCGCGAGGACTTGGACTGCAGGCCTAAACCTCAAACACAACAGGATTTTTTAGGAAATTAATTCATTGATTCATCCATGGACATTCTGAAACTTCTGAAAAAAGCTGCTATTCATTCAATGTTTTTGTAATTAAATAAAATCAAACTGGCTTTTACTATTTAAACAATATGGATTTAATCTTGGGTTTGTATTTTTTTAATGTATTTGTTTTATGTTTATATGTTTTATGTATTTTTATGTACATTTAATTGGCTAAACCAAATCAACAGTAATTTACAGTACTGCAATTGTGTCCTAGTCTAAACTTACAAGCAAAACAAAAGTAGAGCCCAAGTTTGTCAAGCTCCTCTCCTAAGCGTTACCATGGACCTCTTGTCCATCCCTAAATATGACTATACTCATGTAAAATAGCTGATCTCAAAAACCTGCACAAATTGGTTGGTAGAATATTTAATGTGGGGGAAAGATCCATATGAATTAACAAACAGTTGAAGGATTTAATAAATACATAGTCAATTCACATGCAGAGAATAAAATAGCTCAATTCTGTAAATAACTGCAGCTCATTTCTAAATTTGTCTTATGACATGGTTGTTCTTCACTACCTACCTTTACTTAATTAGAAGATGAAGAGATCCTGACTGATCTGCATTCCACTGCACAATTTATGCTCAAGGAAATTTCACTTCTACCTTTTCTACAATTCATAACTATTGTAAGTAAGCGTGGGCTTTTGTTTATCTTGTGGTCGCTATAGGTGGAAATTTTAATTTATTGATAAATTTAAATATAAGGTGGAAATTTGGTAATCTTCTCAGATAAAGTATAACACCTGAGCTCACATTTATGTCATCCTGTATAAAATCAACTTTAATTGGATTTATTGATTATAATAATTGCAACAATTAAATTAACTAAGTAATTATTTCATGCTCTGGGGAGACCTGTAAAAGTTCATTATCTCATGGGTGTAAAACAAATGTCACAAAAATGTATGTAGCTTTGTAATTCTGCCATAAATACTCGGGGGAAGTCAGGGGAGAATTGATTTAAGGGGGAGACGCAGAGAGACTGGCTGGGGACAGCCGAAGGCCAGGGTTTACTGTAACAAAGAATAAACCTTTTTTCTATTTCAAAACTCACCAGGCTTTGCAAATGGATTATTATTCATCAAGAGATAAAGTATTTTTCCACAAATGAAGAATATTAATTTTTCAACAACAATAATGGTGTTTTTTTGTTTGTTTTTTTTCCCCCTGATGCGTGGAGCTTTAAAAGAAGAATATGGATGGAAATTGGCTTATGTCCTGGATCATCACTGTTGGATTCAAACAAGTTTTACCCGGTGAACTTTTGCTCAAAGTAAAATTTTTAATTGAGAAATTAGAAAATATTGAGATTTACAAGGAATTTTTAAAAAATGTGGAAAGATGATACTGAAGTAAAAATCTGAAAAATTATGCACAAGCAACCTCTCCTCTTTGAAGACGCAGCTGAAATGTGGTAATTGAAAGGCTCCACTCGCAGAACTCTTTGTCTCAACACTTGACTATATTGAAGTTTGACCCAGATCTGAACAAACCCCCTCCTAAAAAACTACAAAACAGGACAATCATGGACACATGCAGATACAGATGGAGTAGAAACAAGCAATTTCTCACAACTCAAGGACTAAAAACAGACATTTCTTTAGCTGTAAAGAAAACTTGCATTGGCTAGAATACTGCTCACCTAGCTGAACTGAAAAGACACATGCATATGGCCATCTAAACAGAAAGAAAATAATCAAGCAAGAAAGAATGCAGAAAACTGCATTTGGCAGCTATAACTATGTACAATATGACCCAACAACATGGAAATGAAAATCACCAACTGCACTCACAATTTCATAGACAACTACAGACTGATCAGCCAACACATAAGCAGAGGAAAAATGGGAGAAAAGAGAATCAAAAGAAGAAGAGAAGATTTTCTAACTGCTAAAGGTTGTAATAATGCATTGTTCCAGTTGCTGATCTCTTAGGTGTAGTAAGCCCCGATACAATGTGTAGAATATTCCCACTTTCACACTTTGGCCCTGGTTAGATACACATTAATAAGATACAAAAATATATGTGTTCAATGAAGTAGCACAGAAAATGCTTTCTTCAGAAGTTATTTCAGTTCATTTAATCCTTTAGGTCCTGCTCACTGTCATCTTGGGTGCACAGCAGGGATTTTTTTCACAGATTGAAAGGCAGCTCTAAAGAACCATTTTAAAATTACACAATGTAACTTTTCTGGTGGAGGACCTGCTACCTGCCTGCGTACATGGAGATTTTATTACTTTGTGTCAGGCCTGTGAAGAGGTGACCCCACACACAGTATGAATGTGTGATTTAGAGGGCATTGAGCAGTAGAAACACCCATAGTAAAATTATTACAAGTTAGATACATTTAATAGCATCCAGGGAAAAATATACTTTGGAATTAACCTCCACCTAAATAAGAAAGGAGAAATGTGCCTAAAGATAAAAATAAAACAACTATTCCCTTCTTCAATAACTTGGAACCCATGTGATATCCATTCATTTTATCATTTTGCCATTCCCACTGATTGTCTTCATCATAAAACTGGCATGGTTAACAGAAGTAACTGTTACATTATCTGGCTCAATAAAACTCAACTCAAGTACTTAAGATAATCCTATTTTTGTCTGCAGACCATTCAATACATTTAAAAATGTTGCTTAAAGTTGTTTACACTGTTGGCAAGGATTTATAATTGTATGGTCTCCAAATAATATAGAGGCACATCAAGGAATCTTAGAGACTCAATCAGTTTGAACTCTGTGACACCAATAAATGACCTATAAATGAGCACATAGGGTACATTTGTTAAACATTGATAAAACCAGTGTTGGGGAACTTACTTTGACAAAGTTATTAGTTACACATTACCAGTTATTGTACTACTATATTAGTTACTGCCTCAAGAAAGTAGCTTAGTTACATTACTTGGGGATTACACTCTCCTCCCAAGTAACTGTAATTTAATGACATTAATGCGTTACACTACTAAATTACTTAAAATTGTAATTTAATTACAGTAGCATGGTATTAGTAACTAAGTTACTTCCAACCCTGGACAGAACTATGTTACACATCACATTTAGTCTGCATTTGTTTGTTCTATCAGCTTCCAACAGAAAGAAGAAAGAAACTTACACTTCACTTTATACACATGCATGAAGTCAGTATTTATTTTAATACTTTAATACTTGCAATGCCACATATATCACCATACAATCGCTTCCTTGTTTTTTTGTTTGTTTGTTTGTTTTTGTTTTGTTTTTGGAAAGCCCCTCGGTCTTAATTAACCATAAAAATACTTAGAGCGTATTAACAATGTGAGTCATATCTGTCCAATTAGACTCTAATAAGAACCGGAAACAGATGATGGCAATGACATAATGACACAACAAATTCCTTGCAGCCGATGAAATGTAAAAATGCTACGATTGTTTGATGTAAAAACTGCTGAATTAGATGCATTCTCTTCTTCAGGCCTGTGCCTCGTCCTCTTCATCGTGGTGCTGGTCGCTTGTTGTGATTTCAGTCTCAACAGTGGCAGGAGCACTGACGGCCTGAGAATGGCTCCCCCTAGTGAACATAAGAGGGATATACATACTGACTGTGTTTCTGCTGAATACAAAAGGGAAACAACTCACCTCATCTCACTGGCCTCAGACACTTTAACAGTTTTATATTTGCTCTTCTTCACAGTGTGAGCAATAAACCACACAATCAGCACAATCAAGAGGCAAAGCAGCAGCGCACCAATCACTGCTCCAGCAACTACCCCGGCCCCCACTTCTGCAGGCACACGTGTTCAAGGTAATTACAAAATAACAGAATTTAATATTATCCAGAAGTGAATAAATATAATATGTAATTACCAGGGTTTAACTCTATAGTGCAAGTTGAATAACCCACAGCATTGGTGGCATTGCATTGATACTCCCCAAACTCAAACTGAGATATGTTGGCAATCTGAAGAATCCCAGTGTCAGTAGCTGCGCAAAAAATAAAATTAAAATCACACCAATCACTTTTGCAGTACAATAATAGCAACAGATATTTTATTACTGACTTCTGCCCAACACGGGCCTCCTGGTCTTGGTCTGATCCAGTCTGATCCATGTGTAGATAGGAGGAGGACTCCCGCGCTCGCTGTGGCAGGTCAAAGTCACCAAGTGGCCCGACTCCACATCTCCATGCACTGAGCAGTAGGGCTGTGATGGTTTCTCTGAGACAGAACAGACATAAGCTATCTTTATATAGTTTAGATACAAGCATCTTGTTTCATTGTCGACATATGGATCATTCATTTAGACTTGCTTGTTTGGTAAATAGTCTAGATACCACTTTCTTAACAAAACAGCACCTGATTGAACTTTAAATATGTTGATTGATTTATCAAATTTTTGTCAGAGAGAGGAGAATCCGACCGATAGTCAAACCTTTTCATCCAGGTCACAGAACACTGGACCAGCTCTATACTCTCCATTGGGTGCTTGAGGGTTCATGGGAGTTTGCCCAACCAGTCCACATGTGCTTTGTGGATCTGGAGAAAGCATTCGACCATGTCCCTTGTGGTGTCCTTTAGGGATACTCCGGGAGTATGGGGTTCGGAGCCTTTTGCTAAGGGCTGTCCGGTCCCTGTATGACCGGAGCAGGAGCTGCGTTCGCTTTACCGGCAGTAAGTCAGACCTGTTCCCGGTGCATGTTGAACTCCGCCAGGGCTGCCCTTTGTCACCGGGTCTGTTCATTATATTTATGGACAGAATTTCTAGGTGCACTCAGGGGCTGGAAGGGGTCTGGAACCACAGGATTTCATCTCTGCTGTTTGCAGATGATGTTGTCCTGATGGCTTCTTCGAGCCAGGACCTGCAGCAGGCACTGGGGCAGTTTGCAGCTGAGTGTGAAGCGGCTGGGATGAGAATCAGCTCCTCCAAATCCGAGGCCATGGTTCTCGACTGGAAAAAGGTGCCTTGCCCTCTCCGGATGGGTGGTGAATCTCTGCCTCAAGTGGAGGAGTTCAAGTATCTCGGGGTCTTGTTCACGAGTGAGGGAAGGATGGAACGTGATATCAACAGGCGGATCAGTGCAGCGTCTGCAGTGATGCAGTCGCTGTATCAGAATGTTGTGGTGAAGAAGGAACTGAGTCGAAAGGCAAAGCTCTCGATTTACCGGTTAATCTATGTTCCCACCCTCACCTATGGTCATGAGCTCTGATTAATGACCGAAAGGAGAAGATCACGGATACAAGCGGCTGAAATGGGTTTCCTCCACAGGGTGGCTGAGTGCTCCCTTAGAGATGGGGTGAGGAGCTTGGTCACATGGGAGGAGCTCGGAGTAGAGCCGCTGCTCCTCTATGTTGAGAGGAGCAGCTGAGGTGGCTTAGGCATCTGTTCAGGATGCCTCGTGGAGGTGTTCCAGGCATGTCCCACCGGGAGGAGGCCTTGGAGGAGACCCAGCACACTCTGGAGGGACTATGTTTCTCGGCTGGCCTGGGAACACCTTGGAGTCCCATCGGAGTAGCTGGAGGACATGGCTGGGGTGAGGGAAGTCTGGGAGTCCCTGCTTAGACTGCTGTCTCAATGACCCGGCTCCCGATAAGTGGAAGACAATGGATGGATGGATGGATTTGTCATGAAGTAATAGACTATTTACTTAGTGGGATGAATGAGACAGTAATACAGGAATATCAAAATGTAAAATAAAGATAAACATTTTTTATCTGTGAGCAGAATTCCACTGTTCAAGATGTGATGGACACACATGATGTGAGCACTGTTTACATGTGTGTACAGGAGGACGAAGCTTCTGTAGCAAGTGGCACGTGCCTGTTTACATTGAATTTGCTGTACAAGGATGTGGTAACAGTCCTACTCTCTACTTTCAACACAATGAGAAGGCTGCTGCTGTTACCATGGGAACTGCTGAGGATGCTGATGTTGTCGTGGTAACTCTGAATGAGAGAATTCAAACAGAAGCCTCATCACACTATTCAGGGACATCACATAAACATAACAATGAAATAATCTAGTACAACAAGTACAACATAAAGGCAGCCTTATACCAAAACACACGCACACTATATCCATCCATCACCCTCCACTTACAGAGGCTGGGAGTCAGCAGCAGCCTTTGTAAAGGATATTCCCCTCAGACCTCCCCCTGTCACTGTGGGGGCATACTGAGGATTCCCTATTTTATCTGTCATTCTTCTTGGCTGAATACTTCCTGCTAGTCCTGTCAGTAAAAGCATGTGGTTTTAGAGTTCAGACCTTTGAGGATTTCATTTGTAAATTCTTTTTGTTATATGACAATTATTAAAAGTCTGTATTGTTTATGTTTGGGAAATTAATACTGAAAGACATTGAGATAGATCAACAATACATTTTCTGTCATATCGCCGCCCATTTCCAACTCTGTCTTTTTTGTTGCACTCACCCAGCACATTGACCACGATGCTGGCCTGAGACTGACCATCCACGTCGGGGAAGTTGTGCACCTCACATGTGTACACCCCAGAGTCTGCAGACTGCATGTTACTGAGGATTATTGAGGCATTGTTGGATGTGGCTGGAGACAGAGGAGGCTGAAGTCTTCCCTCAAAACGTTGTGTGATCACATCTTTGCCAGACTGATAGTAATACAGCTATGTCAACAAGACAAAAAATGTTATTTTTCCTAGCCCCAAAGAATTTTACAATATTTGTACAAAACAATTAATAATGTCACCATAGTCCATTAGGACCAGTATTCACAGTGTGGCAGTTAGACCCACCTTGGGACAACAACACTTATGACTCACACTTACTCAGCCTGAACAGTAAGAGTTTTGCAAATAGTTTCTCAAGGTACCAACCAAGACAACTCTAAATAAGTCAGCTGACAATTGTCATTAATTATAGTGCTATAAAATCGAATGCAAAAGCTGCATAAAAAATGCTAAATTTGCCATTGTAATTTGTATGTAAGCCAGTAAGTAACAAACTAAAAATCCAGAATGTATTTTATCACATTGGCTAACATTGTCCATCATATATTTTGGGGGGTACCTGCTGTGGAGTCATAGAGGTCTTAGAGACCATGTCCCACTGAATGGTCAGGGAGTTCGGCGGCGCGCTCGTCACAAAGGTGCACGGGAGCAGGACTGTCCCCCCTGATGTTACATTCACAAACTTCTGCAGAGTCGTCACAGTTATTAACTCCACACAGCCTGCGAGACAAAATGTTATTTCACATCCATTCAATAAAAAATAGCCCAACATTTTATTTTATTTTTTCCAGATCTTACCAATGAGGCTGAAAAACACTGAGAAGTACAACATATTGCCTGGTCCAGATGTAAACGTGTTCACCAAGTACCTCCACTCTTTCAAATGCCTCAGGTGTCGCATTGAAAGAAAAGGTTTCAGTATCAGCTAAAGGCAACTTTGATAACACAGTATTTGTATTCCCATGTTTGCAGTAGTGGGTGTGTTGAGGTGGATTTTTAAAAAATAAATTGCAGTGGCCAGAGTTCATGTTCAGTGTAGTGCTGCAACAATTAATTGACTAATTGTGACTAGTCGGCTATAAAACATAATCGCAGCTGTATTTTTTATAATTGTAACCCATATGTGCACTACACAGACTCTAAAACACATACAAAAATACATTTTAAAACAAAGATAGTGGCATTATTAATTCAAAATGTTAAAAAAGATCAAACTGAATTCTGAATTTCATCAATAATACACTTTATTCATAAATATTGTCTACATGGAGGACTTAATTTGCCATATTTCAACCTTCATTTGCGTGTATTCAAAATCACATGGATATGCAGCCGTAGTTCAGTGTGAGCTGGGATGACACTACAGTTGCATTCATTCACTTTGGTGGTTGCACTCTCCTTTCTCCTTGTCTTGTAAGTCATTCTGGGTCAGGGCTTCTAGTGTGGGGAATTAATGTAATTTAATCTCCACCTGGCCTTTATCACTCGCCTCAAGGAAGTGTAAGCCAAAGCAACATGCCTCTTATCATTGGGGAGTTCATTCTCAGGCACTGCGTACTTAATAAAGGTAGTTTCACCTCTGCTGCTTTCGTTCACACCACGCCGGCTACAATGCTGTTGAAGAGACAGTGAATAACACATGATTAATTGTGAGCAATTACCAGAGGCTGACATAGGCGATTAGCTATGGAAAAATGTTGATTAGGGGTGACTGAAGGGGTGAGGGGAGGGAGGCAGTGTATAATCCAGGGGAGTGAAGGGCCATGTAGCACTCATTAAGCACAAGACAGTTTGGTGACAGGTCAGGAAGTTGGACCATCCCACTCACAAACAACCATGTGTGACTGGTGTTTGGAGGTCATCATGAGAAAAAGTGAAAACCAACAGCATGACTCAGGATAACCTGGTTATGGATTGAAAAACATACATGAACATCTTAATGCAAACATACAGGTAAATACAGTGGGGAGAGAACAACGTGAGAAGTAGCAATAGCATAATTGTAGCTTATATCAAACACATAAACTTAATAATTCAATTCTAAAGACTAGAACTGTAGTACTCATGAGCTTTGTGAGCCCAACCTTAGGAGTAAGTGCTCACACATTATTTTCTGATAAGAAAATGAAGCTCATCAAGCGCCGCCTTCAAGTCTGCTGTGATTGGTTGGATACAGATGCAGTTCTGCTGGATCGTTTTTTTTAGTTATTTCTTAGGTTAAAGGTGCACTAGGTTTTTTGTTTGTTTGCTTTTTCTTTCTTTGGACAGCCTGCTACCTGCTTCTCTGCATGACATCACAACGTTTAGTCTAGCATTTATTTAAAGGAGCACAAAGTAACCTTTTGTGAAGGTCCAACATGGAGATGCTGTTGCTTTGCCTGGAAAATTCCTCAGTGTCTGATCTCAAGTCTCTATCATGCATGTATGTATTAAACTGCTCAAAATACCTTGAAAACCATGCATTCTTACTATGTGCAGGGTGTTCTCTCCACAGAGCTGACCTGAAACTTGGTCTTTATGCAAATAGATACATTTAATGCTACACAAGCCACGTTTCAACTTGTAGAGAAGCAGTATACAGCAGCACAATACACATTTAGTTACATGTGTTTATATTAAAAGGGAAAAGATGCATTTTTATCGTGAGTGGGGTCACCTCTCCACAGAACTCACCTGTAACACAGCCTGGAGGTGCCATCTGCTTAATGCCATACTGTGGAACACCATAAGTAAAGCATTAACATTTTCATGGAGACATTCAGTTGGTCTATGCAGTTGAAAGTTACACAGTTTATCACTTTTCTTCATTTTAAATCATCTCTGCAGGATCTTGTAAGGCATTTAGTCATTTTCTCGGTCTATCTTGACTAGGGATGTTTTTGTCTTAATATTTCACATGTATTGGTGAGTCAGGCAGACAGAGGCTATCCTGCCAGTCGGTGGACGGAGACTACAGCCCACAGCCGGCTCTCTGCTGCTGCTGCACTCTCGTATTCATCCGCCCACTCCATCGGTATTTTCCTGTCGGCGCCTGTGGGGAGCTCTGATTCACACTGTCTGCTTTTATATTTACGCAGTGTTTTTGCACGTACAGGCAGACGGATGTGAAATGGCTTTACACAATATCAAGGGGAATACATATATATATTTTAATAGGCTACATATTTGAGTAATTGTTTTGAGACGAGTAAAACTAATGTGTAGAAGTCACAGTGGAGTCAGGCTGCAGTGCACATGATGACCAGCAGATGGCAGGGCTGGTTCTTGGATGGAGACTGTGCGCGTAATGTTCGTGCTGGGAGAGTGTTGTGTGTTTGTTCAACGGAAGCATTCGAGCTACATTTTATATTTCAAGAAGATTTTCGTGTTTGTAAGCATACTTAAAGATGTACTACGTGACTTTTTCAGACGCAAAGTCTGTCACCTGCTTGTCTCCGTGCATGAAGATGGCTTTACTTTGCTTAAATGTTCCACAGTGTGCCATCAAACTTCCATCTACATAGAAACAAGCTGGTGATGGCATCGGGTCAAGTTGCAGGTCAGATCTGATGAGAGGCAAGCCCACTCAGAGGAAGAATGTATTTCAGGATGTTTCTTAAAAACAATAAAACAGCTGTAATGAATAAATGCAAGAACTATCAGGTTAATGCAGTACTGTGTAGTATTCTAGGCAAAACAACCAACACAGGTATAAGTAAATGGTTAACCTTCGCTAAGAAATGTTCCATAGTCCACTTTTAAATCTGTAATATTCTGCCCTAGCCTTTTGATTTTGTCTAGAGACGCAAAACAAAAGGAGTCTATAACCAATAATTTCATGAGTAAAGAAGAAGAAATAGCTTTACTTTGAGCTGTGTAAATGCAGGACGGGCGGAGGTGACCTGAGAGCAGGAGGTGCAGAGGAATTACTGGGTTCATGCTGAAAACGGAGAGCGGTGCCTGTCAACTTGATGTCTGACATGCTTCTTTGATCTGGTATGAGCACCGAGCTGATTCTTTGTCAGAGTGGAACAGTGGGCTTTCTACAGGCTCCGTGGACCCCCAGACACTTGATTTAATAGTGTTTTTACTGACCTACATCCAGCCTGAATCGATGTCACGACAAAACATCTCAACCCTATGAGGCCGGTATCTCCTTCACGTTGGAATAAAAGAGGAGTGATGGCTTACAGAGAGGCTTATTAAGAATTTAGACCAGGGAGAATCACTTCTTTTGCCTACCATTCATAAAACGCAACACAAATGAAAGAATATTCTGATTTATTTATCTAGTGCTGAGGTGTATTAAGAAAAAATGTATTTAATTTTGGATATCTGTGCTGAGGATGTGCACCGGTTGGCTGATATATTGGGCCATCACTTTTATCATACAGAGCAGCGTATAGGTGTATTATTAAGTTTGTAGTCAAATCATATATATCCTAAAGTTTGACTCTTTGGCCACTATCTGAGCAGGCCCGTTGACAGAAATTTGGGGGCCCAGGGCAAGAAACCTCACATAGGCCCCCCTCTAATATAAATAAAACGAAAAGTCAAATTGTGGGCTTCTAAGACCCTGGGACCCTGGGACCCGGGACAACAGAGTCCTTTATGCCATCATGTTGACTCTCCTGATCTGAGTACCAAATTTGTTTAGTTTTGCAAAGGAAAATTGTATGAGGAATATCACAGTAAATCAGTGTTCCTCTATACAATTATCTTCACGCTCTCCTCTGAGATGCACGTGCTTCTGCATTGCCTCCTCATGCAATATGTAAAGCTATGCCACACACTGGTGTAACTGGTATCTCACCTCTGGCCCTCACCCCTCTGCATGCTCCATAAGCCACCATGTTATCAGAATCCTACCCCGGGGGGCTGGCTTTAGTGGCTCAGCGATGGTCACATTGCATAAAAGAGATGTGTCTTAATATTTTATTACACACATTATATTCCCACTCTCGCTGCTCTTCTCCTCACTCTCAGCTCCCTTAAACAGCTGCTCCAAGAATATCCCGTAAAGATGGACACTCAGGCACCAGATTGGAATATTGCAGATGTCCAAGGATAGATTTCATATGTAATGTTTAATGCAGATATTTTATTTATTTATGCTTTATTTTCTTTTATTATATTGTATACTTATTTTATATATTATTAATACTTATCTTACATATTTTCCTTGACTTCACAAAATATTTAACAAGTGATGGTTGCATTATTAGCACTATAGCTCAGTGTTTCCCAAGGGGCACGGGGACCATTGGGAACACTCAAGCACATATCAGGGGGTCTTAAATGGTTTCATATCTTTAAAGGAAAGTGAAATTATGTTGCATTTGAATTTAAAAAAAGTGTTTCGTAGTAAATTGAATATCGTTTTGGAGAATTTTGGATGTCGATATCATTAGAAAATATAACTGAAATAACTAAACATCCATAGCTATAACAAACAGATTTGTTTTAGCTTTACTGGAGTTAAGGGGTACTTAATGTATGGGACAAAGCTTAGAGGGGACTCAAAAAAGTAGGGACCACTTGGCCTAGCTTAATGCAAACCACATTAGCTCAAATCGTCCATTCTTACTGTTAGCAATTCTTTAAAAAAGCCTCCATAAGCAGCAGTTAAAGCGAGCATTTCCAAACCAATAACCCACATTTCCATGTTTTTTTTTTTTACTTTTTTCTAAAGGAGCAGCCATCAGTCCTGACCTGCGTTAATGCACACGTTCAATATTTGATGTTTTTATGGAGTGCTGACAATAGCACATGGAAATGGCGGTATGTTTCAGGCAGTTACTTTATGGCATTTTTACAGTGCCACTCCAGCCTCGACGGAAAGCCCAGTTACTGTAAAAATCCAGGCCATAACTGTCAGTGTTTTGAAACGCTAGAGTAGGTTCTGCGGCTGCTCGGATGTATGTTGGTGGACATATTATTTATACACCTCAGCTCTTCTCAAGGTGAACTCACTTAGGGCCATAATCAACTGTCGAAGAGGCTAGTTGAGGCGGGCCAGAGTAAATTAAAAGAAATCAATTAGCAGAGACAAACCTGGGCATTAAATCTAGCGGCCGTCTGTGGGGAAACAGAGGGAGGGATCGTTACGGGGCACACTGTAGCACAGCGGCTAAGCATGATGAAGCACTAACCAGAGGAGCTACTGCAGCGTACAAGTACAGAAATGTAATATAGAAATCACTGAAAAATTATAAAAATGAGAGGTGGGGAAATGAGAGGTGTCCAAACTTTTGACTGGTGGTGTAAGTTTAAACAAAGCCAGGCAACAGTTTGGACACACCCTCTCATTCAGTGTTTATTTATTTATTTATTTTCCTACTTTCTACATTCTAGATAAACACAGAAGACATCAAATATACAAAGCAAGATATATGGAATTATTTAGTGAAGAAAAAAGTTAAATAACTCTACTGAACATTTTTTTAACTAATATAAAGTATAAAAAGTAATTTAAGTTTTTTTGCTACATAATTCCATACATCTTGCTTCATATATTTGATATTTTCTGTGTGTGCATATAAAATCTAGAAAGTAGCAAAAATAAAGAAAAAAAACTAAACATTATCCATACTTGACTGGTAGCGTATATAGAAATAATAGTTTGACTTTTTGACTAAACTAAAAAAAGAAATGTTTAACTACTAACTACTAAATAATTATAAGTGGCAGCCCTCTCCTACATGCTTGTCTTTTCAGCAATTACTATTTACGAATTTATTTATTTTCATATGTCCAGGGGTTGTCATAGGTGACCAACATTTGTCAGTTTTTACACCACACCGTTAACACTTTTAGGCCCTTTCCTCAAACGCAAGGTGCCCTGGTTAACTGTTTCTCATCCCCTTTTAGAATCAATGCTTGACCTTTGACCCTGTATCAGACCTGCAAATTCTGCTTTTACCAGGGGGGTTGGGAGTAATTACAGTCATGAATCAATTGTTTGTCTGTGGAAACTGTTGACACACCAGTTGGATTGGCGCCTAAAAAAGGACAACGCTACATGCAAGCTACAGTAATGCTGCAATGCTACGGAAAATAACAGTAAATGTATTATTTTTCATATGCCATAGTAATATAGAGATCATATCACAGTGATTCTTGTCCACAGTTCACAGGCCTACACTGAGCAGGCTGAGAAAACCCCTCAGCGCCCTTGTACCTGCATCACTGCTCACTTTTTCTTCCCCTGTGTATTATTTATTATAAAACAGCCTCACCTCAAAGAATACATGTTATGAAGTGGTAATAATCACGATTCTAAATGGTTCTAAACATTGACATTTGGTATTTGTGTGTATAATAATGTTTAGTCTGCAATGTGGCCACTTCACAGACTTGACATGGTTTGATTGCAGACTGCCTGAATTGCGATACTAAAATATAATGAAATCTTCGGTTAAGTGAAATGCAGGAACATGTTTGATTATAATTTGAACAGTTTGAAAGCTCATTCTTATAGTTGCATTATATACCACTCTTTCTTTCAGAGCAGAGTTTAGCACCTTTTACAGAAGTGCCATGTGAAGTGACATCATACTATGAGCTGACTGGCCACACTGAGGAAACATTACTATGTACACAAATACCAAATCGCTGGTATGTTTGGAATTGTGATTTTACAATAGACATTTTTCTTAGATTAAGCATAGCCCCTCCCCGCGCCCCCACCCACTCCATCATGTTCCAGTGTGTTGCCCATACTGCCTCATATGCGTCATTGGTATGCATGTGCATGTGAGCGTTTACCCACGATGCCTCAGGGAGGTGGTCCTGACGACAATGATGTATTGGTGTCTTGGGACGCCACACCTCAAAAATCATTAATAAAACCTGGGACTAATGAGTATTTAAAGCCATCAGTGCCCAATTAATAACCCAACATATTCATTTAAATGGCAGGTTGGAGTAAAGAGACATTTATGTTACCATATGGTCTCGTGTCCTTCTCCAGACCGCTGACCCTGGCCATAGCTGCTCCCAGCATGCATTGTGTGTAAGGGACCAGCATGTTGTCAGTCTATCACGGTGCTGACACACATGAGGCAGACATGTTCACACCTACAGGCAGTTTAGAGTCCCCTGTCGCTCGCTGGGGGCCATGTGAAGAGAGAGAGAGCAGTGAAAACGAACGCCCGGCTCTTCATCGGTGCAAGCCTGTGTTTTACATTGCACTTTTGTTACAGTGTTTCATTTTTTGGCAATAAGTCGTGAACATCAAATATTCTCTGTGTAGTTAGGTACTTCTCAAACTGATTCTACATTTACAGTTCAGTTTTGGATCAGGTTCTTATTAAGTCCTGTTAATTGTACTGGTGATTGTGAAGCATGAAGCCCCGGTTTACATACAGTTTAGTCCTTATTTATTCCTCTTTGCATCAGTGTTGTCTGTTTATTCTTGGTTTTCTCTCTTGTTTTGAATACTGTCCCACTGTAATCTTAAGTGAAATACAGCTCTTGAAATCCAAAACATGTTTCATTATAATATGAACTGTTAGATAGATCAGTCTGCTAGTGGCATTATATACCTCTCTTTTTTCAGAGCAGAGTTTAGCACCTTTTACAGAAGTGCCATGTGACGTTGCTGTGTCTTGCTGACTGATTGACAGCAGTTGTGGCACTGTCTTCTTCCTACTGGGAGATGCAGGCAGTCTGCAGTCAAAACATGTCAAGGTATGAACACAAAACCTCTGCTCTGAAAAAAACAAATACAAATACTGCAGTTACCAGCTTTAGCAAATGATACAGCAAACAAGAAGAAGGAGCTGTGGAACCTTGTTGGTAAGATACTTGTTAAAACGGGTTTGTAGCAGTATTTTAAATCTTTATTAAATGTCTTAAATGGCTGTAAGAGAAGATAAATCTGAAAAAAGAGCTTTTACGCCATTGCTGTATTAGAGACTTTTATGATAGCTAAAATATTTAACTGAGCGTTGTTTTTTAAATACTAAAATCCTTAAAATCTGGCCCTAAACCTCCTCCATACAGAAGGTTACAGTGCCCTTTAGCGCCCCCTGTGCTGCTGCTCTGGGTTGTGCTTTTGCAGAACAGATAATATTTCAGATGTCACAAAGCATCATTAGTCTGTCCTCACTTTTGCACCTAAACGTTCACCGGAGTTCAAGAGCACAGTGCACCTTATAAAGAGTACCCAAATGTACTTCCAAATTTAGTCCAATGTCCTCGTCTAAGGACACAACGGCTCGGCAAACAGTTGCAATTGCATCTGTTCTTTTGACAAAACTAATTAATCATGGAGAGATTTTCAGGAGCACAGCACAAAGTAAAAGTTTGTGAAATGCCCCAGCCAGGACACAGCGTACCATTGTTCTACCTGATCATTACTTAATTCACTATTTGCCAGAAAGTGTCATTGATTTTCAGTTGAAGAATGGGGCAAATGTCAGTAGAGTCACTTTGCGTCTTTATTCAGGAAAGTGGGTATGAAAGGAGGTATTCTCATAAACGCGCAATGTTTTGTTACGAAATGAAAAGAAAACACTTGTAGTCGTTTTGTTGTGGGACTGTCTTCATATCGAACAGTCAAGAAGACACCAACTAAAGTGAGAGCTGCATTAGCAACATTAGCAGATACCTGATTTGTATTATTTGATTTGCAACACTGTGTGTGTGGATTTACCTTTTGGGGACTAATAAGGTGAACAAACTATATAAACTGCAGCTGAAACGGAAAATATTAGTCCTCAAAGGGCAAATGAAAAGACTGCGTGCTTTCTTCACTGTATAAGCCTTTATTTGTAAAAAGTCTGTTATTTGAATGAACCCTTTTTATACCACATACTTGAACACTTTGTATTTGTAAAAAACACATTTTGTTCAAACACCTAAAAAAGCTGATTGACACTATAACATTAATTTGCACTGACAAAAAAATACAACTTCATACTACACAAATGTTGATTCCATGAGTACGGATACTCCAAATGAAATCAAACACCTTGTTAAACAACTGAATCAAATAAGCGCCCAATGTGAACAAAACAAGTACAGTACAAAACCAAATGCTATTTTCTTCCAGTGCCAGTATATCAGATGAAATACATTTCCTTCTCATGATAAAACAACATCTACAATAAGAGGAACAATCCATAACAAATGCAACAAATACAGGAAATCAGAAATGAACACAGAAATGAAGAAAAGTACATCTACTCATCCATATTTCAAAACAAACAGGCTATTCTGTTAGTGGGTTTCTTTCTCTTTTTTCCAATTTTTCATTGTGATAGGAGTCTTTTGACCTACTGGTTAGAGAGGACACAGTCTCCCTGGTCTGCATCTAGTTCACTGGGAATCAGCACAGCCTCTTTAAGAATCATCCTACAGTAATGGACAGAGAGCAGAACCAGAGGCAGCAGCATATTGAAGAGAAACACCACTCAGTGTGCAATCACATGGCTTACGTTCAGACGCTACTGCAGACAGAGCATCCTCTACATCCTTTGTAGTGAGGGCGATTGATGCCGATGCTTATGCAGAACCTGATAGAACTACAGCATGCACTCAGTGCATCTAATCCCAATTGTGTGGTTTACATTGAGTACATTTCACATGTACATGTTTTCGTCCTCCGGTTTTATCAACAGTTTGTTTCACAAGGTTTATAGAGCTGGCTGTAAAACAAGTGCAATTTTAGCATGTAAACACTGGATCTGTCTTTTTCCTGGCTATGGAGATGACACTGATGGTGTGAGTTAAAAAAGATATGAAAATAAACCTTTTTAAACTTAGGTCATGCAAAACAAAACCTACAAGGTTCACAAAATAATGAATTTACCGACAAAGGCCCCACAGTGCTGAAGTTTGCTCACATCTGGTCAGTGTGTCAGCACTGATTCATTACACTCCAGTACAGTTGTGTTCACACATTCAGGTATGCATAATCTTTAGAGTGGTGTGATTCTGAACAACGTGCCCAAAAATAAACACTTAAACTTGTTACAAGTGCAGTTGACAACAAAACTAAATCAAAATGTGAGAATAAATGTGATAATAAAACTGTGTATAGCATGTGGTTCAGTGTTCAAATCTGACGCTAGTCTCTAATGCTAAAAGAGAATCATTTGAATGTTGATATCAACATCGTGTGTCCCAAACGTAAATGTGAGGTCAGTGCTTTACGTCAAGCAGAGACTGATTGTGATCAATAGCACTAAAATATTGACTTCCTGAAGCAGCCTGCACAGAGACATCTATTGTTGGCCAGGAGCAGCTGCACTTGAGCACATGGTTGCCCAGTAACACTGCTCATGAGTGTTCAAGGACACGCGTGACATTTTTTCTTCGTTGAGGAACAGGAAAAGACTACTCACTCCCTTTTTAAGGCTATCCTGCTCCTCTGCCTGCTCAGAGATATGCCCTTAATTTCATCATGTAGCATGATAGCTGAGGTAAACGTGTTATTTAATGTGCTGTAACTCACAGGTGGAAAAGCCCATTCAGATCATGTGAAATCAAGTTAGACATTTCCCTCAGAATGACATCACTCCAACTGCTGAGGGTGAACCAAGGCATACTGTTAAATACAGGACCATACAGGAGGAGAAAGGCTCCCTTCAGTGTTGAGAGAAGAGAGCAGGCGACCACTGCGAGGCCTTTAACGCACGATTCCTTCATTATTTTGTTCACACTGTGTATTTCTTGTGTTTCATTTTTTAGGTTTCGTTTGCAGAAGTATGCCAATGCTAGAGAAGCTGTCCATGCCATTAGCAGTGAGGCTAGCTGGTATTACGAACTGCCATGTTTTTGTTCATGCATTAAGAACTATTAAGTGAAAGATATCATATTTACAATACAATTCACATGTAATTACACATATACACTAGAGGCAAGAAAATTCACATTGAAATCACACTTTTTTTCCTCTACTCCTTAAATGAAATATATTTTCTCTTGTTTAAGCAAATATCATAAAAGTAAAGCATAAAACGTAATATCCTCACAGCTTTTGGGATGAATATGCTGATTCTGTATTCAGAGCTCATAGTATGTGTTGGTGGATGTACTCATTGTGAACATGCAAGGGCTGCAAATGTGGTTGTCCTGTGTCAGCAATGGATATTTACTCAATATATATGTCTAATATGAAAAACCTCAAAAGGCATTTTGTTTTTATTTCGGTAAATAAACCAACCTGAATCTGAAAAACCATACATTGCAAAACATGATCTTTTGGCACAATAGATAATTAATCTCCTTCAAGTCAAAAGCTGCTCCTCTATTTCAGCTGAATGTGCTCTGCTCGTACAAGAACAAAATCCATCGCCTGGCCTCTAGTCAGGTAAAGATCCATCATATTGCCTTTGAACAATTTGACAAGCTGTTGCTGTGAACAGTGGGGTGAAGGGGTGATGTAACCTGCGTCAAACCCCCGTTTCGTGTTACTACTTCCTCTACCGATGATCTAAACTGGTGAAATACAGAAATGTGAAAAGCACGTTGGTACTAATCTCCGCCTCATCTCATTTCGAAAAAACGCTAAATTCAAAAAGTGTCCTGATTCAGGCGCTACAAATACTGTCAGGAAAACAAAAAGAAATACTGCAAAAAACGCAATCAAGGCCATTGCATAACCAACTGTACAGTCGGCTTCACAGGAATAGAGAATGAATCTACCAACCAAAAATATGACAAACTACAGGTACATCTTTATAGTTTCATAATACTCTATATGGTATAATATATTCTAATGTTAATGATACATATATTACTTTATTCTGGTTTTAGTGCAATAATATTCACCCATTTTCTCACATTATTCAGGACAGATGTGGTTCCTTGTCCTTTATGCTATAACAATGCAACACAGTTTTTTGTTTTTTTATATCCTCTTTTCTCTTTTCAACACGATTTCCAGTATTGTTGTGTTTTCTGGAAATTACGCCCTCCCGTTTCTTAAGTTCATAGTTGAATCATGCTACAACGCCTCCTCCAAAATGTTTCTCGTAGTTGTTATATTGTCTATTTGTATAGTATCAACCATGAAAATTTATTTGGTTTCAAGTCATGGGCAGCTACATACACGATTCTTTCAGTGATTTTGCTTTACGGGTGAGCTGTATTTCTTAAATTTTTTTACAATGTTTATTTATTTTTTGCTAAATTGATAGTCTGTCAATCTTCGGAGTATTACCCTGCTCTGCTTCCGTCTCCCCTGTTTTGGATTTTCGAAGTGTATTTCCCCAGGGACAACCCAATCGTATTTTTCTGCTATGAGGTCCAATAATGCACGGTGAACGCACGTAGTAGCTATATCAAGTGAAGATGACAATGGTTAAGGTGATGTTGCTTAAGAAAAGCATGTAAGGCTTTTCTGTTAGTCTTTAACTTTGGTGAGCACATAAAATAACACAGTTAGCCTAACCTAAAACTACTCAAATTGTATCTAGAACGTAAGCTATATTCTCTGGTAAATCAGTTTGTCTGCTAATGAACCTGAGCCCTGTGTGTGTTGTAGAAAATAAACAACAGTGCATATGGATTATAGGCCTTTTCGGTTGTTTCATGGCTATTTATAGTACCTTTTCTCCACATGGAATTCCTCCTGGTTGCACTGATTTTTAATAGGTCCAGAGCAGTTGTTCGATGGGACTAATTTGAACTATCCTTCTCACTGGGCTGCCCAATTTTAGTCAAATAAATACAAGTGTCTTGCTAACATAAACACATGTACAAATGCCATAAAACAACATTAACAACAACAAAATTACCATTTGTCTTCTAGTCCAACTGTGGGCTGATATGTTGTGTCTAAAAAACACACTCATTTTGATCACAAAAGCACTGCCCTCCCCAACCCCATTTTCCTCTCTGTGAACAGAAAGCAGGATAAGACATCAGTGCTTAAAACAATGTAACTCAACCATAGGAGGAAAGAAAGAATACAAGTATAGTTAAATGATAAAATGCACAGAATGCGTTTTGAACAATCAAAATGATTAATGCATACAGTTGAATCTTTTTTTAAGCTAATAATGCCCTAGCGCTAGAACATGTTCTGACACTCTCGGAAATCACAGTATTCTTAAAGACAAAATCATATATCTACAATATTCAGCATTTTGTTTTAACCATAATGAAACCCCCATGGACATGTTGTCAAAAGAAGATGAGAAGAAGAAAAGGATTGCAAGTTTGCGTCGACTCTGGGCACAGTTGAATCCAAAGCCCTCAAATGAAGACCAAAAGGCCAGAGCTAATGTCCCATAAAGAACAATATCACTTCAAAAACAACACGAAATCCAAACAAGATTGCTGTACATAGTAGAAGCAGAGGGTTTCCGTGCATGTAATCCGCAGGTAATGGGTCATGTGACTGGTGAAGGGGATCTCACTCAGCTGATGCCTGAACAGACAAGCCACCACTGATTTCAGAGCTGCAGAGGATTTGGATTACAATAAGTATCAATAAAAAGTCAATGCGATTCTGAGACATCGTTTTCTCTCTCAGGAGATTTCACTTTTTTTCTTTTTTTTAGCAAAAATATCATGCAGTCTTTAGTTCCAAAAACCTCACTGTAGTGAGGTCTTGTGTTTGTTTCAGGAGGAAAAAGAAACTCAAAGCCTTGAAATTCTTCTTTCACAATTATTCTTAAACATTCAAGTCATCCTATTAATACTTTGTACAGCAGAATGGTCCTTCTGATTTCACATGTGTATATATAAATATAATATATAGAAATATGCATATACATATGTTCAACTTGTATATGTGTATACATATTTTGGAACTGTATCAAAGCCAATTTAATGTGCTCTCAAAATATGGCCCATGATTCCTAGTGGGATGCACATCAATTCACATAGTACAACCAGTAGATTAGGTTGAAAAATCCAAAGGTGATGGGGAAAATGACCCGGGACCATTTGTCAATGGTGCTAACATCTGACAGGTTGGGGATTTTCAACTTGAGCTTGGAGGAGCGCCGCCGTAGCCGACAGTTAGCCCTGCTGCGCATGGCTGCACGGTCTAGTGAGTGGTGGCTGAAGCCATCCCGAGGTGCCATGGGCTTCCGAAACTGCACCCCGGAGCTGTCAAAGGACATGACGGAGTTCCGAGAGTCACTGACGCTGCTGCCCACATCTGAGGGCATCACCTCGTTGTTCATCTCCAGAGTGGTGAGGAGGATGTTCCCATAAGCATCCACCTATAGAGGAAATGACATTAACATTCAGAGGGTGGTCCAATATAAGAGAAGCCCCTCCCCCTTTTACTGAAACTACATTAACCCCAAATAGTTAAATTACAGCACAGTGCAGGGATGGTATGGGATGCATGCAACATAAAGAGTTACCACAGAGTTTAAGCAGGCAAATATTAATACATAGCTGTATTGTGAGAGCTATCCTACAGCTGATATTATTGCTAAATACATGTACCCCAACTTTTCTTTGTTCCTCGAGATACACATTTCTTCGCTGTGTATATGACCTGAAGGTGTTGGTTTGATACGGCACGGAAATGGAGTCCTTGCAATGTGAAAGAAAAAATGAAAGAACATTAAACGCCTATAAAAGCACATTTTCTATCATTTCACAGTGCATAAGACAGAGGGTTAACAAGAACAACTTTGACCAGAGCATTTAGTGCTTCACACGTAAAAAACAAGGACTTCACTCAGTCTGACCATTTGGAGGAGGTTTTGAAAATTGCCTTTTAATGGAGGCTCTGTCCAATTTCAAATATACATCTGGAAACATGAGGTGACAGACTGACCGAAGCCTACAGCATAAACAGAGACAACCTAAATAAGAAATGAAAATGTTAACACCACTGTTGAGCTAGATGCACCGCTATCTCAATGAAAGGACCCTGCTCAGTAAAAAGCCAGTGTCTGGTGCTTGGGGGCAAAGCGATGGATGGTATTTGTTGTGTATATAGTGTTGTGGTGCCATTTGTGTGCCGGTGCTGGGTGAATACAGGGATCACATATGTGGGGCTGTGGTTGGTGGTCCTATACACAAATGTACAAGTCTGCTGTTTTATGTTTGAACTGTGAAGCAGCAATGCAAACCTGCTCCCTCAGACGTTTCTCCTCGTATCTCGTCCGCTCGTTGTTGGATTTGTTCAGCCTCTCACTGAGCTTCTTCTGTTGGGCAGGACCCCGGCCAAAGAACACGTAATTTACAAAGGCATATTCAAGCAGGGCCAGGAACACAAAGACAAAACAGCCCATGAGGTAGACGTCGATGGCTTTCACGTACGGGATCTTCGGGAGAGTCTCCCTAAGGTGGGTGTTAATGGTTGTCATGGTAAGCACCGTAGTCACACCTGGGTACAGTAACACAGAGACACAGAGGTTAGCATCGGTGACAAGGTCAGGAAGAAAAAACAATAAGGTCACGTCTGGAAATAAATCCACTATATGCTGCAGGATCCAATTACAGATGATGGGCTTTTTCTGAGACACTGGTCACATCACAGTCCTCTGAACGTCTGACACTAGTGACAGTGTGTTGTCGGTCATTTACGCTGACGGACATTCCCACGTGCTGTGTGAAATAAAACAGGGCTGCATCTTGGAAAATTTAGCTATATGTATGTATATGGCTGTTAAGAACTGAAATATCTATATTAATGTGATATTTTAAGATACTTTTTGACTCAATAATTTCCGTTGCAATAACACAAAAACATTACATGCTTTAATTTACTACTGAAACTAATAATAAACACACATTTTTGGCTTAATAAGGAAAATTAGCTTTATCGTTATATTGTCCAGCCCTAAAATTCTGTAAAAAAAAGGAATTCTGTATGAATAATTTTAGCCTTTATGGTTAAGATACACTTTATTGACACTGTAGGTAATTTTGTCCTCTGCATTCGACCCATTTAACATGCTGCATCCTGAAAAACCCTCATGTGTATTGTTGTCAGTATAATAACATCGCTAAAACATTATGAGAAATACTGGAGTCGCTTGTCCGCTGATTCTGAGCTATTGAAAGCGTAGTATTTCATTAGCTGTTTATGCTGAAACTACAAGTAAGAGAGGCCGATAAAGGCTGATTTTACAAAATAAAAACTGATTTAAAGCTTGTGACGTGTGGAACACCTTAATGAATGCAAAACTTTCTCATTTGACATCATTCATTACTTGCCGCTGACAGGAGCATTGGCTTAATCTGGATTAATCTGGATACTTCCCTCTACTGCCTATGGCCTAGGTCCGATCTATTTAGATTGATGTATTTTGTCTAAAGCTGAGGTAAGAGACAAAGTCATAGTATGTACAAGATAAGGCTTAAATCTAATGTTTTTGTCAGTCAACACGTTACACATTTTTGCTACTAAACTGTGTGTGGTGTTTTAATAGCATCTACTGTTCCTTGTAATTTTTTGGCTATTTTAGGTACATTTGCATCTTTCTTTAATCCACAGGTACAGGCCAGTTTAGCAGCTCTATTTGAAATGCGGTTGTGGGTGGAGTTTAGGTGTTGTAATCTCACTTAAAATGGTTGAAATCTTGTCATTCCACATAATTTAAAGACTTGAGATACGAACAAGGTAAGAACTCCCATTACAGTGTGTTACTCTGCTCATCACTTGATCTGAATAAAGTGTGTAAACCCTTGTGACTTACCCAGGGCCACCCGAGCGGCAGAGGCGTCATAGTTAATCCAGAAGGAGACCCAGGAGAGGATGGTGATCAGGATGGAGGGCATGTACGTCTGCAAGATGAAGTAGCCAATGTTTCTCTTAATCCGGAAACTCAGTGAAAGCCTTGGATATGAACCTGTGAGGAGGAGAAGGAAGAGGAGGGGCCGAGTTTGTGAGAGGAGCAGGGAAAACACATCAGGCTAAAAAAGTGGCAGAAGGGTGAACGCTGGCACAACGTTAAGAGTGCCAAAGTCTGCACTCTGACAACACATGGGGTAGTCATTTCTCCATTTGTTCAGATGGAGCACTTAATTTCCCCAAAGCGATGGATTCCTTTCCAGGGACAAGTTCGATTCCAATTAAACATGGCAGAAAGTCGCAAACACGGCAGATTTTTCTGCAAGCCCCTATCTCGGCAGGCAGCTCCCGCGCCCCTCTGAGGATTGTCACAGAGCTGTTGGCTTTTTCTTTAGCACTTTCGCTGTCCTCTAAACATTAGCAAAAGGGCATTTAGGTGCATAATTGAACAGTGCGCTCCTTGGTACACTTTGTGGGGGAAATATGAGCTGCCTAAGCACACACATTACAATAAGTGCCCTTTTGATTATTGTTTATAATTAAAACAACAACAATATAATAATTCTGATGACAAAGTAAGGTTTACCGCTATATAACCAATACACACTGACCCATGTGTAGTAAATTCCCTGTGACTTTCTTGACTTTTATTTTCATTTTTTTTCAGACAACAATAAAGAATGTAAAATCAGCTGGTTGATTTGAATCTGAAGAGCTGTTTACAGTGGACAACGCAGTGACAAATGACCTCATCATCTGTGGTAACCTGTAAATCTTTGAATGAATCGATACCAGAGCATTCATGCAACATCAGCTGTGGACACTACACACTTCACCCAGGAACTCTCAGACTTTACAGTGGACTATATTTATTAAAGAAAATATCCCTGCACGCTAATAATTATCAATAGGCTCTGATGCCGTTACCTGTAATAAAACGGACCTCCCTGGAGACCAAGCGAATGTCCACGATGGAGAACTGAGGTAACTCTAACTTGTCCACTCCTGTCACAGCGCTGTTGCCTCCTTGCCAGAAGAAAACTATATCATCTGTGGTGTATCCATCTGTTTACAATGAGAAACAAAATGAAAAGTTAGTTAATCGTATCTGTTTTAATACAAAGAACCTAAAAAGGTACGCAAATGGATTAATGGTATTGATTAGATTACTTGAGCCACAGTTATAGACTTGCATGTATGAATGAAACAAAAAACAACTCTAGGTCTGTTTGTGATGAGGAAATTACATTATAACATAGACCAGAAAATGGTATAATGTGGGCACTTTAAGAAAAATGTCTACATGTTTCTCGTTACTTCTATTGTAGTATTCTATTGTAGTATAAGCTAAGGTACACTTTACTGCCCTCATAAAGAAATCTGACCTCTGCATTTGACTTATCCTTCAATATCAGTGGGGTTATCTGCCAGATCTTGAGCTACGTTTAGTCAGGACTACCCTACCTGGAGGATTTTACCTATTGTACATGTTTTGAGTTGATGGGGGCAATCGGAGTGCCAGGGGAAATCCACAGAGGTCAAACATATTTAAATAAGAATCACCTGCGTCTTAAATCAGTTCAATCATTGACCAATCCCCTCTCCGCTGAGCTCACCACAGGACCGGATCCCTGCCTATAATCCCCCTCACGTGGATGTTTATTAACAAGTTCTCACCCCAGAGTGACCACCGCTGCAGATTTATGTCACTGGATTCAGTACATAGCAATTTTTCAGCACAAGAACTGTGACTACATTTCCCATTGTCCCAAGCTTTCAACTCACTCAGGACCCAGGATTCATTACCTTAAATCTCAGGCAGAGGTTATAGGCTGTGGAAGTGTGACATTGTCCATGAAATTGAAACAACTGGCTGCCTAATCAATCACTCTGATGTTTAGAGCGCACTGTTCCCACCAGCACGAGCCGCTCCGTGTGCATATACAGCAAATATTCCCTACACGTTTTAATTCATGACATATCCATATTTCATTGCTCGCAGAAGCCCCCCAGGGACAACACAAAGCAGTTTTATCCCAACAAATGGGAATCACAAATATCTGCTGTATTGAACCATAGTGGTGATGGATGAAGTGGTCAATGAGAATGATCACACAAATACAATTTTTAATTACAACAGGAGCAAAAAGTGATTTGTCTAAATTAAAGCAGCGTGACTGTATGTTACAGTTTGTAGCATGTTCCTTATATTAATTATGAGTAACTATCTCAAATTATCATATGGTAATTAGCTGTAAATACATTTGTTTACGCACGGGAATGAAAGTTGCATTAAATAAAAGTCTCATAATTTTTCACATTATCATGTTTCATAAATTATAGCCTGTATTTTTTTTAATTATTATTATTGTTTATTTATTTATTTTACTGCTTTTCTGCCAAGAACAATACCTTACAATACCATACAAAGAAACATGAGTCAAGCCCAAACTGACTGTAGGTTCAAAGAGTTAAGGCAGTACTCTCCCATTAAGTGTCATTATTTTACGCGCCTCAAATAAATAAGGGTGCAAACGCTTTTAAAGTAAGTTGCAATGTACCCTGGGCCCACAAAGGCGTATTGTCTGAACTGTATCCTGTCTCCATGAGTTCTGATGGGTGTGATTGACAGGTGCATTAAAAAGTAAATTCACAGTGACTAAAAAAATCATCATTTTGTCACTTAATCATCGAGCCATTTTGTCATGAGATTACTGTACATTGATTACTTCCACCAGTGCCAGTATGCTCCACTTTTTAGTATTATAACAGTCCAAAATAGAATAGAGAACTTTACTTCTGACAGCTAGCTCAGAGAGGTAATTCAATACGAACTTTTTACTGTATATTACCAACTATAAATACTCACAGCTCTCAATTTCCAGTGTACAGTTCTGTTCATCCAGGGGGTACCTCCTCAAGTCCATCATGCAGGCAGCTGTGGTCGTTATCCTAAAAAATAAAACAGATTGAGTTAGTAACAGATTTTGGTACCAACATTATGATAAAAACACTCAGCTAACATCACATTTATCACTGCTGCAGCTCTGCCTTACACCTACGTACACAACTCTCCTCACTTCTTCTCGTGTCTCGGAAATGATTTATTCAAATGTTTGTGGGAGACAGATTTCTTTTTATGCGGATCACTAACCACTCAGTATATGGATGTGATTTTTGTCAATGCACGTTATTTATGAGCACCTCTGACATACGCATTTCTGCCAGGTAGTATTATAAAAGGTGTACGCAGAGCAGTATATGAATGCCAATAAATCTATCTAGGAAGTCCCGGAAAACAATGCTGGCAACAAATTATACATGTAGGATTCTTGTGGCATTTAACGCAGATATTTACTGGTGCGGCACATTCTTGTAATTACTTTTGTGCTGTTTGGACCAGTTTCCATTCGCTCGCCCCAAATGTACAAGAAAGAAATTGTTTTTAGCTCATCTTTTCTGGGGCTACAGCAGCATGTTTGTATGGTGACAGAGGAGATTTTTACCCTTTAAGGAATGTTGGTCATGAATTAATAATGCAGTCTCCGTCAGAGTCACCAACACGGCTGCAGTCTATGGGTTTACGCTGATGTAATAAGCAAACATGTACTGCACAATGATAAAACAGAGCACAATGATAAAACTAAAATGATCTTTGTTTTAAAATAATATGTCACAAAATAGATACATTCAGCACTGGGCTGGTAAAGTGTAGGTTCTATAATGTAAAGAATACATTGCTGTGAAAAGCTATCAAGATTCATTGTATCTGTATCTGTAGAGAACACATTGGACAGCAGCCAGATGTTATAGCTATTAGCAGCGGTCCTAAAGTCTGGACCCTGGATGCCCTGTCTACTCATTTTTTTCCTGATTAATAACCCCCTCTGAACAGTTGTATATACAGTGGTTCCTCGCTATATCATGGTTCACCTTTTGAGGTTTCGCTGTTGTATGGATTTTTTTTTTGTGTGTGTGTGGGATTTTGCATGCTTTTTTACAGCGTATGAACGTGCATTGTGTTCTGCGTCCTGATTGGCTAAGGGACTGTAGATCATTGTCAATCAGTCTCCTCCGTGCATTCGCAGTGTGACTCTGAAGTGCTGTATATTTGCAAGTTTTCTCCCCGACAAAACCCACAATCTCTATGAAACGTTCTGCACCGACAAATTTCAGAAACGCTTTGGACTTAAAAGTGTTTCTCTGCATGAAGAAGCACCTGAACAACAGATTTAAAGCGATCATCGAGGAAGAGGGATATAATATACGAAGGTTTGAACTTTGAGAGTATTTAAACCAGAGAGAAATGTGAGAAAATGTTAATGCCTGTGTGAGAAAAGTGTATAAAGTGTGTGGTGAGGGGTTTTACCGCTGCAAAACGTATATAATAATTGTAAAAAATGCACCTACACACCTATTGCGGATTAATTTTAGAACATAACCCCCACGATAAACAAGGAACCACTATATTTTAATGTGGCGTTTGGTGCACATTGGCTTTGGTCTTTGCAGCCAGCCTCAGGGCAGCTGTGGCTATAAGATGTAGCCAAGACCAAAAGGTGAGTGAATAATGCAATGTAAAGTACAAAAACAAGACAAGACAAGAAGAGTTACAGTTACAGTTCAGATCTATGAGGAGGCAATCCCACTCACAGTCAGTCAATATTTTTGTTCAGTACTAAAAAACCCTGTGATTTAACAAATGCAATATAGATAAGTTTAATGCCATACTGCTTACCAATCCATACAAAGCAAACCTCTCCATAGAGACAGGCAGGTGGCAGAGCGTCCACCTGAAAAGTTATATTGTGCACCTCTATTAGCAAAGCCCTATAATCTCCCAGTTTAGCTCATGGTGTCACAGAGGATGTCAGCGTTCACGTCACACAGCTGACACGAGCCTGCCAATGGACCTGTCTGTTGCCGTGACAGTTAACAAGGCGCGGGAGGACGGGTCGTGAGTCCGGACAAGTCGGGACATGTCACAGCAAGAGGCCCGGGATTTGAAAATGTCAGCAGATGTAGGTCAGCAACTCTCCGTCCCACCAGAGAACCAAAATATCCACTTTAGCAACACCCTCGTAATAATCACAACAGAATATTATTCACTGCTGCTCTTCTTGGTCATCGCTGTGAAGGTGTGAGACTCTACTCTGAGCTGTTAAAACAACAAACACTTGGTTGTAGTGCTAATTTTGAAATCCCAAAATGATTTGATTTCACAATTAAAAGGCAGTTCCATTGATTTTTCTTTTCTCTGCTTTTGGCATTTCTGACCATGCATTGTGCCAGCATTATAAAGCGTCTAACAATGTGGAGGAGGATCCCAGAAGCCCCAGACAGAGAGGGCCCAGTCAGTGAGTAAGAGTTTGGACACCTACACAGTCAACTTTTGTGAGAAAACCATTGTACTACCAACAATGCAACGTGCTTTTAATAAACAGAAACATGAAATAGGCAAATCACACAGAACAGGGAGACACGAATGCCATCTGGTGCGAAGTTGGGCTTGAACAAACTCGGAGTGCTCCAAGGACCCGGGACAAGTGTGTACTAATGAGCATCATGAGGCCTTTCAACTGAGCATGTAGGGTGGAAGAAAACATGGCCCAGGATACACCACAGGCAGTACACTATTGATGTTTGAGCCTTTGTTTTTTTCCAACATGGAGACACTGTCATCAGACTAGTCTTTAAAGTCCCTCAGGTGCACAGTAAAAACTATTTTCAGATTTTTTTTTTGTTGGGAAAATGTGGAATTCAAAGGCGAATATTGGTCCTTAAATCTAGCATGGAGTGTTGTGGTTTATTTTAAAACTAAACTTAACTTGACCAGAGCTTGGGATCATACTGTCACACCTCAGAGGATTATCAGTGACCCTAATGTTAAAACAATGGAGATTTTAAGATAATAAACACTAAAGTTCACTCTTCATTCAAAAGCAGTGGTGGGTGAAGTACTCTATTTTGTTACTTAAGTAAAAAGTATGACATGAAAAAATCTGCTTTAAGTAAAAGTATTTAAGTACCCGTTTAAAGATGTACTTAAAGAGTGGAAAGTAGAAGTATTTCACACTAATGTTGTTAATTAGTTAAAGTGTTAAATTTTGCGATATTGATTAAAAATGAGACATATTTTGGTCAACGGTAGCAATACGGATCAATTTCTTATGAATTTTGTGGATTTATTTTTGTTTACTCAAAGTCAAAGCTTGAACTCGCATACTTTAGTGAGGATATTACCATGAACATAGTAAAAATAAATCCTCAAGTCAGTACTTTTCACTTTTCAATCCAGTTCAAAAATGTAATGTAGTAGAAAGATACAAATAGCTTCTCTGAAATGTAGTGAAGTAAAAGTAAAAAGTATCCACTATAAAACTAACTTAAGTAAAGTACTTTACTACTTATACTTTGTTACCTTCCACCACTGTTCAAAAGTATCTGACAATATAGTCTGATAAATGTCTTTACTGGCAGTGACCCAGAGGTTTATCTGGTTGTTTTGGGTTGGTTGTTTTACTGTATGTCTATGGACGTTTTTCATGCTTCTATACAAAGAATATTTTTGACATTCGATCCTGAGCTCTGTTGCTATGGCAGCAAAAACAAATGAAATATGGATCATTTTAACCTGTTAAAATATACACTTTCACTTCACTAAAGAAATATAGACAGAGAGATTTTTTGTAAAACATGTTCTCATATATTTCTTATATTATAACCAAAGCATCTCCAGTTCAATTAGCTCCAACATTTCCTGGAAATCAAGACTGAAATCCTTTGTATAAGATTTACAGTCTGGACACCACTCCCTCCACCGTGTCAGCTCATACTCAGACAATTAGGTTTATTTTAGTGACACTGTCGCAACGGTGCGGATAGGACCAAAGGATGCAGACCAGAGCAGTTTTAACAGTGTTTATTTACAGCGGTGAAAATGCAGTCTTTAAACAGGTCACAAGAGCAGGTACAGGAACCGGGGAGCGGGAGACGGGTCAGGCGGGTGCGGTGCAGGTAGAGGCGGGCAGGACAGGACCAGGACGGGGATAGAAGCCGGTGCGGTACCAGGGCAGGCGGATCAGACGAAGACCAGAGCGGGGAGCGGGTGACAAACCAGAGACCAGGACCGGACAGGAGACGAGACGAGCAGGAGACGAGACGAGCAGGAGACGAGACGAGCAGGAGACGAGACGAGCAGGAGACAAGACGAGCTGGAAGCGATACCGGGACTGGAACGTGGCGGCAGGAGCTGGGCGAGTAGAGGCAGGAATCTGGAGGGTGCATAAATCCAAATGAGCATTTGCCGGAAAGTACCATATAACAAAGCTTAGCAAGAAACATTCACGTTTTACACGCGGACGGTCTGGCACCGAGTGTAGACTGCCAAGCCTTCTTGTACTCAGCAGCAGGTGGTGGTGATTAGGCTGATGCACCCCAGGTGTGCACGGGAGGAGTCAGGCACTCCACCCAGCTCCAGACACATAGGTAGGGGAGGGGGAGAGAGCACGGGAGGACAGGGAAACTGACATCATGACAGACACACAGGAATCGACCAAGTCTTCTTATTGGCTACTCTCAATCACGCAAAGACTACATGTCTTTGTGTAGGAAATATGTGTAGTTTTGACAGGCTAAGGAAGCTCCTGCAGGCACACACTGTTTCAGTCATCTGGTCATCAACAATATTTTTGTAAGGTTCACAGGATTAATTTATGTCTAATTACTATTTACTACACGTACGAACCTACACGTTGAGAGGAACCAGCTGAGGTGGCTCGGGCATCTGCTCAGGATGCCTCCTGGACGCCTCCCTAGGGAGGTGTTCTGGGCATGTCCCACCGGGAGGAGGCCCCGGGGAAGACCCAGGACACGCTGGAGGGACTATGTCTCTCGGCTGGCCTGGGAACGCCTTGGGGTCCCACCGGAGGAGCTGGAGGACGTGTCCGGGGTGAGGGAAGTCTGGGAGTCCCTGCTTAGACTGCTGCCCCCGCGACCCGGCCCCGGATAAGCGGAAGAAAATGGATGGATGGATGGATACTATTTACTAACAAACGACAAATTGCAACAAATAATAGAAGGAGATGAGTCAAAAGGCAAAGCTCTCGATTTACTGGTCTATCTATGTTCCTACCCTCACCTATGGTCATGAGCTTTGGGTAATGACCAAAAGGATATGATCACAGATACAAGTGAGAGAAATGAGTTGGCTGGGTACTCCCTTAGCAATAGGGTGAGAAGGTCAGTCACAAGCTCAGAGTAGAGCCGCTGCTCCTCCATGTTGAGAGGAGCAGCTGAGGTGGCTCGGCATCTGTTCCTGTTGCCTTCTGCACGTCTCCCTGGAGAAGTGTTCTGGGCACGTCCCACTGGGAGGAGGCTCCGGGGAAGACCCAGGACACGCTGAAGGGATTGTGGCCATGTCCCAATTCGACAAATGCACCGTATGTCGAGTGCATTGAAGGGCATTTACATAACTTCCAGCGCAACAAGCCTGTCCCATTTCATGCACCCGACAAATGTGTCCGACGTTTTCATGGAGATTGGCCGAGAATGAAGCGTGCATCTGAGCACACTTCGCACACCGCTCTATCCCATCATGCACTGTGCTTGACTTCTTCTATGGGAGAAACAAGGTATATTTTCTTAAAATTAGGTAATACTAGCTACAACTGGGGAATAAAAATCACCTTTGGCTATTGATATTTAAAGGGAAAAATTTATTCCTTGCTTCATTCAATCCAAACAGAAATAAACGGCTGCGACTACGACACCTTGACTCTTCTTCTATGAAATAATAAAGAATAAAAAATAAAACTGTAATTTTTTCAGAGTCCATTTTACACCTTTAGTCATGAGTCAACAGTCAACCCTATAGCTCATTAGTCAGCAGCCGTCACGGTTGCTAGGCGACCCATTTCGGCATGGCCTTTGCGGACAACGGAGGCTACACGGAGGAGCACTCTTTGTTGGTCAGGTACTTGGAACAGTACTTTGAAGTGTGCGACCGTCGAATTGCGACACAGCCTAGATCTATCGGTTGGCCTGGGAATGCTGTGGGGTGCCACCGGAGGAGCTAGAGGAAGTGTCTGGGATATGGAAAGTCTGAGAGTCCCTGCTTGTACTGCTGCCCCTGCGACCCTGCTCCAGACATGTGGAAGAAGATGGATGATTGATTCAGGTTTTAACAAAAAAAAACTATGCAAACTATGATTTTTTTTTCCACATTTTTTACCAATATCTTGTTTACCAGCATATCCAAAATCCCTTCTGTAAATATTTGTCTTAGTTTCACATGCTGCATGGAAGCCAACTGTATGACACACTCATTTCTCCATATAAACAGGAAAAAGAACCACTCGATCGCTTAAGAACTACCTGACACTTGTTTTTTTCAAGTTACAACTCTCCGGAGATGATATAAATTTGCTTAAAATTGTTTCCATTTTGCTTTGACTGATCATAAATTTATTGAGTGAAACCATGGAACCACATTTGACATTAAAAAAAAAAAAAAAATGCCTGATCAACACAAATCTACACAACTCAAAGATAAAAATCGCCGTAAGCAAAATGCGAATTGAAACTAAAAACTACAAATCCCAGCCTCAGCACATTTCACAGTGAGTAGATAGGTAAGGGTTCACAAAGCCAGCAAGGTGCAGCCGCCTGTGTAATGCAATTGTCCACAGCTTGTATTGTGCCGGCCTCTAACGGAGCACTTTGGGGGGAAACAGGAGGTCTTTACGAGGGGAAATTCATTGAAGTCAACAAAAACACCAAACGGCCAAACATTGAAATGAGTTGCTACATCTACTGCAGTATCTATTGTGGAGAAGAAAGGGGAGCCATTCACACAGGCCCTGGGCAAAGTCAAACATTTCAACAAAGAGGATTTACAGCGCTCCTCGTTTGCAGGGAGCATAATAAGGTTTGGGGAAAGCACTTTTGCATGTAGATTAGGTTCTAGTCTAATTAGTGTACAATAGAGCTGCAGAAGAGAGGAGAAATAAGCAATATCCAATGATTGTGTTACATTTTGTCATAACAATATCACCAGATTTTCTTCTTATTTCGCAATTTATTTATTCAGTTTGTTGTAAATGTTGATAGGCTCATGTCCAGACTTTTTTTTAGCTGAGGTGGTCCAAGTCTTTCAGGTTTAATTAATACAAAATCATTTAAATTTTACAATTCCGTTAAACAAGCATGCATCAGTTTTGACTTTTTGAGGTAATGTCATTAAATTTGTTACAACATGGTGATATTCAAAGTAAAATGTAGCTGTTATTGATGCTACAGTGTATTCTGCGTCAGCGTTCAGCCTGTGGACATTCAGAAATAGGGTCAAATAAAGATAAATAAGCTGGAGTACATAACAACATTTTAATAAAAAGACTAAACCAGGACCAGAGCAACTAAACTACAATAAAACATATATTGTAAATGATGTATTATTTAGTATTTCATATATATTTACATTGACAATAGCTGTCCTGTGCTGTATAGTTTATCACAGTGGGAATGTATTTGAGAGATGAGAAAGCTTGTGGTAGTAGCGTCCCCCACATGCAGTACCCGTTGTCACGTTGACGGCAGGTTACCAGTTAAAGTGCAAATGCAGTAGTAATGCTATATTTTCTCTTCTGGCGCGAGTCTATTTCTCTCCACACACAGCAGACCCTCAGCGGAGGCTCCATAGAAATGCATGTGACGCAGGTGGTCAGGTTTATTCAGATCAGGTGTCGCAGTGCCATATCAGTCAATTTCGCCATGAAATTCGCCGCCGCTGCCACCTGCTCGACAACAGAGTGGCTAAAGGGAAACAAAAGCAGTGTGCATCACCAGAATAACTGTGGCAGAATGGCTGTTCATCAGGAGCTCATTGGGTACTTGTCCCGGCATCATCAAGACGGATGTAGAGGACTGTCCAAACGTGCCGCTGTTTTGCATAGAAGACGTATGATAAAGGGATCTAATACGGTTTCATATGTTTGATGCGATGAATTCCCTCTACACTATCCAAATAGCTCGTCTTGAAAGGTGCACTATGTAACTTTTCTGGTTGAAAGTCTGCAATGTGCTTGTTATGTTCCACAGTATGGCATTAAACCTATCTATACACAATCACAGGGAGACAAACAGGCAATGCTACAAAACAAATGAACAGAGAAATGACCATGCAAGTTATTTTTGACCAATAAATATACCTAAAATGTTGGATTGATTGATTTTGATTCATAATTTGAATACCATACTGTAAAACATTCTATGCAAGTAATAAAATATCAACAAAAGAAGCAGACCCCACATCAGAAAAGTTACATAATGCAGTTCTAAAGTTGACCTTTCATAAATTTTCCTGACCAGCCAAAACTACACATTTCCCTGTACTGTACAAAAACGTTTAGTCTGGGCCCAGGACACATTTGCACATTTCTGCAGGAGTAATTAATAAAGCACTGAGCGTTGTTAATGTGAGGGGAGAGGACTTTGTTTTTGTTCTAAGTGATACATAACCAAGTAACCTTTTACGATATCGTCACAGTTTCTACTATATGTAATGAATTTTGCCAATGCGGGGTACTAACATTTAAAGGAACAGCCACACGAGACTTTAGAGCACATTCAAAAAGCCTGGCCTAAAGTTTTCCCGACTTTGTCTTGTTAGAGAGGGTAACGCAACAATAAAAGAAAGTAGCCAACTACTTTAGATCAATTCAATTAATTACTACATTATTAATCAATGTGGCTGCTGCTCTCAGGTTTGTTCTGTGAAAACAAAGGGCAGCATTACACTCTTGGATAGTGTTGGAGCAAATAGACATATGGTGATAAGGGGATACGCCTAATTGATAATTGTTACAAACATCTCTTCTAAGCTCATCCAGTGACTTAATGCACTTCTGTTACAGCTACCGTTGTCATTTTGTCAAGCCTTTCATTTTAGTTTAGACGCAATTGTACTTTAAAGGCGCTGTACCTGATTTTTACTGCCTTAAAATGTGAAAAACAAAACTAATTAACTTTAAACCGTTTGCAGCGGTCCAGAGTTATTCCTCACTTAACTTATGCATTCTGAGCATCCTAATTATTCACAGCAATGAGTTTATAAGTGCTTTTCACAACTCTTAGACGCCAGAGCTATGACAATAAAGCTAAGAACAACCTGCATGCTTATTAGCTTTTCCTGATTATCGAACAATAAAATGATTTCTACTTAGATGCAGATAGTGCACTTTTCTGACCTCAAGACCAGCTCATACAACATGTCTGTGCTGGGACAAAAAATACCAGTATGTGAAGTGAGTATTTGAAGTTATCCTACCAAATATTTACACTGCTAACAAAGTGTGACTGAAGACAGGAGTATTTTAAAAGTGCGCGTGTCAACAGAGGCATACTAATCCAACATGAATCATGATATTTTTGGTGCTTTTAATGAGAGATTCATTTGAACTCTTTTGAGGCACAGCAAAATAAGAGTGCCTATCATATCTCCTTTCGCGTCAGTACCAATTCAGGAATGTTGAATACTGATTACTGCATTAATAATTCATTATACTTCACATGAACCAAACCTTGTCGGCACTGTTCCTTTTGTGCATGGAACTGCACAGACCTTTGTTTACCTTTCTTTGACTGTCACTCTTAGAGATTCAAAATTGTCTTATTTTTTCAGTCTCAAGGGATCTCGGTTGTTGACTGACTTGTTTGTTGTGTGAATCCAGGATTGATTTAGCCTACTTTTACTACAACTGATCTTAAGCTACCTCTTAGTCCATTTCTGAAACTTTTATAAATAAACCGTTTTAAGTGTCCCAAATATTATTGTCCTGAATCCGCCAGAATTATGACAAAGTGTGGCAGTCGAAGGTCCTTAGCTGTCAGAAGCAGAAAAATATAAATGACTTTAAAATACAGGAGGTAGGTATAGCGTCATGAGGCTTTGTGCGCTCATGAATCTCCATTGACTGTATGTTGTATGGGAGCTATGGTGACAGGGCCTGTGTTTGTGCCATGTTCAGGGCTACAGCGGACATAGAAAATACATTTGTTTTAAAGAAGAACAATGGAGCCTGATGCGCTGTCCTCACTGATGGAATGTCATTGAAAATCTAAAGGAATCACATTTTTACTGACGTTAAAACCTGATAAATTGCCGGCTTGTTCGATTAAAATTGCATCGCTTTAATACATAAGGTTTTGGTGTACAAACAGTGTACTGATGTCATGGTATTATTCAGTTTACAGGTCCTACATTTCGTGAAATTGACTCTTGTGAGCTTTAAGCCGTGTTAAAATGTTACCTCATCAAAAACACCCTGGAGTTGTGATTTGTTGCATTCACACATAACACGTTATCATTAGTCTACTGTCAAATTAATGCTACCGTTCACCTTTTGTGTAGTACTGATTGGCAATTTCAGGGTTGAACTGATCCAAATGATTCTAGTGAAGGTGGAGCTTAAAAACACAGTGGAGCACTTCCTGTATTACCACATGATGAGATCACAAGGTGGAACAGAGCGTTTTCTGTTTGAAAGAAGAACTCAACCTAAATCTGCAGTGTGTGCGTATTAAACATGTGTGAATGAAATGAAACACAACTCCGGGTAGGTTTTTGATGTGGAAACATTATAACAGATGAAAAAATAGCGTAATATGAGCTCTTTAAATACCACTTACTAAAATAAATCAGTCTTTGAGGTGTTACAATGCTGACTTCAAACATGCTTTTGTTTTCCATACATGTCACCTGACTTTGTAATTATTTCATTGTAGGAATTGCTTTTACTATGATGGATCTATCTATGAGTGTCATGTTGCTATTGGCTGTTGCTATTTATCCCCAATAGAAGTCGTTTGCCTTATATTATTTGAAGTAATAGGTTTTATTCACAGCTCTGAAGAAATTGAGCTCGAGGACAGGTTAGACCTCTGACCTGGTCTATGGTTAACATCTCTGTAATTACTAGGCCTGTTCACATGAAACAAAAATCACCCCAAAGTTCAACATCTTCCGTCAGTATAAATAAACCAAAGTGAAACTATGTTAATGTAATAGCTTCCGAAAGTGGTGCCATTAATCAACCTCAAACATGTGATTGTTGTCGGTTGAAAGGACTGATTAATATGGCGAGTTTGTGGAGCTTGTCTCCAACAAATAATAAGATTCACACATTTTTTTATCATGTGTTTAGATATTTCATCATCAAATTCTACAACCTATTGAACACAACCTATTTAATGTGAATGTAACAATACCAGGGATACACTTTATAAAAACACACTAAAGAGGGAGTATTGCAAAATCAATGTTTTGTTTTGCTTTTTTTTTTAGCTTTTTACCATGTTACAATGTTGCTCCCTTATCAAAAACAGGCCTGAAGAGGTTTTCGACGTCATCCATGTTTGTTTGAGTATTTTAGCGATATCTCCTGGGCCCTATTTACGGTTAGATTCTGTGCAACGCTCAAACCTCAAGCCAACATCACCCATGCTACCACACCACGGTTCTCCATAAATAAACAAAAGCATGATACAAAACTGTACACAACACCTGGACAAACCCGATGCAAAGTGCAGTAGTTTCATTAGCGAGATGCACGATGACTGTGTTGAGATAGTGCTCTGAAAGGGGAGTGACTTAACGTGGGGAGCAAAGGAAGGGGCGAGCGAAACTTATAAAACCTGTTAATATGCTGTGTTCAAAACGATAAAAGGTAACACAGTGAGCTAAATATGTTATGTGTTAGCAGTTAGTACTCCCCCTTTAGTTTATTAAGTAAACCTGATACAGGCTTTTTCTTAGTTAATTATGAATACAATATTTCTTCGGTCTTTATTAAGGCTAATTACATCTAGTTATTATGTAAATGTGTTCAAAATAATTCAGAAAAACGTGTCTGTGTAATCCCTCAGTCATTACTATGGATCATATGGAATAAACGACAAGGAAAACACAATCGCAATCCGGAAACTTTTATACACACACCTGAACCTGTTTTTAATGTTTTTTTAGGGACTTGCTCATTTTTTACTTATTATGGACTACTTGTTTGTTTTGTTTGTTTTTTTCCTGCTTGTGAAACCATGAAAACGAGAGCCCAAGTGCTGTCACTGGGTTCCCCCATATGAATAAAGATAAATAAATAAATAAAATAAAAGCTTACATAAAATATATACAATTTTAAATGTTTTATGAGGCTCTATTTTAAATAAACAAAAAGATTTAAAGGGAAACGAATAAATACAAAAAGGAAATGAAAATCTGTGAGTGTATGTAAAAAGCCAACAGCGTTTTCATATTCCTAAGTAGGACCCATATATGGCTGAAATCCCGACACCTTTACCTTTGTCGTGCCACACAGTGAAGCGTGTGAGAGCGCAGCACCATCTGTGGACAGTGTCATCTGAGGTTTTTAAAAATAGCATCTCTGTGACACGGCCTCACCTCAGTCCATACAGCACGGTGCCGTCAGGGTGCAGCCGGATCATGCGGTTCTTCACTGTCACGCCGTGCAAAAAGGACTTCTTGTCATTAAGGAAGTAGGTGTCAGGGAGCCACAGCTGGTCTGCCACGCGGTTATCCAGAGTCAGGTTCAGGTTCAGCTCGCCGTACGCCAGACGCTTGTCCCGCCAACTCTGCTGGAAATACATGGTGATGGTGTAGTCCTGGAAGACAGAGAAGAATGGTTAGAATGTACTTGAAAAAAGGCACATTTGTAGGGTTGTAAAAATCTGAATGCCCGGAAAGTAGACACTCAGTGGAACAGTTATAAATACTGAAGATAAATTGGACAAAATTTGAAAAAAAAAAAAAAGAAAAGAAAAAAGCTCTGTTACAGAACTACTATAAGATCACATGCTATTACTGTATTAAAGAAACTATTATGTTTCAGTGAATTTTTTTTTTATTGGCATAAAAGTATCAAGTCTTTTTCTTGATGTCGAAATTGAGAGTGTCTTATGTTGAAATTTGAGTGTCTTAACAACACTAGTCTTTTATACTACCCATACTTATATTTCTGGCAATATAAATTTGTTAACATAAGCTTTTATCACATTTCAGTATCATTGTGTGGGGACATTACATGGACTTACTTTCACAGACTCATTCACCTTAAACATAATTGGTGGTTTTCAGATAATGGAATGTGATAGTGTCATCCTCACAGATGGGCTGCAAAAGCCAGTATTATATCAATTATGTATTCTTATGTGGAAAATCTAAAGGACAAATTCATATATGCTGAACCTGTTCATTTTCATCATTAGACCCTAGAGAACACTCGAACAACAAGAGTCCCATAGACTGATGTGATCATCTGAAAATCTGTATTAACCTACATCCCTGCAAACAACTTTGTGTCCCCACAAAATAACCAAAACCCAATACAATATTAGGCTAAGCACTACCTCATTGAAACTGCTGCTCACTCAGCATTAGGACAATGATCACATTATTCATTCTTATTGTTCATAATAATAATAATAATCAATCATTGTTTTGCAGAAATTACCTGAATACATACCTCAGTATCATTTGCTAATTTTGGTTCTACTTCTATTCATGTTCGAAAGTGGACATTCACATACACATCTAAAATTTGTGTTTTTCATGTTGCGTATGACAGCACTTGAATGCAGCATTTAGCTTGTCTTTGCAGTCGCCATAGCAACTCTTCCCTGAGTCACAGGTGCTAATACAGATGTTGCGAAATTGGACCAGGAAATATTTGAGAATATTCTGCCCACTTAGAACAAATACATAACGTGCTTGGGTCTTCCATTGGTATGCTTTTAATAATAACTTTGACTGATTCATCCCCTGTCGCACTCCTTCTGTGCATCTTAATATGTACCAACTATTCAGAGAAAGTGGGCTTATTTCTAAGAACGATGAATTTTCATTTCATGCATTTCAGTCATTACTTTAAGATTGGTTAAGGTTAAATGATAAGTGAATATAGACATGATGTGGGCAGGTATTTGTCACATTGTGGAGACTAAACTCTGTACAGACGTTGAATATATGGAGACCTTTATGGAGACAGAAATGAGGTCCACATAACATAAATCCTTCAATATTAGACCAACGACATGGTTAAATATGTATGGGTCGAAACAGGTTAAGATTAAGCTTAAGCTCAAGGTTAGGCAAATATTAACTATGGTTAATGTTAGGATTAGTCTCCGGGAAATTAACGTGCGTCAATATAATGTCCCCAAAAAGCACGGCAAACCAACATCTGTGTGTGCGTGTATGTGACGAACTCTGCCACTCTGAGTAATATAAAGAGCCAGTGCTTAGAGACCCAGTGACGTCACCAGACAGCAGCCATATTGCTTTCTTCTCTGCTCAGCCTGCTCCTCTCACCAGCCTTTGTGTTGCACTGTATCTCGTGAAGTACTGTGGGAATTTGTGATAATCAGTTGGTCATTTCAATGTGCTTTCTTGTCGAGTGGGAAGTGGAAAGAACAACAGAAATTGGCTAGTGCTGCAGAGTTTTTTGTAAATGAAAAACTATATGCAGTATATATACTTTTTTAAGCTTTTATGTTAAAGGAAATAAAGAAAAACAGATAAAATTATATAACTACACTGAATAAATAAACAGATAGTAAATAGTTTATTACAAATGATGCAAGCTTAGTAAGTACTTAATCAATACCCTAACTCAAACTCCCAAACTCTTAATTAAGTACATGGACGACAGCAACTCAGGTGGTACAATGTTTGTTTACTGATCCAAAGGTTGGTGGTTAAAACCCTCGACATAAACATGGGCGGCTGAGCGGTTAGATCTGCTGAACCACAGGTTGGTGGTGCGATTCCCGCTCCTAAAGTGAATACTGTGTGTGTGATGTGTGTGTGAATGAGTTCCTTGATGTACTTCACTTACAATATAAAAATGTGACGATTTACCATTTGCCATAGTCACAAAGCCTGAATCATTTGAATAAATAATGAATGAACCATTAGTTCATTATGAGTTACTATGGGTTCATTCCTCATGCTTTATTAAGGCTAATTAAGGTGTAGTGATTATAAAGTGTAACTGGAAAAAAAAAAACCTAGTTGACGACAGTTTTTGTACTTACCATGTTGACTTCTGAGATGGAGTCTATGCTGGCTATGTTGATACTCATTCCTACAATGACTGGAGGACCTGTGCCAACAAACAAAAACATCATTAGTTGTTTTGTTTTTTTTTTTGTTTTTTTTTCCAGTCAAAAAATGAAGAAAATATATGTCAAAAAAATTTCAAAATGAAGAAACATATTGTCAAAGCTAGTGTGGTATTAAAAACATATCCCACTAGTGCCATGGAAAACATATTATTCATAAGACTTTTGTGGATTGTTTTTTTCCTCTTCATTTGTACAATCTGGTTGTTGTTCAATGCATAGATAGTAAAAGCCAAAATTTTACAGATTTTACTTTTGGCTTTTATTATGCACCTGGTCAACTGAGGGATTACACTATGTATCTTCAATACAAAGAGCAGTTACCATTAAACTCTTGATCATAAAGAGAGAGTAAGTTGGATATCCTCGTTGAATGACTGATGCCTTATACAGATATACATTATGTACCCATGTTCCACTGCATTCATGAAGTATGATTTAAGCACGCTGCGCTCGTAGAGGTGACAAAACCAATGAGAATACTGTGGGCAATGGTAAAGTGTATGTGAAGATCAGTTACCCGGCCAGGTGTGCGTAAAAACATCGCAAGGAGTTTCTGGTCTGGCGGTTCATGGAACAAATGTGCGTGATTACACTACATAAACAACTTCTCCCATAGACCTCCTAACATGTGGCGTGAACACTTACCCCAATGCAATATTCATACAACTAGGATTATCCATTCACAGACTAAGTGCAGACACGACCGAAATTAACTCCACTTCTTGCTTATTTCACTGTAATGTCACTATGATGCATTGCTAACCCAAACATAATTATACATGTCAGCGGGTTTTGTTTTTTTTTTATCCAAATTTAGGAGGTTTTGCCCTTTCCAATTGTGCCTTTTCTTCACATCTGGGTTATAATGCGTCTTTACGGCTGACCAGCGCATAATATAAGTTGCTGACAAACGAAGCGAAAAAAAGAACAAAATATAATCCATTGCAGATGTGTTTTTCCATAGGAGCTTTATGTGTGGCCATGTGCAATCAAGCACATCAGCACATTTAGAGGTTACAAATGTGCTTTGGTCAAGTCCCCACAGACCTATAATGAAATCACTATACGCCATGCTACGGTAATATTTTAGTGTATTCTTGTAATCCTCTTCCAAGGCGACCAAACCGCTGCACAAGAAGATGGTAATTTCACTATAGTAAGTGCTGTGCAATTAATCAAATTTGAAATGAGATCGAGATTCTGTCTTTTCTAGTCAATGATCAGGTTTTTAATCAAGAGGTCCACAGCCAGTCCTCTGCCGATAACAGCGTGGGGTTTGGAGCAGCGTTCAAACACTTGTGTTCAATGTAAAGTCTGTACTGTTTATTTTCAGAAAAGTAACATTGAAACATTGTAACATTGTTTTTGTTAGTTTAATATGAAAAATGTTGTAATGTAGCCCAACCTTATGGTAATCTAGACTGTACCCTCAGTTAATAGCCAATATACTGATGCATTTTTGGGGATTTTGAAGTGAAAGAGAGTGAAGAATCTAATTTTATTTTAGACAGCTGACACCCTATGTGACAAAGAATAAACACGCATACCATCTCTTGTTGAACTTGCACATATTTGACCTTAAGGTTTGAGTACATCCGCCTTTCTTCTCTTGTCACGCTTTGATACGTTTGAGATGCTTGAGAATGAGGACTACAGTATATTTGATGTCTGGGTCGTGATGATGTTTTTTTGGTGACAAACAGTTCAGGAGTCATGAGTGTGAGAGTACATCTGTCCAAACAGCTCCAGAGTTCAGACTGACAGTGAACATGAAAAGTCTATACACTTTCTGATGACTGTGTTGTTAAAAATACATCCAGATGACTTTTACACCAAAGCCGTTGATCTGCAGTCTGTCCTCACTAACTATAGAGATGTCAGGACGTAACATGCAGTTCAAAGGGTGTCTTTGATTTCTATTGTATGTTTTTTTTCTTGCGGATGAGACAAGTGAGAACATAACACGGAGACTAGCGCAAATCAGACTTGTTTATATAGCACATTTAGAGGCTTTAAACGTGTCCTTCACCCTGTTGTCTCTGTGAAGATGCCGTTGTTTTGCCTGGAACATTCCACAGTAGGCATTAAACATATCTATCTAGAGTTTTTTATTGCTAAAAATCTGAGAGAGTTTCTTTACAGATCTGACCTGCAACTTGGCCTGTCGGTGCCCCCTGTTTGTCTCCATGGAGATAGATGTTTAAACTATACTATGCAACATTTCCACCTTTAAAACAACCATTGCTGAGCCAAAACACTGCACAATAAGCAATGGATGTAAATTATAAACATAATTTCAAACCAAAACATGGAAAAACTATGACTATAAAACAAGAAAATCAATAAACACAATATTTTAAATGCTAAAGTCCTACTAAGCTTGTGTTAACCCAGAAAAAAATATACTTAATAGTACTTAATAGTACTTTGTTTTGAGATGGTACAGTTCTCATAAAGCATAAGACATAGTGAAGGTATTCTCCCTCTTTTTGTAAGTCTTTTATTCATTTATTTATTTTTTGTTGATTTACTTAACCAGTTGTTTTTATTTATAATGTATTTGTGCAGCACTTTGGAAACTGCATTTGTTTGTGAAATGTCCTATATAAATAAAGTGGATTGGATTTATTTTTTACTCTTTTGTGTATCGCCTCGTCTGTCACACTTGTATCAAACAAAGTGACAGATTACATCCACTTTAAAGCATTCAAATATTGACAGCTATAAGACAGCCCATCTCTGCTCTTAAACACTGTAATCTCATTTTCTGCCCTTACTCCTCCCATAACAGTAAACCTCTAAACGCCCGAAGCTCTGTCATATTTCCTGACCTATCTCCTCCAAAAAATCAGGCCATTTTCCATTGCACTTCACGAAGCAACCACTACGAGTTTTCCCCAGAGATGTCAGAGTACATTGGTTTGCTGAAAACAGACCCCTCCTCTCTCCCTCCTCTCCTCTCTCTCTCCTTTGCTGCATATTTTGACCCCACTTTAGTGAAACAGAGGCACTCACTTTGTCACTGCGGCTTTCTCAAAATAAATCTGCTACCTGAACTTGCACTTCACAAGTTGGTGGAAAAAACACTCTTCGAAAATAACCTTCCACTTTTTAAATAAGCACTTTTTTCAGTGACATGTCAAATTGTTTCATATTTTTCAGTGAATAATCGTGTTTTTAACATTTGCTGCAGTCACCTTTTTGGGAATAAACTTTTATCCGCACAGATTTTATTGCAAACAGTCCTAGGGGGGACATAAAATACTACTCTCACAGATGAAGTATTAAATAACGGTAGTACTAATAGGACACATTAGGTTAGATGGTCAGATGGTCATAATGTTATGGTTGATATGTGTACAGTAAGTTAAAGATTCATTCAATTATCCTCCACGAATGTCACTATATTCAGAAACATACATTAACCAATTTAATGACAGACATGCATCAGAACACGGCAATAAATAAATCCATTTGTAATTACTGTGTGATTATTAATAAATCCTCAGGAAACGGGGAAGCAAGGACATACAAAGTGCATTTATTTCATGAAAAGATGAGCAACATAAATTTGAATGTGTGTTGACATTTAATTAGCAACCCTGTGGCCATTTCCCATCCACAAACTACAAATACGTTCAGTGTGAGGGTAAAATATAGTGCAATTTCTGGATGCGTTTAAATCATGGAGAGAGAAGCAATAACTTTGTACATGATACGGTATATACCATTCTGTAACAGGGTGAGGGCACAAGGACCCCCAGTACTGTCTGAAAATCAAAAATACACATTCAGGGGAAAACATTTATAGCTTTGGTATTAAATAGAGTTTTTTTAAATGTAAATATTTGGAACATTATGGCTACTCCCCACAAGCCACAAATGATCTGTCAGCTGCAGATGGAGACAGTGCAGCTCCACATACTTGATTATCAACCCCTAACCCAAACCCTAACCAACTTAACCTTGTAGCTATTACAATTAATAAAATGTTGACCGCAAAAAAAAAAAAAAAAAATCTATGGTCCCGAATGCGACGTAGTGGAGCTTCACCCTGTAGCCAATGCGCCAACACTTCACTCCATACTGCGGCTGTGGCCAGGCTCTACTTGGTTTACTTCAACCATTATTTACTATTACTATATTAATTATTATGCACCATTCAGGCTAGCAACTCGGAACAGGGACTTTCTTAGAACCATCTACTAGCTGGTTCAAACCGTGTCAAGTGGGTACTAAACATGAAGTGAACATATTTCTGGCTCCTGATTAACCCAAGGGGTGAAAGTACAGCCCTCTGAAACATGTTTTAATAGGTAATAACACTAACATCTTACGATTATTATACACTGGGCTCTATGCTGTTATCTCCACGGAGAGCTGAAAGTTAGCATTAGCCACTGTTGGCTGACCTTTATAGTTCATCTTTTAACAGCTGTCCTCTCATTGTTGGATCTGCACTCCTGAATAACTTCAAAAAGTTGGATGTTGTACTTGTTTATGGTTGATAATGTTCCAAGCATCACAAACTCAATCCTGTTTTGTTTTTTTTTTACAGTGGAAAACTCGCTGAAATATGTAGAGCCACGTAAATATTTGTGCAGAGCCATGTTGAGAAATTTTATGGTAGAAAACCAGCACATTAAAGCTGTTATCTTCAATAAGGTTTCTCAAATTTATTGTCAAGTTCATGAATATATTTTTAGACCAATACATTTTAAGGCTAAAAAACAACAATGTAGCAAATCTTTTGCAGCCTAATTCCGTCTGGAGGGAGCCACACTTGTTTGTGTATTCCAAACTTGCGGACTCATCTGGGTGCCTTGGGCCTAATTTGCCTCATCTTTAATTCCCACTTAATAAGGCTAACATACCTGCAGTGTGAAACTAAACGCTGCAACATTAGCATTACGTGGTTACTGGACGCCGCTGCCTGCTTGATGATCCCCTATGGTAGAGCATTTATGATTAGTACATCTTCCTCAGCACATCTAAATTGGCTCTGTGTATGGATGATTGGGCTGGATCACGACTCCAGGGATTATTAGCAGCCTTTGAACGTGGCACTAGCTGTTACCCGCTACTTCTACATGTCTATGGTTCAGTCGTCGGTTCAAAAATCAGTATGTGATCTATCTTGTATCACTTGTTGTTGACAGTTGCCTGTTTATTTTGGTCTGGCTGTTCCCTTCTCTTTTGCTTATTATCTATGTATGCTGTCCTCTCGGCTTCCAACAATGTGTCGCCACATTGGGCTTCCAGTCTGACAGTCTTCTCTTGCCCAGGGCCAGACAAGCTAAACCCATGTCGTGGGTGGTGAGGCTGCCCTATTTTATGTGTTTCTTTTTTCCTTTGCTAATGGCATTTTGGATCACAACAATGCGAGTACACTGCCAGGGTGTGGTCATGTAAAAAACGAAAGGATTTAAATCTATGGAGTGCTTTGGTGTTAGCGACATAAAGCTAGTTGGATGTGACATATCCCATACATAGCTCGTGCCTGTCCAAGCGCAGAGCTAAGGCTAACAGTGCTACCAGCATAGGCTACAATGCTAAACAGATGTGACTGCTGCACACAATACAGCAGTCATAAGGGAGAGTGGTTGCATGGCTGTGCGAGAGAATCATCAACAGAAATGAAAGGGGTCAAATCAAAAGAAAAGGTGATGTGAAAACCTGCTAACATCAATTTGCTCGTCTTTGGGTTTTGATGCGGTGCGGGTCATTGGTTTGGCGTGTAGACAATGACTCAGCATGAATGTCACTTAAAAATGACAGGTAAAGAACATCAGTCGTGGCCCGACCTGACAAAAATAGCATCAATTGTAACAAGATGGATTAGTGTTGGGTCTAATATTGTTCGCAAACTACCACAATAGGGCAGCAAAATGACTTTGTATATGTCGACTAAAAGCACATTTTAGCCATTCTTTATATTCACAGGGATGGAGTCTACACCAATAATTGTGGCCCATATGTAGGGCACAGCCTGGAAAATGATCATTCCTGGTTTCTATATATCTGTATTTGTATAATGTAGTAGGTTTGATTGAGTGACAGTTTCATTTATTGTCTATAGCTGGTAACAACTCAACCACCAAATCCATATAGGTGCTTGATTTTGGTTCAGATTTCTGTCTAAAAGGATCTACCTTTATTGGTAATGGAATGGAAGATAGCTTTTATTCATTATTAACAAAAATACTGAACCATTAAATGCTCTCATACCATTCTCAATCAACAGATAAACGTGACGATACCTTAAACAATACCTCCCGTATCACCTTAAATACATTATAATGGCACATGTTACACAACCAAAAGGAAATGTTATGTTATGCCCTCAAATTTGTCTGATTTGAAGAACACACCACTCTGCCTCTTTTATATAAAAAACTCTGATAATCAACCCATTGCCTAGCAACAGTGGGCTCCATGGTAACTGAGCAGCATTCTCCCTTCAGTGCTACAAGAGGGGCACGATGATTTACCCAGGCAAGTCTGTGTTTGCTTTTGTTTTCAATGGACAGCACACTCATGAGGCGACAAAAACCAACAAACAGACCAGCGTGAGGAAGGCTATGGCACGTTCCTCCTCATCATCGCATCCAGCCAGCTCTATTGATTATTTGCCTTGTGCCAATCGTGGTCCGAGCACCTACTGTATAGCGAAGTACATAAAAGAAGGCTGTGCTGACAAAGACTAAAGCTGGCTTTGAAAACCATCAACTGGACTACATAAGAGCTGCTACATAAACATGTTGTCATTCACTGGTTGGACACATTGTTCAGTTTGAGTCTTCAGGTGCGGCTACGTCAGACCTTTGCTGCTAAGTGATTCTGAGATCAGCACTGAAACCATACCAACGTGAATCATCTGTCTATAAAGAGACTGAGGGGGGTGTTTTTATATATACAATTGTGCAACAAAATCTTTACATCTACACAGCATTAGAGGTGGTATAGAAAAATGGATCATTGCGACAATAATTGTTGTTTTTCTGATTAAAATTAGAATATAGAATACATGTGAAACTATTATAATGACTCCCAAGTTAATTCTATGGTTCATTCACATTTAAGTTTTGTGCATGACTCAACCAACACATTTGCAGGCTCATTTTTAGTACAGTACAGATACAGTGTTTAAAATATCTGAATATAGTTGAGATAATGAATATATATATGTATGTATTTGTATATTAATTTTTGTTAACATTGCCCGGCCTTATGCACAAGGCTACTGTATGTTGAGAATCTAAAGAAGCCATAGACCCCGGGGCTGAGTGCACCCACGACAGGCCACCGTCAATCAAAGGGCCACCACCAGATAACCAACACATTCACACCTAGATGCACTTAGCAGTTTCCAGTTGAGCGAGCCTGGATGTCGATCGTAGACTGGGAGAGCACTGGAATAGCCACAAGAAAACCATACAGACAAATGACTCAAGGAATTGCCTGCATTTTCATAAAAGTATTTCAATCATCAACTGGTCCATTTATGGGTCCAAAATATCTGTTTCTCTTGCACAATTTGAACTGACTGTGTTTGTTTCTTTCACCCACTGTACTTCAGTTTACTCTCTTCCTCTCTTCCAATAATACAAAGTTGTTCCAGCAGTCCGCTCCAGCAGAATAACCACTAGCCACCTCAACCTCTCCATCTCTTGCTCATCACAACCTGGGGAAGAATTCAACAAAACCTCAATAATATGACTCCCTGGGCGCCGAGCCTCAATGACTAACGCTGGATTTATACTGACTACAAGGCGGGTCTGGTATGTACTTTGAGCGGGGTAATGGCAGATTGCCTGCTACACCAACTACGATAACTGCAATAACTATTTGACCTGTTCCACGTGGGTTCATGCAACAACACGCACTTAATGACCTAAAAACCACCAGATCACTGCGGTATCCAGGAAAAAAGAAACACTTCTTGCAGATTCTTTCTGCAACTCACCTGGACCTGCACTCGCACTCAGTCGAAGTCAGTGTGGCCGGGCGCGTTGATTTTAATGACTTTCTCAATCTTGCGGGACCTGTGCAAGTCCCGATCTGCACCGCACTTGCAGTCAGTGTACACCAGGTGATAACTTCATTTTACAATCAATAATTAATAAATTAGTGGTAATGAAAAAATCCAATATTGTACAAAATATTTTATGAGCAACACATTGATAGAAAAATATGGGTACAAATCATCATCTCCTAAACCTAATACAGAAAAAATACTTGGCCATATAGCAAGTACGAGTATAATTATACATATATATTTTTTTATGTTTTTAAGTTCTTGTTTTTGCTGTGATCTGCGAGATGCATGGGACAAAAATCTTCCACCTACCATCATGGGTCAGTTGCAGAGGCCTTGTATCCCTACGGCAACAATAAAGTCTCCAAACACAAAAGATAACAATACTCTGCCATATATTTTAGATACAATAATGTGTGTACAAAGCAACTCAATTAAATCTAGATGGTGCTAAAGGCATAATATGATTCCCATGGCACGACGGCCCACGCTCCCCGTCACCCCTGTGTGTACTTCTGCGAGAGTCTTATTTGTGTTGACTGTATACGTTGACAACATTCATGCTACAGTGGCCTCTCCTGTAATGACATCATTCTTCATCATCACAGCACAACAACGCAGCCGTGAGTCCGCAGCTCTTAACAGCCATAAGCATGCACAAGCCTCTCCGCTGTGCCGACCGAAGACAACGCGCTAACATCTGTAATTTCTTTTGAATAAGGGAGAATCATTAGGAAGCGTTGCGTGGAGGGAACCGGAGAGAATGATGATGTAAAACAGGGGAGCAGAGGCAGTCCATCACCCACAGTCACCCAGACAGAGGATAAGTAAAGGTGGCCTCTTCTTAGTGTCCTATCCTGTCACAAAGTCTGCAGCTGATATATGGAAGGCAAAGCTAAAAGTCTGCACGTGAACAATGCTTCCACACTTGCATACACATATCTTGTCAGTGAGTTATGAAGCGCACAGCTGTGTTACCTGTGGATATCCCCTCACATGTATCACAGTGGCACAGGGAACATTATTATAAGGCATAGGGGCCAATTCAGAGATTTACATTTGGGGTTTTATCATAAAAAATGGAATAAGAACAATGCATGCTTGGTTGCCTTCTGCATGGGACAAATTATACTCCATTGCGAGAGCCCATTAGGAAAGTTATTTGCTAAAGCAGTGTATAATTCATTTATACAGTCCTGTATGGTTCGATGTATAATTTATTTACTTCCAGGCGTAATTAATTTAGCATGTCACACGTTCACCGCTTTAATCAATGTCATTATTTTCCCCATCTATTTATCATCAGTGAGTTTGTGTGTATTTGGTGGAGGGGGTGATGGCATGTGAAATCCAAGACTTCTTAGAATATATTTACACATAAAGCACTGTATGATAAGCAATGATTTATACGAGGACTCTTCTGATGAATAAATGCTAGCGATCATTTAGTCTGGATCAGTTATACTTTGAGAATACCATAGCCTATTTCAAATATGCACGATGTAAGGTTAAAGGTGCACTATGTAACTTACTTGTACATTTTTATTTATTTATTTTTTATATATAAAACCATGGATATTATATTGAATTTAGTATTGTTGTGTTGCATTCAAAGACCACTGTAGCAATTGTATTTTCTGCAGGAGAAACCGCTGCCACTAATTTGATTTGTACAGCTAGAAATTCTCCAGTTGTGACCACATCGCTGAGTGGGGCTACTTCCTCTGCCTCTAATGCAAACCAACAATAAATCATAAATTCAACACTGTGCAATTAAATGAATGTGTGTGTTTTATGAAGGCTGTTGACACGATATGGCTGTGGTTGTAAATGTTCTCCCTTTAACAAGTTATTCAAATTGCAATTTCTGTATGTCCATAAACAGTCTCAACTCTCTGGTTTGCCCATTCACCTTGGCGAGCATGTTCATCTAAGACTAGATATTTTAGGTTTGTATTTTTTCTTTGACATCAGCTCAATAAGAATTAGTTGCCTACTGCTTTATAAATTGGGGCTACATGAGAAAAAGTGGAACAACAGTTTTGTCAACAATTTTATTCAATGTCATTACTGGTAATTACATAATTGGTTATGATACTTTATCTAATATGCAGTTTAGCTAGAATTGGGTCATAGGATTTGCAGTATAGTTTGTACAAAATTCATTATATGTGTCTGTGTTAGAACAGGGGTGTCCAAACTTTTTTCATCAAGGGTCCCATGTCAAAACACAAACCCAATGGAGGGCCTATCGAGGGCCATAGACGATCAATGCAGTGAATAATTCAAAAATGTGCATTAGGTTAGAATGAGCCATCAGATTGTTATTCATGCTTAGATCCTAGGACACTCTAAATATTTTATATTTGCTTTATCGAGGTAGATTTTCAGAAACTTGCAGTAAAAAGTACTGCTTAAGGCAGGGGTGTCCAAACTATGGCCCGGGGGCCAAATGCGGCCCTCAGTTGAACTGGGCCAATTGAACATAATCAGTACTTTTTTACTGCAAATTTGAGTAATCCTAACAATATAACCTAAATAACATCACACTGCATTGTCATACAAACCTAATATTAATATGTCAAGCCTTATGTAAAGTATGTTAAATGCAGCCACCTTATCCACTGCACTGGCAACTGGTTTGTGGCCCTCCGTGTCAAATATTTTTCAAGATATGGCCCTCATTGAAAAGAGTTTGGGCACCTCTGGCTTAAGATAATACGTCAATTCAACTGGAAGCCTGAGGGCCAAGAAAAATTTGTCTGAGGGCCGCATTTGGCTCCTGCGCTGTAGTATGGGCATGTCTGTGTTTGAATATGTTATGAGACAAATGTAAAGGAATCAAACAAACAGAATATTTTCTCTATTTCTCTATCTATAGTGACTGAAACAACTGTATACATGCCTTTACTGAACCTAATGTATTTGTATGTTTGAGCCTAGTGCAGAGGATGTGTTCAGGAAAACCAAATCACTGACAGAACTCAAATACTCCACCTAGAATCAAAACTATATGATCTGTAATAAGTGCAGCGCCTGATCAGATGATTCCGTTTGGCTGGATGTTTTCGTCTCTGATTATTCACTGTGTTTATCTCTCCCGTGGACTTGTACATGTTTCCTTGTCTGCGTTCTGCACAGTTTTATGTGGAATCCCTCTTTCTACAGCGACTGTTGCAGTTCAGTAATGAGATGGGCTTTTAAGTGTGCTTCCTGGTAGTGGGGCTGACAGGAACTATTTCCAGATGCTGTAAATGACATACTTTCTTCCTTGTTTATCTATGTGAAACAATTGGGTAGTTGCCCTTGGCCCGCCTATCCTGGCCGTCAAGGGCGCGGCTCCCATCAATCAGCTCAGGTGCGAAGTGCCTTAGTGGAGACCTTAGGAGAAGAGAGGTAAAACCGCCCCGTGTGCAGGAAGCCTCACTACTGACCAGGCTTTTTGTACTTTGCAGTCCACCGCGATACATTCTGGTGCAATTCTATCAGCATTTTTCTCCTTCATTTCAAAGTTGCTGAAAACAACACTTTGAATGGGAAGATGAAGTATGTCCCTTCCCCTATCTCACAGCACCCTTGCCCCCTCCACTGCACATACACACCTCATTTAATTCAAATAGAAAATCTAAGTGAAGGGAAAAGGGAAAAACGCCCAGCTCGAGCATTTTCCCTGTGTTTCCTGTGTAATAAATCACCCAGTGCTCTCTCTTCATCAGGATAGATATCACTTGTACATGCCCCCGTATCCATCCTGCCATTCTGACAACACACCGCTGTTTTGCGCTGAATAGGCATTACTGTGAGACTGAATTACGATGCTGCGTGCTCCGGGCCTGTATGCAAAGCAGAGCACTGGTCGACATGTGGCAGCAGCAGACTAAGAGATTGTCCCCTGTATTGCTAAAGTGTCCGGTGGCCTTGAAAGAACTGCCTCTATACATCATGTAATGGCTGCAGCTGCCAGGATGCAGGTAGCCACTGATGTGCTGCCCACATCCATCACCAGTCCTGTTCCCAGGGTCAAATTATCACGCGAGGAGGTAGAGCTGTCTGTCTGCATAGCACTCAACATTTTGTACATTGCATACAGTAAAATGCATTAGGAGCGGAATATAAAGTGATGGTGCTTGATTTCATTAAGTGTCTATTCCAGCCAATGGTTTGAGTCAAGTGGATGCGCGGTTTCATGGCTACATTTACAGCTTTTCCATTACAAACCAGATCAGGCTGCAGCTGGAACGCACATGGGGTCAATGGGAAGTGAGATGAGGAACAGACAAGCAAATATGGCTGGAGGTGGTGGCTGACTGTACAGTTTGATGGCAAGTTAATTGGCACAGAAACAGCGGTGTTACTGTAAGAGATCTCATGTGTGCAGATTATGGACACAAACTGCTGCTAACTGCTGTGCTCTACTCAAGTATCGGGGGTCGTGCTTGTTAGCCAGGCTTGGACATGGGTTACAAAAATAATTCATTCTAACAATACTAATGCTACCACTTTTATAATAACTATTGTGTCGTAATGAACAAAGACTTAAATCATGACGAACAAATAGTTTATTACGAATGATTCAAGCTTAAAAACTACTTCATTAAGGGTTAGTCTTAGAAGTTACAGTATTAAGTAAGTGCGTACCAAGCCTGAATCATTCTTAAAAAACTGCTATTAACTAAAATAACCATCCAAATCTAAATCAGCAAATCTAAAACTCTCTTCCTGTTCGTGCTGCGACAGTGATTGTAAATTGAACACTGGGTTTTGTTTCAATATTAACCCAAGACATTGGCTTTTGCAATGCAGTACTACGATTCAACATATGTATTTAGTCTACAGGTAAAAATGAGTGTTACAAAAGCGGCTGAGTCCCCTGAACCTCCGGGCACACTCACCTCTTTTCATTGGCTTTTATTCTCAGAGGGCCCGGTGTGTGTGAGGCAGTAGGACAGGACATGCTGCCTACAGAGGTGAACATTCATTAAAACACACTGCTCTTACCACCTCTCCAAAGTCATTACCACACACCTTATGATCTGCAGCCCCGTAGACTTTGGAAAATGTGCAGTGCTATGTAGAGCAGCAGACAACACTTCATAAATTACCCTTAGAACAGCAGCTTCTGTAAGATTTGGACAAGATCTTCACTTTTTTGGCCCAGGCTGTTTAAGCGTACGATAACAATATGCTCATCGAAGTGCTGAACTGCAGTTTAGACAATTTAGGATTATGAAATGTTTTATCAAATTAAACAGAATGGCATTTAATATATTAATTGTTGAATCTTATTATGTTAATATAAGTCCCGTTCATACAGGAGTTTTAATGGGTATGTATCCACTGAGGCTGCCAAGACACTGTGTATATCTATATAGAATAGAGCAGGGGTGTCCAAACTTTTTTCACCGAGGGCCGAATACTGAAACATATTTGAAACGGTGGGCCACAAACCAGTGTCGATACAAGGAGTCAAAGTGCATTTAACACAGGTTTGACAGAGACATTGTACCGTTAATAAGACTTGGAAAATTATTTTTAGGTCTGTGTCACTATGCAATGTGATGTTATTCAGGTTATAGAGGTAGAATCTCTTCAGTCTGTAGTAAAAAATACTTCCTGATCAATTGGGCAAGTTTAGGAAGAGGCATGAGGGCCAACAAAAATTGGTCTGAGGGCCACATTTGGCCCCGGGGCCATAGTTTGGACAGCCCTGGAATAGAGCATATGGAACAGCTTCACACATAGGGAAGGTGGTTGAAGTGTCTTGCCCAAGGACACAACAGCATCATGCAATGTTTGGAGCTGGGATTTTTATCACCAACCACTGAATCATTGCCCTCTCCTTTTTACGGTCATCTAATAGTGTTTCCCAACCAGGCGTACAGGAACCAATTACTAGGCAGGACAGTTGTCCCTCACTATAACACAGTTCATCTTTCGCGGCCTCGCTGTTTTGTGGAATGTGTTCTGCGTCCTGATTGGCTAAGGGACTGTAGACCATTGTCCATCAGTCTCCTCTGTGCCATGTCTCCTGTAGAGTACAGAATGTGTTCAGACAAATTTACATAAACGTTGGATCGCAGTGTGTTGTATATTTGCAAGTTTTCTCCCTGAAAAAACCCACAATGTCGATGAAACGTTCTGCACCGACGAATTTCAGAAACGCTTTGGACTTAAAAGTGTTTCTCTGCACGGAGAGGCGAAGGTTTGAACTTTGAGAGTGTTTAAACGTAGTGTTTAAAGAGAGAAATGTGAGAAAATGTTAATGCCTGTGTGAGAAAAGTGTATAAAGTGTGTGGTGAGGGGGATTACAGCTGCAAAACATATAGAATAATTGTAAAAAATAAAGCTGACTACTTCACGGATTTCGCCTATTGCGGATTATTTTTAGAATATAACCTCCGCCATAAACAAGGGACCACTACACTAAATAAATTTCAGTTGTTTAAAAAAGTTAAAGTTTGTTTGTAGTAAATTGTAAGTGCTTAAAATGTCTTGGTGTCTTTGGACATCAATATCATTACATCAACAAGACAATATAATAGTAATAATTGTAATTAAAAAAGTAAACTGATTTTATGTGCCTATAGTTAGGGGGTACACAGAATCTTACTCTATGTAGTCATAAAATTAGAGCACAATCAGGTTAAGAAATTAAATTCTAAAACTACCGTGGAAAGATGGCAGCCTGTTTTTAATTTTTCAGCAACACAAAATTGATCTTGACAGCAGAATTATGACGTAAGCCGTGCTATGTTTGGGTATTGTCAGTTGTTTGTGTGGCTTGACATTAAGAATAAATCCGTCTATGACTACTACAAGCTCATCCCAAAGTCACCATTAGAAAAGTGCTGGCATCAGAATACCCCCCGGACATTGGTCATCTATATTTAGTCTGGGTGCATTTAATGTCACTGCATGCGGCTCACAATGAAGCCTAGTCTTTGAATGTATGTTATATCATGCCACAACCATGACCGAGCGTCAAACCTTCCTTTAAAAACATCAGATAGTGGCATATAGAGATTGGTAACCTTCATGTGCGTTCGATTTGGAGGCTGTGATCGTAAAAGTTGTTCCCATGACGATGACAGTATAAGATTTGAAATATGTTCTCATGAAGGGCAAATGTGGGATTGAGGTCGCACCCATAAAAGTGATTTCATTTGTAGTTCGCATCCGGACATTGCTATACATTTTACAATATTTCTTGTAAAACGTGTAATCTTTTCTTTATGTTAATGCTTCTTGGTTGGATTCAGCGTGGCCAGAAGTAGAGTGCATGTGAGCATACAAGTCATAAATCCACACGATTCCTGTTTAAATGCACAGATCAATAATGATGATAGCATTGGTGAGAGTAAAGCCACCCCCTTTTAAGACCTACCTGGAAGCAATAGTTAAATAATACAACTATGAAATGGTGGAAAGAATGTTGGAGAAATGACTCGTATATAAACTTACATGGGGTATTAACGGCTAACACATAACAGCTGCTATATTGCCAACGTATTGAAAAGTTTCAGTTTCATTTTAGAAGCACCAAGTCTCTTCCCTTTTCTCTACGTGCTAAGTCAGTCCCCCTCCAGAGCACTATTACATTACAATCGATTTGCATTCCGCTAATGAAACTACTGCACATCACATCAGGTTTGTGAAGTTGTAGTGTATTGTTTTGCCTCATGCTTTTGTACATTTATGGGAAATTGTCGCGTGGGATCATAGGTGACATAGACTTATGGGCTGAGCTTTGGATAGGGTTTGAATAGGGTCCTAGAGAGATCACTAAATTACTAAAACATGCATGGTTGACATATAAAACCTCTTCATGTTTTTGATGAGGGAACAACATTACAACATGATAGAAAGCTCCAAAAAGTTACGTAATACACCCTCTTTAAGACTATGAACACGAAAATCATCATAATCAAGACGAAAAAGCAACAAGAAACTACATACCTAGTAATAATAATTCAATAACAAGGTGTGGGATCCAACTTTAAGATGGTAGTACTGGGGTAAATGCTTGTCTCCATCTTCCACAATAAATGTATCTATCTTGTATTTATTCAATTACATATGTGTTTATTCCTAAAAACAAAATCTTATAGTCTTTGAGCGGGTTCCCTCTCCCCAGACTTGACACTTAACTTGGCGTCAGCTGCTTGCGTCCATAAAGCTAGATAAGTTTACTCGAATGTAGACAAAGAAATAACACCTCCACGAAGACAAACCAGACCCTTCAGGTGATAGACCCTCCACTAGAAAAGTTCCATAGTGTATCTTAAACCCACAATACTGGAAATAAAGCTATCATTGAAGTAAGGTTCTTTGCTTTATAAAGGAAAATGGTACCACAAACAACTATTCTGTTCTTGACCCTTTACTGACCTTAAATAAAAATGCAAAACTCCGCTTGCACAGTGCAGTAGATTCTAGTTAATGTCTGTTACGCTCAGTGCATGTATTTGTGCTGTGTAGACGCAAAAGAAGCTGCCATGTGCATTCAAGACAGTGATGGGCGCAGTTTGTAATAGTGGTTTTATAGCCGAGGAAAACAAGTGAGCGAGAAAGTAATCATGCAGATGTGAGATATGCATAGTCCCGAGCTTTCTCAAACGCTGCATGTTCAGAGGAATCTGAGTGCATCCATGCAAGGCTGAACAGATGAGAGGGGAGCTGCGCAGAAGGACGGCCCAATAAACCCTGTACACTTTTGGAGTACAGACGACAGGAGGAAGAAAATAGAGACTATTTTCAAGTACTATGGTCTGCAGAACTGAACTTACACAGTGAGACAGGAGATAGGATGTATATAATATTAAGATGTACAGTTGGCTGGATGGTTCAGGTATGTTGTATTATGGTTGATGCTGAGTTCTATAAAAACACACTTTTAACATTTGACTCTTAAAAGATTTAAACTTTGTTGTTCTAACAAAACAATCTCCATTTATTGTAATGGACTGAGCTCCGCCCAGGCAGACATGTTTGTCAACAAATTTGTCTTTGTAGGAATATTGTGTGTGATTGGTTGTGGTCAGTAGTTGGTGCACATCAGCAGCAGCATTTCCATCAATCAGCCCCAGGGCAGCTGTAGCTACAGGTGTAGCTCTAACCTCAAAGGGATGGGAAGGAAGGATTAATGCGCTGTAAAGCACTTAGAGTCTATACAAATCATCTGTTAGAATAAATACATCTGGTTCACAAACCCTTTTGTTTGCATTCATAACGCGCACTTTCACATGAAGAGCATTTAACATAACATGATACTTGTCCAAAAGATTTTTGAACAACAAAGTCCTGCTTGAATTTTGTATAAGGCAGTGAATTTAAATTCCCAAACGTCCATGAAGAGCTGTGGATGATTTGATTAGTCAGGACCATATGGAGTACCTCACATCCAGGCATATGGTCTAGTCATATGTACAACATACATTTCATGTTAAATTGAATATGCATGAACAGAATGTCGTAACCTTTACTTAATCCAGTCAAAACTTATATTAGGCCCACGCTAGGTACATAGCAGTGTTGTTTAACTGTGCTTATACTGTAAATTAACATAGAGTAGGATACGCAGAGCAAATATAGCATGGATATTTGTTTAGTGTAATATTCATTGTTAGCGGTATGGGTTTCACTAGCTCTGTAGTCTACATAAGGGTAAGCATTAAAATTTCACTTGTTCCCTTCAGCGCTGATCTGCTCCATGCACTAGTTTGGGTGTTGGCAAAGCTGAGAGACACAGTGACTGTTCAGCAGAGGCCAAATGAAAGTGGGTTTGTCCAAAGTGGAGAGCTGAAGGTGGTCAGCACTTGTGTCAGGACAGAAGCAGCTGACTGATGTTGGAGACATCACGATGTGATGAACCACAGCTCCCTGGCCTCAGGCTGAGGCGGAGAGGGAACATTTTGAAAGTTATACAGGATGCACATGGAGCAAAGTCACCGCTCAAGCTTGCATTTTCATGGTATTAGCTGTGAAAATGATGATAGTTGATGTAGGGACATTTGAATATATTCAATATATTGAGTTGAATATATTCAAATGGTCTTAAAATTGAAAGACACAAGGACTATTTGAAACATTTCAAAAGTTATTATGATATCTCTATACAAACAGGGTCAAATTTTTAAAAAGGACAACCTATCCCTTGCCTTCTGAGATACAGTTTTGTCCTATCACTCCAGCAAATGTCTTTGAGAACAGCCAAAGCAAAAGTAACAGTCTGCTCTCTCCTCGCCTTCGCGCCTTCCACTAAAACCTCATGAAAAAATGGCAGCACTCCAAAGAATAGAACAAGACGTAACCTCAACTAAAACATATTTTTACAACCGCTAACGTCACTCTGACACGTTCTGGCACATAAGCCTTCATCAGAGCATCTGTTTTTGGCAGAGCACCGAACCAGACGAAGGTTATATGAGGAGTGCACCTGCTATATGTTTCTCCCTGCTTCCTCTCATCTCCATCAAGTGTTTGTAGCCTGTAGTCTCTGCACTGATGGGTCGCAATCTGTTTCCACAAGACAATAGTGATGTTGTAAAGCTCCTATCTGGGTTCCTGTGTATTTAATTAGAGGAATAAAATGGCCTCTTTACCATAAATAAAAACAATAAAAGCAGGGTTGCCAGTTAGCGTGGGTTGATATCCCCCCAGTGAGTTGTCTTTGAACATGTTTGCTTTGGTTTGTAGGTCTAGTGTGAATTTACATGAAGTGGCATCAGACAGTCTATTGTGTTCCTTGCTCTCATTAAATTAACAACACACTCTGTTAACATGGCCCAAGCTAGAGGGAAAAAAAAACAAAAACAAAAAAAACAGCAGCCCTTGTTTTATCTCTTGTGGCACCAACTGTAATCAGCCATTAGCTATTCTAAACAACATTTTTTTGAGAATAAAAGATTAATGGGGACAATAATACTGGGCAGAAGAGTCTTGTTTAGTGTGTTGTGTTTAAATTAGGATCATAAGCTCACAGTCAGAGATGAGGAGTTGTGACGTCAGCTGTGAGTGGCTTTCCACAGTCCCTGCTACAAATGTTAATATTGACCTAGCATTTCTATATCTGGGCTGAGACACGAGCATTCTATTTGATAAACATTAAATATAGATTGCAATAGAGTAGGCTAACATCTATATGTGCAGTTTTAGGAGAAGCAATAGGCCTAAAAGACACTCACACTCCCAACAATTCCAACAAAATAACGATATCCAAGTAGCTGGTAGGAGGGGCTAATGATGGGTGGATTGATTGCAAATTATTGATATATCTAGACACACAGATTCTCATGCAAAAATATCAATACTTTCTTTAAAAAAAAATGTTTTAATCTAATTTGAATGCATTTAAAATATATTGTTTTTATTTTGTTTATGTGCATGTATATAATTAGTTAGTAGATTAGGTCAAGCTGGGATGGAGTTGAAACAATGACACCCTCCAAACACCAACGTAAAATTCTTCAAAACAAAAATCACTGGTAACGCACTGGTAAGAGCTAACAGCATCTTATAGACTGTAAAAACCAAATGGTAAAATCCTTCTGATGTGTATTTTCTCACAGGTCTTGTATATTCCTTTCAGTTTTGCTTTTCCGTGTGCCTGCCCCTCCAACCAAAGTGCCAGATAAATTCCAAATAATAACATTGTCGTATTAATATCTTATATCTTGTCGACAGAGCTGTAAAGAAAAGGTTTTCAAATGTTAACCAACAGTTTGAGTGTTTAAACGTACCTCCAAAATCAGGTCTTAATCGGATGTCATATCCCTTCAGCAACTTGTCCACAGTGGTCTTGGCCACAGACATTCCTGTGCTTCCAGAGGAGCTGAGGGCACAGACCACAAAATGTTCAGATTATTATTTTTATTTTTTTTCTGTAAAATTCAGTCATTTAAATGCGGCTTTATTTTTCCTTTAAAGAACAACTCCTCTTGCAAGAAGAAAGCCAGGAAATTACAGCATGTACTCTCTGTTCTCCACATTAATGACATGAACGCTACCTTTGAAGAGGAAGCAGTTGCGTCAACATAATGAGGCTTTGACCAAAGAAGAATGGACTCAGCATAATAAATGTCTCCATCAGGGCATCGATTCATCCGACGCTTGAAAGTAAACATCACTTTGTCTCAATGTAAAGTTAAACTTACACAGGCCCAGGGGACATCTACTTCATAGCACCATACCTATTTTGTGAAGAAATGTTAAATGTATTTTGTGTTTTTGTTATGTGATTGTTTTATAGTTTGAAAATAGGCTACAATTTAGATCAAACTAATTATTTGCAGTTGTCAAAAGTTGGGGTTATGTTACAGATTGTTATTCACGATATTGGATGCAAAACTTCCCTGATCCATGCAATCATATTCAAATTGTGAATCAAATAAAAGTACATGGAAACACCTTACTGTTTAATTTTAACATGTATTTACATTTTAAACAACATTCAAATGCTTTCTGTAATGGTTATGTGCATTTATGAATTTCTAAATGATGCTCTTTATTCACTATTTCAGAATGTCTTCCTCATTATATGTTTAAAATACCTCTCCCTCACCTATGCCCATATAATAAGCTGGAGGAGCGTCATCTGCAAAGCATCTTATCAGCGTCCCCTTCTCCATACTCTGTGACGTTTCAAATGCCACTGTTGTTAGTTCACCTATGAGGTAGGAGTCCATCCCTGTGAATGCATGGGGTAGCATTTCAATGAGCTTACACGACCATCCCCTCTCCACGAACCCCCGCTCTCTTTACGCAGGCCATAGACAGACAGTGCCCATGAGAAATGCATAGTCTGGGCCGCTCTGACACCTATAACATTTGCTTCTTGACCCACAGCTCTTCAGAGGCTGCCTGGAGATGTGAGATTTCCGGGTTGGGGTTATGAAGGGTAGTACTGGGGGAGTGGGTTTAAATTGCTCCCCTGGCGGATGGCACGGTTAGCCCCGGGCCCAGTCAGTCAGTGTGGTGGGGGGAAAACACTGTTCAATTAACTCATATGTAACGTGCAGTTGTTTGTCAAGATGGCTAAATCCTGCCTTGAGACACCTGATGCTGAAGGGAATACAGCCTACATATATTAGGGAGCATCATTTGTGAATATGAGTGACACCCCACCCACTCATTTGTAATTTCACTGAAAATAAGTGAGGCATGAATCACTGAACACCTGGTTACTGCAGGCGAGGAAGAAGACCACTATGTGACTATGACTATGTGGGTAAACCAACAACAATAAAAGGTTGTATTGCAGGGGCCAGGGCCAGTAGACAAAATCATGTAGTTTTATTCACATTTTAGACAATGAATCAAGCTATATGAGTGAGGATGACCTGCTGTCGAGTATTATAACAGTGTGTGAATGGCATAAGCTGTGCAAGTGTAGGCTCATAAGTGACAACGATCCTGGGTTGATTGAATAAATCCTATCACGGAACCATCGCCTACTCACCAGTGTATTATATTAGGCTGATAATTAAAGTGTCTCCGTATTCAGTAACCATGGAGACGTTTTTAATATGAGGATAGGTTACATTTTCAATAGCTTTCATATGTTGTGCACGCGCGCGTTGACTTTTACGCACACGTCAGCCACAACAGTCTAATAGAGCGCATATACATCCACATTGCTCCTAATAAGTAGGCCTGGTAGTGCCTTAATGCGATTTGCCACATCTGAGCCTTTCATTGAACGCTAATCAGGTTTATTGGTGTGAAAGGTTTCGCGTCTTTTTCTTACCTTTGAATAAAGCATACGAAGGACAAAGCCGCCAGAGCAGAGAAGATTCCACATAATTTATCTTCTTGACGACCCAACATCTCCACAAATCCGTATGCTAGATATAGTTCATATAATCCAACCAGTCCAGTGGTCCTCCCAAAAACACACAAAATAAAAGTGGCAATCAAAAATAATTGCCTCTAAAGAATGTCCAGTAGACTAGCCTACATCTACGCATGCAGTGTCTTGGGGAAATTGTGGCTCTTTTGCAAACAAACGTGGTAATTGGCCCCCGCTGTTTTTCCTTAGCTATGGAAATCCGTGCAAGTCACATAGCCCCTCGATCAACACCAGAAGATCAGACATCTTGCTGAAAAAACGCGCACACAATACTTTTAAAAGTGATGACAAGTGCTCTCCTGAAAAACACAAACACTGGCATGAATGACTGAGCAGCAGCAGCGGGCAGCGATGATCAAATCGGTGGATACAGTTTCCCAGTCCTAATCTGCAAAAGAGGCATGGTTCCAGCGAGGATAGGGCGCCAGACTACTCCACAACGTGATGCTCTTCAAAGATATCGGTGAGAGCTGGGGACGCTGCCGGACGCAGAGGGAGCGGTGGGCTTCTTCTAAAACACAACAAAACAAATCTTAATTCCCTTTGCCCCCGCTGATGCTGCTGCTGCTGCCGATGATGATGTAGATCAGCGCAAAGTCACTGAGGGGAAAATGCACATTGAAAAAGCACTGGGTAATATCTGATGCAGACGTCAGAGCAGGCTATATCACTCCTCTGTTGAAAAAAAATTAGTTGCCGAGAAATAGGGTATGGATGAGCCCCGACACGGCTGCCCGTGTATGAGAGCGTCAGCTTACCAAACCCAAACATGCAGACCTCTGTGAAGTCCACTTGCTTCGCTGTCAGACGCTAAATGGACGCGCGTCAATGTGCTCCGCTCGCAGCTCCAAACAAATGACACATTCAACAGTCCGCGCGCACGCGAGCAGCAAATCTCAGTCTTTTGTCTGTGGGGTCTACACTACACACAGAGGGTTTGGACTCTGCCGCTGTCCTGGAGCGTGCAGGGGGGCACTAAAGGTGAATTCCTCTGCCACTGCATGTTCTTGGCACAACAGTATCCCTCTGTCCCTTTAGGGTGCCGTCTCTGTGCGCTCTGGGTGTTAAAGTATTTCCTCTACTTCTCCATATTTCTGACTCGCACATTGGCACGCACCCACGCACATTGGCGAGCACGGCACTGTTATTACGCACTGTTTAGATTTGTTTGTTGTTTATTTGTATGATCACGAGCAAACATCCTTGGTGCAAACTGCAACTGCGCGCACATCACAATGCAAGAATCATACAAGCTTGTGTTTTATACAGAGAAGGAGGCTTTCTTCAGGGATCTCTGTGCTGTCCAGTTGCTAAGCAACCCAGCCAGCACTGATGCAGTTGTGGTGTTTCGAAGGCTATGCGCAAAGGCTCATTTAAAGGAGTAGACCCACAGCTGTCACCGATGTGGTGTCAGTGGGACAAAGGCATAGCAACCAGTGCCACGGAGCCACTGCTCGTGCCATCAGTGCAAGCAGCGTTTATATTTCCACACTGTATTTTTATGTTATCATCATGATCATGATCATCACCATCATCGTCTTCATCCTGACAGGGCCATCTCTGTGGGAACACTTCATTATTGATTTTTCCTCCATTTTTCAAACATGTTAATATCTATAGAGCGTCTCTTTGCTGTAAATGACAAAACATCTCATTGGGACCATGAACAATTTGAGTGTGTCTAAACATGACCACATCCAATTTTCTACAAACTTTTTGGACAATTTCAGCAGCTGAGAGCATGTTTACAAAATGAGAAATGACCACTGAGGTACAGAAGAATAATGACCATACCTGTGTTGAAAGAGGACAATGAGCATTATAATTACATGTAGCTGCTCAAACACTGCAGCGTGACTGACCATGACCTGGCCACTGCTGATGGACAGATATATGATAATGTCTGATTGGCTCACACACATCAGATTGCCTCATAAACATGGGCTGTGCACTGCTTCATGGTTGAATCATGCTTTGTTGAACTCTTAAATGATTCTTTAGATGCATTCCAACACATATTAAAGATTGATGAAAATACATTTATTATTCATAAAAAGACACTAAGTCAAAACAAGGACAAAATAGTCCTGTCCATTTCATACATGTTTATGGAATGTGACCAAATATCATCGCAAAATGGCTCAGTTTACCTGTTTTATTGATTGATTGATTGATTGAGTTTGATTGTTTGTTAATTCCGCTTCCATTACAACTGATCACAAAACAAGAGTGTGATAAATATGACTGAAGTATTCTTGAAGCTACACAATATAACATGAAATCCTTTGGGTAGTTATGTCATGAAGCTCCTCCGATACACCGTACAAACAACATGCAACATTTATTCAATGGACATTGAACTTCTGAACTTCTGAAAACACTTATAGTTACAGGAGACCCACATCCACACATCCCCGATATGCTTGTTGGCTTTTAGCTCCATAGGGAAAAGCAAACATCTTAAAATAGTAGTTGCTTAAAATGGTGGGTAATCTGAGAATAGATAGATCCTGGTCATGTTTACTGTGAGATCATATGTCGCCCAAAAGGTTAACTTCAGTTCAGATTATTTCTATGTTGAAGGTTTTTTGAGGTTTGGAGGTCATTCTTCAGTATTGCCATTGTTGATTTGGTATAAATGCCAAGTAGTTTGTTAAATGTTGTTGAAGGCGTTTGCAACTGTTGGAAGAAGTGGAAAATAAACCTCCATGAATGAAATCCACTGGACCATCCATTAGTTAAAGCCAGCCGGCCCACAAGGCCCTGTCATGTGCATGTGTCTTCTTCCTTCATTCATATGTTGCACGTCGTGAGTTACTGGGTTGTGGTCACCATTGCTCTCTTGATACAGATCATTTCACATGGTAATGGGATGCCTTCTAGTTACTTAGTTTTCCTCATATCTGACAAACAACTCAACAAGACATATCTGTCTCCATAGAGGCAAGCAGATGATGCCACAATGCCAAGTTACATGTCAGATCTATGGAGAGGGGATCTAGCTCATAATAATACTGCATGTTTAGTATGCCAGGTATTTTGAGCAATAACACTCCTATAATTGACCAAATGCAAGATGGAAGATCAAACTGCAAGAGCTTCATGGAGACAAACAGGTGGCAGTGAACAGAACACCAGCTGGTCCCTCAGTTACACCTTTCACAAAGAGGGCCTTCTAATGGCATATGTGGGAACACTCCAAACATCTCTGGACACTAGAAATGCAAAACTAGATCAACATTTTGTGTTTGGAGTGTATATATTTACTTTGTTGAATGCACCACATTGTGCACAGTCTCAAAGCATGTAAAGGTGGTTGTGGATGTGAGGAAATGATTTTGATTGTCAATAATGCACTTTGGGTTACAGGTGATGAAAAAAAAGCAGTTACCTGAGAATTATTGAACCTGTCACCTATTGAAACTCAAACCTAGCTTTTTATGCCATCTCTACTTCTAACAGGATTAACAGAGTCTGAGTCAGCCACTTTGTGTGAGTCTATTTTAAAGTGGCTGATTTGAATCCTGACATGTGCTGTGACGTGTATAGAGTTGTGATCACACTGTTGGATCAAAGCTTCACTTTCCCTCTGTGCCATACACCTGACAGAGCTTTGAGAAAATGAAGGTTCAACATCAATGTACAGCCCGCCACTCATTGACCACAATGATGAGAACACATGACACGTTGCTCTAAAGCACTACCTCGAAGCAGGCTACCAAGCAATTGTTGCTATGCTACGGCAGAAAGCCCAATCAAAGAGCAGTGTGTTGCACTGAAGCTGAACTGCACCATGATGTTTCAGATACTCCAGACTAGAGCTGTTTACACTGAAAATGCAGAAAACATGCAAAGGAGAAATGACAGATATAAACTTTGAACAGTTTAATCAAATTCACTTTTATGACAGTTACATGAAATTAATAGGTTATGTTCACATTTTACAATTTGATTATGTCAGCATCACAGTTGGAGGGTAGGGATGAGCATGTCTCTATGGGTGGTTCTCTATTCTTGTACAAAATATCCAAACAGAAAACCCATACATGTTGAGCCATTTATCTTTGAGGATGAAGTTCTGTCAGAATTGATCTGATGGTTACAGATATTTGAAGTACAGTGAAAAAAGAAATTCACCTTGTTTTGCTGTACTGACAGATAAGATATTAAACTTTGTGCCAGTTTCTGTTTCATTTATTGGCCAAGTAATTACAGTTAGGCCTGTCCAATCTCATATGATCTCAGACACAGGGTGGGGCCTGGTTAGTCAACAGGTCCGAGTGGGATTCAATCTGTCGACCTTCCAGTTAGCAAATGGTCACACTCATATGGCTTTTCTACCTTCAAGGCACTTAAAGTGCTTTACATCAAAGAACCACTCACCCATTCATACACACGTTCATACCAGTACAGACTCTAGGGCTGTGGAGTTGAGTGTCTTGTCCAAGACAACAAAACTTTGGGGCTGTGAATGTTTATGTCAAAAGTGGGATTTGAACCACCAACTTTTAGGTCACAGGTCTTAACCATGAACCATGATGTTTATGTTGTTACAAGCCAAATTCAACATAAAGTTTTGACCTGCCCTCCATCTCAAATTTAACCTAGAGTCTCTGTTGAATGTAATGACCTCAAATGGCCAAAACCTACACGTGAAGCCCTATAAAGCAACTCTTGAAGTGGTAATAATAGTAATAGTCAAGACAGTAATAATCTCGAGCCCTTACCAGCTGGTTTCATGCTGGATTGTGTAGTCCAATTTCATTGCTCACCGCCATGTACATAGGCTCCAGCGTAATTGCAAATTAATGAACACGCCGTGATTGACCATAAGCAAGAATGTCTTGGCCCTTGACGTAAATGGAGGAACCATTTAAAAACATTAATCATCAGGATACACACAAAGCCCATTTGAAAGCTGTTCTTCTTGCCTGGGTGAAAAAAAAAATCCCACCTAAACATGTGCTGTGCCACCTCCTGGGGCTTCCTACCTGTTCAACTTGCTGAGGTGAGAAAAGCAAAAGACTCATCACCAGCACTAGCAGCCTGCAGCTAACTGACCTCTGCTAACGTCTAACGCACTCAAATGCATCGCCAGCTCTGAAATCTGCATGGACGACACACAACACTCAATGCTAAAGAGATATTGATGGAGGACACACAGTAAAAAGGGATGTGTAATGGCCAGTGCATTTCATTTGGCACAGATTCAACGAGAAGACCCTTATAGCCTTTTTAAAAACATAAAAAACAGAGCAACGTCATTTTATTCCTCACTTTTTTATCGTATTACGGGCATCATAATTATTCACATCGATGAGTGTAGATGAAAAGAGCCGAGAACGACGATTGGACATCACGTAATGCTAACGGCAACTAGCATGATAACAGTGCACTTTGTCGTTCTTGGAGGATAATAACTCTATAATTAGACTCAGATGGCAGTCTAATTTTGATCCTAAGAGCTATTTTTATAATATATCTTTACTGAGGCAAGAAAAAAATACTTTATTACATGAATAAATCAGGTAGGGTCAATTTTCAGTTGTTTATCTATATGGAAACAACGCAATCATCACTATAGCTATTGTGTTACTTTTACATGTACAAGGCTGTGTTCCCTCTCTATTCCTATAAGCCTGATGTATCTTTTATAATCCACTGTCTTTCAACTGGATAGATCTCTGCACACCATTGATTTATCTTTTATCAACTCTCCCCTCTGCCTGGAAGGTCGACTGCACAGTGGACCATACAGTGTCTTTATTTGCATTTAATGTCTACTTATGTGAGAATTTTCTGAAAGTTTAAGTGCCCCTGTATGATGCATCATTTTTGGCTTGTCTCACTAACACAGAAACAATGGCTGCCAAAAAACGCACCACCAGCGAGCTCTGAAAATATGCACTTGATTCAGAAATAGTAGCGTTTGGTCAAAATAGCACTCTTGTTTCCTCGTTCCCCATCTAGCTGTCTTTACGTGGGATTTCAACGTTACGAGAAAGGGTTAATGAATTCTTCACACAGATAGATATTGCCATGGAAACAGCTGCGTGACTGCTTGCAGCTTGTATACACATAGGAGGGAAAAACAATAGGGCCAAAGATATTTCAAAATTCATTGAGCAGAGGCTATCCAGATATGAATTTGAGACAATTTTATACCCCACAAAGTAACATGAGTGAGCCACCTTGCACCCGTCAGCTTTTCAATTTTTCCTTTCTGAGAATCAAAGGAGAGTGATTGGCATTGGGGGATGTGTCTCCAGTAGCCACAAATGTAATGTATTCAAAAATATGAGGTCCGAATGCAGTGGATGGAATAAACACTCAAATATGTCATTTCTGCTCTAACACTATCCAGACTGAGAATAATTAATTCACAATATGAAACAGACCTTAGGCGATGTGCCTGGCAGTCGAGCTGAGAGAGGAGGAATAGATTGAGGCTTGCTGTTTACAGAAATACAACAAATTCGCTCCACACACAATTATACTTGTCCTTCAGTGATACAAGCTTTGGTGTATTTGTTGATGGGAGGACATCGCACAAAACATGTTCTTGGCATTAGCCATCTCCTCAGTGCAAGTCAGAATGCAGACTGAAATGCTTGGATCTGCAAATATGTCTCTATAGGTAGATTTCTATAGCTTTCACTACAAGAGCCCTTCGAGCAAAATAACTGATTCATAAATATTTTGAAACGAACTGAAAAGCTTTTAGAGACGACTCAGTAATGCAGAGATAGGTGCAGTGAATCTGGCACACTGTGGAGCTAGTAAACAACATCAAATAAATAAATAGACAGCAGGGGACATAATAAATAAGCGTCTGCATTAGTGACAAACCAGCAGAAATGGACGGGCCCGTCTTGTTTCCTTCAGGCTAAAAGGTTGGTGTTCACTGGCAGTGGCTCTTTCCAGGTCTAATCACAAACAGGAATTCTCCCAGGGACCAAACCCCATTCCATCAGCTGGTGTTCTGTCCATTACAACTCATGTCAAATGTCTGCTCCAGTGCTTCACTTCCCAACACTTTGGAATGCCGGAACTGCATGGCAGCGGCAGCTTCCTCTGGGTGGACTCTCCTCTGACGACCACCTGGAGCTAGGATCAAACCACCCACTTTTGGATTTGCAGGCCAATGCTCCCCCACATAAGCACAGATATATTCAGACTTATTTTTACATTTGAAAATTGTATTTATTTAACTGAACATGTGACTCATGAGGGCATCATATAATTTGCTTCCTCAAACTGAACCAACATGATGTAGGAGTGGTTTCAAAGTCTTGCTGCGTTGAATTGAGCGAGCACTATTTCTTCACTGTGGCTAATTAAAAAGAGATGGATTCCACCATCCCCTCCCCACACAGTAGGGCGGTCTGTGGTCAAGAATAATTACACAGCTGTAAGCAGATCATAACCGGATAATATTTTTAGTCATTCCTGGTGGGTTCCAATAGTCCTCTGGGATATTTTAATTGATGAGATAGCCCGTACCTGCCACAGGTTACAAGATTAGGTGACTGTCATATAGCTTATCGCACAGGCACACAGAGGTCAGTCATAAAGCAAATTAGGGGGAGGCTGTGGCTGTGCCAACCAGGTACATGGAGAGATATTATCTTATTTGCCAAATGAGGCATGAATGGACAGTAACATTTTTATTGCTTCATATTACATACCAGGCTTCCATTGTGCATGGCTCTTGGTTTTCTTGCTTGGCTTCTGTTTTCAATTAGAGAAAACAATCAAGTTACAGCAAGACTTAAAATATCCCTTGTGCTCTGTTACACCTTGTAATGGATGATCACACAGTTTTATAAACTTTTCAGTAAAATTATAAACCAAAAAGTAGGTTAAAAAGGACTTGTAAATATTTACTAGAATACAAAAAACATGCAGAAAGGAAAATCTGAGGCAGAAAGTCCTTTTTTTATGTAAAAAACAAGCCTACTTGTTTAGACATGCAGAGGCTTCTTCTTAAGCCCCGAAGAAGACACTGTGTCTCCAAACATTGATGTTCTCTTCAGAGTTTCATGTCAGGTTGTTTGGTTACTGTTTACCAACTTGGTATCACCTGCACCTGCACATCTTCAGTCTACAGTTAGATGCATGCCAGGAAAACTGCACAACTGACCTACAACAATTTATTTTATTTTTTTGAATGCACATAAACCCAGGAACTTCAGCTGAGGTGCTGTGACTTGAATTTCCAAAATTGCATGAGCACATGGCTCATGCATTCAACTGTACAGGCTGAGAAACAGTCTCAAAAATTCAGCATGTGTTTGCACATGTATTCACTCAAAGACTATGACAAAGACAAGTATGTGTCATTTCATTATTTTTGTTTTGGTCCTCTATGTTAAAATGAAAGTAAAAACAAGACAGGAAAATAATATATCAAGAAGAGCATTCTCTGAGTTACCTGAGTGTGTGCCTTATCATAACTAAAGTCTCAAAGGTCTTGTTCCTGCTCCCTCTTCATCTTTCTCCCTTCCTCATCGTCACACGCTGACACTGATTGTGGAGCAGTGTGCCACTGTAGCACTGTCAGCTCTGAGATCCTCCTCACCCACACCTGCACAATAGCAGCTGTGACTGGCTTCAAGTCACATTTTACAGTTTCCTAATTAACAGCTCAACGGGTGAAAAGGGAGCAGCAAAGTATTCCAGTGTATATATGGAAAAGTAATGTGACACAATGCAGAATGACAAGACACGGGGAGCAGCCAGGTCTTGTGATATGACAAGAAGAGGATTTTGAAGGAATTCAGACTTTAGATTTCAATGTAGATGAGACGTGGGCTTTGAAATACAGGGGAATTCTGCGCACCTGGTGAGTTGTGTTGATTCACTTCTATTGATCAAGTGTCCCATCAAGCCACTGCAGATATATTATGGTCATTCTGTGCTATAGGGCAGTAAAATCTTACTTATTACCCCTTTACAGTAATGTGTTCCCCTTATTTATGGCCAGCATTATTTAGCCTGATATTCACTTTTGAATGAGCTCAGACTGTACGGCAGCCTTGAGGCCTCCATGTTTATTGTACATCACAAAGTAGTGGACTTTAATTAAAAAGTACTTCTAGTGCTTTAATTATTATACTCTGAAATCAATACCAAAAAGTGCAGTATGAAAATAAAATGGTTATGAATGTGTTATTACCCCCTGTATTGTAATTTTTTGAATGTAGCTTTGATTAAAGGTGCTCTGTGTAAATGTAACTTTTTTGTGGGGGCTTTTCCAATTACCCCTGTTTTCACAATTTTATTTTGTTAATTGGTGATACATGTAGGTTTTGGCAGAGCTGCACAGTCATTTTTGCACAAATGAAAAAACAATCCCCTAGTGTGATGAGCAGCTATGCTCCAGAGGTGCCGAGAACTGTGCGTCTCTTTATTGTGATGATACTTACAGCGACGTCAGCTCCCACTGGGCACCACAGTTTTCTAAGTCAGCAGACTTCTTTTTTTAATCTAATAGTTTTAGATCAATATTGCATTTTAAAATATCCAAATTCTAACATAATGATCCACAGGTGTCATAGATTGATGATGATCACATTTTTATATAGAGCTTTTCCATCTTCAAAGCACTTCACATCAAAGAACCACTGACACATTCACACACCAGTATACGCAGACATTTATGGTGAGATGGGTTAAGTGTCTGCCTAAGGACACAACAACAGCATTCATCTGTGGGAGGTGGAATTGCACCGCCAACCTGTGGGTCAGTGGACTGCTCAACCAATGATGTTTTTATGTAGGATTCAAACCACCAGCCATCAGATCAATGGACACACACTCTGCCAACGGAGCTATTACCGTCCCAGTAGATTATAACTATACAGCAGACTCGAGTACAATATGTCTTCTTTAAAAACTTACATTCTCTTATTCACCTCTCTCTTGACCTGTGACTTACCCTGGTGGCATGTCCTGCTCGTCTGCTATGGAACTAGGTAAGTTTAAATACTGTGGAATATTCCAGACAAGGCAACACAATCTCCATGGAGACAAAAATATGGTGGGCACTCCCTGAGAAAAGTTACACAGTGCATCTTTAAAAGTTGAAACTTAATAAATGAGCTTCGGCATAACACTCGGACATTACTGCTTCTTGTACATGCCAATTTGACAATCAACTACATAAATACAGTTTTAATGATAGCATTATTTATTGCTTTTACGCTTGAAACTTTCTCTGACAATCGGGAATTACGCAGTTTGCAAATATTTTTTTTTTTATATTTTGTTACCAGCTGCCACTGAATTATCTACAAATGCTATTTTTTTAGCTGGTTATAGCAACTGCAAGGAAGCCAACATCTTGAATAACGCCTTTTTTTTTTCACGGGTGCTCCCAATTCTTCCTTGGCTCTGATTTGAATGTGATGAGGAGTCTCTCTCTTCTTCCACAGAAGGCGTACAGCAGACTGACTGTTTTGGCCCAGTGTCTGTTAGCAGGCCTGCCCACGCTTCTGAACAAGGTCTGGGCATCTCCAAATCACTGCGCTGGACAGATAAATGGGCCCTCCCACACACTCAGAACCAGCACCACTCCAGACATGCTACTGTATTTTATGACTGTTTGACCTGCTGCAGAGGTCAACAGAGAGAACCAGGGGGCTTGCACAGTAATAGTATACAGAGTCGTGCCATGTAACTATCTGTTTCATGGGGGATGGAGCAGAACTGACAGTGGTGGGCCAGTGCAGCAGATGGCTTTCACATAATGACCCACCAAAAGTTACAAGCACAAAATTCAGAGACAGCCTGAGGGCCAAGCTCCAGGCAGAATAAAAAACATATTCAGTCACCTCCATTTTGACACAGATAATTGTCTTTATCATGCCCATGTCATAAATTTAAAGTGCAAACCAGGACTCCCCCAATGATAATGTAATTCAGCAATAGTGAGACAAATGTCAAGGCAATGTGTGACGTGCGTAAAGAACAATGATTGACGGTCACATTTTTATACAGCGCTTTTCCACCTTCAACGCACTCAAAGCACTTTACATCAAGGAACTACTCACCCATTCACACACACATTCATACATCAGTGGAGGTGAGGTGGGTTAAGTATCATGCTCAAGGACACAATGACAGTATTCATCTGTGGAAGGTAGAATCACACCACCAACTTGTAGCTCAGTGGCTCTGAACCCTCTTCCAATGATGTTTATGTTGACAACGGGATTACAACCACTGATCAGAGGTCCACTCTAACCACTCTACTACTACTGTCGCCCAACTGTTACCTATTTTGTTATAAGACTTAAAATCAATAGCATTTAGATGTGATGTTAGCTAATTATCGGAAATGGGTTACAGTCTGTTTCATTCTGCTGTCGCCTCCATTCTGGAAATTTGGAAATTTCTGATGACACTGCATTTTACAGGGTTTATACGTTCACATTATGACCAGCTTGAGGAGTAGCAATAATGTTCCAGAACCATTAATAAGCCATTAACAAGGTGTCTATATGATTGGTTAGGATGGCAGAGATTTGAGGTGGCAGAACGCAAACATCCTTCTTCTCATAATCTATATGGGAGTGTTGATGGTGCTATACATCAGTGCTGTGGACCCGGACCCAATCCCTTAAATCACACAGGTAGTAGAGGCGTGTGATGAACAACAATATGCTGTGTCTCTCTCATATTTCACGGAGCTGATGGAGGGAGGAGTGGCTCAGGTGCCAATTTCAGACAGGAAGTCCTCGCTGATGGGAATATTGCTGGCTATATATAGTATTGACAAGAACAGAATTGACTTTTTACACTTGGAATATACATAAATAAGACCGTTAGGACCATCTGCTCAGGTTTTCACCCCACACTCAATGTAGAAATTTGGACTAGCTTCTTCTGTTTGATTGCACATGGTCCTAAATGTCCATTATCTGTACTTTCTTTACATGGCTAACAAAAATAAAACTAGAATAATCAGACAGTCCATTAATTAGCTGTGATTTCGAATCCCACTCATGACATAAAACATCATCGGGCATTGAATAAAACCACAGTAGTAGTAGTGGGAGTTGTGGCCAGTCAGTTTGATTGTAACAGTACTGAGAATCCCATGAGTAATATTATCACCTATTTGCCACTTCTTTTACACTTTAAAGTCTAGTGTTGAGACGCCATCTGTACTACTCAGATTGTACCAGCCAAAAACAACAAATAAGCGTCATCTGGCTTGAAAAATCGCAATTTGAGCATCTAACGCCTTGTAGAGACTGTGAATGAATGAGTGATAAGGAAGTGTTACAAATCAGCCTTGCTCGGTTCTTTCCTCAAGTTGGATGGTTTAGTGTCTAAAAGAAACATAAGTACTTTTTTTTTCTTTTTTTATCATTACAGAATTATACAGAATATTAATTTAGAATGTAAACGTAAAATGCAAACATCAAATTAAGATTCAGATCAGTTTTTTAACACGAAAAAGTTGAGAAGAAAAGTACAAAGATACAGAAAGTAACAGTGTACAATAGAATACCTCTATCAATGTCATCAACACAGAACATTCCATCCAAAAGTTCAGGCACTTCAAACCTCCATTTCACAAAATGAAAATGTTGTCATTTATTTCTATTCGTCTACTTTAATCATTACTATTGTGCAATCCAGACACGTTCTAGCCCTTGTTTGCATTATGTCTGTCAGGTAACAGTTTGGAATTACCTCTGTGAATGTCATATCTGCTGCTGTCCAACCGGAAAGTAAAATTTTAAAACAAGGTGAGATTTTTTGTAAAATCCTAAATATAATTATGTTAACGAATGAGAAGTTTATACAGTATGTCATATGCAAGTAAGACCAATAAGTGTTTAAGTGAAACGTAACCACTGTTGTTTAGACCAGTGCACCACTTCCACTGTTGACATTTCTGTATGGATTCTTGCTTTCTTTGCTCTGCTGCTTTGTTAATGAGCAGGATCTCATCACTTAGCAGCTTCTAGGGCTAATAGAATTAAGCCGTTACTTTGAAATGGTCTCAGAGACACATGCACACATTCATATTTTCCACTGGAAACGTATTACTGCTATTTGTAAGCATCAGTTTTCTTGCAATGAACTGAATTGCTTTTAGTGCAATGGGAATTACACTCCACAGGCTTTCATTAAAATCATCTGTCACTCTGCTAACTGTTGGCTCTGCAGTTATAGGCCATGTTCACAACATTCAGTGATGTCATAATATAAAATGGACGGCATGGGTATGGGTTTTACGCTCCTGTTTTTCTTCTTCCACTTATCCGGGCCAAGTTTACCTGGTCAGGAGTCTGAGCAGGGACTTCCAGATTTCCATCACAGACACTCGCTCCATCTCCTCTGGGGGGACCTGAGGTGTTCCCAGGCCAGCCAAGAGACAGTCCCTTCAGCGTGTACTGGGTCTGTCCCGGTGGAACATGCCTAGAATGCCTCTTGTTACCCAAAGTTTATGACCCTTAGATGAGGGTAGGAACATACAGAAAACAGTAGATGGTAAAGTCAAAGTATGTCCAAAACAGCTCTTTCTTATTAAATCATTTTATTTTTAGGAACATGATACAAATAATAGACAAATGGTCGTCATAATATATTACATTTAGCAGCTAAATGAATGGAGGCCTGACCTTTACAACCCAAGCAACTGCTGTAATGTCCACGCCTCATTGGTCCCACTGTTTGTAAATGATCAATAAATAGATATGGTGATGGAGAGGGAGAGGAGGCTCCTGTTGTCCGCTGAATCTTTACAATTGAATTATTTGGCTTTAACCATGTTGGTGATAATGCATTACTACTTAATTAGAACAGTGGAGCATGTCTTAAACTGCTCTTGTGATGTACAATCGGAGCTGCTTTCCGTGTCTGTGCTGCTGGTGCCACCGGGGATTTCCATGGGAGCAATCCGGGTTAAATTCCCTCTTAGCAGCCCCGTGGTGGGTCTGAAGAAGCCGTTGGAAGAATCCTCCATCCACATAAGTTTCCTGCCTTCCACATGTTAAATATTGACTCGTGCTTGTATGCATGTACCTTTAGGCGTGTTGGAGATTGAGTCGCCATCCAAACTACAGAGTCCCATTAGGAACAGCTGCCAAGGTCACACTGGGGGAGAAACTCTCTCTGTGTGTGTGTATGTGGTGGGCTTCAGCTAAGGGACCTGGAACCTCTCAAAACAGCTGTGCCTCTCTGTTCAATGAGTTGTCCTAACTCACATGACTACATTACCCAGGTAGTAGTAGTTAATCTTCATCTAATTCTAACCCTAAATGAATCCACTAATTTAAATGTTGTACAGAACATATGTGTTGGGAAGGATACTCTGAAATATTCTGTTATTCTTAGTTACAAACTGAATACCAATCAGAGTATGTTTTCTGAATACTGTAATTAGAGTTTCTTTATTGACCTTATTCCGCCCCGCCAACTTTTGCCATACATTTGAGTAAACTCCTTTTTTTGCGGTGGCACTTCCAGTTAAGTTCGAATCACACTCATTTCAATGGAGAATTTGGGTTCATGTACATCAATAAGTCAACATTGCAGCGGTTTTCTGAGTTACAGATTACACAAGTGCAGTAAGCAGTGTAATCTGTTTTTTGTTGCAGTTTGAAGCCTAAATGACTGGCTGTTATCTGAATACTACCAAATGAAACCATAAAAATACAGTTATTCAAAATCTGTACTCTGAACATTTATTTTCAGTATACATATTTAGTTACTTCCGAACATTGTCTATATGCAGAGGTCAGTTGTTTAATGATTTAGTAAGAATTAAACCCGTTATGTATAAACTGGAAGTCAATATTACAGATATTACACATGAGTGACCGGCCTGTCTACCCTCACTGCCATACTCTGAGATGGCTGAGTGTTGAATTAAGCTCACTTGAAGCCTGATTATGCATTCTTCCGTAATGCAGCCTTCAGTGGCCACTAATTTAGAAGCACTATCTTCCCCAGGGCTTATTTCTGCTTTGCTTGGTACATATGAATTCCCATATAGATGATTCACCTCATTTTCCACAGGCACAGAGCTATGGACCCATGAGGCAGGTTGTGTGGGGTCAGAAGTGGTCAGTCCATATTTTTGGTGAGCTTATACACAACTGACCCAAAAAGTAGAGGGGGTTACAGCGATCCCTCGGTGTCAAGCCAAATGTAAACTATCTGTCAACCCAAATGTGCACGGCTCAGTGTTCTACATGCAGAGACCTGAGGGAGAGCGCTCTCACGGACACTACTGTATCAGGCAAAAAGACAAAAGGCGGCTGGAAGCAAATGGATTGTGTGCAATCAGTGTGAACACAAGAGCAGAGATTTGGAGGAAATTACTACTGCAGGTTGAGGAGGAGGTCTGAGATGGGATTCACTTTAAAGGGGCAGAGCTGTGGGAGTTTAAATGGGAAACCTACTGCACGCAATCACTGCATAGACCGTGAATGTATAACTTAAGATTTATCACAGATTTTGCCCACCAGTCCACAAACATATGGATCCTATAAATATATGCAAATATTAGGTTCTGTCAGTGTTTCAAGTCAAATCCAAGAAACATCTCCAATCACCCAAGGGCGTCACCCGAAGCAGCAAAGAGCAGATCACAATATACACAGTATACAGCATTGTACAGTTAATAGATTTATAAATTCAAATTCACAAACTTTACTTTAATGCAAATTATGCATATGTGCACTGCAGACAAATTGTGTAATTTACATTAAACAAAGTGTTTTATGTACATTAAAATAATGGTGGTATAATTACACATGAATAGTATAGTAAATAATTCAATTTCTTTTTAAATTGTATTTTTTGTACATAAGTTAATTTTAGATTTTTAAATATTCCAGCCTTCACATTCAGACCTCATGTTGGTGCTTGCATAAACTGCTAGACAGGTCATGATAACTTGTTGTCCTCCATAATTAATGGTTAACATTACTGTACCATCCACATGGTCCCTGATTAGTCATGCCCGCTGCATGTCCCTTTACGACATGCATAAATATATATAGAATTTGTCTTTCATTATTTCAATGGGCTCTAAGGGTTTCAGCATACTGTTATGTGCAACATTTTGAGGACTTTTCCTCCATTCAAAATATACTATTTTACATGTTTTATTGTTAATCAGTCGGCTGTTATAGATAACGTGCTGTTATTTACACTTTGTAGCATAACAGCTATCGGCCTTAAATCTCCAGCAGAGGCCGATATTTAGTTTGGCCGACCAGCTGCTTTTATATGCATAAAGAGTATACGCATAAAGCTTTATTTAAACATTTCAGCCCAGAGAGGGTGCTGTAAAATGTGACTCTCCATCTCCATCCATTTTCTTCCCCTTTATCTGGGGCCAGGTGGCAGAAGCAGCAGTTTCAGCAGGGAGGCCCAGACTACCCTCTCCACAAACACTTCATACAGTTCTTCTGGGAGGATCCTGAAGCATTCCTAGGCCAGCCGAGAGACATAGGCCCTCCTGCATGTACTGGCTGTTTCCCGGAGCCTCCTCCCGGCGGGAAATGCCCAGAACACCCCCCTAGGGAGGCATCCAGGAGCCATCCTGAACAGATGCATGAGCTACCTCAGCTGGCTCTTCTCAATGTGAAGGAGCAGCGGCTCTACTCTGAGCTCTGAGGAAATTCATTTCAACTGCTTGTATCTACGATCTTGTTCTTTCAGCCATTAACCAGAGCTCATGACCATAGGTGAGGGTAGGATGTAGACTGACCGGTAAATCGAGAGCTTTGGCTTTTGACTCAGCTCCTTCTTTACCACAACTGTCCAGTACAGTCCTGTTGTGACTCCCTCTTATCCAGTTTGCTGTAAAACAAGGTCAGGGATGGGTTGTACTCAATTCAAATTAGATATTTTGGATAATATTTCCAAAATCTGCCCCACATATCGGCCCAAAAATGTCAGCCCAAAAATATCAGTAGAGCTTATTGGCCATCAGTTTGTAAATCCTAAACAATCAGTATCAGCATCGGCCATGGAAAAACCCATATCAGTTGATGGCTAATTGCTATGGCAGCATCATTCTGAAAGCCATGGATAGTTTTACTTGGCCATAACACATAGACTCGTGCTTGAGAGTCCATCTCCTTCACATGTGTTCTCAGTGTACAGCGTGGCCTATCTGGCCTGTCCCTGGAGTACACTCTGGTTATTTGTGTGTGAAGATCTCGTGGAGGTGCATGAAATGTGCCACATTTGTTGCCTTGTGATCTCATCTGACAGAGCTGTGAAAAAGTGGTGGTGACAAAACAGTGCTGATTTGTGCAGATGTGCATAGTCCTGAGGGAAGCCCGTTGCACGCGCGCTTCATTGATTTCCCGACTGAGGGTAACTGCGAAACCAAGAGGTCAGCACCCACTGCCCTTGTCCTCCTATTCACCCATTTAGGAGAATAGGATGTATCCAGCTAAGTGGAATATCACATTGTCCACACATGTCAATGCCCATGTTCCTATGAAGCATAAGTGAATGAACAACGCGGCGAGACACAGAGATAGATCGCTGTAATTCCGATAAGTAACCTTGGACACTCTGGTTAGGCCTACTCCAGTGCGGTAAAGCTATTGGTTTTTCTCTACTTCTTGTAAAGCACATTAGAAGCCACTACATCACACTGTCAGCTCACGAGTGGCATGCTACTGTCTCCATGCACATTCATCATGCCATTACACAGAGAGAGAGGAGGGCAAAGGCAAAAAAGAAAAATATGATTTCAACAGCAGTGGGAATTCATTTGGGATGTCAAGGCCAAAACATGAAGAGCTGCTCACTGGGCCAGTAGTGCAATATCATCCTATATTCCATCATTGTCGTTTCCCGGTTTAAAATCATCCATCTGTCTCGCTTGCAAAAAAAACTTAGTGCATATAGTCTTTTATTTTCTACATTCAGCATTATTGGTATGTTCCCAAAGCGCTTTATGTGCAGAAGGGAGAAATTGCATACAGTAATCGGTTTAAAATAGATCGGCGCTACATAATGTAAGGATGCATTTTTATTACATTTTATTATCTTTTTTCTGCTTAGGAGATTTGTTTTGTGTGCAAAGTGCTGACGTGCCCTCCTCCATTCTGAGTGCTCTTGTAGGATTGTGAAGCTGAAAGACAGGATTGATTTATAAATCTACCTCCTTGGGCCTGGAGGTATTGATAGACCACTCGTCACACCGCATCTTATTGCTGATATTGATGGCGTTGTATTTCACAGAGGGGAGGGGCCAGGAGGGTTCTGGGAGCATGATCTTAGAATCTGTCATTCACTGCATGTCAAGAGGCCACATGCAGACCTTGACCGCAACACTGAGACCTGACCTGTCTGGGTTAAATCAGGGAGATAACAAGGCCTGTTTAATATCTGGAAACCTTAAGATGGTTTATAGTTTTATTTAACCAGCTCCAGTCCATAGATTTATGTAGGACATTATAACTTCAAAATGCCTTTTTCTCCCATAGAGACAGAACTATTACCCCTTAATATAGCACCTATACCACACTTTGCATTTTAACACTGAGGGATTTGTTTGTTTGCCTGATTTATTAAAGTTTTAACTAAAAAGAAAACAGGCAAAATATGATTTTTACTAAAATTTTACTCAAATTAGCTGAAAGAGTAAAAAAAACTAAATAAATAAAAATCCGCTTTTGTATCTAACATGTCACCAAAATCAAATGGCTCCATCCATTTATTTATGTTCCAAATATGTGCAATGGGCATTTTACAGATAAAAAGCCACATTTATGAAAACATTACATCATAATCTTGTGATACATGTTTTCCTATTTCTCCTATTCAACTGCAGTATCTCGTTTTAATATTTTATGTTTGGTTCAGTTAATACAAAACATCTGCATTAAAATCACATGGTTCCTACAGTGGTTTGTTTATAGAATCTCTTTTTAGTACCTTAAAGCGTCTACATTACCATTGCATACCTCTTGGTGGGTTTTTCTGGAAATGGCTTGGATGGCATTGGCAGGAAGTTCAAAATTTCTCCAATAATATGTAATTAACAATTTATATAGAAAAAGACTGTGATATTTTGAAGGGTGTTCATCATAGGCATTAACATTTTGTATTCTTAGTATGTTGTCTGTATGTAAAAGTATCTTCTCTGTCAAGGGAGACAAAGATGAGTTCACTTTTCTACTAAAAATAAAATCATCCACTCACCTATTGCACTTTGGAATAACAGCTTCTACCCGGCGTTCCATAATTGCATACAAATACATGTATATTTATAAGCCCCTGTGTGTGCATGTGTGTTGGTGTGTGTTCATGTGTCGGCGTGTGTTGGGGTGTGTTGGGGTGTGTGTGTCGGTGTGTGTTTGTGTGTCGGTGCGTGTGTGTCGGTGTGTGTTTGTGTGTCGGTGTGCTCAGCAGGCTCTGTGCTTATTTTGAGTAATGGAAACCGCATGACAGGGCCAGCACTGCGACTATTTAGCACCTCTGTTAATGTTTGTGTTGGCATGCGTGGGACAGCTCTGGAAGTGTGACAGGTGAAACCTCCACCTGTGCCCGCTGGGTGCACCTGCTCCCTCGCTGGCAGGTGACGCATGGGGGGCCGGCTGTTGCTCTGGGTTACGGGTACACGGGCACAAGATTTTCCTTTCGGGCCAATCTGGATGGCCGTGGGTGAGCACTTAGTTCCTGGGGGCTCCCGGCATCTGTCAGCGCTTATGGACTGGCACAATGTAGCAACATGTAATTAAAAGACAACAGCTCAACGTAGCATGCAGTAGGTTATATACTTGACTAAGGAGGGAGTTCTCAAGTGAACTATTGGCATGGAAGAAAAGCAATATTTTCTATAATATTGCAGTATTATCATTGGTGTCAGAATAATCTCTGCTTATGGACAAAAAGGGTTTAAAGTTATATGGAGTATCATTTCTAAAACATAACATGGCATTCTTACTCAAAGTGTATGTACGGGGGGAAAAAAAGCACAAACTTCCTCCTCAAATTTATTTTTTCCCCAAAAAAATCTTTTCTGCCATGGACCAGTCAAAAGAGGAATTACTTCGACAAACCCCCAAATATATTCAACTTTGTCAATATGACCTACTCCCATTTTATAGGCAACATTTATTTATTTTTCCAGATGAAATACTGAGCCAGTACATACAAATGCTGCTATGTATAATCCAGTCCACACCGTATGCAGTTTATTGGCACTCACACACGTTTTCTTGGCCTACATGTAAACAGCACACAGTCATCATCAGTGCCATACATGTGCTTTGATTCCTCTGTATTAACTCCGAGGATCACATGAATGCCAGAGTATTCCTGTCTGCTCCGTATGTTTTATGTTCTCCTGTGAGCGAGTGAGCCCCCACCCCCTCTACCCTCCGTGTAGGTACCATTATAGCTCCTGACTGTTCTCCCTCCACCGCTCTACATGTGTGCCTGTAATGCCACACTCCCTGCATATGTTTGGTCTGCTTTTTCCATGTGACTCCAATCCAAGGAAGGAATCCCGCATCCTCAAGATATACTTTTTTTCCCCCTTAGCTTGCAACCACTGATAAGACATTTATGGTGAAGATATGTGTAATAGCTGAAAAATACCAAATTTAGTTTTTGGTCAGGGTAATGTGGAGTAATAGACTTCGATTAGATTAGATGGCAGGAATACACGAATAAAAGAAAATACATCAAAATAATCAACTTCTGGTAGATGAAAAACTGCAGTTGTCTGTGTGTCAAAATGATCACTGAAAGTTCATCTCACATCTAAGATTGTTGTGAGTAATGAAAATCAGATACTAATTGATACTAAAACTAGTATTGAAACTAAATACTCATTTAAGCAGGTATCAGTACTAAAAAGTCACATTCACAGGACAAAAATGAACTTTTCCTGAATGATCGAGAGCTGTATCAGAACAAGACACACAGACTAGTATACGCCCATGGACCACTATGAACCTACTGGACGACTGAGTAATTACACATATTTAAGGCCTCAGTAATACAAAAGAAAGTACTATGGTTTAATGTTGACACACATTCACATTCTGTTGTCTAAATAAAGATTATCATTCTGGTATTGGCGCTGATACTGAGTATGGAGTCTATTCCTTAGTATCAAAATCGAGTTTGAATTGTTAGTATTTTTGCATTTTTATATTTAGCCATAAACAAGATGAAGCAGTTGAGCAGGAGTTTCACTGTGGTATATTGCAGTTTGAGACTTGGGAGGATGCCAGTCAATTTGCATATCTCAGCAAGACTCTGTAAAAAGTGGGGAAAAATGGGGAAACCCCCTTCAAAAGAGCTTTTTTTTTTTTTTTTTTTTTTTTACATTTTTTGCTCTCATGAAAGTGAGCCTCACAGTGGCAGCAAAATGCAACAGCATCAGAGTTTTAGTGCCAGAATTACTCTAACTGCACATCCATTGGCTGAGAGCTTGAAAAACAGCTCAATCGTGCTCCTATAGGGGGAGGGGGATCAGAGCGTGCACGAGGAGAGGAAAATCCAAGAGCTCCTCAATGGTTCTGGACAAGAACACAATTAAAGATGGACACTGGTGGGTCTGATAATGAAATCTGACAGACAGGTGGAGGGATGATAACTAGACAATCAGATGCTATATGTTGCCATGGAGATGAGCAAGTCTCTCAAGTCTCGTCATTTTCCTGACTCCTCCCGTGAATGCAGGGTTAAAAATAGACACGGCAGAGAACAAAGAGCTATTTTAAAAAAGAAGAGAGAAGATGAGAAAAGAGTGACTTTTTCTCTTGGTGTTTGAGGTGTGGAGGTGTGAAGAGAGATGAGGATGAGAGGCACTGGTCAAATGGAGGTGCAGTGTGAGTGGCAGGCGCCTACACAGGAAATCCCATCATTACCATGTGGCATTATTAAAGCTGCAGCAGGTCTTAGTGACAGCAGCTTCGGTCCAGAGGCTGTCATGTTGTCCGTCACTGCGATTAGCCCATTGATTAGTGATTGATTTGGGTTGTTCTTTTTCTGTTCTGTTTTTTGTCATTTACATTTTCCCCTTTATAATATTCAACTTATACAAAACCTCTTTTGTTGCAAAAAAACCCCAAAAAACCCCAAAACATTTACATAAACATAATTACTAAGTTTAAATCGTCTATGGAAATTTATTATGTTGATCCAAGTCAAACACCATGTAACTTTTCTGGTCGGTCCAACACCTGCTTGTGTCCATGGAAATGGTATTGCTTTGCGTAGAATGTACTGCAGTATCTTTTCAATCACTATAGAGAAAACAGAGGATGCTACCAAGCCAAGTTACAGGTCAGATCTGTGGAGAAGTGAGCCTCACAGTATTTAGTATTATTTTATAATGTGTTTGCTTTTGAACCTTATACAAAGATGTAATGATTTGATACCATTATGAACCAGAGCAGATGTTGTATGCCTATGTTATGGGCGAAACAGAGACATTTCAACCTATTCTTGGTCTTATCTGTGACAGCTCACTGATCACTGGGAGCCCTGGGAGACAGGCACACACCACATCATCAGTGGAATCGATCAGCTCCATCCAAACGTGTGCGGCTATGTGTGCGATGAGAAAGAAACAAGAGGGACTCAGCTCTACCTGCATGGGATTCATTTAAAGGACGACATTATCTCGGAGTGAATTCCCAGATATGATGTCACAGGGTCGGGAACTGAATGAGCCTCCTTGAGAGAAGCAGCATGACGTAAGCACAGTGACTATCTGTACTGATTACGGTACACATAAATAGTGGGATTAATGAACAGCATGTACTGTAAATACACTGGGTTTATCTCACAGCTAGCTTCCATCCATAGTCCAAGGTTCCAGGTTGGACATACAGGTCACCAGGGGCTTACTGTCCATGTCTGGGTGGGTTCCTCCATCAACCCAAAACATGCACCATAGATAAAATCCTCTGGCTAATGTACTCCCTCCAAAACTAGCTCAAGACCTGGTGATGGGTTCTTGGGCGTGCACTGTGGGTCCCAATGCTCCTGCTAGCTTGGGTCAATGTTATTCAAATATGGGTCAAATGCAGTGGAAAAAATTCCCTATGGGTAAGTGTATCTTAACAGAATTTCAATTAAAAACAAATTCCCAGATTAGCTTTGCGCCCTCTGTTACAATGAACTATCCTATAATCAATCATATAGTATCATAAGTGAATAAATGAGATAATCATAAGCACTCACTTCTCTCTCTCTGCACTATATTTCCAGCCATCAATATGAGAGTTCTAAAATGAAAGTAGGTTTAGTGTGTGGACCCAGGGGACTGCAGGGTCCAGAGAGAGACCCAGAGAGTGGCAGCTGGCCCAGGCTAACAGGACAAGCTCTGATAGGACAACCCCATCTGCTGCTCTGGTTTCTGCACCGTCCCACTGCAAACCTCTGGCACTGAGGGAAGCGCCCTGAGAGCCCCGCTGTGCGCCTGCCTCTTCTTCTCATCAGATTATTTACAGAGACAGTCCTAGTTGTCTGGAAAAGTGACAGCACAAGTTGAAGCAGCAACATGAGAAACACAACACTGCAGCTGCAAACCCAAACTGAGCGCTGGAGTCATAGTGGACACATTAGCCACATTAGCTCATGCACTATTTGTTCTGGTCACTTAGCTTTTCTATTTTTGTGCAATATTAAACTAAAGTCTACAGATGTTCTACAATAACTGATGTTCATTTAAAGCGCAGATATGATATTATTTTCTGATCTATGTTTTAATGCTGTTTCCTCATCACAAACATACATGGGGTATTTTGTTTCATGGGTTTTGTTTCATTCACATATGTTTAACCTTTTACGTTTTTGTTCTCTTCTCTCGAACAGAAACCACTCAGCTCCACCTTGTGATGTCATGCAGTAATACAGGAAGTGCTTGTCTGTGTTTTAAACTCCATAAACCTTTGTTAGAAACATTTGGATACTTTCATCCCTGGAATTGCCAATCTATGCTAAACAAAAGGCAAAAGGAGCTGTTAATTTGAAATCTATCACTTCATGACATCATAAGGTGAAACAGAGCATTTTAAGTTTTGGAGATCTAGACAGACTAATAATAAAGTTTTACTCAAACATGCGTGAATCAAACAAAACACAACTTCAGGTTTGTTTTTGAGGTGGTAACAACATTATAACAAAACTTAAGCTTATAAGAGTCAATTTTGCGTAATATCGGTCCTTTAAAGGTGCACGGGGCTATGGAAGCTCTCTAATGGAGGGTCTGCCACATCCTTGTCTCCATGATGACATTACAACATTAAAGTCTCCATCTTGCATTTATTCAAAACTGATATTTTTACCTTGAGCACAGATCTGACCTGTAACTTAGCCTAGCGTCCCCTGCTTGTCCCCATGGAAAGTGTAATACCATACTGTAGTACATTTTATAAGTCCAGAATACCAGAAAAGTTCATAATGCACCTTGTAAAAATAGAATTATCAATAGACATATGAAATTAGATGAGACGCCACAGTCCAGGGTACAAATGTCAGTCCCAACTAAGCATAAAAAAGATTTGTTTCAGCACAGACCATAATACTTAACTGATAGGCTGAAAAGAGCAGAGTGATATGTTTTGTTAGGGCCTACATATTAATCATATCACTCAATGCACTAAACCTCCCTGTAGACAGTTTAACAGGAATCCTCATGGAGACTGACAGTGTGTCTTCCCATTCACTGTGATAGAGGAACACGCTCCCTTAGGACCTCTCTAATTCCAACGTGCGGCGCATCCGTCTCCCCGTCCGCACACAGGCGCACACAGCAGCGCCCTCTTTCTCCTATGGCCGAGTTATAGCCTCCATCAGTCACCTGTCTGCATACAAGAGCCTAGAGTTATGATGATTATCTTGATGCGAGAGACCCCACTTCCTCATTCCTCCGCGCGCTCTGCTGCTGCTGCCTGGGCCAGTCAGCGCATGGATCAAACCTGCCTTTGCAGCACCATCTGGTGACGATCCGTGATTCACAGAGTATTCCTGCCGATGGATGAGAGAAAGAAATCCATTTCCCCCCTCGCCTGTTCTTACATCTGTGCTGCAGTACCGCGGTGAGCCTCTAGGTGGTGTCTCAGTCCTATGTGCTCTGTCACTGTGTCTGAGGGATGCATACAAGCAGCTCTCTAATCACAATACATAGCATTTTACATACCTCTGTGCTATTCTAAAGATATTTGAAGGGAGGACTGTCTTCTTTTTAATAATCCCCTGCACTCCTGCTTCTAGAAAGTTGCTGAGCACATTCTTCAGTGTGTCCGTGTAATGTATACTGCAGCGCTATGGGACAGAACCCCCTGTGTATAAGGCACATGTTGTATACAGGCCTGGACAAAAACAACAGCGCACTCACAACATTAAGAATTAATGTTTGCTTTCTTTTGGTCCCTTTTACTTAGATGTCGAAACAAACAGCCACATGCCAATCTCTACAGGCTCCAAGAATGTAGAGCAGGGCTTGTGTTCATGACATAAACTCAAAATATATCAACTCAATAACAATATTTCTTTATTTGATGACATGAAGCTAACTGACATTGATCCAACACATTGATTTATTGCTAATTTATTGCATATTTTAGTCAAGATTGACATACTGCCTGTCTCCAAATGGTAGAAACCAGTGTTTATGTTGTGCAAAGTTCCAAAAATGGTAACCAGCAGGGGCATTTCTAGGGTGTGACCAGTGAGGTTTGGGGCAATATCTCTCAATATTTAATTGTATTTATTTATTTATTTTGAGCAGATTAATGAACGCATGCATCCAGTACATTTCACTTTTTTTTTTTCTTTATTAAAGCTTGAAAAGGAGTGGGAAGAAGAAAACTTATTAAATCCCACCACTACGCATCCTACTTGTTTGTTGAACTTTGATACAAGAACTTTTAATACAAGGTCTCATGATTGTCTAAGTCTAAAACCTAGTTACACTAGGACTGAAATGGGGGAAAAAAAAAAAAAAAAAAAAATGGTTTTGGTTATTTTGTTTCCCAAAAATGTGATACATTTGAAGGACATGCAAAACTGGATACATTGGTACCACTAATCCACTTTAATAATCTGGTGATAAACATTTATAATCACATCTGCATCTGTTTTTAATTATTTAAATGGACCTATGCAGTTATTTGTTTTGTTTGATTTTTGTCTTTTTCTGTATTTAAAACAGGCACCAATGTGAAGGAGAGTCTGAGGAAAAGGGAAGTTACTTTTATAATTCTTAATACTTTAAAATAATATGCAAATGGTAAATCCTCCAAATTAATGCATGAAAAACCTGAGCCACAACTGAGAAAAAATCTGCACACGTTGTTGTTGTTGTTGTTGTTGTTGTTGTTGTTGTTGTTGTTGTTGTTGTTGTAGTTAACTTGGTTGCCATACCGACAAGTTGATTTGAAGGATCTATTCCTCTTTTACTGGTCTGTTTTGGAGACTGGCTCTAGTGAGTCGAGACTGCTGCTGTTTTGCTCTTGTTTTGGCGTGGGTTGCAGTCGACAGTAGCCCCTTTTGTTCAGAAAACAAACAACCAGAAGAAATTTGGTGTGTTTCCTTACACCAGAGCCCTACAATAATATATATTCAGGTTTAAAATGACTGTATGTTTTGGTTTATGAAACACTGTCTAAAGGAGTTCTTGAAATGACATTTTCAGAAACAGAACAAAAGATACATCAGACAAACTATTGTACTGCGTGGACAGGGAAGCCATTTGATAAGGTCACAACCTGATTGAACCTAATGCCAGAAAACTATGAAATAAAATGCATCCAGCCGTAGTAGCAGAGGTTATCAAATACTTGTCTTTGGACTTGTAGGTTTATAGGTGAATGCAGCTCTAATCTAAAGCAAAATAATATGTAATTTTGTGAAGATGTCCACAGCATGAGTCACCTCCATATTCTGTTGCCTCTGATGACATTTGAATGTTGCAATCAGGATGGAGAAGGAAGGATCTTAAATAAACAGCAATGTAATTACCAATCAGAATTATTAGATTATATACATGTATTATTTCGTTAATGTGATCACCCAAAACTTGCCTCCTGTGAAGTAGAGACAGCCGCTGAACCTCTCCCTTGATGATTTTTGACATAATGCACTGTGCTTTTGTTTTTTTTTTTCCCTAACAGAGGGATAAAATTAGCAATGTTGCATGCTCTGACAGAGAACAGTGGAAGCCTAAAAATAAAGAAGGTTCAGGGCAAAGCTTTTTAAACAATCGAGCGCACAGACATGTTTGATCTGTTTTAGGAAGAAGATGTGAAGAGGTGAACTTTGGAGCAGGTACAGCCTACTACTGCTAAAAGCACTGCTCTGAGCACATCGTGTCAAAGCGGCAGCCATGTTTAATTGAGGATGTTTTTATGCTGACATGAACTGACTCGAGTAAGAGGTAGAAGATGTCTTAAAGTTTATTCTGGTTTGTTGGATCTGAAATGTGTGAATAAAAACTACAACATCACAGAAGTTAGGCTGCGATGTAATATAGTTATAAAACCTGTGAGTGAATGTAAAAGGGTTATCAGGCTCTGGGGAGATATCAACTCTAAAAGGGAACTAACCAAAGAAATAAGCATTCACTCACTGGGACTGGAGCTACAGTTGTTGGAACTGCTAGAATATTATGGGTTTGACTCCCAGAACAGTGGTACAGTTTTATTTATACAAGCCTTTCTAACATCTAAGGTCACTTAACAAAACATCCATCCATCCATTTTCTTCCGCTTATCCAGGGCCGGGTCGTGGGGGCAGCAGTCTAAGCAGGGACTCCCAGACTTCCCTCACCCCGGACACGTCCTCGAGCTCCTTCGGTGGGATCCCAAGGCGTTCCCAGGCCAGCCAAGAGACATAGACCCTCCAGAACACCTCCCGAGGGAGGCGTCCGGGAGGCATCCTGAGCAGATGCCTGACCCACCTCAACTGGTTCCGCTCGACGTGTAGGAGCAGCGGCTCTACTTCGAGCTCCTCCCGTGTAACCGAGCTCCTCACCCTATCCCTAAGGGTGCGCCCGGCCACCCTGTGGAGGAAACCCATTTCAGCCGCTTGTATCCGCGACCTTGTCCTTTCGGTCATTACCCAGAGCTCATGACCATAGGTGAGGGTAGGAACGTAGATTGACCGGGAAATCGAGAGCTTTGCCTTTGGGCTCAGCTCCTTCTTTACCGCAACGGACCGATACAGCGACCGCATCACTGCAGATGCTGCACCGATCCGCCTGTCAATCTCACGCTCCATCCTTCCCTCACTCGTGAACAAGACCCCGAGATACTTGAAGTCCTCCACTTGAGGCAGAGACTCACCACCCACCCGAGTGGTTTGCCCAAGAGGGCAAACCACTTTTTTCCGGTTGAGAACCATGGCCTTGGATTTGGAGGAGCTGATTATCATCCCAGTCGCTTCACACTCGGCTGCAAACCGCGCAGTGCCTGCTGCAGGTCCTGGCTCGATGAAGCCATCAGGACAACATCATCTGCAAACAGCAGAGATGAAATCCTGTGGTTCCCAAACCAGACCCCCTCCGGCCCCTGGCTGCGCCTAGAAATTCTGTCCATAAATATAATGAACAGAACCGGTGACAAAGGGCAGCCCTGGCGGAGTCCAACATGCACCGGGAACAGGTCTGACTTACTGCCGGCAATGTGAACGCAGCTCCTGCTCCGGTCATACAGGGACCGGACAGCCCTTAGCAAAGAGCCCCGGACCCCATACTCCCAGAGCACCCCCCAAAGGACACCAGGAGGGACATGGTCAAATGCCTTCTGCAGATCCACAAAACACATGTGGACTGGTTGGGCAAACTCCCATGAACCCTCGAGGACCCGATGGAGAGTATAAAGCTGGTCCAGTGTTCCGCGACCAGGACGAAAACCACACTGCTCCTCCTGAATCCGAGGTTCGACTATCGGTCGGATTCTCCTCTCCAGTACCCTGGAATAGACCTTACCGGGAAGGCTGAGGAGTGTGATTCCCCTGTAATTGGAACACACCCTCCGGTCCCCCTTCTTATACAGAGGGACCACCACGCGATGTTGCAGAGATGTGTCAGCCAAGACAGCCCCATAACATCCAGAGACTTGAGGTACTCAGGACGGATCTCGTCCACCCCCGGAGCCTTGCCACCGAGGAGCTTGCCAACCACCTCAGTGACTTCAGCCAGGGTGATGGACGAGTCCGCCTCCGTGTCCCCAGTTTTTGCTTCCTCCTCGGAAGACGTGACAGTGGGATTGAGGAGATCCTCAAAGTATTCCTTCCACCGCCCGACAACATCCCCAGTCGAGGTCAGCAGCTCTCCACCCGCACTGTAAACAGTGTTGGTGAAGCACTGCTTCCCTCTCCTGAGGCGTCGGACGGTTTGCCAGAATCTCTTTGAGGCCGTCCGATAGTCCTCCTCCATGGCCTCCCCGAACTCCTCCCAACCCCGAGTTTTTGCCTCTGCAACCGCACAAGCCGCGGCACACTTGGCCGGCCAGTACTCATCAGCTGCCTCAGGAGTCCCACGAGCCAACAAGGCTCGATAGGACTCCTTCTTCAGCTTGACGGCATCCCTTACTTCCAGTGTCCACCACCGGGTTCGGGGATTGCCACCGCGACAAGCACCACAGACCTTACGACCACAGCTACGAGCAGCCGCATCCACAATAGAGGTGGAGAACATGGCCCACTCAGTGTCCATGTCCCCAGCCTCCCCCGGGATCAGGGAGAAGCTCTCCCGGAGGTGGGAGTTGAAGACCCCTCTGACAGAGGGCTCCGCCAGACGTTCCCAGCAGACCCTCACGATGCGCTTGGGCCTGCCAGGTCTGTCCGGCTTCCTCCTCCGCCAGTGGATCCAACTCACCACCAGGTGGTGATCATTTGACAGCTCAGCCCCTCTCTTCACCCGAGTGTCCAAGACACGTGGTCGGAGGTCAGATGACACGACAACAAAGTCGATCATCGACCTCTGTCCTAGAGTGTCCTGGTGCCACGTGCACCAATGGACACCCTTGTGCTCGAACATGGTGTTTGTTATGGACAAACTGTGATTAGCACAGAAGTCCAATAACAAAACACCACTCGGGTTCAGATCGGGGAGGCCATTCCTCCCAATCACGCCCCTCCAAGTGTCACTGTCATTACCCACATGGGCATTGAAGTCCCCCAGGAGAACAACGGAGTCCCCGGTTGGTGCACTGTCTAGTACCCCTCCCAGGGACTCCAAGAAGGCCGGGTACTCTGCACTGCTGTTTGGCCCGTAGGCCGACACAACAGTGAGAGACCTGTCCCCGACCCGAAGGCGCAGGGACGCGACCCTCTCGTTCACCGGGGTGAACTCCAACACGTGGCGGCTGAGCTGTGGGGCAATGAGCAAGCCCACACCAGCTCGCCGCCACTCCCCGTGGGCAACGCCAGAGAAATGGAGAGTCCAACACCTCTCAAGGAGTTGGGTTCCAGAGCCCAAGCTGTCTGTGGAGGTGAGGCCGACTATATCTAGCCGGTAACACTCAACCTCCCGCACAAGCTCAGGCTCCTTCCCCCCCAGCGAGGTGACATTCCATGTCCCCAGAGCTAGTCTCCATGTCCAGAGATCTGGTCGTCGAGGTCCCCGCCTTCGACTGCCGCCCAGATCTCTCTGCACCCGCCCCTCATGGCTCCTTTCGCAGGTGGTGGGTCCATGGGAGGATGGCTCCACGTCGTTCCTTCGGGCTGGGCCCGGTCGGGCCCCGTGGGGAAAGGCCCAGCCACCAGGCGCTCGCTGCCGAGCACCCACCCCAGGCCTGGCTCCAGGGTGGGGCTCCGGTAATGCCAGTCCGGGCGACGTAAACGGCTCGTTGGATTCCTCTTCATGATGGGCTTCTGAACCGCTCTTAGTCAGACCCGTCTCTCAGGACCTGTTTGCCATGGGTGACCCTACCAGGGGCATGAAGCCCCCGACAGCATAGCTCCCAGGGTCATTCGGGTGCTCAAACCCCTCCACCACATTAAGGTGGCGGTTCAGGGAGGGATGGATGGATGAATCTAAAAAGGTGTTTGGGACTTGAAAAGGGGTAGAGAGGTCCTTGGTCAAAGTTCAGGCAGGAGAGAATTTGGTGTATAATACTGCTCTAGCTCACCCTACACAGCAACAGCCTATTGTATATTCCACTGCTGTATCTGAAGCAGACAAAGTGTTCTTTTGTACACTATTTGCAGTAAATAAAAGGTAAGTGGTCACATTCATAATAGTGCTGACGGTTCAGTGTGGAGTTGTCCCTGTGTCTGAATGGGTTTCCTACAGGCACTCCAGTTTCCTCCAACAATGAACACTAGGCAAAATCCTGACTAAACCTGGTTCAAGCTGGGGAAGGGTCCATGTGACAGATGCCCTTGTATTAAAGGGCCTATATTGTGCTATTTTCTATCTACACATGATACATTTACACATGACACTTTTTTGTACATTGCATCATCTTCAGGACTGAAATCTGTCCTACCATGACCCTGTTAAAGTCAAACTCATCCTGCGGTGTGTACTCTGTAGCTGTAACCAAGGCAACCTGCTTCTGTGCATTAACTGAAAAGAAAACTGAACGGTGTGTTTTTTTCATGTAGGGACAGGTAAACATGGACAGTATTCAACTCAGTTTCCTCTTTTTGACTTTACAGACCTTAAAAATTGATGCCGAAAAGCCCCAAAAAGAGCATTTGTCAGATTGCCACTTCATGCTCAAGAGCTGCACTAAACAAAGAACTCCTCTATGCAGCCAAACTCTTATGAGGATCCATTCACCACTATTCACACGACTTCTGTCCTCATCCTCAAGCTTACAAAAATATACTCCATCTTCATGTGGAAGTTTCAGAGCTGTTAACTACCCACTGGGGCTGCACCATTTGGAAGAAAAATCTAACTGTGAATAGATATGCAATGCATGAGCGATACAAGGAGTGAGTGCAAGTTTTAAACACGCTTTGGTCTGTGAAAATGTCTGAACCACAGACTTTTGTTCATAAAACTACATAAACATGTCATTAATCGCAAAGAAATTTGTAGTGCCTAACTAATTACAGTTACAATCACAGTTATTTAAAGCCACAGTATGAAAGTTTTTAACAAAAATAGCCTAAAATAAAGCTATCTTTTTTGGGGGGGGTTGTTTCTATTTCTCTAAGAATAACATGCATCCTTACCGTGAGCAGGCTTGCATCTCCACAAACCTGACTCTTATTTGGCCTGGAGGAAGGCCTCTGCCTACTTGTTTCTGTGGAAATGATCATTTGGCTATAATATTCTACAGTGCAGCATAAAACTCATCTGTCTACATAAACAATAACAATAACGACAATAGCAAAACATGGTTTTAACTTTCTGTTTCCATAGAATCGTGCAGATGATGTGGCGCCCTCAGAAAGTTGCATATACCTTTAAATTCCAATCCCAATTTTTGTTTTGTTTTTGTTTTTGATCATTTCTTTTTATTGTTTTTATACTGAATATATTTACAGTTCATGCTTTTGTGTATTCCCATATCTGACCCAAATCGGGGGAGGAATGGATAAGGAGAGAGCAGGATAGGGATAGAGAGGAGGAGAGCTGAGGAAAAAAAGAAACACGAGAAAGAAGGAACAGATGCTAAAAGATGCTATAAAGATCAATCACATCATCATCATCATCATCATCATCATCATCATCATCATCATCATCATTAACAACAACACATCATTTTGAAAAACTCAGACATAACTTCAGTTGTGATTTGATAGTACTGACTTGTGCAGTCCATCTAGAGCCTCTAAAAAGCAGGACTAGTGTGTGTGATAAGAAACTCATCTTTGGTTTCCTCAGCCGCGGGCCGTATTTGTCATGGCAGTTATGAGGCTGAGGCAGATAGACGGCTGCTCTCTGCAACTGCAGCCCACTTGACGAAGGACAAACGCTGTCTCAAATCACTGCATAAACCTGTCATTCAAGGGCCTCCTCTCAGCAGACAGACATATTATTTGTGACCAGCATTTAACAATAGTCCAGGAGATGGGTGGTCGTTCATATTTTGTCCCGTTAGGGTGCATAAGGCACTCTAATCAGCTAAAGGCGACATGATTTACATTCTCTGTCAGTTCTTCTCTCCTGTGTCTCCGCTCCAAGGTCACCCTGCACCTTAATCCAGCAGACGGCCTGTCCAGTGCGTCTTATGAGCCATGGGCCGTTAGCATTAAGGAGTGCTCCACTTTACCTCTGCGCGCCCTCCCAAGAAACAAGGATCATTTCATCTGTGCTCTGTGAATGTGCACTACATATTAAAACAAAGTCTGCGTCTGTATATGGAGCCTCCAATGTGACACTTTAATACTAGTGCTGCTGTTATTGCGGGGTCTGCACACTGTTGCTCCCGTAATGGAGCGGGAAAGAGGCATCAGGCACTGGGGAGATATCATAAACTTTAATGTGATACAAACCAAAGAAGTTAGCTGAGAAATCACTCAACTGATGAGAAAACAGGGTCATTAATTTTAAGTTATAGCAAGCGGTTAATAGCTTATATACTTTATGTTAACACTCAATTATTGCCATATTTAATTATGACGCGAGCTCACCCATACACTTTTTACAGTTTATTTAAAATCTATAAAGTTTGTTAGCTGTGTCTGGTGCCACTGAAGTTGGCAGCTATACTGCCAATGTGCAGAGACCTTCAGATCAGCATAAACGTTATAGGAAAGCGTCAGCCAAGCTAAAAATGTGTCTGTGTGCTTAATTTTGTGAAAATGGGGAGTTTGCAAATGCAACTGAATACTATAAAGAAACAGTTTGAACTGATGGTGCTTCAAACCCCACTAGCAGTGCATATTGCCCCATCACTTGAGCGAAAACTCTTGACTGAACTGAATAGGCTAGACTAAACTAAAAAGCACTCATTAAAAACTAATAACATTTAGACAAGCAGAGTTTTTAAAACAAGCCCACAGAAGGTCAAACCAGCTGAGTACAATGTTTTTTCTTGAACTGTTTAATGAACAAAAAGGTACTTGTGCCACTGACAAAAGAGCTTAGAGAAGATTTGAGGAATCTGATGTTCGAAGGCTGTGCACCGATAAGAAATGATTGTTTTGCAGTTCGTTAGCAGACTGAAAGTCAGAGGAGAGTTAACTTTACTTAATTTAAGATTAAGCGAAGGCATACTGAGAAGCTTTCTCATCTACTGTTTTTGCAGTTTGACAAACACTGAATAATGTTGTGTGAGTTTGTAGCTTATAAAGTTTCTTTGCTCACGTCACATGTGTACGGTGCTACAGGATGGATCATGGAGGAGCAGTATCCATCACAAAGTGTCTGAAAAGTGGGCAGACAAAAAGCTGCTGTCACATCAGTTGTCCAGGCACTTGCACACAACGGTCTCTTCCCTAATTCATTTTGGATGTTAGACGTTGATAGGAAAAACAATTACCGCTACTACATGCTGTGATTTCAAGTGTTGGATTGTTACAAGAGTGCAAAGAATAAGGCCTTGCAGCAAGGCTATCACAGATTAAAATGTGCGGCCCCTGACTTCACAACAGCAGCCAATCAACTTGAGTGGACGTGTGACGACGAAGAGTGAAGCCTTTAAAGCCACCTGCTCCACCACTGTGAGGCTCAAAGACATGGGTCATATGTGTGGAAAATATCACAATCATGGAAGAAGGGACAAAGACAGGATTGGGAAAAGAAAAGAGGGACACAAAGAGAGGAATATGTGAGCTTTGGTGCTGGTTCCCTGCAGCTTAGACTTGGAGCTGCACCAGCACACGATTAAATGATCATGTGTGCAGGGCCCAATCACTGAGGCTGAGATCTTACTATAAAAGCAGAAAGGAAACAGGATGAAGGGAAATGGAGATGTGAAGAAAGAAAGTGGAAGAGATTCAGTAGGAAAAATAGGCCAGGGCTAATCCCAACTTTACAGCTCAGCATATGACGAGGGCTGCTGGAGTAATTACGTAAGCACAAGAAATGCCATTAAGACATAAACGTGTAGGTTATGTTACCAATAAACCTTTAGGGATCTGTTTTTCACATCTTGGTACAAACATATGCAGGAATAATATGAAGCTTATGCAAACCCATAAACTGTTTTTGAGGGATTAGATGTTGTTTATCAGGTACATCCCACCCAGATGCTACTGTTATGCATATTTTGCAGCTCACATCATTAAAGTAGTTTTGCTCTTGCTTGTTAGTCCCACATAGTAAGACCTGAGGACAGTTTAAGTTCAAGAAAAGCATTAATATTCTTGTTTGAGTGGCAATATCTTTAACTCAAAAGGGTTGTTCCTGTTAGATAAAAGGTAAGCGCGCCCCATGCATTCCTACAGTCAGCTGTGATAAAACATTTGGCAGGTGTTGCGTTAATGCTTCTGGGAACGCCACAGCGGGCATAATCGTATCCGTGACAACCAGAGGAGTCATGATCCTGTTCTTTAAGGAAACTGGAATTGACTTTTTCATCCTGTGTAGAAGATGTTAGGCTATAGATCTGAAAACTATTGCTGTATTGGTGTAGTGGTCATTCCCCTGCATGGACATTTAGACCTTTCTCTTTACTTCAGTTTTATTGGTGCCAAATTGATTGTATAAAATGGGGAGATTTACACAGAAAACATGATCATATAAATTTGAGGTTTTAAAAAGTTATGATGAACTCCTGGTGTTGTACCCGTCTTTATCCAGGATCTTAACTTTCTCATATCCCTGCCTCTGTGCTCCATCACTGGGTACAACATGTTCCATCTTCACTACTATTTAAAGGTCCATTATTACACAAACTTGATTATTGTTAGTTTTAAGCCATGTTATAATGTTACATCAAAAACATATCTTGTTGTGTTTTGTTTCATTCACACATGTTTGAGTAAGACTTCATTATTAGTCTGTCAACATCTCCAAAGCTCAAATGCTCTGTTCCACCTTGTGATGTCATGAAGTGGTATTTTTCAAGTTAGCAGCTATCTTTTACCATTTGTTCAGTAGAGATGCAATTCCTGATCAGAAATCATCCAGTTGATTTTAGTGAAGGTGTGCAGAGTACAAAATCACTTCCTGTATTGCCACTTGACAGTACAGGGTGTAATAGAGTGTTTTCTGTTCTGAACTGAAATAAATATGCCTAAATTGATTGATTGATTGGTTTATTTCGAGTTAGTGCCAAGAGAAAAGAATAATCATGTTTACTACATGTACATTGTAAACAAAAGAAAAGCACATCTCTCGAAAAGGAGTGGGAAGAAGAAAACTTATATTAACCCACCCCTGATCATATCATAACTTCAAAAATTATGTGGTTACTTTTGTACATTGATCCCGGAGCTTAACAAGTATTTACATATAGCAAAATAAATTACATATTACATCTGTGTATATATATATATATATATATATATATATATATATATATATATATATATATATATATATATATATATATATATATATATATATATATATATATATATATATATATATATATACACACACACACATGTATATACATGCATATGTACACACATATACACATTATGTACATATCTATCTACACATTATATATACATATATCTACACAAACATTTAATTTAATTATTTTAAGATCACCCAGTGCTGTCACCCTTATACAACGAAAGCAAAAAAATTGTATAATTCCTTTTAAACCTGTAAATATTTGGGCACTGCTTCAGGTTATCTCCCAACCCATTCCACAGACTGACCCCACACACAGATACACACACACACACACATGTGCTTTTCCTGGTGGTTTTGTTTTAAATTTACCCCTTCCCCTTAAATCATAGTGTACGTCCTGTGTGCTGAACAGTTTTTGGATATTTAATGGCAGCATAGTTTGTTTGCTTTATACAAAAGCAAAGCAGTATAGAATTTTACCAGATCAAAAAATTTTAATAATTTTGATTTGAAAAACAGATTGTTTGTATGGTCCAGGTAACCAACCTTGTGCACGATTCTCACAGCACGTTTTTGCAATTTGAAAAGGGGAAGAAGTAACGTTTGGTAGTTGTTGCCCCAAATTTCAATACAATATGTCAGATATGGAAGTATGAGTGAGCAGTACAGTATGTAAAGAGCCTTTTGATTGAAAATGTATTTCCCTTTATTGATTACAGCAACACTTTTTGAGACCTTGGACTGTATGCATCTGATGTGTGGTTTCCAGCTCAGCTTTTCATCAATCAGTATAACTAAAAATGTAATATTAGAAACCCACTCAATTTTAACCCCATCAACAAGTATTGAAAGTTTTGAATTTCTTTTATAATGACATAAAAACATAGCTTTTGTCTTTTTTTAAATTTAGGGATAACTTATTGGAATCCATCCATAATTTAATTTTACTTAACTCTGTGTTCATCGTTGTAATACGTTTTTTATAATTGTGACTGGAGAAAAATATATTGGTGTCATCTGCAAATAAAATTATTTTTAATATGTTAGATGTTTTAAATATGTCATTTATATACAAATTAAATAATTTAGGTCCCAAAATTGAGCCTTGCGGCACTCCACAATTAGAACTCATAAATCTGGAAGTGTATCCATTTATTTTCACACACTGTTGTCTTCCAGTCATGTAACTATCAATCCAATTTAGTGCAATGCCCCTTATGCCATACAGTTTCAGTTTTTGGAGTAGTATTGAGTGGTTTAGAGTGTCAAAAGCTTTCTTTAGATCAATGAAAACCCCCACAACATACTTTTTGTTATCTAGTGCATTGGTTATCTCCTCAACAGCGTCCATAAGTGCCATTGATGTTGATCTTTTTGTTAAAACCCATACTGACTCTCACTGATTGTCATATTTATCTAAAAATGATTCCAATCTGTTATTGTATAATTTTTCGAGAATTTTTTAAAATTGAGGAAGTAAAGACACTGGTCTATAATTAGTGAATAAACGTCCATCTCCATTTTTGTAGAGTGGAATTACTTTGGCAATTTTCATATTGTCTGGGAATGATCCCATTAGAAATGATAGATTGAAAATATATGTCAGTGGTTTACTAATGCCATTAATAACTTTTTTTAACTATAGTCATATCAATATCATAAAAATCAGTTGACATTTTGTTTTGAAATTCATTTACAATTGTTATCATTTCAAGTTCAGTTGCAGAAGAAAGAAAAAATGTATTTAGATGACTTCTGATAAGTGTTTCAACTTGTATTGTGGAGGTTGTTTCTGGAATTTTTTTTCACAAGTTCCGGACCTATTTTTACAAAGAAATCATTAAAGTTGTTAACAATGCTGGGCATGTCATCTATCACAACATTCTCATCAACAAAATAATCAGGGTACGAATGCTTATTAGAGCCTTCTTTGATTACGTTATTCAATATACCCCACATTTTTTTTACATTTTTTTTATTATTTTCGAGCAATTTATTATAATACAATTTTCTACTGTTTCTTATGATATCTGTCAACTGATTCTTATATAATTTGTACCTTCTTTCTGAATCCTTCGTTTTCAATTTTTAAAATTGTGTATAAAGATAGTTTTTCTTTTTACAAGCATTCTGTAGCCCTATTGTTAACCAAGGACAATTTGGTTTTCTCTTTTTAGTTCTACATTGTTGAACGGGACAATGTTTATTGTATGATGACAGAAATATATCTAAAAAATTATTGTAGGCTCTATCAACGTTGTTCTCCAAATATACTGATCTCCAATCCTGATAATTAAGGTCATCATTAAGTAATCTGACAGTGTCATCGGAATGCATTCTTCTATATGTAGAATTATCCACATTGTCAATCTTGTAAACTTTTTCGCCACAACAGAGGAATACTGGTAAGTGATCTGTTATATCGCAGATCATTAGACCACTAATATTATTGTTCACATTGTTAGTAAAAATATTGTCAACAAGGGTAACACTGTGATTTGTAATTCGGCTGGGTCTTGTAATTGTTGGGTATAAGCTCAGGCTATACATTCTGTTAAGAAAAGTCGTCTGTCAATTTTTGTTTAGCAGGATTTAATAGATCGATATTGTAATCTCCGCATATGTCAATTGTTTTGTTATTGCTCATAGAGAACATTTATTCTATCCAGTCATTAAATACTTCAACATTTGTGCCAGGAGATCGATATATACAGCTGATTACAGCATTTTTTGTCTTTAAGTTACAAATCTCAACTGATACACACTCTAGATGTCCTCAACTACAACTGACAAATTATCAATTACTTTAAACTTCAATTCCTTATACACATATATTAAAGTGTAGGTGTCTTTTTTATATAGTGTATATAAACCTCTGGTTCTGGTCTGCATTGTTTTAGTGAGGAAACTTTATAACATACATCAGAAAATAGCATAATATAAACCCTTTAAGGTGGTCACCCTCGCCATGGTTAGTTCTCTATAAGAAGTCCAAAAATCGCACATTATTTCATTCACAGTTTAGATTTGGACGGACACTCCATCTGTGATAGAGAACATAATTAGAATTTTTGAATTTCTGAAACTCATTCAGAAAATCTATATCCATCCAATGCCCACTGAATTTAATTTATTTTTTTAATCTTTTGTACAACATTTACTAGAGAGACCAAATTTATTCCATTTTGTTATTTTGCTGCAGAAAAACTTTCATCTTTGACAGAAATAGCTCCACACAGCCTTTTGCACACAGAAATGAACCAATTATAACAGCTCTTTAATAGCACATAGAATATGACCATGTGATTACTTTTAATGAATAGGTGTGAACAATGCAATCCTTTCTTTGCAATGCATGTATCCTTTTGTGATCAGCCTGGGGTTTCCATGCTGCAGATCTGAGGCTTCATGCTGGCTCACACTGAATTAAAAAAGGACTTGTAGAAAATGCAACAACAGCAGGCAGACTTTGCAGGGTAGCTCGAATTGATCTCGATATGATCTTGGTTCCCTTGATTGGCTAGAAGTATGGAGCGGTATGTTGCACTAATTGAAGATTGTGGATTGTGCGCTGGGAGACATGGAGGAGCATTGCGAGTTCATGTAATCTGGACAGGAGGAGATGAAAGCAGGGATAGCTTTCTGGAGGTCAGTTGGAGATAATAAAGGAGAAAGGCAAAGAGCAGACCACCGTTGTAAATGGATCATTAAAGCAGGGATTGGAGCTGCTGAACTGGCACAGGAGATCACTAAATCATTACGAAAGAAAGCAACATCTTGCCGTCGAACTGTTATCAAACAAAGCCCCAAACAACTGAAAATTTAAAGTGTTTTTTTCTCATCCTTATACACCATATAGCAACCATAGGTTTTTGGCATTCTCTATAACATAAACATAGTTATTTATTTGAGGTTAGAACTGCAGAAAATAGCATTTACCTACACATTTGAGGACACAACAGTCGCAGAAGCATCAATTGAGCCTTCAGCCTATACCGTTGACCACTGACAGCCAGGTTAATGGTGCAATATAATCACCTTTTCGGATGGGGGGTTTTTGCTTTGCCTGGAAAGTTACATAATATGGCATGAAACATAGCTATGTCCATAGCGACAAGCAGGTCAAGTTACAAGTCAATCTGGGGATAGACATACTCATATCCCAATATCAATGCATATTTTTCCTAGGTATTTGTTGCAGTAAAAACACATGTATTTGAATCAATGCAAATAGTTCAGTTTAATGCCATATACTGTGCAGTGTTCCAGGCAAAGCATTAATATCTCCATGGAGACAAACAGGTGGTGAGACCTCCTACTAGAAAAGTTACATAGTACACTTTTAGGTTTCCTTAGATTTCCTTTGGCTTTAAAAGTTGTGATTGTTTTCAGATTTTACAAGTTCTCCAAACACCATTGCTGGAGATGATGTCAATACAATGAACATTTTTTGTCGGACATGACAGTTCCACTCTGAGCCAGTGCAGGATTTCAAACTAACACGCCATGCTCTGCAAAAGAATATATATCTTATCTGACAATTTGAGCTTTTCTGCCTATGACTTTCTGACAAGCTATTCACAATGTACCGCCTATTCCCCATCTGCTCTTACTGCGGAAACATTGTCGACAAGGATGGTGCACCCGCGATACTTCACTTCTCGCCCTTAACGGAATAAAAGATGATGTCAGGTGCTCGCATCCATCTGTCCATCTGTCATGAATTTCCTGTGTGCCGTATTATTTCGGTCTTTCCACATAATAAGTTTTAACCCTGTAGCCTCATCTGCTTTGTTTTGGTGTAGGTTTTTCAAGCAACTATACTGGAACAGACAGTGCATCATCAGGTCAAGGACACAACAAAGGACATGGAACATTACTGTTAAAGCTGTTATTGTTGTTGCGAATGAAGGAAGCTATAACCTGCCCATATAGAAGCAAGGTTGTTGTTTTTTTGTATTCTAGTGTGTAAAGATATAGGTAGTCATTTGTTAAGACAAATACATGAGGGTGGATGGGCTACTGGGGGTTTTCATATCCTAGAATGTGATGATGTCATGATCTCAGATGGGGGCAGGAGCCAGTTTTTGCTGGATAAATTACTTTGTACTTCCATAAGAAAAACCCCATGGGGTCTAGTCACTAATAAAAAAGGGGTATTTGCTTGCAATATTATTATTTCTTTGATTGACTAGACCTAAAAACTGCTTTATATTGCAATCAATTCAATTAATTTTAGCTCTTCCCATCTGTATGAAATATTATTGGTTCATAGACTGTTGTGTTTGCAGTTGCTGGTTTTCAGATTGTGATGATGTCATACTCTCAGATGGGGGCAAGCGACAGTTTTCCTACTGATTACAATGTACTTTCCTAGGAAATATCCATAAACTGTACAAAGAAGTGGACTAAGGGAGTGTGACATCACCCATAGTGCTCGGCTCCACTCAAATGGAATTCATCGAGGCTAGAGTTGAATTTGGAGCCGAGTTCCATGTTTGGAATTTCAACCGCAAGTATCATAGTAACCAAAGAGCCAATCCGGAGTGAGACTGTTGAATATATCTGCAGGTTTGGCAGCAACGCTGTCAGTCAAACCTGTTGCAATCTTGGAGAAAGAAGGCACCTGATTTTTCACCCATGCTCACTTCCTCTTTAGAAAGCAATGGCTAACAGGTTAGCTATGTCCATTTATATATACAGTCTATGGAAACATCCAAAAGGTAAATCCACAAATATTGAACGTCTATTCCATCCATTTTCTTTCGCTTTATCCTGGGCCAGGCAGTCTGAGCAGGGAGACACAAACTTCCCTTTCCACACAGACTTCCTCCTGCTCTTCAGGGGGGATCTCGAGGTGTTCCCAGGCTAGTCAAGAGACTCCAGTGTGTCCTGGGCCTCCTCCTAGTGGGACATGCCTGGAACACCTCCCCACTCTGAGCACCTCCCATGTGACTGAGCTCCTCACCTTGTCTCTAAGGGAGCTCCAGGCCACCCTGCAAAAGAAACGCATTTCGACCACTTGTATCCACCACCTTGTCCTTTCCGTCATTACCCAGAGCTCATGACCATAGGTGAGGGCAGGAACATAGACTGAACGATAGAACATGAGCATTGCCTTTCAACTCAAGTCCTTCTTCACCACAAGAGTCCAATACAACAATCGCATCACTGCAGAGGCTGCACCGATTCAACTGTCAGTCTCACGCCCCATTTTTCTGACATTCCTGAACAAGGCCCTGATACTTGAACTGTCCAGAGGTCCTGTCCCCAACCACCGCGCATAACATCCAGAGACTTAAGATAGGATGGATCTCATCCACCCCCAGAGCCTTGCCACCGAAGAGCTTGCCCACAATCTCAGTAACCAGCCAGGGTGATGTCTCCAAACCATCAGTCTCTGCTTCCTCCTCGGAAGACATGACGGTGAGATTGAGGAAATCCTCAAAGTATTCCTTCCACTGTCTGATCACATCCCCAATCGAGGTCAGCAGCTCTCCACCCATACTGTACTGTGCAGCTGCAGGTGGAGAGCTGGAGAACGGTGTTGGTGAAGCACTGCTTTCTCCTCCTGCTCATTCTGCTTGCCAGAATTTCTCTGCGACCGACCTGCAGAACTCACAACCAAGTGGTGATCAGTTGACAGCTCTGTCCCTCTCTTCACCCGAGGGTCCAGGGCACGCGGCCGAAGGTCAGATGAGATGACAACAAAGTTGATCATTGATCTAGGGTGTCATGTGCACTGATGGACACCTTTGTGCTTGAACATGGTGTTTATTAAGGACAAACTGTGAGTAGCACAGAAGTCCAATAACAAAACACAGCTCGGGTTCAGATCAGGGAGGCTGTTCTTTCTGATCACCCCTCTCCAGGTGTTGATTCTAAAATGTTGTGCTGTGAGACCAAGCAATATGGTTTTCAGTTTGAGGATTTATATTGAGAAGTAAAAACACCGTGTCCTGAGTGAGATAATTTGAATCACTTGGCGCATCAGAGGGAGTGATGAATGCTTCATGTTACAGCTCAAAAAGAAAAGTAATGAACAACTTTTAAGGCAAGTATAGATAAATATAAGGATGTTTTGCTCATGTGGATATAAGTGTAAAAAAAATGTCAAAAAATGTTATGCTGGTTCTGTTATACACCTCACTGCTTTTGTTGTAACATGTATGAATATATCAGTTCAAACACAGAGATGAACAGCATTGAGTCCTAGTCAAACCTCCGGCTATAGATCTGCAGCTTTTTATTTATTCCATATGATAAGCCATAAATCTGTTGCTTGGAGCGAGAGTGAAGTCTCTGGAGAGTGGCAGGCCGTGAAGAGGACAAAGTTCAAAGAAATAAAACACACTGTGGAAAATCGGAGAGGACCAATCAATTGAACCCTGTAATATCAAAGTGCAACACCCTGACCATAGTAATCTGCAGCACTACTGCTGTGTGGATACTACCATGGAGTATTGATTATATGTTATCGCATAAGTGAACACCATAAAGACTATCGTAATGCATGCAGATACTTTTAATTGTGAGTAATTACAACAATGCATAAAGGTTTTACACATATACGGAGTACATCAAAACCAGTGGTGGAAGAAGTAAGTACAGATACTGGGGGAAAAATAAAAGTATCACATGAAAAAATCTACTTAAAAATTTACTTAAGTAAAATAATTAAAGTACTGGTTTAAAAATGTACTTAAAGAGTAAATAGTAGTAAAAGTAAGTATTTTTTAGATTATGAAGGATTTGGTCTTAATCTAGTTCAATAGAAGCAATTGAATTCAAGCCAAGTTTATTTATACAGCACATTTAAAACAACTCCAGCTGTCCTGCCTGTTTTTATTTGTATATTTTGTTTGCCTGAACTATGAACATTGGATGAAAAATAAATAAAAATACTTAAAAAAAAAAAATAATAATAATACTTTTCAAACCTGTTCAGAAATGTAGTGGAGTAGAAAGTACAGATACTGCTCTCAAATATAGTGAAGTGAAAGAAAAAGTATCCATTTTAAAATTTGCTTAAGTAAAGTACAGAATCCTGAAATGTTTACTTAAGTACAGTAGTTTACTACTTTTACTGCGTTATGTTCCACCACTGATTAAAACTGATTACAACTGTTAACAATGTCTTAAAACATTATGACTCTGCAGCCAAATGAGAAACAGAAAAAATTGGACCCTCAGTATACAGCTCACGTGGATGTTGTGTGTGCGTGTGTGTGTGTGCGTGTGGATGTGGCCGTGTGTGTGTGTGTGTTACTTCAATCACACAAGAGAAGGCATTTTACTTTATTAGGGACATTGCAACCAAGGTCACTCACACAATCTGAGGATTTATGTGGTTCGAGGTACGGACGATTTTGGCGATTTTATCATAATTCATGTATGCCTTTAAGAGTTAAATAAAGTCAGCATCATCATCTTCTTCTGAAGGTTCACATGTCATTGTAATTAGTTGAATCCAGCTGTCACTCACTCTCCGCGTTACAAAGCCTCACAATCAGTTTGAGCAGATAAGTGTTGAACAGAACAAAAAAAACACATTGTTATATTGTCCTTCTATATAGCTGTACACTTGGACTGTGTGGACCATTTCTCTCACATTCTGTTCATGTAACCCCTCTGACTCAGGATACTGGAGTAGCAGCATTCCAACAGAGCCTCACCCATTTCCATCTTGTTCAGGTCGCCCATTTCTCATGAAGGTGCAATCCCAGGTGTGTGAGAGTGAAAAGGCCCCCTCATACCGGTTTAAAGTCCTGTGGGCACGTTTTCATATTTTAATAAATAATAATCCATTGATGATGTTTGTTGCCTTCTGCCCCAATGATGTTTGCTCCGTCCCAATCCATAATGTGGTTTTCTCTTTTACAGTGGTCAGATTTGGCAGATTTGTGCTGAGTTCTGCTTTGAGTTTTGTTGCTTTTGTGCACGCCTTTGCTGTTTCCTTCTCACATTCTGTCCTATGTTCCTTTTTCTGTGTACTGAATGTCTTCCTTGTTTCCCCAGTGAATGTTTAATTGCAAGACATGCAGGGTATTTTGTATATGACATTTCATCTGTGCTCTGGTTCTATTTTATCTTTAGGGTGGATGAGTAGTTGCTTGAGTTTTTCGTACGGTTTTACTGATGTGTTTATATTGTGTTTTTCTCATTGTCCTCTGCACTTTCTCTGTTATACCTCTAATGTACGGTAATGTTTTCTGGCTCTATGCACCAAAATCCTAATTCCTAATGGGGATACAATTTTTCTTTACATATTGTCTTTATATGTGCTGAGCTACGCCAGCATTTCCAAAGTTGTTGGCCCTGACTGCAGAAGCATGAGAATCCCCACTGTGGTATCTCTGCAGTGTAGGCTTACACACCCCCTCCTCCACATACTTTCTTCATTAGTAGTGCATGTCTTGTGGGCTCCAGTCGGCATTCCTTACTTTGACATTACAGCTCTCTGCTCCAATGCAAAGAACATGGGATTTATAGCCCACCGTCTCCTCCAGTCACCTCTCAAGCTGCGCATGTCTCTTGGGATACCGCAGGGCTGATTTGTCCAATTTGAAAAGTGTTATTCAAAACTGTATCCTGCAGCATGATGGCACAGACAGCTCATTATCAAAATATTCATTCATCAGATCCAGAGGACACGCACTCCTTAAATGTCGGTCCATGTGAGACTTCAAATTTGAAAAAGAGGCTCTGTTTTCTTCGTAATTGTCCCTTATGGGAGCATATAAAAGCCGTAATGATTCTAGTGTGCCGCACCGGATTGGGAAACTGATTGGAGCTACAAGTAAACTCCGTAAACATAATCTCGTCATGCTGGGGGCCCCTGTAATCAGAGCCATTAAAACATAGACATGAACCAAACTGAATCACACCACAATCTGTGCACTGAGAAGCCTGGATCATTTAGTAGCGACTGGAGTTTATTTCTGTTACGGATAATATTGGAGTGAATGGAGTGAAGTGTGGCGCAGGCAGCAGGCTCTACAGTAGAGCCTCAAGCTGCAGCAGGGAGGGGATTCAAACACAGAAAGGCTTGCTGCTATTAGATACACAGTGGGACGTCAGACAGGGCTGCCACAGATATGTATGGGTCTTCAGTTAGCACTATTGTACCACTGTCACAGTTCATTTAACCACATAAGAGCAATCCTCGCTCATTAATTGCAGATAACAAGGGAATTATTTCTGAAATATTGTTTAGTTTCTTAATTAAATAAAGTACAAATGAATACAAGATTCATGGATTTATTGTCATGTCTTTGTTACAAGTAACAACAAAAGTGAATCAGGTTTTCAATACTAATATGATTTCTCAGTTGATTAAACGTGTTGACTGTGGGATTAAATACCTTTTATGCTACTAGCGGCTAAAATATTACATTTGTTTTTAGTACATTTTGGTCTTAAAGGAGCATTGTGTAACCATTTTGGTCAGTTGATTGCTTTGCCTAGAATGTTCATTGTGTTGCATTTGTTACCGTAGGCAGGGTGCCTTTCAAAAGATCTGACCCGTAACTTGGCCTGATAGCATCACTTATTGCCATGGAGATATGTATGTTGGATGCCTTAATGTGGAATATTTTAAGCACAGCAACATCTCCTTGGAGACAAGCTGGTGGCATAGTGTCCAACAGAAAGTTACATAGTGCAGCTTTGATATGTGTAAGCTCTGGATTGAAGTTGGGATTTGTAAGTGTAGACGGTACATTAGAGTTACTTATAACATGTAACACATTAACATGACAAGAAAGGCAGAGGTCGAGATCAGAGCAGAATAAGGTGTAGAGGAATGCTGTTCTTATAAATGATTTGTGAAAAGTAATCTTAGAAGTTAAACGTAAGGTACAATTTATTGTGCCTGTAGGGACATTTCTCCTCTGCATTTGACCCACTCTTCACTAGTACAGTCTTTGCAAGGATTGTCTTGGGTCTACATTAGCAATAATGTTTGTATGCACACCAACAATCGGATCTGATTGTCTGAATTCTGGATTTATCAGATTGTTATTATGTAAATAGTTGCATCTGATGTGAGTTATCTAATTTCTTTCAGATTTTTCACACTTGTGCAGATTTTGACAAGGAAAATTATGTCCAAAAATGGAATGGGGCAAAGACAAAAATAATGAATAATAGAAAAATGTATTATATTTTGTATACAACAGTTACAGTATTGACTATCTGACACATGACACACCCATTGTTGGCCAAGCATTTAAATGCACCGGGTTTACTCTCTGTTGGTGGATCTTAGATGAAATACTAAAGCACACATATTTAGCCAAGCAGTCTACCCATTTCAGTTCAGAATCACTGCAGCATTTTGTGCAGGCGATCAGCCTTTTATTTGTTATTTTTTGAGTTGATATTTTCTTGCGAGAATGGTATCTGATTGGACTAAATATGGCTTCTGGAAATGTCAGTAGGACGCCACAGAACAGCGCAGGCTACATTTCTGACGTTATAAGCACCCATTTAATCAAGAGCGCTATATGCCTTCCAGTGCAGAGACCATTCATTTCTCCAAGGTCATCCTTTCATATGTCTCTGTCTATAATTAACCACCCAGGCTACAATATAAATCAACAGTGATGGAAAGTTTGTCATTTTATCTAATAATTATAGATGCACACGGCTGTTCGTCATGGTGATTAGTGATAATACGATGCTGCAATAAAGTCATGCGGCACAGCCACACTGATTTCTAATGGAGATTTCAGCTCCATTGTAATATAATAGTAGGCCATTATGTTTCTAATTACACTTCAGCGGTTTACATCAGTTTGAAATATACGTTGTGGTTGTGTATTATTTATGCTCTTACAGACATGACAGGTTTTCTTGGATTGATACCATACCATTTTCTATTTGATGCTTTTTCCATTGTGGTATGAGCATGTCTGAAAACAATACAGAAACTATTAGAACTACTATAAGTGTCTTTGCTACTGACCGTTGAAGCAGCACATAAATGCCTTATCACTGCAGTTCGTCTAACCCTCTCTGAAGAAAACAACTTTTCTGTTGCAGTTGGACATGGTGAGAGAAGAAATTGTAATTTTTAATAAAATGCAAGAGCATATTCAAGTTAAGTCATAATTCAGTGAAAAAATAACAAATTAGAAACAATAGATACAGCTGATAATAAGAGTAATTAGATTAGCTTTAATAAAGCATGAAGAAATTTAGAATGAACAAAAGCGTATTAATAGTTTATTAGTTTCACCTGGGCGTGTTACAGCCTGGGGGCTGCATCTGGCCCTTGGCCTGTTTTAATCAGGACATCCATACAGTTTTCTTCCATCCACATGGACAGTTGTATTGGAAGCTTGACAGAGGGATTTGTCCTCTGAGACAGCCCTGGACACAGGTGGAGAACAACATGGTGCATGAGACATTTTCAGTGACAGATGTGCTTTTCTCAAATGTGACTCTGACTTTTGCGTCTGAAACCGCCGATGACTAAGACCCACCACTGTGCTTTGGTCTGTCTCACATGCTTCACTGGAACCTTTGCTAGCTGCTTACCAAATGTGCAGGGATGCGCTAGCTACTGTCTGTGCAGCCGTCCTTTGCCACCACAGCACCTCGTTGGAAGTGAAAAACAGCAGTCTGAGGCAGAGTGTGTCCTTTAAAAGAGCCACTGGGACTACTGATGTGCTCTTAGTACTGACATTTGAAATGGGGCTTAAAGAAACAGGTTTTCATGTTTTTCTACTTTTTGGTTTAGTGAGATAGTACCTAAAATGTGTTATAGTTTACATAAGTCAAGTGACAGTTTGTGGAAAAAAGTTGAGAAGTACAGAACAACAATATAGTTAGTAGCAGCTGGTTATAAAAATAAAACCCTCCAAAAATGTCATCAACACAGAAAATTTCTTCCAAAAAGCAGAGGCCATTTAAAGGCGTTGTCATTTATTTGTATTGGTCTAATCATCTAAACTATTGTGCATCCCCAGAATAAAAAATGAAAAATGAAAGAAACTGGGCAAGATTTTTAGTAAAGCTTTAAATATAATGATGTTAACTGTAGTTGAGTGAAATTAGAAAAGTATAAATTCACAGACCGAGCGCAGTGTTGAATATTGTCCTGTGATTTTCCAGCACTAACACATCCAGGACGCTTCACCAGACTTAAACTGACTGTGGACATGGGGTTTTATCGATCCATTGATCATTGAGCGAATCCCAGAGCTTGACATGTGATAATTGTTTTAACTGCTTTCATTAGCATAACTCCAGTGGTGTACAAAGGTCACGACCCCTCTCATCACCCACATCCAACAGGGCTGATCAATGCTAGTAGGACAGATGTTATTGTTGTAAAACACAGGACACCTCAGGGCAAACTGTAATAAGCTAAAAAATATGATTCAGACTAACTTCTTTATTCTTAATAGTTAGAGTAAAGACTATTAATGTTAGTTACTAAGGCTGAACTGTTCAAACTAGTTGTTCATTATGAATTAAGCTTTAATACGGCTAATTTAAGTGTATGATATGAGTTATTTAATAAAAGAGTCATTTTTAGCTTTTGTACTTTAAAAGGACATGGTATGAAAATATATCGAGATAGAGGTTTTCCTTGTTCCCAGAGAAAGGGGTTATTTAACTTGGTTCAATAATATAGATAGATACAAAGCTTTGCAGTCAGCTCCTAAAATCAATGGCGTTTTCTAAGAATATACAATTGGAGATATGTTAGCAGGGGAGGGGATGAGGGGGACTGTTTATCCAGGACCCAGTTCAAGGAGGGGCCTCTCACAAAGTCTGTAATGTACATTTTTTTTATTGGAAAACATGTAGTGCGGGGCCACAAAGATGGTTTTTATCCAGGGCTCAGAATTTGCTGCTACATCCCTGTAAATTAGGCTGTTATTTTCTCATTTCCTCTCCTTTCATTCCCATTTATTTAGTTTCGATCGAACACTAAAGTAAGTCAATGACCAGGTTTGGGCTGAAGCTAAATGTTATTTTGTCTACTTTCATCTCCAGTTACAGCACGTTAATGCACATTCATGTAAAAATGATCTAATTTTTTTTTTAAATCTACAATTATTATTCCAATTAGCACAAAACTCCCATGACTATTCTTTTAAAAATATAAGTAGTTTGTTTTAGCTCATTTTAGCCATAAATGAACCACTTCGTTTGCTAAACAATGTTCACTAAGAGTAGTTCTTAGATGTGGTCTATTGAACATACAAGTGCCCCTTAGATTGTACTTACTTTCTCTCTGAGTGAACATTGCCTGCAAAGAATGAGCAATTTCATTATGTTTTACTTTGAACATGAACTTAGCGGTGCACAGGTCCACCAAGACACAGAACTTTAAAGAATTTGATTGGAGTGTTTTTAATCAGTTTTTTGTGAGAAAGATTGGATTAGCTCTAGTTTTATAAGTGTTTGGTATGGTATCATTGAGGACTTGATTATATATTTAAATAATTTACTTATTACAATATTAATTTGGGTTTTAGATTGTGTGCATGCCAAATAACCACATGTGATGCTTACTGCTTAACCATAAAACCCTATAGTGCACTTCGGCGCTGATTTCATGCCAGAGACATGCATGCATTGTTTCACGGTGTTCCATGCGTCTCGTTATATACACAATTGATGATTTTTACTTTAGTGTGTGTTTGTGGTTGCTGGAAAACTATCTTTCTTGAAACACCAGTAAAGCGCTCACTGTGAGTCTGGGAGAGTGCTTTTGATAAGAGGCGCAGCACTTCCCCCCTGAGACATGCTTTCATAGTTCAGGTCCCAGATAGTGTGTGTGTGTATGTGTGTGTGGCTGCACTTTTACTGCCTGTGAAGATGCCTTTGGCGCCTGATGAAAGCCTCGGACACATTTTAAGCTCTAAACTGTTCACTGTTCATCCCTGGCTGCGGGCGCTCGGAGTTTGTGCTGTATCTTTATGCTGCCATATGCCTGATCTAAAGAATTTACTGCAGCGTCCTATGAGCTCTCCAAAGTGAACAGAGCTGTGATGAGGCATAGGAGGGGGGTGGGTCTCCTCTTTAATGTTTTTTTGGCGTGTTTGCGTACTCGCGGTTTTCACATTTTAGAATATGATGATGTCATACTCACAGATGGGGGGCAACAGACAGATTTCCTCATTGATTACACTGTATTTGCAATATTTGGCAGTATGAAGGCAAAGTGTTGAACCTGATCATTTCTATTAGGAACAAGCCTCCAGAACTCACTGTATAACAACAAAATCAACATTTTAACATTGTGATTTTTAACTGCCACCATTTGTATTATATTTTATTGGCAAATAGAATGTTGTGATGCCGTCTGACAACCACCGCTGCAGTGTGTGTTGACTTGTATAATCAGCAAATCAAAAGAAAAGCTTCATTTAAACTGTTACAATTATCTAGTAATATTCTGGTTAGATGGTTACATTTAAATCTATTTTTATTCATCTTGCTTGTTTTGATTTAATATTTCTATTTCTGCAGTTGTTGAAACTTTGCGTTGCAACTTTGGAATTTTCCTGTTGTGGGGCAAATAAAGGTTTTCTTATCTTATCAGTGGATGCAATTATTTAGGTAATAGAATGTCAGCAGGAAACAACTAAATATCTGAATTTTATATGGAAAAACTCGCCAACCCTGAAATTAAACCACAAGTATGTACAAATGTCTGGCACTGAGTCTTAGAGTCAGGACAAAACAGTTCTATATTTATGAGAGATATATCTCTTAGTATTGTCCGATCTGTGTAATAATTTTAAAAATGCAAAGGAACAGGTTCTGAATAAAAACATTTTGTTCTAAAAAATGACACCATCACACACACAAAAACACACATTTTTTATTTTATTTATTTATTCCAATCCAACAAAAATTTTAACTTGCAATATGTTGTAATAAGGGTTATTTATCCTTTTGCCCTGTTAAAGTATATCTAAAAACTTAAAATGTAATTTTATACTTTTATGAGTTTCAAAATATCTCAATATAAAAAAAAAAAAAAAAATGTTCTATGTTAATGTTATAAAATACATTTCTCTAAATAATTAACATAAATCAGGCTTTAGATTAAATGCCTTTTTCTATTTAAACAACATAAACTGAATTGCAAAAGTTTCTTTAAAAAATGACACAAACAACCACCTAATGCATAGATCTGACAGAGCTCACAAAAACCTGATGGAGTTGACAAAGATAATTGAACACTGCTAAAAACTGAACAAATATGTTTGAATCCAGATCCAAACTGCCGTGTTTTAGAGAGGACCTGTTTTGTCCCGACTCTCAAGAATCACCAGTGGGACTCGTGAAAATTGTATTGCTCATATTTATCAACCTTCTCTTCTGCTTGTGTTTGTAACAGATGTAAAAGATGCAAAATCACAATTTGTTTCCAGAATCTCAATATGAGTTTCTATTGTTATGCAGTCAATTACACAGTCTCTGTAAACTTCAGTAAATACTACAAAGCAGCTAACCGACAGGCTGACAAAAATCTCCAAAACTACTATGACTAATGACTCCCAGTGTGTGAGTAAAACAGAGAAAGCTTCATTCGTTGACATTCAAGTGCACTATATAGACCAACTTGTAGTGTTGACTGATTTACTGTAATTTCCACTGGCAGAAATCCTCCTTTTGGGTATTCTCTTGCCTCCAAAATGTTGAGAGTGTAGTTTCATAAAATCCACATCACAAACTCTTTGAATCCTATAGAGCTGTCTGGCAGGCATGTTCCTCTTCGCTGAAGCTACATGTAACTCAAATCACCAGGGCCTATCTGAGGAAGCACTGCCAAGAAAGAGATCACTTTCCACTGATGAAAACTCTCTAGTGAAACCCCAAAACCAACTTGAACCTTCTAAACTAGGCTGTATGTGTTATAAATTATGTGCGAATGGGACGATCGTTGTACTGTGTTATGGTAAAAGTTTTTTGCATATTAAAGCCATAAATCTATATGTCAACAAACTAGTCTCTTGGCAGAAGATCATGAACACGTTTTCTCGGTTTTGAAGCTACATTCCCCAATCATTAAACTTTAATGTGCTCTATCAATAGTGTTCATCTCTACACAGTTACTTTGAGCATTTTGTAGGCCGTGCTTTCCCTTCCTTTAATATTAGCATTACAAATTTGCATAATTCATGGATTCGTCTGCTGTTTGGTTTTAGCTATTTAATCAGTCAGTACCTCGGAGTTCTCAGATTCATGCAACAGCGCAGAAAACAACAATATTCAGCGTTATCTCCTGCGGCCTTCCTCACAAAGCAAACTCGTCCAACACTACTTGAAGTGCAAAGTGTATTCTTAGAACTATACACAGCTCTCGGAGAAATGCCCTGTACAACATGGTTTCCTCGTAGCCAAGATAACAACCGTTGACGATGCCTCATTCGACTCTGAGCGTAATCCACGCTTGACATAGAACATGATCTGTTTTAGGCTTTAGGCACATCCCTTTTATCTCCCATTTCAAATCTGTTGGCAGCCTTCACTGTCTCTCATTTGGGTGGCTGCATGCATAAAGGCCCACGGATGTTGAGGAATTTTATATGGGCCAGATGATGTTTGTGTTTAAAGGAAGTACCATAACAACAAGGGGTTTTCACAGTAACACTCTTGAATGGTTGACTAAAGGTGCAGGGGTTTATGTAATGAGTATCCAGACATGAATCCTTTGTGTTTATTTTCAAAAGTAGTTTCCTTTGTGGATCAATACATTTTTCTAAGTCTAAGTTTGACTAGATCTAAGTCTAATTAGTCTCAGTATTAGGATCTGGCAACCCAAAGTGAGGAGATCATAACGCTGTCTTGTTAGATCATTGTCTTGGGAACCAAAACACAAAATGGAAACATAAACCACTTGACTATCAGGTGCAAAGAATAATTAATTGATCTGAACATGTTTACTCCATATCTGGGGATAGGCAATAATTGTTTAATATGAAATACCTTTGCGCCAATACTATGTAAAAGGTATTGACATTTTAGCTCCCTGCCACGTTTGTGGTAAAAATACCCTTGGGAACCTTAAATAAGTCTGATCTCGTGGCCCAAATGCCAACCCTCTCTGGAGAATACTTTTGGTGAACAAATGCAAACTTGCTCCCCATGTCTAACAGCCACATTTCTAGGCCAAAGCTCCTAATCTCTCAGGGCATACGGTATAGTTACATCTGAGGACTGGGTTTCTCTCACTTTGACTGTGCTGCTGGCCTGTATTTCCACTGCCTCATTCAGGGCTGGTGATTATGGGCTGATTTGGATGCTGCGGAAATGCAATTAAACAGATGATAGGACTGTGAAGCTGCAGTACATTTGGTGCCAACAAGTATGATTGAGAAACATCGCTATAGAGCACTGAGGCTGGCTGTGAGCACCTTTCGTCCTCTGCACAGCTACAGTCCCATCTGGGATTATTTTGAGGTAAATGGTGTGAATTCAGAACGCTGCTGGGACTTGGAGTGGTTTTCATCTGTGCAATATGGAGTCGCGCTGTACTTAAAGCTGTCAATAAATCAAAATAAATGGAAAAGCTAAAACCAGAGCCCTTAACACATATGGAGGGAAAGCGCCAATTGACAAGTGGTTACCCTGGTTACTCCTGTGTATCGTGTGGTGCATGTTTTATAAGACAGCCACACAGCAGTTCTCTGGAGTACACTACATGGGATGTTTAGGGTCAGAAACCTTATTCAGACTGTAATGTTGAATATTTCACTGTGATTTTTGAACTTTTGGTCAAAGGTCGACCACTTTACCGCTGTATAAAATCGGTGTGCATCTAACGCTTTTCATGTGTGAAGCAGCTCCGTGACCCTTAACATCACATGTGATGTCGGCAGCTCCAAAGAACTGCTGTGTAGATATACTTTTATCCAGGTTTTTCTTTTGCCACTCATTCAAGCAGCATCTTCAGTTTTGACAGGGTCTGGAAGTGTAACTATCACACCCTATTTATTTTCAGTAAGGAGTATTACTATTTAAGTATAGCGAAACGAATAACAGACACTCTACAGTTTACTCTTTACTCTATCCTGGAAATTGCAGTAGCCGCCACCATCATCAATCAGGTTGTATTAGTTTGCACGGGGCTGCTGATCTTGACAATAAATAAGTTATATACGGACTACAAAGCCAGTTTAAAGCCTCCCAGAGAATTGATGCATTGCTGACTTGTTGGTGCACGACTTTATAGCATATTTAGCTGTAAAACTTTTCTCAAATTCACCATTGAAATGAATAGGATTCCCGCTTAACCGGAAGTGCCACCGCAACAAAAGTGTGGTTTAGAAGCATTTAGGGGCAAAAGTGGGCAGGGTGGAGTAAGGTTAACACAACTAAGAAAGAGAAACTGAAGGAGATACGTATTTAAATGAGTGGCAAAATGTATTCATTGATAAAAATAGAATTATATTTTCTATTAAGATGGACCTAGACAAGTGGATTACACAAACATCACTCCAATTTTGAGTCACAGCACACAGGCTCAACAGTCGTGGATACGCGTGTCTCATTTATAATTTATCCATCCACCACATTAACACTAAGACAAACCTGATGACTAAAGACTTTTCAAAAAACATTATTTTATTTGAAAGCAATTAGCCACAAATAAAGCTTGTTTTAGGACCATGATGAACAATGTTTACACGGACTCCCAAAGCAGCTTGAGATTAATTATGTGCTCCACTGTGATTTGTGTGGCTTGGATTTTGTGTGATGGCAGCATTTTCTTCATACACTTCAACTTCTAATAAAGCCTTTTAATACAGTTTGTTTACCACTTGGCTCCCAGTTAAGAATGATCAAAGTCAAAAGCACTCCGATGTGAAGCGCAGATTATAATTGTGAAAATGTTTACACAGTTGTTTTGGCCATAGTCGCGCTGTAGTCCATCACTGCCAGGACTCCAGCTAAATCGGCTTGGTGGTATATCTGCTATAAGAGCCAACTCTTCTCACATGTTTTCCAAGTGCACTTCATTGCTAGGGGACCTAAAGAGCAAGAGGCTGACGTCAAAAGCACTGTTGTTGCCTTCTTGGTAACGGAGAGTTGTCATCTCGAATGCACTGGCTGGCATTAATGCTGAGCGTAATTAGACATAATTAGAGATATGAGCTGACGGCTAGTCAATGTGGCGTGTAAATGTATAGTTCCTGTCTGCACAAAGCACTCGCATTTTGATTTTTGTATTCACGGAGTATTCCCAAGGTCCTCCATCAGCCCCTCTGCCCCACCACAAGACGACTTAGCGCATGTTCCATTGATTGATCTCATCTGACAAAACACTATGAGTCGCTGCCAAGTATCTAACATGTATCTCTGTCTTGGTTATCGAAAAAGCAGGACTTTGAATCATCCCTCGTTTATTTATCAGCCCTGTCAACCCCTGTACCTGTGGCATGCTGCCAATGGCAGAACAGAGCGCTCTCCACTAGAATATTTGATAATGAATGTAGGAAAAACAACTGACGAGGGACCTGGTTTGAAGAATGCACATGTCAGAAAGGTCAGACTCATTAGATGCAAAGAGGAGGCTGTGGAAAATACCTATAAGTGGAAATACAACAGTAAAGTGCTTAGAGTTTGCAGTTTAAAGATTTCAAATTAAACAACAGATAAACGAGGACATTGTAAATAAACAGATAAAACAAACGGAAAAGCCAAATTTAACATTATTTATTATAAGGTGCACAGTGTAACTTTTTTAGGCGAGGTTCAGCCACTTGCTTGTCGCCATGGAGATGTTATTGCTTTGCCTTAAATGTATCAAAATGCTCTGGAATGGAAATAGAAACTTATCTATCTCGCACTTTTTCAATTACATGTGTTTTTATAGCTCTAAACAGGGCCACCTTTCTACATATCAGACCTCTAACTTGCTATCTGCTTGTCTTCATGAGGAGAGATACATTTAATGCCTTACTGAGATCCATTCCAGGCAAAGCAATAACTTCTCCATAGAGACAAGCAGGTGGCAGAAAGGTTACATTGTGCACTTACAAGAAAGCAAAGCTGAATCAATACAGGAATGCTACTTACACTGTACATGAGATCAAGCAGAGGTTTAAAGTCAATAAATAAACCATTGGGATAAACAGTTTGTGAGGACCAGCTCCAGCTCGTGGTGCCTAAAGGGGGATTTATAACGAGGAGGGACAGGGTCTTCTCTGTGGTTATATTAATATTATCTTTATGCAGCATTTCGGATACTGTTTTGTTTAGAAAATGTGCTTTATAAAAAAAATGGATTTGTTGTAATTGATCAAATACATAATGGACACACTTTTTCTTTAAACATTTCTATTTCTATTTATTTTTATGTATTTATTTATTTTAACAACCACTAATTATAAAAATTAAAAAATCTATTTATTTATTTATTTCCATCCATCCATCAATTTTCTTCTTCTTTCTTCTTATCTGGAGCCGGGTCGCTGGGGCAGCAGTCTAAGCAGGAACTCGCAAACTTCCCTCACCCCAGACAGCGTGTCCTGGGTCTTCCCCGGGGCCTCCTCCCGGTGGGACATGCCCAGAACACCTCCCTAGGGAGGCGTCCAGGAGGAATCCTGAGCAGATGCCCGAGCCACCTCAGCTGGCTCCTCTCAACGTGTAGGAGCAGCGGCTCTACTCCGAGCTCCTCCCGTGTGACTGAGCTCCTCACCCTATTCCTAAGGGTGCGCCCAGCCACTCTGCGGAGGAAACCCATTTCGGCCGCTTGTATCCGCGATCTTGTCCTTTCGGTCATTACCCAGAGCTCATGACCATAGGTGAGGGTAGGAATGTAGATTGACCGGTAAATCAAGAGCTTTGCCTTCCAGCTCAGCTCCTTCTTCACCACAACGGACCGATACAGCGACCGCATCACTGCAGACACTGCACCGATCCGCCTGTCAATCTCACGCTCCATCCATCCCTCACTCGTGAACAAGACCCCGAGATACTTGAACTCCTCCACTTGAGGCAGAGTCTCTCCACCCACCCGGAGAGAGCAAACCACCTTTTTCCAGTCGAGAACCATGGCCTCGGATTTGGAGGAGCTGATTCTCATCCCAGCCACTTCACACTCGGCTGCAAACCGCCCCAGTGCTGCAGGTCCTGGCTCGATGAAGCCATCAGGACAACATCATCTGCAAACAGCAGAGATGAAATCCTGTGGTTCCCAAACCAGACCCCCTCCGGCCCCTGGCTGCGCCTAGAAATTCTGTCCATAAATATAATGAACAGAACCGGTGACAAAGGGCAGCCCTGGTGGATTCCAACATGCACCGGGAACAGGTCTGACTTACTGCCGGCAATGCGAACACAGCTCCTGCTCCGGTCATACAGGGACCGGACAGCCCTTAGCAAAGAGCCCCGGACCCCATACTCCCAGAGCACCCCTAAAGGACCACATGAGGGACATGGTCAAATGCCTTCTCCAGATCCACAAAACACATGTGGACTGGTTGGGCAAACTCCCATGAACCCTCAAGGACCTGATGGAGAGTATAGAGCTGGTCCAGTGTTCCACAACCGGGACGAAAACCACACTGCTCCTCCTGAATCCGAGGTTCGACTATCGGTCAGATTCTCCTCTCCAGTGCCCTGAAGTAGACCTTACCGGGAAGGCTGAGGAGTGTGATTCCCCTGTAATTGGAACACACCCTCCGGTCCCCCTTCTTATACAGAGGGACCACCACCCCAGTCTGCCATTCCACAGGTACTGTCCCCGACCGCCACGCGATGTTGCAGAGACGTGTCAGCCAACACAGTCCCACAACATCCAGAGACTTGAGGTACTCAGGACGGATCTCATCCACCCCCGGAGCCTTGCCACCGAGGAGCTTGCTAACCACCTCGGTTCGGACTTCAGCCAGAGTGATGGACGAGTCCGCTTCCGGGTGTCCAATCGCTGCTTCCTCCTCGGAAGACGTGACAGTGGGATTGAGGAGATCCTCAAAGTATTCCTTCCACCGCACGACAACATCCCCAATTGAGGTCGGCAGCTCTCCACAGCTCTAAACAGTGTTGTTGAAGCACTGCTTCCCCCTCCTGAGGCGTCTGACGGTTTGCCAGAATTTCTTTGAGGCCGTCCGATAGTCCTCCTCCATGGCCCCCCGAACTGCGGCACACTTGGCCCGCTTGTACTCATCGGCTGCCCCAGGAGTCCCACGAGCCAACAAGGCTCGATAGACTCACCACCAGGTGGTGATCGGTTGACAACTCAGCCCCTCTCTTCACCCGAGTGTCCAAGACACGCGGTCGGAGGTCAGATGACACGACAACAAAGTCGATCATCGACCTCCGACCTAGAGTGTCCTGGTGCCATGTGCACCGATGGACACTGTTGTGCTCGAACATGGTGTTTGTTATGGACAAACTGTGACTAGCACAGAAGTCCAATAACAAAACACCACTCGGGTTCAGACCAGGGAGGCCGTTCTTCCCAATCATGCCCCTCCAGGTGTCACTGTCGTTATCCACATGGGCGTTGAAGTCCCCCAGGAGAACAACGGAGTCCCCGGTCGGTGCAATGTCTAGTACCCCTCCCAGGGACTCCAAGAAGGCCGGGTACTCTGCACTGCTGTTTGGCCCGTAGGCCGACACAACAGTGAGAGACCTGTCCCCGACCCGAAGGCGCAGGGACGCAACCCTCTCATTCACCGGAGTGAACCCCAACACGAGGCGGCTGAGCTGTGGGGCAATGAGCAAGCCCACACCAGCTCGCCGCCTCTCCCCGCGGGCAACGCCAGAGAAATGGAGAGTCCAACCCCTCTCAAGAAGTTGGGTTCCAGAGCCCAAACTGTGCGTGGAGGCGAGGCCAACTATATCTAGTCGGTAACGCTCAACCTCCCACACAAGCTCCTTCCCCTTATTTATTTATTTATTTATTTTGCTACCAACAATAAAAAAAAATTAAAAATAAAAATTAAAAATTAAAAGTGCTATTAAACCATATGATAGTCTCAGATGTAGCCCAACCAGCTTCATAATGAACTCAACTGACTTCATGACTAATCAGAAAATAGATTATTATCTCTAGAAACATCATAATTAGACAGATTTGCAATTTTTCAGAGCTGCACTTCTCAGTCTTGTTTTCACATCTCAGTTAATCTAACAGTGAGTAGCGCTCTGACAGCCCCTGACTCTCGCGTCTTCTCGTCCACTTCTCCGCCTGTGATCACACAGATCCACCACTCCTCCACCAGGGACGCACGTGTGGTTTAGATTTGTCACTGCTCATAGAATCATTTCATGCAATCGGGGACGTATTCGGCTCAGAAGGCAGAGCAATTACATCAAGAGCTCCTCCTGTCCATATGTCAAAGTATCCTCAGGCGAAACACGCTGGAGAAGAAGCTGGATGCAAGGGCAGGCCTGTGTTTTGCATTTGGATTTGGGTAAGGCGTCCTGGGTATTAACATGGTATGATCATGTATGCGCAGTACAAATGATTCACTAATTTCCATGATGATTTGCACTTCTAGTTAACTGTCTGAGCTGACGGTATTTAGACTTGCATGGCTTAAGGAGAAATCACTTTTCCATCCACAAGCTTGGGACTAATTAACAAAAGCAGCCCAGAAACAACCCTGTATCTCACTGTTGGTTTTGCCAGTTTATAATTGTTGGCCATGGGACATGATTAAAACTGACTTTAAGAATGATTTAAAAGGCTGAATCGGACAGGGTGACTGGAATTGTGTGTTTATTTAAAGATGCACTGTGCAACTTTTCTGATGGAGGGTTCACCACTTGTTTGTCTCCATGGAGATTTTATTTGCCCGGAATCTTCTCCTGTATGCCTCTAAACTTGTCTATCATTTGTTCAGATGTTTTATTGCTCAGAAATACCTTGACTTGAACACATGCATTATTACAGTGAGTCAGGTCCCCTCTCCACAGATCTGATCTGTAACTCAATTTGGTTGTGTCATTTGCCTGTCTTTGGAGATTGTTAAGTTTAACACCCTATTATTAAAGAGTATTATACTTCTATAGGGTATTAACTGCTAACACATAACATATTTATTGTATTTTATCTGTCTTTATTTATACAGAGGGAGAGCACTCAGACTTTCTCTTTTCCTGGGTGCCCTCATCAAATATAAAAAATACAAGCAAAAAACAAACAAAACAAAAATTTAAAGCATTTAAAACATTGGAAACAGGTGGAGCATAAATATTTGTTACCAGAATATTTAGTTGCATTTGTGGCACCAAAGTATCAAGTATCCAATTCTGCTTATCCTTGAAATATATTCAATTTCTTGGGAAGCAAAATAGCCAAATGCTCTCTCTCTCTCTCTCTCTCTCTCTCTCTCTCTCTCTCTCTCTCTCTCTCTCTCTCTCTCTCTCTCTCTCTCTCTCTCTCTCTCTCTCTCTCTCTCTCTCTCTTACATGATCTTGTATTGAAAGTTCCCGCATCAGTGTTCAAAGAGCAAGTGAGATATTCAGGCAGTCAGTCAAGTAGTCCATTATAAATACATTTCAATTCATCGTTGTTAATTATGAACCAAAGGGCTGAGTGAAAGAGTGTATCTAAAGGTTTCAAAGTAGAGTCTAAAGTCTGAATGCATTATCTCTCCATAATCCAGTACAGAAAGACCACTATTTTATTTTTATTTTTTTATTATATTTTATTTATTTTATTGTGTGTTATTTATTTTATTGTATTTTATTATATTTATTTTTTAATTTTTTTTTATTTTTTTTAACATGCTATATTTACTGAAAACAATATCTTAACATGTTTAATAAGTGTCAGAAAGCTCCAAAAAGTTGCTTTTGCATATTACCCCCTCTATAAACAAGCAGGTGACAGGCTCTCCAAAGTTCCCTGAAGCCCCTTTAATATAGCATTCATTCTCCATATTCATTCTACGTGCAGCATGGCATGTGAACGTGTTATCAGCCAATTATATTTGCAGATAGATTCTTTCATTTTTGGTGAACAAATGAGCATAAAAAGTAGGTTAAGCTGTCACTGGCGGCATAATGATTAGGTACGACACTTCCGATGCTTCTAAATGCTAATTGAAAGTAAATAACTCATGGAATTTTAATGGGAAAATGATGTGACATGAGGAGGTGGGATGGTTCTGTGAAGGTGTCCAATGAAACAGGTATGGGTCATGTGACGTATTACTAGAGGTGCAGCCCTGTGGTGAAAATACATCGCTATAGATCAGAAAAGAATGGCCAGACAGGTTAGAAATTGTATTGAGAATTGTAAAAAGAGGTAGGAGACTCTGGAGAGGTTTTTGCACATACTACAAATATTAATCAATGTTTGCTGATTCTGTATTTACCATATGAGATCCGTAGTCTCAACACATTGTGGTACTATTGCCCATTCACGTCTTGCCATGCTTCCTTTGTAGGGAGTATTATAACCTCTGATACCAATAACGAGGACAGAGCTGGAGGTGTCCTTGATCCAATCTCTATATCAGTCAGCTTCAAATGAAACTCGCCTGCCCAAATAATGTGGGTTTAATATGGCCAGTATGGTATTTGCAGTACTGGAGTATCATTATAATTCCAGTAGCTATTAGCAGCTTGGGGAATACATAGAGCTAGTTGTACAGCATTGGCTCGCTGGATCTTTGGCACGGCTGGTCGACACCTCACCCCTCTCACCCACAAGAGCTCAGAGCAAATCAAGTTTATTACTGATGCTAATTACAATTACTGTCTCAAAGGGTTCTATAAGATATAATAAATGAATATGAAAAATGCAAATGGCAGCCTGGACCTCAGAACCTCGATAAAGACGAGTGGACCCCCCAACAAGCCTGGATAATTAATGGTTAGTGGGAAAACCTTGAGAGGAGACCTAAGTGAATAATTTCTCCTCTCAGGAAATGGTATTAAGACTAATACGAATTCCTGTTTACGTAATCATTTGTGATTTAGCTTCATTTAGTCATGGAATTGCAATTTAAGTCTATACTTTCTGGCCGCTACAACCTATAGCACAATATGCCGTACTGACTCAATGTTTTTCTCGTCTATTCACAGCCAGAGTGCAGTACATTTTTACTCTGTGTGTTTGCAGGAAAATCTCTCTTAAGGTTAAATCAGAACTGACATTTGTGTGTACTTCATTCCACACTGCATTACATAGAAATACAGTTATGTTAACAGATACACGGATATTTTATGTTAAATCGTATGACTCATTCTATTAAAATGATCCTAAGAGCATGTTTCCGCAGTGTCAAAAGGGCAATTTCTTTGTATTAGTGCCGAGGAGGTCGTATCAAAAAGGTCATGTATGTTAAATCTTGTATATGCTTCACTGCTGCATGCAATAGACATACACACACGCTATAGACATATATACATGCAATAGACATACACACATGCTATAGACATACATATAAAGCTCCTATTCGCTGATCTTAAACAGCTTAATGGCATTGAGTTGATTTGTGTTGTTCTAAGTGACATTGCTTTACATTAGAAGAAGCTCAAAACTGAAAAATATAAGATTATTCATGTCAAATCTCAGTCTTTGCACTTCACATGTCTTGAGCTAATTTAGGAAAAAATGTTTATTCACCAATTTTGATATATTCCAAGTGTGAAATTCATCATCTGGACTATCTTTAGCAGCTGTGCTTGTGTAAATGTTCACATCTGGACACTCCCTTCATGGAAAGAACAGTTTTAACACATGGGCAGATGTTTTACAGGCACACAGCACTGACACACTCTGGTAATGAGCGATCTGAACACACGGTTACTGCAGAACAATACACTTCTTCTCACACTTTGCATATCCGCTACTGACTTATCTCTACTGTGATGTCCCTGGTTTGATTTGAATGTTCCGCAGTATGGCATTGAAGTCATTTTTCTTACATTTATTCAGTTTGAAGTGTTTTATTACTTGTGAAAATCATGCATTCTTACTGCATAGCCTCTCCACAGATCTGACCTGCAACTTTGACTGTCAGCTAATTATCTCTATGGATACAATTAACTTGAACCCCATACTGTGGAACATTTCAGCTTTGGTCCACAGCTCTGTTCTGGTCTCTGTACTGTTCTATTTTCTAACTTCTGTGATGCACACTGTGGTTTGACACATTTCTCCCAGAATCAACGCTTCGCTTCAACAGTTTGGGTTAGCGCTGAGGTCAAGCTACACGTCGCTGCTGTTCCTCTACTCTGAACAGCTTTAACAGACGACACGCTCACTGTTATCTTTATCTGACAGGTGCAAAACTTAAGTGCTCATAATATATACAGTTTCCTCCTGCAATTTACGATTTGTTTACTCTCAGAAAAATATCAGTGGCAGTATTTTTGAGACTTCACACAGACTAATCACATTAAGGAATAAGCACTTGTGTTTGTCTCACAGGTGCAAATGTAAGTAGTTATAATGTTCTGTCTCATTGATATATAGCTGTAATTAAAATGCATTTGTTTCAGTCGCACTGTTTTTGAGACATTAAAAGTAATCACATTAAGCAAAACACGAGGGGATTGTCTTCAAGTTTTTAAGCTTTCACTTTGTCCTTTCCTCATTTTGCTGGTTTAAGTCTATTCAGCGTCTGAAAAGCTTCACGGGTATTAAAAAACAAACATAAATTGATCTCTGAAAATTGCATACGTAAGGTTTTTTTTTTTCCTTTGGAGCAGAGTGGTGTTTTGTGAGGGCAGGGTAAGGTTAAATATGTATTAAAATGATGTGCTGTCTTCAGTGCGGTTTGTTTTTTACATTAAAAAGTGAAAGAGGTCAGACTTGGCTGGCAGCTTGTCCACATTTGGAAGTTGGCACAGAGCAGAGGGAGAGTCTTGCACAAATTGAGCAGAGGTTAAAAGATAATTTTACCCTTGGCATTCTGTGCAAAAGAACAACCCTCTGACGGGGTAAAGTTGGGACATCCACGCGCCTCTACAGTGTTATTCCCTAAACTCCACAAGGTCACAGAAAGGGACTGATCCGCTCCCATTCCCTTTTATCACACTAACTCACTTCAGATTGGTATATCACTATCAACTTGGCATCTCCGTCTGTCTCCAGTTGGACCTTGGGCACCTGCGTCAGCGCGCAAACCCCTCTGAATTAGTGTGCCCACTCTCCTTACTCGCTTGTCGCTTTAGACGTGGTTATGCAATAAGGAGAGACGGGGAGTTTGGGGGAGAAAAAAAAAAAAAAAGACCCCATCCAGCAGCTGAAGATGCAGTGGCGGTTTAAACGCGCTTTACCAAAAACATCAACTCTCTCTGCGTCCGCGTGATCTGGGCTGTTACGCGTTGGTAAAAGCAGCCCCGAGGCTCTATAATGTTTTTGCCCCTCCTGACCAGCGCCAATCTGAGGTGGGTAAGAGGGAGGAGGGGGCGGGAAGGTTAGTTTGAGGAGGGCAGACCAGTGAGGAGAGGACGCCGATTCCCTGATTATTTCACCGCTGGAGGAAGAGAAAAAAAAGCAACACATCCAAAGCCACGGCGCACGGGTAGCACACACGTCAGAGCCTCATTAACGAGTGGAGAGACTGAAGACAGCGCTGATTTCTTGCAGGTGAGCTCCTAATTTTTGTCATTACGTTGCGTGTCGTGGATTGTGAATGCTCCTAAATGTGTGCGGGTGCAATATTTCATTCACATGCAACAACTGCCGCGCGTGGAGATACCGCAGTATAATTGATGGTTTAACAGGTTTCCCCCCCCCAAGTGTGTTGACCAGGGGTTGCGGCTGCGTATGGCGTGAAATGTTGCCTTGGAAAAACAGCTTATGAATGAATTAAGTGTTGTTTTCTGACTGTAAGCAACACATTTGTTTGAGAAGAGTGCGTGTGAGGCATAGGAGCGTTATTATATGGCTTTTCCCTGTCAGTAATGACTAGACTTCTTGGGGACTGTTCTCGACGAATGGCTACAATGCGACACTAAAGCTGCGTGGCGACATTTGTAAGTTTGGGTTAATAGCCAGTTCATCAGGGCGAGAGTGTTGTGGTGATTGAAAGCGGGCTCTGGAAGTGTCATGGTCTGACCCAGCGTGTTGGAGACGCTGTCAGGAGCAAGATACCGCAACCAGTGACAAGACTGTTGAGCCGCGGCTAACTTAACCTTGGAATAAGCACCATGGACAGCGACGGTTGTGTCGGCTGTCTGTTCCCCCTCGTAGCGCGTGATCCCAGTGATGTGGCAACGACTAGCAGCGACATACACGTTTAGCTTAGCCTGTTTCTTCACTTGTAAGTTCAATGGCATCAATTTAGAAGACAGAGACGTCTCAAATAAAGCAAGAACATGTCATCCCATGCGTAATGCGTAATGTTCCACTAGATACAAGAAAAGACGCACGTTGAATAAAGTTACATTTTGCAAATTTTGTTTCTTTTTTCTCCTTGCCTTTGCCTACACCCACTGCCCCTCCTCTTAGTGCACCTCTCTCGGTTACTATATACTGTTTGTCACATACTCACATGCAGCAACACTAATGTTTGGGTATTGCAGATCTTAAACACAAAGAGGGCTGAAATGTTTTTGACTGAACAGACACTTTGATCAAGCAGGCGTCATGTGTATTTGGGTCAATGCTGAAAATGCTCACTTCTCTAATTGCCACAAGATGTACAGATGAGATTATGCAAAGTGGGGAAAATGTAAAGCAGTGCACATGTATCAGCTGAGATGGCCAGACCAAAGGTTATGACACGGCGTTTCATTTAACATTATTGGCTGTGGTATAGTTCATGTTTGACTTTTTTGCTCTACTGTAATCTTTGCTTCATATCGTTACACGTGGGCCCAGCTGAAGTCAGAGGCCATGCCCTGCATTTCATTAAAGTGCCTTCGTCCCCATCAAAGATCCAAGGCAGTCATTTAGCCCTAAGCCAGCCTTCTTCTCCTGGCTCTGTCCTCTGGCTGCTGATGCCAGTTTTAACACTCACCCCAGCTTGGCACAGTGGAGATTCACATATTTTACTTCACCACTTCCCCATTCTCTGCAGGGTCCAGCCATGTACACTTCAATTCCCCAGTCTTCACCCTTGGCTTCTCTGTCTTCTATTGGACTCATAATACGAACCCTCCCTGACACGCTAGTGTAACCACAACAAGTACTTTTCCCAGCCAATTTCTTCATGTGTTGAGACAGACAGTTGCTTCCTTTTACAATGAATGCCTAGTCGGTAGGAGGGTGGCAAACTCCCGATTTATTGTCCGGCCAGGGAATGTGTCTGGAAGAGCAGATTTTATTGAGTGAGAAGGTGTTATCACTCCCCGACTTGCAGATGGATGTGCCTCGCGCGCTTGTGTACTGGCTGCATCTGAAGTGGCATGATTAGAGGAGCTGCTGGTAATTGCCTTTTTTGGGGGGTTGGTTTTTCGCTTGGAGCTGAACAGAGAGGAAGGGGAAAAAAGGCAAATTGTGACAGGGATTTGCATTCCTATATTGTTCCTTGAGGCAGGCTAAGACGTGTTGCAGCGAAATGCCAAAATATCTCAAGTGATTACCAAATAAATTAGGGCGATGTCTTCCAGAGTGTGGAAGAGAGACACTGATTTTGTTTTTGTTTTGTTTTTTTTTAAGAGAAAGCAAATATTCACTTCATAAATTAACATTACTGCTTACACCATGCTTGGGACTATGCCTCAAATATGCAAAATAATAGGATTACCCTCTGCTGGCGTTTCATGTTTCACAGGCCCCACTGTCCTCCAGATAATGGGGAGGTTTGTTGTGGGTAAGTCAATGTTTACTGGAGGTCTAGGGGGCACTCCTCTCACTCCTGTCCTGTTAAAATGATGACAGTGAATGTGGTTGACAGTGTATACAGTCAGTATCAAGCAGCATCATGTCAGTCAGGACCTCCAGCAAGGGTTAATTAACAGCTCTACTCTCCAGGGTAAATATTATACAGACAACCTGACAATAACAAACACTAGTAAGCTTATATGACCTATGCGTTATGCAATTTATGTTGCATTATAATTCTCTAGATGCATGCTAGCACCTAATGATGTAAGGACTGTGTACACTGCAGATGTTCTGGTAGAATGAGCATATTACTAGCTGTTTGAATGAAACTCAAGGTCTTAGTTGGTGAGATGACAGTAGCTCAGGTGGTAGAGTGTTTATCCACTGATCCAAAGGTTGGCCATTCAAGTCCAGCTCTCGACATAAACATCATTGGTTGAGAGGTCAGATCCACTGGCCCACAGGTTGTCTGTGTACACTGATGTATGAATGAGTGTGTGAATGGGTGAGTGGTTCCCTGTTGTAAAGTGCTTAGAAGGTGGGCAAATGTATATATAAAGTCTATATAAAATAACTGACCATTTTATACTCTACTGCTTAATGGCGCTGGCCAAAACAGTGCTGCTAAATTAAACAACAAAACCACCCAAAAAGAAAGCAGGCTTAAAGGTATACTGATGCAGAATCCGCCACTATGTTTGCTTAGAAATGTTTATGCTTTTCCAAGAAGGAGAGGCGCCCCCCGCTTACAATAAAGATGCTTGTTTTTCATAATGTCTTCTTTGCACTGAAAACACCTCTAATTGAACAGTTGCTAGACAGATGGGTCTCATGCCATACTGTGTCTTAATAATAACATCTCCATGGAGACCTCCCCACCACCACCAGAAGAGTTACATACTGCACCTTTAACTCAACACATCTTTGATCTAATAAAGTATCTTGTGATTGCAATCAATGAGACAATTTCTACAGAAAGGAAAGTGTATTACATTTATTGACCACTGACAATAAACCTAACGTACTGCGCTTTTAGCACTGCTGCTCAGTCCCATCTTGCATATTTGATAAGATTTTTGTAAAAGCGGTTGGGAAAGCTACAAAATGCATTCTGTTATCGAAGCAAACTTGCTATTGGAGCACGGAGGCGCTACATTTAACAATTTCAGTTTTTAACAGATAAACAGAAAATTCTCCGGATGACGCAAGGAAACTTAAATATTTTATGTCTGTTTATGCATCCCAGGCAATATTTCTCAACACAACACGGCATAGCAGGAATTCTTCATCTTTCATCCTGTCTGGGTGAGCTGTGATCATTTCAGTAGAGCAGAGAAGTAAGATTAATCACCAGGCTGTCATTCACATAGGAATTCTGTTACCTCCAGACACCCACTGATAGATGATAATTTTACTTTTGTCGCCAAGTCCTGTTCTGTGCAAACCTGCCATGCATCCAATTTGTAAAAGTGAAAAACTCCATAAACAAATGCCTCATATTAGGCTATTTTGGCAGAGATAGCAAAACTCCTGACAGCACCCATCTCAAGTGCAAAGTACATCTTGGTAATTTAAACTCGCCTGCCAAAAGATTTTATAAAGGGAACGGATCGGATGTGTTTGACTGTTGCTAGATGAGGAAAGGGCTGTAGCTGCAGAGTAACCTAGTTAAAAATTTCCAGCGCTTCATTATTGGCTAACAACAGATGTTTGTTGTTAAGCTACTGTTAAATAGCCGGATTTACGTCGTAAAACCATGAAAATTAGAGCCAGATTGCAGCCATTTCCCTCCAAATGTATTCACGAACATTCATCCTCTAACAATACCTATACCGTATCCTATTGTGGGTCTATTGTCTTCCACAGTCTCTCCAGTGGTGAAAGCTGCACACATAAATCTCTTCTGAGTATTTTGTCCTGGCCATAAATAACTCAAGGAGCATTTAATGGCCCCTCATATATTTCACTTCCAAAACAAAACACTTGTGACATTGTTTTTGAGGCGAATCAGTAATTAAGATTGGAATTATAAGCCTTGAAATGACATGCTTCTTCTTATATGACCTTTGAGTTAGTTGACGCTTAAAATCTCCAAATGTCAGTCTCTTTAAGGTACGGTGGTTTCATATCGGCAGTTGATTTACTGGAATAGGCAGCGTGACTTTAGCTGCTGGGAATCTCCTAAAATGTCAAGCGCTCTATACCACATTCGAACCTCATGTTTCGACAGTCGCATGCCAGATTCAAGCTAATTTTGTGACCATGCTCCGCAAATGTTTCAACGTCTGAAGAGTTCAATTTTTGATTGAACTTGGCGCCCAGACTTGGAAATACTTATTGGAGGCAGATAAAACGAAAGGTCAAGTTTTATATGAGGTCTAGACTACTTGGCTGTGTTGAACTTTTCTTGGCAAAGGAGTGGAGTTTGAGTTTGGTTCATTTTTTAAATATGTCGGTAGAGTGTATAGGTGAAATATGTGCATAACTTCACTGTATCAATGTTGGATGAAGATAATTAAAGTTTTATAATGTTTTTACTTAATAATTAAATGCATATTGGAACTTTTTTAATGATGGGAAAGTTTTGTCTTGAACGTTTAGCATGGTATGTTTTCATTGCTTAAAAATGTACATTAAAAACACAGCATTTTTACTGTGAGCGGGTTCACGTCTCCACAGATCTGACCTGTAAATTTGCATGACAGGGTTACATGCTTGTCTCAATGGAGATTCATGTTCCTGACAACTCTATGGAGACAAGCTAAGGTGGTCACGGTCACATTTCAGAGAACAGCGCTGGAGTATTAATGTTTTTGATGACATGATTCTGCATGGACATTGTTTAAAAAGACTGTTTTTTAGTGTGTTTGATTTCTGGACAGACAGAGACACACTGCCAGCGAGTTTGAATGTCCTACCCTTGTTCCGCTACCCAAAGACAATCTGCGTGACTGAATCTGGCAACAAGCTCCCTCAGTCTTTGCAGCATGAGCCCTCACACCAGAATGCTCTACAAAACATCGACACGCAACTTCCTAGATCAGAACGCTGCGACTGTCTTCTTTTTTCCCACAGCCCATCTAGCATATTTTATCAAGACAGCATAAAACTAGGGCGCTTGTGTTTGTTGATGTTTGAATATAGAACTCTACCTTTGAGACTTGAGACAAATGATATTAGGTGTATGGATGGAGTGGGAACAAAATACTGTTGTTTTAGCTGAGCAGCCCCAGAGGAATCAACAGTATTCGCAGTCTGTTGTTGGGCTTCCTGTTATTGTTTGAAAAATCCCTGTTACCTCGCTGCGAAAAGCGTCAACCGCAGATAAACAGCTGTTCACCTCTGCCACATCCCACTGACCATCACTGTCAGCTGTCCACATCACTTTCAATTATAAACGTGACGCTCCTGGTACAGTTTTTGTCAAACCGGGTGAAATGGGGAATTATGGTGCACGCTGCCGTTGCTGTGGAAACCCAGTGTTAGTTAAAGACACAGGCCTGACGATCCTTAAGGGATTTCAGCGCTGTCAATTGGAAAGGGGATGTTTTAATTGTCCCATTTTAATGGAGCGGAGTAAATGGCCTGTGTCACCATTTTATGAGGAGGCACGAGGTGGGAGCAGATTGGCCTCATCTGTCAGTGTCTGCCTCAACCCAGTCCCAGTCTTGCATGAGGTGTTGCATGGGAATCGTATTTTTAAGGGTTGTTTTGCACTGTTGTACTGGCCTAAACATTCATGATTGCACAATAGGGAGTGGTATGACAAAAAACATAGCTTTTTTTTTTTTTTTTCTTTTTTCGTATTGATCTATCACAATTTTCAGTTTGATTTTATTTTGTCATATTCAAACCAAATAAAAATTAGTTTTGATATAAATTTCTTCAATATAAACAAGACAGCCTTTTAGAAACTGCCATTTAAAACAACAAATATTCACATTTCTTCCTCCAAAGTTTGAAGTCCACTCCGAATCACATGCTTTTGCTGATAGAGGACTGGCTAAGGACCTGTCCATTAAAAAGACCCAAACTAATCATTAACAATTAGAGGGAAGTGAGTGAATCTTGATTAAATTGTGATTAATAGCACCGATTCAGATTTAACATTGTGTAATAGTTGTATCCATTATAGACACTAACTAACTAAAGATTTTACAGATTGCAAACCTGGAATAAATACCCAGATCCACTGCTATAATACAGTATGTTTCGGGATGAGAGCGCTTTGGTTGTGCAACGGCCTGAAAAAGTTGTTGGAAAGCTTGTGGCAAAAAAAACTAATGCGAATACTAGCAATGTGCCAAAGGGTTTGTGAGAGCTAGGAACAGGTTAGAGGATAGAGTTACCCAGCTTCTACCTTCGTTCATGGTTTGAGAATCAGGTACACCAGCTTTAGGGTTTCACCAGTCAATATATATATAATCAGAATGAATAAATACTGCAAAATACAGCTCCCACTGTAATATATGAATGCACTGGACTGGGCCAAAGGGTTTCTGAAACGAGGAACAGATTAGATAGATTTCCCTACTTCCTCCTTCCTTCACGGTTTTAAAATCTAGCCCAGTTTTTAGGGTTTAACCGATCAATGCATGACTATTTACTGCAAAATATAACTTCCACCTTAATGTATACATGCTCTAAGGTTTATTTTAAATGCCAAGATAAAGAAGAAAAGAATGTGTCAAAGGAAGCACAACAGCAAGGTCTAACAAGTCACCACAGATAATGGAACGGTTGTAATTGTTGTGTCAGTTCACTGAATGCTCCTTCTCTGCCTTATGAGTCCTGACGGCGGCAGTCTGGTCTCTTTAAGTCTTTAACCTTGGAACATGTTAGGTAAGGACTCCGACACCGCAAATTGTCAAAGCGAATACATCTTTCAAGTAGACGTCACCGTTTAAAGAAGCAATAACTGCGAGAATATAAAAGCATGCCATTAAAATTAACAAAATCTTGAAACATATTATTACCGAGTTATGCGTTTAATAAAGTTTTACTCTTGCAAGTGCATCAAACTCATCTGGAGAGAAGTTTATGACATTAGTTTATAGACTCAGAAAGCACATAGTAAAATGCAGCATTGCTCTTTTACAGTATACAAGTCCTGGTTGGGACCGTCGTGTCATCGCCTTTCCAAGATTTTACTGACAGAGTGCCAAAGATATGTGCATGAACTGCAGTTTATAATGCACTAAAACCACCTTCACAGGACCTTTACAACAGCACGTTCTGTCTCTGTGAGGGCATATGCTTTCAACGCTGCACTGGAGCCCACGTTAAACATTCATGCAGGTAGAATTACTACTAAAATGTTTCTGCCTGTGTAGCTGCTCAATAATACATTTTAATCAGTGTGCAATGTTTAAGGTAATGAATGAAGTGGCTATTTCTAGGTGCCAGGTGAAATGAAAAATTTAAGTTTAGCATTGCTATCAGAGTAAGGCTGCTTGTTTCTACTGCCGATAGAGACAGCGGGTTATCTGAACATTAGACCTTGCATATCCACCTCACTGATCTCAAAGGCAGTCCCCATGTTTTGTTACAGCATAAACACCATTCAGAATACAGATTTTTTCAGTGGTCTAAGCATAACTACTTTTACCTCACTATAGAGGTGTGCAATTAATCAAATTATGAATGAATCGTCAGTGATCAGCTTGGGTATTTTTTAATCAAGGGGTCCACAGTAAAGGCATGTGATTTGGAGCAATGTTTAGACTTTAAAAGAAGAAATTTGACTACTATCTGTTAAATAGTAATGAATAAAAGTCTGGAAGGAGTTTTGCTATGTAAGGTAAAAGGCTGCTAGTTTCTGCTTCCTATAGAAACAGTGGGTTATCTAAATATTAGACCTTGGCCTATCACAAACTCCAGAAAGGACTACTTAGACTTCCACCTTGAGCGAGTTTGACTTGCTGCCAAGATTGTGAACACACTTCTCTGTGAGGACAGGTTGACGCTCAGCAGTGAGTGTCCTGCAGTAAAACGCTGCCACAGGTTACCATGGTGAACACAGATGATTGAATGTACCATTACGCATATGTACGGCCAGGGGGGAAGCAAATAATAGAAGAAACAGACACACAATAGGTGCTGTTTGTGACTCACCGTGTTCTGGACTGCTGATGCTGATTTGATACATTTGAGCTAACATTTTATGTGAGCAGTTAACTGCTTTAATTAATGGAGAATTTTAAATTATAAGGCACATTTCAGAAAATATTGGTAGCCAAGGACCAAGTACAAAAAATACAGTGATGAGTCTGTGCTGGGTATTTTATCAGTATAAACCGTAACAGAACTCTGTTACAATGTCACCAGTGAGGTTTTGAGGCAGGAAAAGGCCTTTGCAAAGGCAAAGGGCTGTATATAATTGAAATGGTAATTTTTATCCACATATTGAAAATCCCATGCTTCACTAGAACATGGTAATGATACCCAGGTTTCCTGTCAATCAAAGTAGCACATAAAATAAATGTTTATTAGAGCATTAAACAGGACAAAATCGTATTGTGCATTCGTCACAAAATGAACGCAATCAGCATATATATAGTTAGAAGTATATTATTCACTGGGGAATCCAGATAGCTTGTGGTTTAGTGGTACAGTACCAGCTTATGCAGAGTGCTCTGCCTTGCAATTGTGAGTACTGCTGTGTTCTGTCCTAAAAAGTTCAAAATTGGTAAATATTTCATACAATTTATTGGAAACCCAAAATACCTTCAGTGCTAGATGGCATGTAGTTTATTTATATGTATTTACTTTTTTCAACAATACTTTATTTTTCAATTCTATGAAAACCCTATGGCCCCATGGAGCAGAGTATAAATGAATGAAATGCTCAGTAAGCACATTTGTCCAGATATGCTGAATAGTTGAACACCGCTGAGGGTCATCACCAGCACCAGTGACTTGCTTCCAGATTTGAGAAAGTTTCAACTTCAGGCACATGTGTGTGTAGTTTCAGTGTGGAGGAACGGTCAGACTCTTCAAAAAGTAACTTTGCTGCTTTTTTAATTATGGATGAAGAAAAAGAAGGAGCAGGGAGTGAATACATACCTCAGGAAGCTTTGGTGAGTGCACAAAAATAAATCCCAGTATCAAAGTGTCTGTATATGTATTATAACTAAGAGTATGTAAAATGTATTCAGATTCCATGTTTTTTGTGTATAGGTTATGCTTTTAGACAAAAACGTAAGTCTCAAATAAGCAGTGGCCACCTTCCATGCACTCACTTCACTATAATTGTATTACAGCATAAAACATAGAAAATGTGCAACAGTTGAGTTAATATGAGACCACAGGTGACCTACCACTGACGTAACCTGAAAGACTTTGTCCACAGAGGGATGTTCACCACAACACTCCTGTCACCAGTGATCTGTACCTTTCATTAAACACTGTCCAGGGATCCACCTGCTAAGGCAAAAGCTTATAAGGTTTCTAAAGTGTTTACTGTCCTGACGCTTATGTTAACATCAAACAACTTAGAAAAAATATCTATTTGAAAAGAGAGTAAAAACAGTGTATTCATGGTGAGTCCTGTCTGGGGAATTGAAGCACTCAGAGCTGGTTATTTTGAGGCAGTGCTGTCATCGTGCAGTTCACTTTATGTATCCTCAGTACTAAAGTAAGGAAAGCTATACCATTGAGTTTTTCCCCACTAGAAGTTTTATTGTAAATGGTTTAAATAAATCATAATTGTGTTCCATTCCCGTTTATCTGGACCAATGAATAAAGTAAATGATGCATAGACAGACAAAAGATACCTATTGATGTAAAAGACAGTGCTTATATATTGTTACTGCATGATCAACATTCAGAAAACATATCTGAACATTCTGGGTTCACTCCCTCTGTAGCTCTGTGCAATTAATCAAATTTTTAATCAAGATCGAGAGTCAGTCATTTCTAATCAACGATCAGTTTGAGTCTTTTTAATCCAGAGGTCCACAGTCGGAGTTCAGACGCAAACCAGCTTAGAACCAATTTGTTATTTTTTCTGTTAACTAGCAATGATTTCAGAATTTTAATATGAAAAGTCACATGCCAAATTTGGAAGGGTAATTTATCAGTATGAGGGGAAAAAACGTGATTCTAATCTTTTTCCTGATACTGCCTAGCTCTAACCCCCACACAACCATGGCACCTGTTCCCAGAGCCCCGAGGGTTCTGGAGCAGAGGGACTTCTCAGTGCTGCCTCTTCTGCTTAAACCAAATCAGCATAAACAGTTCTTAAGTGACTCTGACTTACTCCAGCTGCAGTTGGGTTCCTCACATCCTCTGCCCAACCAACTTTACCAAAGCGCTCCTGGCTGAACGTGTGCTAAGCAGCTTTGATCGCCAGACCCCCCTCACCACAGAGAGGGAGGGCCTGAGAGAGCGGAGAGCGGCCCACACGAAGCGTCCCCAATTGGGCTTGTCACGGGTGGTCGGTCACAGCCTCCGCACTCAAGCTGACGCAGGCACAGTCCGAGTGGTCAATTGCATCTCGCTTTTGTTTGCTATGATTAGCCATACTTGTAGCTACCGTCTCGCCCTCCTGCTGCGCCAAATAGTAGGTCTTACGAAATGCTTACCTCAGCCACAATCAGTCACGCTCACTGGAGTGCTCCTTCGACTGTTGGAGCGGTATAGGCTGCACGAGACCAAGCAGGCAGAGTTGAAGTCACATTTGCCAGAGGCGCCCTCACAGCTGCCATCATTCACACTAAGTAGGATCCTACAAGAAACCTCAGTAAATATGTGGTGGGCACAATCCCCCCACAAGAAGATCCCGTACCTGTGCAGAGCTACCCTCAGCCCGTCAGATATAGGATTATTAACTGGGGTACAAATAGGAGGACTTGTACTGGGAAAGCTATGAATTTCTATATCTGTATCCATGTGCTATTTGAGGCATAGATCAAATTTAAATATGTTCTGAGCCCATGTGTGTGGTAATCTGAAGGTAATGAAACTTGATGTATCCCTGGATTCATGGGCGGCACATCTGCAGTGTAAGGTCTTTTCTGGCGTGCAGTATCTGCTCTTAAGATAAGATTAAACAGTTCTTGCCGGGTTCGTGTATTTCAGAGCACAGCACCATCAGTAATATTTTCCCGTCACACACTGAAATGGGTGGCCTCAGCCCCAGGCAAGTGCGCCTACTTGGCCGGATGATGATAAATTAAAAGATAAATCGCCTTTTTTAAATTCAATGAAAGTACCATATTTGCTCAATAAATCGACAACCATAATGCAGCTACATGACAGTAAATCCCTTATTCACACAGGTGAAATGTGTCAGAATCTGCTGATCCATGTTGGAACACAACCTCGGAGTCGTACATTTAAAAACACAGTATTGAAGTCCCATATACTTTCAAATAAAAAAGGACTTGCGTGTCTTGCTTTTTCATTAAATTTGATACACATTTGAATTACTTCTTTTTGCCCTTCTGCATGCCTGTCACACACTCTATTGAACCGTATTTCACAGAAAAGCTAACAGAAAATGCTGAGAAATCCCTTTAGTACAGCTGCACATTATTCATGGTTAACTCAAACTGGGCTCTTTTTCAGCCTTTTAAACCCTTACGATCAGATGAGACACATTTCCAAAAATGAAATGAGCTTAGTGGTCTGGCTGCATCATAACGCTGCCTTATAGCTAGCACTGTGTTATTAAATATCCACAAATCCCTCCATTGCCCTGTCCCTGTTTGGACGGAATAAGGAAACAAGAAAACATATTTACCACAATTTGCAGTGGAGAGGAAAAGACAGATGAGACTCTCAAGGTGAGGAGCGGCTGCATGTTTGATTTATGACTTAAATTATTCTGTTGGGCTGCTCCACTGCAGGAGATCAACTTTGTATGAGTAGTACCTTTGACTCAAATCTCTATATCCCTATTAAAGCTCTGCAGTTAATCACATTTGAATTGAGATTCAGTCATTTCTAATCGTCAATGATAAGGGATTTTAATCAAGAGGTCCACAGCCAATCCTCTGTCATAGCAAAGAAAAATCTGTCAATTAGATAAAAGTTTTAGAGTGAAGACGTTTTGTCGTTCATCCAAGCTGCTTCTTCAGTTCTCGTCAGATTGATGGTGGACACTGCCTTAGGAGTTAACTGCATTAAAACAAACACACCTATTTGTTTTTCATTTCTGTTAGTTGGCTAGGTGTATTGAACTACACTAAGTGAACACTGTGCCTGAGTCATATTTTGCATAACCATTCAGGCCCCTAATGGGTGCTCTTACATTTATTAGCATACTAGCTGTCAATATTGTTTTCCTTGTTTTGATTTAGGCCTGAGGATGGAGTTATAAACAGGAGATAAATGATGTCTAAGCCCCTCAGTCCTGTTCAAAGATACCCAAAGGACAAAACCTAGAGCCACAAAAAAGTAATGTGGTCTAGTCCATTCAGTGTAGTGAAGAGTGCAGTGAGCATTATAGTGGAGAAACTAAACAGCCACTCCATAAGAGAATGGAAAAAAAAAACATCGCAAGAGCAGCTCAAGAGCCCAGTCTTCTGTGCATTTCAACCTCAAAGCCGCTAACCACTCCTTTGAAGCTAGTGAAGTGCAGATTTTAGCCAAAGAAAAGAAACAGAGGCAATTTTTGTTGAGGAAAGACAATCCAGTTTTGAAAAGGAATGTTGGGCATAAGCATAATTGATCTCCTGTTTATAATTCCATGCTCTAAATCAAAACAATGAAAACAATAGTAAAAGCCAGCATCTCAAAGCGAATGCTCTTTTAAGTCGACCCAACTCATGGCAGGGTGAAAACGTGCATAGTTTCAGTGTAGTCAGCACCTCCTTTCAGATAAGGAAGTATCCAGCAATAATCTGACCAGAGCAGAAGAAGCCTCTTGGATAAACGACAAAGCGTCTTCACTCTTGTGCAGTTGACAGAATTAAATGAATGACAATGATTAAACCTCTCTGGTGTGTTTTGTTCAGGAAATGTATATTCATATTCAGCTTTTGTTTGTTTTAGATAAGGCCAAATAGCATTAAATCAAAAATCAAGATCAATAAAAGGAAAAAAAGTTGTGATTATTTTGTTTGTCATATTGGCGGACTCTAATTGTTTTTTTGGTTTTTGGTCCATGAAAGTATAACTATAACTAGGGGTTAAGAGCCAGTAGGACATTCAGCACGTTATCAGAGCTACAAATAGATCTGCTACATGTGCTACAGTTTAGACCACTCGGCTACCGTATACAGGACTCCCTTATACTATTGGCCTGTATAGATGTCAGTCATGTCCATACTGACTCAAGCTTGTGCTTACAAAGATCTTCAAGCTACCCCAGCCCTAGAAGATCTGATCAATATCCTTCGATCAAACGAGTGGACAAAGATAGCTTTAAGTGGGAGTAATTGAATGAGAGAATGGAATTATGTGACGTTACATAACAGCTTGACATTTGCATGGTAAATAAATAGAATATATGGTGCAGAGAAAGCAGAAAAGACATCTAGAATTGATCGTCTTTAAGATGTAGACAGCAGTGGAGACTGTAGTTACATTAAGCACGCCCCATACCCATTATGTTATTGACACAGACTGCAGTATCTTTAGTTAACCATACTTTTACATGGCGTTTGAACTGTACATTTTCAACCAGCTGCAGCCTGTAAGCTCATTTATCTTCTTTTTGAGTTCAGGTCTGTAGCACTGGAATTGATTTTCAAGAGGACATTGAAATCTGTGTAGTATTCAACATTCGTAAGGTCAAGAGCCAGTTAAGCTGAATGATACTTCAAATATTTAGCTGTAAACTAAAAGAGCTTCATATTCCATTAGGTTCAAAAGGTTATGAATGCATTAGATTGATGTGTTGGACATGGTATGGTGGAACTGAGGGAATTGTTAGTTGGTTAGTTCATGACTTAAGCTGGTATCTTGTGAGCATAGGTCGTCAAGGCTCTTACACGGTTCTTTTGTGTGAGACGGCAACCTATATGGCTGATACAAATTGCTTATAGGCTCTAATTACAGAAAGAGTGCAGCCTTGATAGTGGTTATTCACTTCCCTTTGTGTTAAAGCGTTCAATAGATCCAAAGCGGTTCTTATATTGGCATCAGGGGCTGCTCAATCGTCCACACTGTGCTTAAATCCACGAAATCCCCTTTGGTAACGTATTAATTCAGTACAGTAAAAAAATCTCCTGTGTATGCGAACGGCAAACGTACAAAACTTTGCCGGTTGACACGCAGCGGTCAGAGGTCCAGTGAGTGAGTGGTGCTGCATAAGTAAGAGCTTTCCACGAGTTTCAGAGGGATGAGAACGCAGGAATGTTGCCATAGCACTGAGTAATTCTGAAGAAAATGAAGAAAAGATCTGATATTTTGTGTTTACGTCAGAGTTAACAGTTTTTGTTGTTCTTGTAAATGTCCATGTGTTGTTCTTGTTGTTGTTGATGTAATGTGACACTTGGTTGCTATGTCGTCAGATACTGGTCTGTTTTGGACACTGGCTCTAGTGAGTTGAGACTGCTGTTGTTTTGCTCTTGTTTTGGTGTGGGTTATGGCCTACAGCAGTCTTTGTGTTCAGAAAATAAACAACAAAAACAAATTCGACATTTCCTTACTGCAAAACCCTACAATATTATGTCTTTTGAATGGCCAGAAGTACTGAAAATGGTGGCAATAAAGAAGGAGGCTGAAACCCATGAATAGAGACACTGAGGCACCTTGACAGTAAAATATGAAGGCAATAAAAAAGTTGACCAGACAAAGTTATTCCTGTGTGTCATTTCTATTCTGTAAATCTGCAAGATGGAGGAAGCAATAGACCAATATTATGGACTGCAGAGAAAAACAGTGGAGATGAATATTGAGTAGAAACGATTGTTGATGATAAACTGACTCAAGGATCTTGGACAGTGGTTCTTAACCTGGGTTCGATCGAACCCTAGGGGTTCGGTGAGTCAGTCCCAGGGGTTCGGCGGAGGTCAAGACACGCACCAGACTCATATGATTCGCGGACTGCCAGCGTCTCCAGACGCTAGCCGTGTCCTAATTCGACAAATGCACCCTTTGCTGTGCCTAAGCTGCGCGCGTGCGCAATTGCGCACTGCTGACACAGTCCGCGCACAGAAAATCTGCGCTGCGCACAAAAAAATCGAACCGGAGTTGAAAATAAAATAAACACACAACAATTCATTCTGCGCTATTTTTCAATGTGAGTCAGTGAGTGTGACCGGAGACGAGCTGCTCCACACAATTATGTGAGTCACATACGTATTTGCGCAGTTTATCTACGTCAGGCGTCCTCATGTCCTCATGTCCTCATGTCCTCATGAGCCGCTACCAGAGTTTTAGCCGATGTGGAGTGAAGACTCGCTGAAGTGCTGTTTAACCCCTTAATGTTCCGACGGCCCGCCCTCGGGCAAAGATCCGCGCGTAATTGCGTTTTACGCACTGTTTTGCAACAGTTTTGCGTTTTAAACATGACGAAACGGACAAAACAAAGGAAGTACGCGACCGAGGACACTGGATGTTTGTACAAGTTAAACTAGAGGCATCTCGGACCTGGAGCGGTTCGTGGAACCGAGTGAAGATCTCACGGTGGACTCAGGAGTAGAGGACCTGATGTGCTGATGGACTGGATGCTGTTCCTGATCGGTAAGCGTGGTTTATTCTGCTATTGACTTAATTGTGGGTCAAATGTGTATTATGTGTAATCATTAGCATTAGCTAATGCCAATCTGCAGTAATAGAGCAGCTGGGTGTGCAGATACAGATTCCTCTCAGTGTGTATTGGTCATTGATACTGTCACTTCGAACGGCATAAAAACGAAGAAAAGGAACAGACTTTGCTGTGAAAATGACATGAGAGTGGCCAAGGTGAAGCCGTGCATTTCTGAACTGGTCTCTCAAAGGCAACAGAAGTCACACTGATTTGCAGTACAATACAAAAGGTATGTATGTAATTTGTTGTGAGTTTATGCTATTGTATTGGTTTTATTCTTTGAACACAGTGATGTTAATACACGGTTTATTTTGTGCACCAGTAAAACATACATATGTCTTGAATTTGAAAAAAATTATATTTTATTTTTCAATAAAGAAGGGTTCGGTGAATGTGCATATGGAACCGGTGGGGTTCAGTACCTCCAACAAGGTTAAGAACCACTGATCTAGGGTTATTAAAAATCAGATACTAATCAGTACTAAATCTGGTGTTGAAGCTACATACTCATTTGAGCTAAAAACAAAAAGTCACATTCACTAGATAGAAATGAACCTTCTTAAATAACTTCAAATGATCTTAGATAACAAGTACAAGACTCCATCGATATAGTATATGCCCATGGACCGTTATGAAGGGATTACATAGATATAACGCCACGTCGTTAAATGAAATAAAGTATTATGATTTAATGTTGAAAATCGCATTCTGTTGTCTAAGGAAATGTCTCATGTTTTTATTTTATTTATTTTTTTAAATTTTATTATTATTGTGGTATTGGTATCAAGTCCACTCCCTCAAAATCAAGTGTTGTATCGTGACAACACTAGAAGGAGCAGATCACTATTTGATTTTTATGTCATATCTCCCAGCCCTATGTGCAAATGTAATACATCACAATAGTAAAACTAAAAGTGCAGCCCTGTTGACATGTTGTGATTAAGGATCTCTGGCAGCCTCTGACATGTATTCCATCTTGGACAAAGTGATTCGTGTGACATTTGATTGATGGGAATGACTTGGAAATCCCATCGGAGAATAAAGAGCCTATCTTATGTTTCCCCACTGGTGCATCATGGGTTTGGCCTCCAACCACAAGTCCTGAAATGAAATGAAGAGTGACACGCTTGCTCCTTTGGCCCGGCATCTTCTCTTCCCTATTCCACCAGCTCCTTTAGAGTGGTGTTTGACATTTACAGCATCATGTAGGGTGAGCGGACAGCTCGGTTGAAATATAAATGTAGGTATACCTTTCACAATAATTACTATATTAGCTAGGGATAGGTAGATATGGATTTTTAGAGCCAATACCAATATCCAATATTTGGTCAGCTGCTGTGGCCGATAAGCAGTATTTGCCGATGCCAATATTTAGCTTTTTAAAATCCATAGCAAGGCCGAAGACTGTATAAACAAGTGGACTAAAGGAGTGTGACCTCACCCATAACGTCCGTCTTCAGTCAAATGAAGCTCATCGAGGCTAACAGTTATAGCGGCAAATTTGGAGCAGTGCAACTAAAGAGCAAATCCAGAGTGAGGCTGTTGAAGTTAAAGCCCCTTCCTGCCCAGACCACTAATTTTGCAGGGAGCGAGCGCTTACCGACGCTGTTAATCAAACCTTGTGCTACTAGCAGGAGTGACCTCGGGGAAAGAAGGCGCCTGATTGTTTGTTATTAATGTTCATACCTTGATTTACGGGCACAATAGTGGGCTAGCATTGGGTTAAGTTAACATTTTAAGGCCAAAATGACAAGTTGACAGCGGCAGTTACGGAGCGATGGTTGACGTTTTTCAATAGAAAGTGAATTGAAGTTAGTTGAGCCAGCAGTGCACCCATGCTCGTGTCCTATTTGGATTTTAACGTGGCGGCTAGCAGGTTAGCTATGTCCATTTATATATACAGTCTGTGAGCAAGGCCTGCATTTTTTCTGAAGTTGAAGAACACAACTAACTTCTAATTTCTGCAAAAATAATGACAAAATGTATTTATCTGGAATCTAAAATAATTTACCATATAACGCTCTTCTATTTCCATTTTCCTCTTTGTGACAGGCCTAAACGCAGGTACGTTTTTCAGACTAACTGCACCGTGAAAAGCTCTGATTTAAGTCGGGGTGTGGTAGGTTAATGGGAGCGGTAATTAAGCTCTGCATTCAGTATTCCCATGTGGGACAGTTTAACAGTCTAGGATTGATGTGATAATCTAATTGTTATGCACTTTTTTATACCAGTTTATATAGACTCTTACTGCTAAATTTGTGAAAGATTCTTTGTCTGTAAGTTAAGAAACTGTTTATTATTCTATTATTTCATAGTATTTAGCTATCAACAGTTTTGCTGAGTATCTTACAAAGCCTATTTTCCATAATTCCTGAATCCTTTGACATGGTGGGAGCAGCTCATTAACAAAGTGAAAGGATAGTCAAACAAAGATAGTGCAATTGGTTCAGTAGCCAAACCACCGTTCCTTTTAGATGGCAGAGCGGTCTCGTTAGCAACACACTTTATTGGGCACTTAGCTGGAAATGGACAAGGATATGTGCGTTTAGTAATTCCCCCGTCATAACCGCTTGGTCCTTGGAATACATTTAGAGGCTTTGTCATCCTCAGCTCGGCCGTCCAAGAATATTCCATGCAACTACAGTGAAGGTCTTTTTGAAATAGGTGATAGATTGGTTTATTTTTAAGCAATTTTGTCCTTCCAATTCTCCAGTATTTCAAAAGCAGCCAGTTTCACACCAGTGTGTCTTGTAGAGTGAGAAGACAGGTGCTGCTAATAATGACAGCTCTGTTCTGATCAAATAAGATGTGACGTTATGACAGCGAGGCCGCATGCTCAATACCATGACCTTCAACCGAGTAGCTAAATGGAATTCAACCACCATTAATTCTCCTTTCCCCATGTCAAAATGGCTGCTCTGAAAGGCCAGTGGATGATCGGCATTGGGTTTATGTTCCAATAAGTCTGACAAATGACCAAAACTGTTCTCTATGGTTCAATGTCTTATTTAACTTTTATGCCAGGTATGGCTGAAATTGGGACAAATATCTAATTGATATTTTTTTTGCAATTATATTCGCAATTTATGTTTTAATAATAGAATTCAATTCAAAGTAGACATTTTAAACATTCAAACATTCTCCCTCCAAGAGACTTGACAAAAAGACTTAAATATGATCTGACAAACTATACATGTGTGAGCGTGTCACAGATATAAACTACAGGGTTAGGAGTACAGGATATTTTTTGTTTATGGAGAAAAATTGTGGTACTTCAAAAATTACATTATTCACTATTCACCTGTGATTGGCTAATTGTGTTCATTCAAATTGCAATTTCCATTCAATTACAATTAATCTGGCATCCCTAATGCCAGGTGTTATCTGTGTGTATAGTGCAGGTAGATAGGCCCATGGGATGATCCAGACCAAACCTGTTCCCACAATTAGACTCCTGCTGGGTGGCTACGAACGTTTTGGAAAATGAATCAAATCTGCAATCAGAAGGTTAATCATGAAACAATTACTGCCACGCAAACAAGTGGAGCATGCTGCTCCCCATGAATAATGTAGACGCCCCCCGGGCCAATTAGCGGGGGTGCATCATTGCTTCAAATGGGATTTCTCAGGTGATAACATTGCCTGTCTGATAGAGAATAATGTGATTTTTTACAAGATTTGACAATAGAGTTTGCTAGTATCATCAGATTTTAATGATTATATATTGGAACAAAAATGAACATGACCATTGATAATACAAAACCCAATTGCAGCAAGTTCATGGGTCTAGTGACTAAAAATGATGAGGTTAAACATTTGTGAATTCACCTTTTCCATAATTCTTATTAAAACACAACATACTCAAATCTGTAAAAATGCACAAATCGAAACTATAGTGTCATCACTCACATGAGAGAATAGACTATAAGCTCTAAAAGCTCATACAAAAATATTATACAGAACTAATATGGGCTCTTTTCTTAAAAGGCATGAAATAGTAGAAATAACTCATACGTTCATTTAATCTTTTTTTCAGGGAGCCATAAGAACCCAATATTTGAACAGAGCTGCCCTTCACTCAACCCCAGTAAATCCTTTCTAAATGAACCACATTGTCGAGTTTATATAGTAGTTATTGTAAAAATGCCTATACTAACATTAATCATGGTCTGTAGTTAAAGCTGCAGTATTGCGCCTCCAGCCTGCATACATGTGTGTTTGATCCACACATTATCAGGTCTAACAAAGCGTGCTGTGCTGTGCCACTCAAATGCATATTCCCACTGCAGCCGCACAGCAGTTGATTGCTCTTCCGAATGGCTTTGTGAATCCCAGCACAGGGCGGCGAACAACACATCAAGCCACTGAAGAATTCTCCCTGTGTTGTTTTCAGCTTATGCATAAATTTGAATTCAAATAATTACAATCTTTGACTTTCAGTTCTAGCGCTTGTTTAATGGGCTGGAGGAATCACATGTTTTTCTGACTGTTTACCAAAGCTCTGTTCTTCAAGCAGCTGTAAAAAGCTGGAGTATTTTCTCACCCACAGAAATGTTGACTCATTGATGTTAGACTGCACCGTTCAGTGTAGAGATTCTTTATGCTTTGTTTTGTGGCCTGATATCTCTTAAGGCAAGTGCTTTCAACTATTGTTTTATCACAAGGTCAATAGGCAAATAAACTATTGGGCTCCACATGAGTTACAGGTCAGGCTTCAGATGGCAGGACTGTTAATTAAAGCACTACTCCAAGCCTTTCACTGGCCAGATTCATGAAGCTGCAGACTTTCTCCACTCTGTAATGATAATCTATTGAGCGGTTGTGGGACTTGTCAGACTTGGATATTAATTTCCTCTGAATGTGGGCTCTGCTCTGGCAGCTCTGAATAGTATCAGCTATTGAGAGATCATCAACTGGTGAAGCCCCGTTTGACATCTGTTTTGTAACTCGGCACTTGTGAAAGGTTTTTATAAAATTATAGAAATGGTGGTTTAGTGTCATTGAGTTTCTGAAGATGAAAGGTGCATTTCATTTCAGTAGTAATCAGTATTAAACCAGGATGTTGTGCAACATGATGTTTTGCAACCAAATATCTACAATACATAACACTGTTTGGTGTTGATGTGCTCCACTAGAGCATCTGCAGTACTGTGGTAACATTCTTGTAGCTTTTGAGGCTCTCAAGAACAGTATAATTTGCAAGAATAATCACAAGAAATACAAAGCCATGGGCAGGGATAGCGGGTAGGTCATGTCTCAGATGCCTCAAATAGAGGACAATATTATTTAAACATGCATGAATCAATTAAAATACAGTAAGATAATTATGAGGGGAAACCATAATAACATTGTTAAGAGCTCATGAAAGAAAATTTGCATAGTATGTCTTCTTTAACAAGGAACAGACTTGGGTCCATCTCAGGCTTAATCTATAAACTCCTATAACATCATAACAATCCATCTTTTCTTACTCAAAGGTGCGTGTATTAGTTAAGAGTACTATGTGAAATGCATACTTAGAAGTAAGGATTCATTAGTTTACGTTCACATTGGAAAAAGGTTTACACTGTTTTTATTGTGTGCTTGCATTTGCTTTTACAGAGGTCCTTGATCCTCACATATATGTCATGACAAGTGTAACATGTATGCTGTTTAACTGCCCTCTTGTAATGCAAATAGGCTTTTCTCATAAATATATAAAACTAATCGTAACACAACAGAGGTACAAAGGCAGGCTCGTGGTCTGATATGCGAGGTGTTGAGCTGTGCAGCGTGTAATAAGGCCTTAGGTAATACATGTGCACAGGTGGTGGCTGCTAGAGGAGCTTTAGCGAGTCACTGGGAATCCATGATGAACTCTGACAGTTTTCCCCTAGAAGGCAGCCCCCAGTCCCCACGGCAACAGCTGCTTTCTGGTGTTTTAAAATGATAGAAGTGTCGGCTTTTGTGCAGATGTGTAATAAGCACTTTTATGAGAGATTTCCAACAGTCAGTCTCAATTACAAGACGAAAAATGATCTGATTAACTGTATTACTCTCTACAGTCTAATTATGATCACTAGGGATTGTTATGGATGGCATCATTACTTCAAGACAATTGTACTGAAGTGAAATGTATATATGCAGATGCAAATGTGCACATTTTCATCTGCATATACACATTTCACTAAATTATAACCATTAAATAGAAAGGCAGTACTGCTGTGTAATGCATAGGCTATTCTGTGCGGTGTTAAATGTCGATCAATAATTTGTTTTGACTGTGCAGAATATATTCAGGATCCATTTTTTTCTGTTCCTGTCAAAGTGTGATAAATGAATATCAAATACTGCATAATCAGCAGAATGGCAGTGGAATAGTGTGCTTTACTCTTAGTGCACTTTGCTCAATTAAGCATGCATTATAGATGCACACCATTCTCTGCCTGACAAGTGACGAGTGTTGAAGGCTTTCAAGAAAGACTGGATCAAAGTGTTTGGCAATAGGGCTTTATCTCCTGTACTTCAACACTGCGACTACAATGTGCTTTACACAGACAGAATTAGACTATTCTCAAAGCAGCAGAGCATTATGATTTTATAGAAGTCAAGGTGACACATCTGTGTTTAACACTGCATTACCTGCGTGCTAGCCTGGCAAGTCAGGACTTATTTCATATTCTGTACAGAGCACCCAGTCTCACCCTCTGCGTTTTGATGGACGACAGATTGACAGGCCAGTCTAAGAAATGCATGGTCTGTCCCATATGAAAACAAACAATGCATGTATTACCAGAGGTGAGAGGAGTTATGAAGTTCATTCTAAATATAAATTGGATCACCAAAAACTTGTGGGAGCAACTCTTTGGTGATTTGGAAAGTGGAGGGCATGTTTCCTCTTTTTTCAATTGTATCATTCATCTTCATCTTCTTTATGGAGTCCATAAGTCACTGTCCCACCTTGTCCAATAAAAACTCATTTCCATTGTCACATGCACTGTTGCTATGTCCTCAGTGTATTCTTCAGTTTGAAATCTTTGCTTTAGGTTTAAAAATAGTTTGAACATGAAAATACAATTGTTTTAGTGCTGTAGCAGTATTGTGCTTTTAACCACTTTGGCCTCATTTTGGAAACCCACGTTCCCTTTCTGCTGTCATGTAAATTTAAGCACCTCAGCATGAAACGTCCAAATCTGTCGCCATAAAAGTAGCTCCATCTGCTGTTTTTAATGCATTTTCCTATGCTAATAAATGGATGCACTGCATTACAAGATGTCACACTGTTTGGGGCCCCAGTGTCACAGAACAGCTAGGCTTTTTATACAGATCTTGGATAAAACTGCGAGTGTGTGTGTGCTGCCAAGTCATGCACCAATAAAAACATTTATCAAGTTACCTAACTTAAATTCAATGGGGATTAAATCAGCCACACTTTGATTAAACTGGAGTGCAAAGAGCATTCTCAGTCCACGCTTTTATTGTTCCTTTCGACCCTGTGTGCACTTTATTTACTCTGTGCATTACTCAGCCAAGGCTTGGCACTGCTAGACAGAGGTGACAGTCCCAAATTCATCTTTCTTCTGCCCTAAAATGTCAAATGGGACGTAATCATGTAGCTGACTCCATAATGGATACACTGTATTCTCATTACATATCTTTGAACAAACCCAAGTCCTGACAGATTATCACCAGTGTCACGTAATAGTGATGGGGCTCCCTGGAAGTCATTTCCCTGGCAGCCCATGCATTGATCATTTGGCAGCCTAATGATGGTAACACTGCATATGCCTTCAGTCCCAAACGGAGCACCAGAGGAGGGGCCACTCATTAGAGGGACACCTGTGAATGTGTGCCCATTCTAATCTGCTCCTCTGCTTTGGATCAAGGGATTTGAGAAAGTAAACGCTATTCGACTATAACTGCACTTTCAGAGGTTGGTGTCTTGGGCTTTAACAGAAAAGAAACACTGATTCTAATGATTCTAATGACCTTTTACTGGGAAGGATTCTGTTACAGGCGAAAAAACACAAATGCAAAATTAATAAGGTACACTTTAGTGTCCCCGTGGGGAAATGTGCCTTCTGCATTTAACCCATCCGTGCCTATTGTTCATGTTTTGGATTGATGGGGAAAACCAGAGTGCCTGAAGGAAACCCACCTACACAGGGGGGAGAAATGTGCAAACTCCGCACAGAAAGGCCTGAGAGAGCTGGGAACTGAACCTTCTTGCTGTGAGGGATGATTGCTGGCCACTTTGCCACCATACTGCATACTAGTATATTCTCTATGACAAAAACAATATTTTTTTTAAAAAGCTTCAAAGTGAGCTATTGCTTTTGTGTCTCTGAAGATCAATATTGCCGTTTACAGACACATTTTAGGACATTTCTTACAGATTGCCATCACATTATCTTCAGATCACCATGAAAATTCTATATTTCTTTTGTCTTGCTGTCTACACAATGGTGAGTTACTATTTCCGAAATGCTTGACACGCTGTGCATCACCAGTAACTGTTCAGACTGTTCATAAGTCATCATAACGCCAGCTCCTTCATATGAATGTGGTTCTGAGGTGTGGCATTGATGAGATTAGTTCCAGTCAGTTCGGAGAAAGTTGTTTGAGTTTTTGATGGGGTCATGATGAGTGCATTCGATAGAAGAGCGACTCAAGAGAGCAGTTATGTAAATATGTGCCAGTGTGTCTATAGAGCAGACACTAATGGCTGCAGCATAATAAAAAAAACAGGATGGTTAGTTAGTAGGCGGATGATGAAACTAAATGTCATAGGATTTGGGAGCATTTGTACTGTATTGAATGTTTTTGGCCCATGTGTCTGTTTACATTGCTATTAAAATGAAGAACTGCCGTGTTGATTCTGTCTATGTAAATTTACTATTGCAAGGATGAAGTAACCTTGGCGCTTTTCCGAGAGCGCTATTTATGACTTTGACTCGAGCTTGTGTTCTCATCAAACTAAAATGTTCCATGTTCAGTATTTTATCTTTCTGTTATTTGGCCAATACTCATTTACTAAGCTGCAAACACAGTCAAAATTATTATGCATATTAATTTTGGCTTATAAATAAAACTACGTCTGTAACAGCAAACTGTCTTAAATGTTATTTCCCTGACAATTTAGAGGTTATAAATGAAAATCCGCTAGCCTTTTATAGCAGTTTTACTTTGAGTGACTCGTTTGGTGTTCTCATCTTCACACAAGTTGTTGATGTAGCAAACTCACATAGATATAGTGTATTAATATTATAAAAATGAGTGTGATCTGTGTTCTGTCACCTTAGGCAAGCTATTTTTAATGTGTCAACAAAAGCGATCTGTCTTTCTGTTCTTTGTTACATGATTTGGGCCCTAGGGAAAGTCGAGTCCTGATGTGCCTGACAGTTATTGGTAATTGTGTAATGGGCAGCACACTTATTACAGGTGTTTACTGGACTTTTAAAGCACTTTGTAAGAGGGAGGTTCAAGTTTACCCAAGTGCAGATATGTTATATACGCAGCTCTTTAGTTATAAATGTACCTATTGTGTGCTGCATTTAATTATAATGTGGTTATCCTCAGAAAAACAGGAAGTGTACCATTTGCATATTAGTTGTTGTTAGCATTACTATGACAGCAAAACTCCCATAGTCCCATCTGGCCTCTGAAAGTTGTGAAACAGGCTCGTAAAGCATAAGGTAAACAAGGAATAACTTTGGACCTCTGCAAACAAAACAAAAATAAACTTCTTGTGTTTTGCAGACAGTAAAAGTCACGTACAGTGCCTTTAAAAAAAAGTTTCCAGTTCATTTTCTTGTAGGGCCTGGCAATTTATCTTTGCAAACATCGTTGCATCGGTAAAAACACCACAGGGACACATTTGTTAGTTTTATGTCAATGGAAAGTTTTACAACCACATTTTAACTGTTGCAAAGAATTGGTGCAAATGAGCCTCTAGTCGTCCTGGAATAAGTGTTATATTCTTAGAGAGTAAGATGACATATGCCCATGTGACAGCCCCTTTCAGAGGAAATAGCATAGAGAGGTAGGCAATACATGTCAGGAAATTAGCAAAGCAATTTTCTGAATGACATTACGAGACACGGAAATGACAGAGCCCACTCCACAGGGCATCCCAGTGGCTTCTCGAGGAACATAAAAGCTTTAATGTACAACCGACTGTAGGCAACGCTTATTCTCTGTATGCTCTCTGAAACAGTCAAATTATTCTGGGCTGAAAATATTGTTCCAAGAAAAAAGGAAACTTAGGTTAGTCTGGCTTTCAGCACAGCATAGAAACACGATGTGCCCTTAAGGTTATCATCTGCTGTAGGTTATGTGAAGGCTCATATTGTGTATATTTACTGAGGCGCGGTTAGCTGCGTATATGCAACAACAAACAAATCTGATGGCACGATATGATCACAATATTTATTTAAGATTTATTTTTCACAATATTTTGAGGAGGCTCTGGATATGCTAAATTTTCCTTTTAAAGCACTGACAAGACGTGGGTGCTATCATTACTGTCATATTACAAAAATTAAGATTTAAAATAGCTTAATAACAGTTATTTCTTCATGTAGTCTGCACTGAAATGGAGCAAAGCATCATGGTCTATGTAGTTCCCTGTGTTTTTGGTGTGTTTTTTTGCTACTGCTGCAACAAAACAATACATTTAAGCCAAAGAACTTGTAATTCCATGCATACTGATGATCCGTGACATTGAGTGGCAAATGGTATCACAATATTTGAGTGATTGTTCCATGTTTAACAGGGTCTTTAACACAGCACATAACATGCTGGGCCCTTAAGGTTAGCATCTGGAGGTCACATGAGGGCTCCTGTTATGAGTGATAGACATGCCCTGTACTGCTGCATATACTATTAGAGACATGCTGGGCTGTGTACATGCAATAAACAAATGGATGCTTTATGACAGGAGAATCTGGCACAGGTTGTGACTGTACATGTCCTGTCATCAATAAAGACACAATTTATGATACAAAACAGCTACTCAAATTGATTCTACCCTGTTGGTCCATTGATTCAAATACTATGATAATCTTACTCGTATGTTATCGTAAAAAGCCGTTGGAGAAATTTATTGCAATGTTACATATTCATTAGATTGATTAACTGTTGCCGTTAAGGTTTATTGCCAATGTTTCACCTTAAATGCAAATAAGGCAATAAGACTGACAGCAATGCAAGACAGGTTTTCAGAATACTACCTTAAATCCTATTTGTTTACACCTCCTTTAAAGGTGCACTATACATAACCTTCTGGTGCTTATTTCCATGGTGATGCTACTGCTTGATGATGCTACTTCTTGGCTTGGAATGTTCCACAGTATGGCATTAAACATGCATTCTTACTGTGGAAAGGGTCACCTTACCACAGGTCTGACTTGTGACTTGGATTGGTGATACCTGCTTATCTCAATGATGGTAGATATCGTACTGTTCTGATGTAAGGAAACATGCAGCATTTCTTCTGGTTGTTTATTTTCTGAACACAAGGACTGCTGTAGGCTGTAATCCACCCCAAAATAAGAGCAAAACAACAGCAGTCTCAACTCACTAGAGCCAGTCTCCAAAACAGACCAGTAACTGAGCAATACAAGCTTCATATCAACTTGTCACCATAGCAACCAAGTGTCACATACAAAAACAGTAACATTAACAACAAAAACACATGAACAGTTAACAACAGGTGTCAACTTTGAACTAAACACAAAATACCACATCATTATAATATGCATAATGCCCTTGGAGCCCTGCTGTGGAACCTTCTATTCAGTTAATGTAATAATATCTGCATAGAGAAAAGCAGGTGGTGGGCTCTCTGCCACAAAAGTTACATAGTGCACCTTTAAAAGTTCCTTGCCAAAAACACAGTGAACACTGGTTCTCTTGAGCGGAGCTGCTTTTGATCTGTGATTTCTATGATGGTTATTAAAGCAGGGCTGAGTCTTATAAAGGGATTCTAAGCACAGCACAGCTGCTCCATATATGTGCACACATGTCTATGTGCAAGGCTTTTACGGCGTTTGCAAACATTTAGCTTCCTCTCACTCATTTGCTGATGGGTTCATGCACCTTAAAATAGCACAAGAATCAATGCATTTTTAATGAACGGTCATCTATTCAGTGTGTGAATTGTCTTATTGTACCTAGTGTAATTGTTACAAATGGGGAGCGTGTTCTTGAATAGAGTGTGGATCTTAACAAAGAGGTTTTATGCCTGTGTGAGTTTTTGTCTGACTATTAGCAAGATCTCTTAAAAAGGATGACAAAAGCAGAAATTATTCAGATCATTCATGAAATTATTCATTCAAAACATTATATGGATTAAGGGATGTTTAAAAGTATTTTTCCAAAGTGTGAAAGAAGATTTTGTATCCTATATAACAGATTTGCCTATGTAAAATTTTACAAGAAACCATTGCATAAAATGGTGAATTCTGTAGAAGAAAGTCTGTGGACACTGAGTTTGCATACAAATACGGGTAGAACTTGTCCTAGTTTTAGTAGTAGTTACTATGAATGAATGAATGAATGTGTAAATAGAAATGTATGTGAAATGTTTTCAAATAAATATCAGTGTTAAAGTATTGAAAGGGGGCAGATAACAAGACTGCTCTTCTTTCTGCTCCCTTTCATTTATTTTTGCATTTAACTTTGATGTCTTTCATTTTTTATTCATTAAATAAATAAAATAAATGACATTTGTGTAAGTGGCTGTTGAAAGAAATACCTATTATGCAATGTTCATTATTGCAAATACAGCTGAATCCATCTGAAATATGAAGAAAGGCTCGGAATATTAAGTGAGTTTCACTGGGATTAGCCTGATTTAGTGAGTGTGATTTTGAGCTAAATGAAAGCCTTACAGCCTAATTGAATCTGTGCTTTTATGACGGTATCACCCTCTACATCTCTTATCTCTTTCAGGGATCGGCTGTTGGAAGCGTCATGGCTGCTGCAGCTCTTGGGGGGGCTCTGGACGTGGGCTTGTGGACGACATTGCTCCTCATCACATTCCTTCCTCATGCCAGGTACCACAAATGTCAATACTCTGAAGTTTGTGTTGTTTCGTATACAGTATATTTGGGTTTATTGCTGCATCTAACCGAGTCTACAGTCCGTGCTGTAGAAAATCAACTACTAATTAATTACGGTATTATACTAGACTCACAATGTCTGTAATACTAGTTTATAAACTGGTTTTGCAGTACACTAAGACTACTTTTGTAACCATCAACAATTACAGTATGAAAATTGTACTTTTTATTTTAAGCAAAGTTAGGCCTCAAACAGACAAGCCTGTTAACAAGTCACACGGTATACTTTTGTAACAGCATATATATTGAATGTATATATTTTTTTAAATCTTTAAAGATGGCAGAGTAGCACCATCTCAAAAATGGATTGTAATGGGGCCAATGGGGGACATGTCGAAAACAAAAAATCCATGTAAAAATATGACACGACCCAAGAAACCGACCGAACTCGAGACTGACAGAATTACACAGTGTACTTTTGACATCTCCACTTTTCATCAAAACTCTTCAACTTCAGCCAAAAGAGACTAAACCTGTGTGAGATTCACAAAAACTAAATCTAGGAGAAAAGGCTGATAAAAACACCACAATAATTAGAGGATTGCCTCTAATCCGGGAGCTCCTCTAGTCTGGGAAAATCATCTAGGGCAGGGATCTCCTCTGATCTGTGGATCTCCTGAAGAGCAGGTGTCTCCTCTGGCCCAGGGGGCTACTGAAGAACAGGGGGTTCAGCAGGAGCAGAATGAGCTCAGCAGTCTGGACTTGGGCCTCAGTACCTGGAGCAAGAAGTGAGTCTTGAGGCTGTGGGATACACAGGAGCTCAGACAAGACCTCAGGGAGGACAGTCTTTGTCAGCAGTTCTGCAGTGGGTTCCTCTCTTGGTTCCTCTGAGGCTTCATTGATGGACTCCAGGTGTATTCCGGGGTCTTCAGATTCAGGAGAGAAGAGAGCGCAGATCTTTTCCACCATAAGGTCAGTAGCTTCCAGTAGGTTGGGGCAGAACACATGCTCCTCCAGTTTTTCATGAGAAAACATTTGGTTCATCTTCACCATGATTTTTAGAACCATTTGGTTCCAAATACAATCTGAAAAGTTAACTACCTGGAGCATACTCCCTAGAGTTTCAGTGACACTATGCAGGACACGCTGGGCTAGTCCAATGGTTTGGATGCGTAGGTCAGACGACAGCATGCTGAACAAGTCCCCCAGCCAGTGGCTGTCACAGACTGTAGAAGACCTTTGGTACAACCGCCAGTACCATGTCCCTGGGCTGGAGCAACCAGGGACAGTCCTGTGTCTGCTCAGACAAAGAGTTAGAAAACTCCTGAGCCAGGCAAATGAGATTTGGGTCACTGGGGGACAGAGACAAAGTCAAATGAGCTGTGTCTTCATTCACATGATAAAGGACCAGTGTGTGTGTGTGTGTGTCGGGGTGTGTGGGGGTGTGTGTGTGTGTGTGTAGGGGTGTGTGGGGGTGGGGGGTGTGTGTGTGTGTGTGTGTGTGTGAGTGTGACCTACAGGAAGCTCTCAGGGATGTCTTCAGGTCACTCGAGGAGCCACCTCTCCTCAAACACAGCTCTCACTCTCACTTTGAGCTGGTTCAGAGCATCCCAAGTCTGAGACAAAGAGAATAATCAGCATTAGAGCACAGGACTGTCACCGGACTGAATTTAAAGGTTTCAGAGAGGGTTGAACATCTTACCAAATTCACAAGAGGTTTGGCTTCCTCTTTACCCTCCAGTGCAAACTCCCACAGCCTGAAGACAGAAACTAATACATGATGTTTGTGCTCTCATTCCACCAAATAATGTTAATAAAACAGTGTTAGTCTTACTGAACACAGACAGACCTCTTTCCTCGCTGGGGCACTGCCCTGATCATGTGGTCCATAGTGACTGCAGAGGACATCGGGTATACCACGTGCTACCTCAAGAGCTCCAGGAAAACAGCAGACTGAGGTATACTAGACAAAATGTTTTAATATCCACTGGTTTACTATTTCTGACAAAAATGCAAAAAAAAAAAAACAACAACAAAAAACTGTGATACTTATGCTAGCTTTATATTAAGGACAAGTGCAGCAGACCTGGAGAGCTCTCTCATATACTGGGGTGAAAAGACGTGGTTGTGCCAAATACATGTATCTTCTTCCATATTGTTTAGCTTTAGAGTTTCACTTTACTCTGGGTTTATTGGTATGAAATACATATTGTATAGGTAATATGCATAATATCCACCATGGACAGTAGATAGTCCACGTTTTAGATTAGGGCGCTGCAAAACCACTCTGTAGACTAGTAATAAAGGCATTTATTAACCTGTCTTCTATTATAATCAAACTGTAAGCATGTTTTTGAAGGGCTTGAACATGACCCTGAATCACTTTGTTACTGATAACAGTATAACAAACAGCTTGTTACTGCTCGTATAGAAGTATTCTACGTGTGTTATTAACACACACATGTTTTGTTGTCAATGACATATTAACTGTATTAAGCATCTACAGATGTTAGTTAATGCTTTATAAATGCTTATAAACAAATACTTACTGACACCTTATAAATAGTTTACTTACTTATCTTATTTTAAAGCATTACCTGAAGGACTACAGGTGAATAAATATGATTTTTACAATAGTTGGATATTGGTTAAAGATAGGGTATATAAGACTGAATATTTCACTAACATTACTCATCTGTGTCACCAGCAATGAAGCAAACATATTCAAATCAAATACTGATTTTACTAGCACCCACTGTGAAGTAGATTTATTCTTAATTACAAAAAGACTGGGTCAAGTTTGATTTGTTTTAATTCTGGAGCTGGTTTATCCAATCAGTAAGCAGTACTTTGGGTTGTCAGATCCTATGACTAAGAACTCTCTATCAAAACCCCAGCACCTGCATCCAATCATTTATAAAAAGCTAGTGCAGACTCCAGTGGTTAGAGCTCTGCAAATGATTATATGCAGGTTTATGCAGGTTGAGACTCTGGCAACCCAGGTTCAGTTGGGATTGTAGTTCCTGTTATAAACCAGCAAGAGTGCATTGTGCGTACCTTAACCTTAAAATAGTAATCTCATCCTAAGTGGGTCAAAAATCAAATTTAAATGTGTTTTTTTCTCTGGTCTCTAGTCAGACTTCTTGAGAATTAATTTGCATTGTGCAGCACACCACAGCCATGATTGTCCATTCACAGCATTTTCGCTCCTGCCTCCTGTGCACATTTCACACTTTGTATGTCAGACTCAGCAAAGAGAGGCCGCGGCAAACTCAGAGCCATATTTTCAAATGGAGAGATTTAGTGCTGTGCCATGTTAGCATTGTTGATAAGGTGGTGTGGAGTAAACAGTTTTAAATGGTTTTACATGTAGGACAGACTCACTAGACCAGGAAGAAAGCAGGCTGTAGTGAGAAATCAGAGCAGTGTGACAGGGATTAGCCCAGTTTGCCTTGTCAGGGTGCCACTTGGCTCCCTCTGCTTATTAGCTGCACACAACACACCTCGCAATTAATTACATATTGCAGTTACATGTATTAAATACAGACCCGGAGATAGAAAAAGATCCTATACAATGTCATAAATCTTATCACTGATTTTATTATAGCTGGAAAGAAATCTTCATTTGAGACAGATGCACTTGATTAAGCAAAAATCTTGTGCCGAAAAGGATTGGATCAATAATATGTGCATAATGTCTAAAAATGTTCTCAAACTATTTTAATTGAGATGAAATGCGGGTATATTCTGGGATAGGAAATTGTCTTGATTCTGTCTCCAGCGGGATACAGGCCAGCAGAATTCATTATGCACGGAGCTTTAATCTTCTGCCATTATTCGTCATGTATCTCACGTAACGTATGGAAGTACTTACACGGCATCACTTTGTTTGGTTAAACCTATACATGCACTTTTAAGTCTTAGCTGGTTTAGTGAGAAAATCCAAGCCAGAAATAGATCAGCTTCTCTGAATTTGCATTAATGTGAAGACGTACATTAATTGTCAAAGCTGCAGTTATTGGAAGTTTTTAGAATAATCCTTGAGCTGGACAGTCATTTCTGCATTGGTAAAGAGGTTCCACCATCCTAATTCCTGGTGACTGTAGGGATATGCTATAAACCTCTGTAAATATCCACTTAAAGAAAAAAAACTAACAAACAGAAGGTGTGCAGTGGTCCAAAGTTTTTCATAACGTACCTTATACATTCTGCACAGCCTAATTATTCACCACCATGATAATCGCTTTTCACAATTTGCAGAGGCCAGAGTAAGTTTTGCCATCACGGAAAAGCTAATAAAGCTAGTACGCTAACTGTGCCCTTCTCGGAGAGTAAAACCGTTTATGATTAAACGCAGACAGTAGACAACTGATTTATTTTGACCTGTACTGGCTTGTTTTTAAGGTTAAGACAAGGGTAATTTATTCATGAAAAAAGACTTGGGTCACATAATTTAGTGGAATGGGAGAAACCAAAGCTCACTAGACAGGTAATGTTGTGTAAGAGGGACAAAGGAGTCAAATTTGGCATCAAATTGGGATAGAAATCAAATGTCATGATGCTTAGGCTTAGATTCTGTCTGTGTTTTCTATTACAGACGATCTATCAGTCTGGTCATGTGTCTATAACCTTTATGAAAAACACAAGGTCGACCAATGTGTATGATATTTTGAAGTACTGGAGACAGAGAAATGAAATACTATAATTATAGGGATGATAATGCTATTTTGCGCTATTCTACTCAACTCAAATGAGCTACGCCCTTAAATTATGCATTATAATGAGCACATAAACAAAGTTATTACCAAAGCACTCATTAAGACAAAGGCTAAAATGGTAAACATGCAGGAAAGGAGTCATTTCTCTTCTCTTTTTCACCAAAGACTAAAACAGTGTAAAACTAAATCATGACCAGACATTTTTTTCTCAAACACATGGGAACAAATTTGGTGCGGGCCCTTAAATGAAATTCTGTTTTGAGACGACAGTAGCTCAGTTGGTTGGAGTGTTTGTCCAGTGATCTGAAGATTGGCAGTTTGAATTCCACTCTTGACAAAAAACAACCTGCGGGTCAGATCCACTGACCCACAGGTTGGTGGTGTGATTCAAGCTCACACAGATGAATCCTGTAGTTGTGTCCTTGGGCAAGACACTTAACGCACCTTGCCCCCAGTGTCTGTGTACACTGTGTATGAATGTGTGTGAATGGGCGACTGATTCCTCAGTGCCTTGAAGGTGGAAAAGCACTAAATAAAAATATGACCATTTACCATTTTTACCAGTTATATGGACCCTTGTTCTGGCTCACAGCATAACTAATTACTAATAAGTGACATATTCTTCCTGTGCAGGTTAACTTTTCACAGTAGATACATTTTTGTAATAATTGTGATCTCAATGAAGCCCAATAATTGAGCTCATAATTACTTGTTTCCATAACCAAGCTGCCTTATTGAGTATCAGCAGTCTCACCAATGCTTCTCATTTTCCTTTGTCTGTCCAGGCCTGATTGAGCTATCGAGTACGTGTGTTACATGTGAATTTGCAGCCTTATTTATTTACTATTCAAGGGCTCTCATCCACGGTCACACTTAACAAGTCTAGACAGCGGGGCCGTCTTGTTGCCTATTTTGTTTGTAATATGTTGCCAAGTCACAGCCTAACATGGCACATAATCAATAGCTGTGGGAAGGAGTGGACTAACTTGCCTATAGCTGGTTTCTGAAGTCTCACTAGAACCCTTTGGCGTTCCAGGCTCCTCTCATGAATTATTCACAAGGTGGCATCACTTTGAGATGTGACCCGGGCAACAGATATGGTCCGTTTCTGTGGCGTTGTCAAGGTTAATGTGTCACCCTCCAGACAAGGGTAATTTATTCATGAAAAAAGACTTCGCTGATTGAGGCGACATAATTTAGTGGAATGAGAGAAACAAAAGATCACTAGACAGGTAATGTTAAAAAGAGGGACAAAGAATTCAAATTTGGCATCAAATTGGGATAGAAATAAAATGTCATGATTACTTATTTCTACACCAAGGTGCAGGGATTCTTAGGCTTAGATTCTCTCTGTGTTTTCTTGTACAGATGATCTATCAGTCTGTAACTCCATAACTGTTATGAAAAACACAAGATTGACCAATATGTACGATATTTTGAAGTGCTGGAGACAGAGAAATGAAATACTATAATTATAGGGATAATAATGCTATTATAAGTTATTCTACTTTGTAACCCAAATGGGCTGTAATACGTCGTTAAATTATGCATTATAATGAGCACATAAACAAAGTTATTACCAAAGCACTCATTAAGACAAAGGCTAAAGCGGTAAACATGCAGGAACAGAATAATTTCCCTTATTTTCTTTTTTTTTTTTTTTTTTTTTTTTAACAAAAGACTGAAACAGTGTAAAACTAAATCATACATAAACTATATCTGTTATGCTAAGTGGCTAACATAATTCAGATGATAATCCATGCCGTGCCCTGTGCATGACTCTATGAAAAATGTTATGTATTGAGGACAAGGGCTCTAGAATTTAAATGGGAGGAATGGTATCATGAATTTTTCTTTTCTTTCTATAAGAACATTGCATATTAACAACTTTAAACACAGCCTTTCTGACAATAAAACACAGCAATAGAAAAAGAACACATTAGATGATGTAAATATTCAAACTCTCTTTTGTTTAATGTTCTCTTTTACTAGCTTGTACCAGTCCTACATAAAACAATTCTCCCTATTTGTTTAGAAAATGTCATTATAGTGGGTCCTCATTACTTTTCAATCAATTCTTTATTGATATGGAGCGCATCTGGTCAATGATCTTCAAAGTAGCCAATTAGAGAAGATCCCAGCAGGCGGGAATCAAAGCACAGCTGAAATAGATTTCCCTGAAGGTGTCCACACACCTGCCCTGTGAATGCAGCGGAACAAAAACACTCATAAAAACAATCCATCCTCACAGAGAGGGCATCAATGAGACTCAAAAGTGTGCACACATTTGCACATGTTGTCCTGATGTGGGTCTGATATGGGCCTGATGTGGGCTTCATGTCTCCAGGAATAATCCTGTGGCAGGTACATGCTGCTCCATTGTCTCTAAATGTAATTGTTCCACATCCAGGAAACAGCACACAGTGCAGTACATGTCTGCTCATGGATTAAAGGCTACAACTGTAACAATGCCATATTTCCATTCAAGATTTGTGAAACAAGTATACTGCATATTCACTCAAAAACTCCAAAGCTCTGTGCTGTAGTAGGCTTAAAGCCTCTTAACTGTATTTATCCACAGTCAATTCTCTTTAGTTGAGCAAATGACAGGATCAGCATGATCGATCAGAATATCTGTTCAGTTCCAGCCATTTGCCAGATCAATAATGCAGGTGGCCTTTCTGTTTTATAAAGTACAGGCTCTGATTATGATATAACAACAGAAGGTTTTAAAACATCTCATTTTTCTTTGTCGACCATTATTTCCATTGAAATTGCAGCATTTCTAATTTGCATACTTCTGTTAAAAGGGTTGGAGCTCATGGTTCAAATGAATACTGTGCTGGCCTAGTACCAGTGGGATAAATAACAAAGAACAGAAGGCCTAATAAACTGTTGTAGTAACATGTGAATGTGTGGGGCACTGCCTCTAAATCCCTCCCAACAGTGCAAAACATTTCCAAACTCCTGCCCCTAAAATCTCACACAGACCAGCGGCTTGTTACATGGTACAAATTGCCAGACAGCAGTCCTATAATCTAGATTAAACATACAAAGCCCCAGTCCCTTAATACAAGATGGATCTCTCCAATTGTTGTAGTGAGCCCGAGCCAAGAAGATAACAACGGTTTATCCATGTGTGCAGTTGATCAAGAGATGGTTTGGTGCCTTTGATAATAACTGGAATCATAATTAAACCTATTGTTTTCTCTCCTGCAAACTTCAGCAATCCATACACTGTAATTGAAACTGTGTGCCTTAGAATACACAGCCCTCCTCTTTATGGGCGACAGCTGACTGATTTGTATGCTGTAACCTCCGATGATTAACACTGTGTCATATCGTTTGCTTTTGTATCCAACCATAGACTGGAAAAGGCCCAGAACATTTTCATGCTGCTCTTGCACTAAAACCCACAGCCCAAATCCTGCAGTTATAAAGTGGGATCAAATCTGAGCCTGTGTCAGTTTAGTCCCACTGGTGAGTCCGGTCCAGTAATTAGCTGTGGGTGACTGCAGGTCGTTTATGTATCATTTTTAAATGACTTACAACGAAAGAAATTGGCTGGCTGGACATTTTCGTGTCAGCATTACACAGACAGATTTTGTATTAGCAAACTTACTTTTGCCTGCAGTATTTAGATAAGGCTAATCGTATAAGGTATTGACTCAACTCAAGTAGTGCGGTGTATTTTTCTCACTGATGGGAAAGTGCGGTGCAGGTTTGTGTCAGGTCTTATTGTACCTGCAGATATATGAATGTGCATTACTGATGTTGCACGTGTTGTTTGCTACTGTTCAGTGGTGATTGCATTTTGATTTATTTATGCTTGTCCTCAGCAAACGGTGTAATTAAGAACGACAGTCATTAGCAAGCTTTAAAATAGTAAAAATTCAGTTGGTATTTTGTTGAATTTTTTTGTTGTCGTCCTCTCCATTTGAGCATAATTTGGGATGATGGAGGAAGCCATGTTTTGTTTTCTTGTTATACTGTATTATTACTCCCTCTTTTATTTCTATGTGATTGAACTCCATACCTTGAAATCTAAAAACAACACCCATGACCCTATAATTGCTAAGATTTGTTGTTTATGTTCCTCCGTATGACGCTATGACACTTTTCAAAACATACCCGTACTCATTATCATAAAGAAACCGCTGTAGCCAGATAATGAGTACTACAGGGTCTCTACAGGCTTGGTATTTCTGATGACTATTTATCTTACAGATGACCTCCTCTTTCGTCCTTGCTTCTGTATGCGTGCTTATTGAAGATCACATTGTGGTCACATGTACCGACTGCTAACTGAGACAAGTTGCTGCGTGTAGCATTATGCAGTCTCTCGATTCACTGACGGAATGATGAATCACACCGTCGAAATGGCACTGATATTAACACCAGTAAACATATATATATACATTGAGCTGTGTTCCTGCGCTCTCAATGGAAAAACCAATGTCCCAAGATGATTTGAGGACTGCCACTTCAGTAGAATATCTTTCATTTTCATGTCTTTTACAGGTTGAAAAAAATAGACACTTTAGCTGCAGTCAGCAAAAACACATAGAGAGACTGAGTTAAAAGGAGCAGAGAAGAGTGAACATGTGTTAGCAAGAGGGAAAATGATGAAAGGATAACACAGCTGTCAAGGAGCCCTGTAATGAGAAGGAGGGAAAATATTTACTCTCAGAGCGGCCGATCCAAACCTGCAGTTTTAAAATGTTATGCCTCTACCTGCAGCTTAAACATGACTATATACTATGAGCATTTCGCTTTACAGTGGCTTTAACCTGGTCATGTTTAATGCATTGGAACCCCTCACTGTAATAACTGCGAACCACTAGAGGATTGTAATGAGATGCTGAATTAAAAAGAGAGGTCAGAGCTAAGGTTTCTCTGCCCATCAGCACTCCCCATGCATTCAATCTCATCTCCAGGCTGTGTATTTGTGTTTACATCTCTGTGTTGCGAGTAAGCTGTAAAGATAATACGAGGTCTCCGTACAGTTATAAATTATGTCTTCATTGCTCCTGATGCTTGTCACCGCACTAATCCCAGGAGATATTGTGTGGAGTGTAGCAGAGGGCCTTGACACTTTTCCAGAAATGCCCAGGGAGAAAGTAGGTTGGTGTCAGTATTGTTTATCTCATAGATTATATCTATAAGGGGCTCTTTATTCCATGATGGGACTGGATCTCATGACACAAGATCTTGCAAGATAAAATTGCCACAACTTTGCACACGTCGAAAATGATATAGTGAGATTCAGAGTTCTACTTTAATTGAAGAAAAAGACAGTTAAATGTTGATGAGTTTCACCTCTTGACAAGCAGCGCTATAATAGTCAATCAATCTAAATCTATGGATCTTTATTTAAGTTGTAGATATATTTACTTTGATGGAGCTAGATTATTTTAATGGTTCAAAAGCATTAGGTTTGTTAACTAACTTTGTGCCAATGAACGTGCCATTTTCCAAACCAGTTTCATGTTCTGGTTTCAAGGCCATAAAAGAAATGGACTAAATGGACTAAACTACTCAAAACTACAAGGATCAAGATGTCACTGTTATTTTTGTAAAGTCCTGCGAGGTGGCTGTTGTGATTTTGGGCCAAACAAAAATACATTTAATTGACCCGAAGTCCTTTGAACTATATTTTCATTTGTTGCAGTGCAGTGAAGGGGAGGTTAAGACAGTTGGGATTTCCGGACCACACACCTCCATGATTAAAGTCCTATATAAACTGTATAATGCAGTAATGAGATATTGAACATTATCGACACAGCTCTGTCTGTCCTGTCCTCTCAGGTCCAAGCTTAATCATAGACAAGACAGGTCATCATTCTCAATGACGTTCCACCTGCCCCGCCACTGACCTTGGTTGTCATGGCAATGAATAAAACAGTCAGAATCAAGGACAGCAACACACATCAAGATCAAGAAAAGACGATACTTTCACTAAAAAACGGACATAGGACTCAAGAATCAGGGGAAGATCTCTGGAAATGAAAGACAAGCTGGAAACATAAACTGGAGAAATACAGTATACTCATGGGAGCCCTTTATAATAAATCAGGGACTGCAGATGGAAAATGGCTATTTAGCTCTAATGTGGTGCATAGCATCTCTGATTTTTATTATCTTAATGTTTCAGTACATTATTCCTTCAAATGAAAACTAAACTAACTCTAACTACACTGTAATTAGCCTTAATAAAGCAGCAACAAAGACTCCACTGATAATGAACAAATAGTTTATTAAGAGTTCTTATGATTTAGTAACTGCTTAATAAAGGAGTAACTTTTCTGGTCAAAAAATTGGTTTGCTGAAATGTTCAACAGTATTACATTAAACTGGCAGGTGACTTCCCCAGGCCAAGTTACAGGTCAGATCTATGGAGAGATGACCCCGCTCACAGTAAGAACAGATGTTTTTTCATGTATTTTTGAGCAATATGAATGCAAGATAAAAGTTTAATGCCATTCTATGGAACATTCTAAGTAAAGAATACCTTTTCTAAATTGACATTTAATAAACATTCTGTTCATTGTGAATTATGTAATTGTTCATATTTTATTAAGGCTGTTTATAATGTTACCAGTGCATGAGTATGGAAAAGAGGCCACGCTGTGCGGAGTCTAGAGCTTGCACTTTAACATTGCTACTGCATTTTAACAGCATGAAACTGTGATGAGCTTAGCAACAGTAAACCCACTGTCTCCATATCAACAGATGCTGATCAAAATGCACTCTCTGCGATATTAGATGTGAAGAGGCACCACTCAAGATCGAACAGTTGGCGATGCTACTCCTTCACTCAAGTGTCATTAAGCTCAGACAGAAGACAGCATGACGTCAATGGAAAAGTGTCAGTCATGGGTCAACTGAAGGCAGTAATGCCATATGTCCCCACAATTAGAATAGACCAATGAAAATGAGTCAGTTCATATTTTTGCCTCACAATTTAGCTGCAGTTATTTGACAATCATTACTAAAATATCCTTTAATAATAATAATAATAATAATAATAATAATAATAATAATAATAATAATAATAATAATAATAATAATAATAATAATAATAATAATAATAATAATAATAATATCCTTGATTTTTTTTTCTTTTTTTTTTTTTTTAAAGAAAAACAAACTTAAGTTACATATGGAGCCTACAGTAGAAAGATACATTTGTCCATTGATCCTCATTTCCCTCTTTTCCTCCTGTGTCTGAACAGACCGTGTCTTCAAACTTTTCTTTTAATGGTGATCAATAGACCAGGAGAGTTTAAATTGGTCAGAGCTTCTTGTTTTACCTGGATGTATTTAACAGATGTTGTGCTTGTAATTTTGTAGTCATAAAGGCTATAGATAGTAACTTTGAATTGTCTTAGTAGTTCTTCAGTCTGGGTCAAAAAGCAAATGCTGTACATTGGGTAGAAGTAGTGCAAGTTGTGAAGTAGTGTCCCCAATGGCATCCTTAACCTGTCACCTTACTGCAGAAGTGAAGTGTTTGTGGTGGATGTTGCCTTTTGCATTGACTAAAAATGTCCCCCGGGTGCATGCCTAGGAAAGAAAAGCAGACACGGCCAACTGGGAGGAGGCCTGGAGCGTGCCATGAACAAGCTGGAGGCTTTGTGGCTCAGCAGGCAACTCAGAGCCAGGGGAGTCTCTAGAAGAGGTGGACTACAGTATTGGAATCGACTGAATTGTTTGCATGTGATTGCAGTGATGCGGACACTGACCAACCACAGGGCAGCACTGTGGTTTGGGCAGAAGCCAAGACCAAACAAACCAAAACAAACAAAACCTCTTTTAGCAGAAATACAGACTATTTTGTTTTTGAAAACCATGCAGAGGGAAGAGCTTTTGTGGACAGGTAAAACCCCTGTGCTTTTCTCTCAACTGGATAGAGCCATGATTTAACAAAAGTTAGACTTTTCAGCTTGTGCTGCTGTTCCGCTGTTCTGTTGTTCTGCTTCCACCAATCAATGTGAAGTATTTGTTTGAACACTCTGATCACTGGTTCAGATTGTGTCAGTGAGAGCCATCCCAGGTTGATGTGTAGAACTCTATTCAGAGGGCTACACATATCAATCTGGGGAGAGCCTGGTTCATTGTCTCCAGATCAAATAAAAATCTCCCTGAAAACATAAAGTGGGATTAAGCATCTAAACTCCACCCACAGCTACAGTCCAAACAAGGCGCCTTTTCCAAACAGCTCCCTTCTCCCTCTGCCCTAAATAACACTCAGCCTCCTGTTAAGGGGCCACTACATTCAGAGCTGTCTGGGACAAATTATGCCTTTATTGGTTTGGAAAACATATTTAGGCAAGTTACGTTTGACCTTTTTTACTCACTTGTAAAAGGTGATATAGGTTCTGGTTGTGCACAAATTACTCATATTATTGTGATATGAAAACGAGTGAGTCAGTATAAAATTTATGAAATGTACTGGTCTCTGGAGGCAGTTTTAGACAGTTTTAGACCACAAAGCTGCAAAATAACCTAGTTTGCACTAAAATCACAAACACAAAGGTAAACACATGTATTAAAATACCATACACAATTTAGTAAAAGAGCTGATTTAGTGTTAAATTATACTTTAACCAAAATGTAATTAAAGTGAAACTCCGAGAAAGAGATTAACTACTGTGGATATGGAAGTGTATAAGTTTTCAAAATTACGCATGTGATCAAAAATTTTTCTTGCACTATTTATCTGCTCAGAACAGGCTAGTGAAAAGCACACAAAAGCAAAAGAATAAAGCAAACAAAGACAAATCAGTCATATTGTACAAGCTTTGAGTGATACAAGGCCTCCACTATTAGAAAACAATAAGCTGCATAATGTTCCACTGCATAACATTATCAATCCATTGTCAGTTGAGTGAATGTGAGGGGGAGGATCTGGTGGGCAAGATTAGTGAAAGTTGTAAAGGTTAACTCATGCATACATTTGTTAATCATGAATGTGCTAATTAGCAATAGTCCCCGCCATTGTCGAAATTCAGATGACAGAACGGTGCCAGTTATGATTCAAATAAACCAGCTAACAGCCCTGCTAACTGCTAACAACAGCGGAGAAAGGTCACATCTTCTCCACCGAACTCAGTGCTTTCTAATCCCTGCCATTCTATTTGCGGGCCTCCATAAGAAGCAGATAGCCAGGCAGGAGATGTGTCTTTTGCTGCCTGGATCCTTATCAATCAGTTGTGATTCAAACATGGCTCCCGTAGGAAGTGGGAAGCACAAGCGTAGCATTTCGTCTGGTTTGGATGACAGGATAATGCTTAGGGCTCCCTTTTGTATTTAAATCAGGACAAACATGAAGGGATTAAAAGTTTTGTGAAAGTTTAATAGGCGAGTTGGTAAAATAAGGATCGAGCTATTAAACAGAGCTAACAGTAAAGTGAAAAACAATGGTGTCAGTCAAACAGGAAGAGCAGACAAGTTCTTAGAGGTGGATGCCAGACTTTTTTACTACTAATGCTACTAATACTAGCCAAGCAGCACAAAATCAGAACACTGCACACTGTCTGCATCGAGGCTAAATATAAAAAATGTCATTATTGATCACAAATCTGGAATAAAAAGCCTAATGGGATGAGAGTGAGTTGGCTGTGCTATGGCGCTCCACCCCATTTTTGCTTCACTGGCTAAAAAATCGTGCTTGTTAATAGGCCTATGTGTCAAAGTGTTTGTCCCGTTCTCACAGTTTGAAATGATGTACCCCAGTTTTAAAACCATAGGATTTAATTGGATAGATTTGATGGAACAGACAAAAAATGTGTTATCTTTCCAATGTCTATTTCTCATTTTCTTTAAGTATCAGTGGTGGCTATAAAGTCTAATTTTGGAAACTTGCCCCGAGGATTTTCACATCTTAAACAAAAAATATAGGTCTCAATAAATAAAAAAAATAATAAAGTCAAAAAAGAGCAAGTCAAAAAGAGTATGTAGATTATGTTGTGACATTGTATCATCAAAATAACTGTATCCTTTGCAATTTGATGATTGCACCAGCTCATAGTGTGATTTAGATGCAGTTGTGATATATTGTACAGCCCTGTATGACTGGAAATGTATGACTGAAATGGCATTAAATCTTCTGTGCATAGCTGCATATAACTTTCATGAGACGTATTAAAGATTGAGCCGTTTCAGTGAATATAACTAACCATATTAAACATGCAGGAACCTCCTGCCCAGAGCAGTGATGGTCTACTGTATAATTACTCCTCATAAGTCAACATCTGTTTGCCATCACCACTCCGCATTGTGCACCCTCTCACTGACACAACGGCTCTCATTACTGGCCACATGCCTCAGGCCGGCCCACTTAGTCCACAGCTCAGCCTGCTGGCCAGAGCACCTGTGTGCCCCCAGAGACCCCCGCTACATCTCCTGCACCGGCCAGTATGCAGTCCGCACCTGTCAGACTGCTTCACCGCACTAACCTTGGATCAAAGCCAGTTCACTCACTCAGCGCCTGCCCGCTCCACTAACCCGACCGGCCAGGCCCACACACCTTGCTCAGAGCAGCCGGAAAACTTTTATTCTCAGTAATTGCCTCTACAGTGAAAACAATCGTATTTTGAAATATGTCTTCAGTGCTCAAAACATAAACACAGAATATTGCTTTGGAGTTGTATTTCAAAGTTGGTTTACAACTCTATGCATTATTTATCCACTCCATACTTGGTGGTGTTAATATACTTCTGTGACTGCCCACTGACAGAACTGAGGGTTACAATCTGCACCATCTGCTCAATCTTTCATGACATACATACAAAAGGAAGGGTTGAAGTGGGAAATGTCTTGCCCAAGGACACAAGTGAGTGGTTTTGTAGCATTGCTCCTGTTTCACATTGAAATTCCCCTGAATGAACAAGAATTTACCTATTATTCATTCTTAAAACCATAAAAACAGGACAAGTAATTTTAAATAGTTTGCAGTGGTCACTCATCATTTATTTTGATAGAATCTTTTTTATCAGACCAAGGTTTAGTTTGTTTTCATACCTGACAGTTTGGACTGCTCACTAGCAGGTTTTCTCAGAGTGGTCATTATGTGTTGCTGTGGTGTGTCCAGTCAGCTCATTTAAACTGGTTTTAGCACTGTTTTTCTGACCGGTGGAGGCAGGATGATAGCGCCATCTGCAGTCCGACTTCTTCAGGACAGTATCCTAGGTGTGTTAGAGTAAAAAAGGCCCCTTGTCCCAGTTTAAAGTCCCTATTAAAATATATGATCAGATGAACCTCATTGAACTAGTTTGTAAGTGCGTTTCATGACTGCTAGGCCGTCACTGCTAATAACTACTAGCATGCTAAGTGCACCAGCTCTACTTACTTACTGTAAGTTAAGCTGCTTTATAATTGGACTCAGCAAGCACACTCATTTTGACATTAAGAGCTGCTTTTATAGAGAAAAAAATAGAACCAGAGAAAATATAATCATATATGTAAACTTGGAGACATTAATGACAATTACTTGTCATGTAATTTTTCAGGGAACCATTGATTTCATATATACAATACAATTCTGTAGGTCAGATGAAACAGGACCATTACTCAACTGTAGAGCATGTGTTACTTTATTTTCATGACCCAGTCATATGAATTATGGCAGTCATCCAGTTAATCACCAAGTGACCATGAGCAGCACTTGGAAGGTTTAGCAGCAGGTTAGACACCTCTCTGCCTCTGTTTAAAGCCAAACTGAAAACTTATTTATTTAGAACGGCTTTCAGCACTTAGTGGCCCTGTGACTCTTTCCTTATTTTAATGGTGTAATATGCTCTGTTGATTTGTATGAAGTTTATTGTTTTTAATCGTGTTTTTAATGTTGTACAGCACTTTGGGCAGCTTTGGTTGTTGGAAGGTGCTATAGAAATAAAGTTTGATTGATTGACACATAACACACCTCACAGCACAAGGAGTACAGAACATACACACCACAATGTGGACCTCTGCCGTTATTATTTAGCACATACACAGAGTACACAACACTACATGATGAGCCATACTGGGGCATAGCCAAAAGCTTTATGTAAGAAAACAGTGCCATGTGGTCTTTGGACTTGTTCTTCTTGCTTCAGCTTTGAAAGGAAGTTCACACAGCATTCGTTAATGGCACTCTCGTCATCAAATATTCACTTTTAATCAACAAACAGCAACTTCACAGTGACAACACAGTAGTGCAATCACAAGTCATACACATTAATAAATAGGAACATTATTTATAGCTAGAATGCATGACACATGTAAATATTTAAACACCTGCATCTAAAATGGAGGACATATTACAGCACTAATCTTTGTCAAACGTCAACCGAGCAAATGCAGTCGGCTTTCATCTTGCACCTTCTCCTTCCCATAAACATTTATTATTTTAAACCTAAAGTTCATCCATATCTCTTTAAAGCATTGTAGAACATTTAACATTTTGAATGGCACTGTACCTGCTTTTTACTGTCTTAAAAATGTGAAAACGAGAACTAGTTCATTTTAAATGGTTTGCAGTGGTCCAGTTATTCTTCACTCACCTTTTGAATTCAGAGCTTTTGACTACCAGAGGGTTGAGGATAAAGCTAACATCACTAGTATGTTAACCGTGCACTCCCTGATGATCAGACTATAAAGTACTTTAGATTTAGATGCAAACAGTACAGAACAGACTTATGCTTATACAGTATACAACATATATGTATTAAAGAAAGACAAATTTTGCTCAAATACATGGAAAACATCATGTACAGGCCCTTCAAATGGAAGTGTTATTTTTTAGTGTAGAGCAAACTTCTTAGGTATGAAAGGTTTCTCATTAATTTTTTAATTTCCAGCGATGCCGTTAGGGAGGCCTTAGAGGCTTTTTGTCCCATGTATTATTCATGCTAAGTGAGATATTACCTATGGCACTCATTTCACGAACTTTGGAATTTGTTTTGTCAGGTGGGAGCTGCTCAAACAAGAATTTAGGGATGTAGCTGTTGTCAAATATTCACGACTCGTGTTTATCTGCCTTTGAATCCTACATTTCACATATATAACTTATCCCTTAGTTCCAATTGCTGTGCTAAACTATTAGACAGCAAGACATATCATAGGCACTGCCCTTCTCAGCAGTGTACAAACTGTGAGCTATAACTTAAAAAACTGTGTCTAAAGAGAAAGCACTTTAGCTTAGACATTACCTGCATTATTCCACCTCCGCTGCAAAAAATAGCATTAGATACAGTAAAGTGCACCCAGGGACTATAAAGCTATGCATTCTGACATAATATTTGAATTCCCAGTCGGTAATAAAGGGTTGAGAAGTCTCTCTGAAGCCTATAATTTCCGTTCCCAAAATAGACACCACGTCCTTTCTGGATTAGTGTACAGGGGAAAGCGCACCGAAACATGAAGGAGCCCTGATGCTTAATTGATATTTATTCATGCCCACATATGCCCACATAATAGCCACTTACCCAGGCCAAAGCCATTAACCAAAACGTCCACTATGCGCATGCAGCAGCCTCATTTTAAACACCCAAAGATGATAATAATTAGACATACAATCATATTTCAGAGTGACCTTCACCCAGTAAGCGTTACTGTGATGTAGAGGCCATAGCTGCGATGGACATTGGTGCAGGGTTGTTATTATGACACAGATTAAGCGAGAAAGCCTTTTTAAGAGCCGTAGCAAAGCCAGATTTACTGTTGCACGGCTTCACTTTGAGCAATACTGTGGGAAAATTTGGTATATTCTTGAAGCGCTAACTCCGTAAAGCTCTGTGCTTACAGTTAGGCCTAAACGAGAGGGGGAGACCGTTGATCAGGGCATGAGGAGCTTGTTGATAGGGATTACATGGATTATTATAGGTCAGCTCCTCTGAGATTTGAGTTTAATTAAAGATGCTACTCATTAACTCGTCAGCACCCCACCTACTGTATAGTGGCCTTTTCATCTCTACACAATATTGTTCTGCCAGGACTAAGGGCCATGGAAATTAATACCCAGTGACTGATAACATATGAACACACAAATGAAATGCTGCTTAGTGCATACTATTTGGGGTGATAAAGAAGTCATTTGTTGTGGTGGGAGATCCAGAGGTTAAGGGCTGAGCAGCTGAAAGCTCGTGCTCCCATGATCACCAAACAGGTGGAGGGTACAGAGGTGTAGAGAGGAGGAGGACCAAATGGAGTGGGTAGGAGCAGAGACATGGAGGACCTCAGAGAGATAGGATGGAGTGAGATATGATGGAGTGACCAGTGCAGCTGCTGGAGGACAGGAGTGATGTGATGAATGACGGGGGTTCTGCTGATATCTGAACTTGGAGGCAAATCAGTCAGTTTACAATAGTAGTATACTGTCAGTTATTGCTATTAAGTTATTTGTTTTCATTTTATGATGTCAAAAACCCTTACAGATTTAAATTAAAATCTGCAAAGTGCTTGCTCCCTGTATCCTTGGTTAGGAAATGCTGCTTTCAATCATCATCCATCATTGATTTTTTATTACAATGATCAGATTTTTTGGTCTTGTCTTCAGTCTGTTGACTCCGCCATCTTGTTTTTCAGGGCTGTGGTGGGGCACAAAGAACCGATACCAGACGACAGCAAAGACAACATCACTATTTTTACTCGCATTCTCGACAGGCTGTTGGATGGATATGACAACCGGCTACGCCCCGGGCTTGGAGGTAAGTTATAGCCCACATCGATATAAGATCTGCCACAGTAAAACATCTCAAATCTGGACAAAACACAACTACATTTTTATGTGATATTTCAATTGCATTTGTGATTTGTGACCAGTCAAGAGATAAATTCTATATTTTTCTACTATAAGAGCATTGTTATGTGTGAAACACTGTGTTGGACATTGATCCCATGCTTTACAAGATATAGTCAAAAGGATCCATCTTATGAGCCTTGAAATAAATCTTCCCTGTGCACATTATGCGAGACACTGACCAGCACAATAGCACATGCATTATAATGAGGCTGTGTCCCTGTGCAGGGCCGTTATGGAAATGCATTTCCCTGGGGTGAGTTCTTTGTTCAATCAGGCCCACATGGCATATAACCTCAAACGTATGTCCGTGGAAAGATCCCTAATTGATGCCTTGTCATCCAAATATGGCCTCCCTGAGGACCTGCTAACTGCTCACAGAGGGTCCACATGCTTTGGCAGGATGGGCCATTTCTGGAGCAGCCAGCTGGAATGGTCATTTCTGCTCCACTGCCCCGGCCGCAGGCTCCACGCTCTGGGCTGGATGACCCACACTGTTGGAAACCAGAGGAACCAAGCACACGCTAGTGTATAAAACAGGCTTTTAAATAGAAGTTTATTATACTTATATCATCAATCAACTCAGCACTTGTTTACTGTATTCTATATACTATGTAAAAAAGTGGATTTGCAATTATGATTAATGTTAATATTTATCATTAAAATATGTTTCAGCTAAGTGTGCAATGCACAGGTAATACTGAAACTCCTAAACACTGTTTTATTTCACTTTCAGCTCCACCTATTAGCTCTGCCCTATGCTCTAGTGCATTGTTAAAAAAGCACAAAAATGGCAACTCATTTTATTCCCCATATGGCAGCGATGCAAAGTGCTGACGGTGTGTTGTGATAATCACATATTTGTACAAACTATTTGTGTCACTGGGATGATTAATGTGGAGGTGCAGCTCCTCTCGGGGGGCCTTAGCCAGAAGACTGAGACTTCACCTGTGGGTGGTCTTTAGATCTGGGACACAGAGAGAGACTAAGATGGGTTCACTTTTGGAGGAGGGCCTCATCGCTCTCCTGATGTGCTCCTCTGGGAGCAGCTATTTGTCTCCACTGGACCAATGGGCTGTTTTACACATGTGCCCAGAGGATCTGACTCAGCCCACACCACTGGATCTGTCACCATCATGCCCCACTTAGCGCTTTATTAAAGCCATTTCCAAAAGACTTTGTAAGGACCCGTAATTAAATTCATATTTCACTTTGCTGAATAATGCTCTATGTTGTGTTAATTTTATGTGTTTTGTTTTAATTGTGAAATTGTTGTGACATAAGAAGCTGTTAGGAAGCGGCTCTGTGTGTGCTCTGGTACATAAGAATATAATTACACTTGGCCTCATAACACCACATTGTGTAATGTCCTTGTCCAATAGCATTGTGCCTAATGAGATTACAATAGTGCACATGCCACGTGAAAAGTGGCCTTTTATTTGGGCAGACTGAAGCTCGTCGCAGACCTGGATGGTCTGTGCTGAGCTGTTGTTTTTCCCTCTGATCCCGTCCCTTGGGGCTGCTAAATGTTTTTGGAGCAGACTAAAGTGAATCTATTTTGGGTCAAAGGCTTGCCTTGTTGTTGAAGTGGACATAACTAGTCTAACTGAAACAAAGTGGTGCCAAAGAAGAATAAATACTCCAACTGGTTCTGAGATAAAAGACCACACTTTGTTACCTTTTCATAGTGAAGCACACGTGCACAGTTCAACATGTTAAGGTCACATTTCACTGTCTCACTCTCTATTGTTGACTTAATGTTGACAAATTGTTACACAAAGATCACAAACATACAGGTATTAAGCAGTTCACAAGGATACAAATTCCTCTGTAAGCACTACCTTAGCCCCCTTCGCAGTTTGAGGCTCCCCTAACCCGTGATGAGTGAGTTTTTGTGAGAAGCCGCTTACGGAAATGCCAAGAGGCAGACTGGAGCGTGGCGTGCACAAACAATCAGCTTTAGAAAGACAGAGCTGCAGATCTGTGTTTGATGTGTGCGTTGTGCTGTCTCCTCAGAGAGCGTGACAGAAGTGAGAACAAACATCTATGTGACCAGCTTTGGCCCAGTGTCGGATACAGACATGGTGAGTATGTCCTTTTCATCCTGGCATTACAAATATACAGTAACACATGACACATCAGCAGTTTACACACTATCGATTCTACACTTTGCATTTTTGTATTACTTTGGACTAGGACTGAACAATTTGGGTCAAATATCTAATTAAGATTTTCTGTCAAGGTTTTCAATTGTGACTGGATTTGCAAATTCAGCTTTTAATAATAGGATTCTGTTCAAAGTTCACATTTTAATTCTGGCCAGAAGAATTGAGAAAAAGAGTGAAATATGAGCTGACAAACTAATACAAGAATCACATTTCCGAATATGTTTGTACAGATCTAAAATACAGGGCTAGCAGTTTTCATGCAAACAGACTATATATGGATGTATGTGTGTGTGTGTGTGTGTGTGTGTGTGTGTGTGTGTGTGTGTGTGTGTGTATATATATATATATATATATATATATATATATATATATATATATATATATATATATATATATATATATATATATATATATATATATATATATATATATATATAAATGTGCATAGCTAATGTGCTAGCCGCCACGTTTCAAATAGGGTGCTCATGGGCGAGCTTCCGGCTCCATCAATCCTGGCAGCAGCTCACTTTACATTGAAAAATTGTAACTCTCTCTGTAACTGCTACAGTGAACGTCATCACTGTGATCTTAAAATGTTTTGGTATTTGTATTTCACTATTGTGTCAGTAAATCAAGATATGAACATTAATAACCGACAAATCCAGCGACTTCTTTCCCAGAGGTCGCTTCTGCTAACATTAGCAACAGGTTTGATTGACAGTGTTATTAAGCACCCTCTCCCTGCTAAACCAGAGGTGCGGGCAAGTTGTAGTGTTACCTCCAAAAGCCTCACTGCAGATTGGCTCTTTGGCTGCTATGATACTCGTGGTCGGAGTTCCAAATATGGAAATTGGCTCCTAATTCGCCCTTATAACTGTGAGCCTCACTTAGCTTCATTTGGCTGGAGCCGAACGCTGTGGGAGATGTTACACTCACTCAGTCCACTTCTTTATACAGTCTATGAGAGTAACACCCGATTTTTTGTTGTTTGTGGAGAGTATTATATATACTGGTGCTACTTGTATCCACTCAAATTCCGATTTTGATTTGATTGCGATTAATCATGTAGCACTACTTTGGACTCCCTAGCCTTGGTATCTTCTCGAGTATAACTACATCTAGACATAACCTCCAGACCGTATTTCTTACTGAATTAGTCAATATGAAACAGCAGAGGGCACAAGCTGCTGGAGCTCTAAAAAAAGGAAGCAATTTGTATCATGTTAACTTGTCAAGGTGTGTAGTTACAGCAATTTGCACGCTTACATAATTATGATCAAAATAACTGAAGGTGAATAGACTTTGAAAACTCATAACTGTATGGAGAATAATGTGACAGGCCTGTGACTGTGAGGCTGTTTTCAGCTCTGGAGAGGGAGATAAAATAAATATGCAGGATTACTGACACATGGCCCAATGAAACTAAACACAGCTGCAGATATGTTGTTGTTGAAGATACAACATTAACATGCTTGAAAATATTTATTTTCCTTTATTTAATGCAAATATCAGTGCAAGTTGCCATGGCTATATTAAAGTTGGTTAGTGATCAAGAATTTCCATATGCAGTAAAGGCATAAACATTAATATACTTTGCATATTGCTGGAGGAGGTAAGAGTGAGGCAGAGTAATCACAAAAAATTGAGAAAAAAAATGTGAATAAGGAATGTTGACTAAAGACCTTGGCTTTGTAATTACATTTTTGATAACTTTTTGCTTGCTTGTAAAAAGGGAAATATGAGACATTTTCTTGTCACAGAGAATCTGCAAAATGTTGAAAATCCTAAATTGTCAAAGAAACCGAGAAAAAATCATTGCAGTTGTGATTCTGACAGAGCTGAATGCTGATTTGTTTCAGTATAAAATACAACTCAAAGTGCCTCAAGTTTGCAGTATTTTTTTTTAGTTTAGTTTGTCATGTCGTGATACCAAATTTAGTATCCATTAAAAAAGAAATAATAAGACTCTAGTGTTTGTAGGGGTTAGGATGATCACTGTAACAGCTTTTCAGAAATATAAATGTGAATTACAGCTTGAATAAATGCAAGAAAAAAATCCATAAAATGTTTCACTAATTTAAAAACAGAAAATCTTGGACTGAACAAAAATCAACTCTGCTCTGCTGGAGATGTGCATGATTCACTGCAGCCTTCCCACAGCTCAGGATAATGGCCAAAACATTTATAGGGACAGGCCAATTTGTGTGTGTTTTCAATGCGAACAGTAGGTAGATGTGGGAGGGGCCTGATGACGTCCTCTGAACAGCAGCAGAGGAGATGGCTCATGCTTTGTCTGCAGACCTCATGTAGTATTTGACATATTTGATCATGCAGCTCTAATTGACCACTCTGAGCTCTGGGCGGTTTGTGCGCCTGACAGCAAAGATGACGTCTGCAACATTCAACTTAGACTTTGGTTAATTTTGCCTACACCCAGCTGTCTGACCGATTCTTAAAGTGCATGTTAAGTTCATGTTCTTCTAACTATTACCGGCGGCGTAGTAACAGAAAATACAAAAATACAGGAAGTAGCACTGAGAAGAAAAAAGTACTGGTAGAAGTAAACTAGACAAGATTTTAGTAAGAACAAAACTATTTCATTGTAAACTGTTTGAATAAATCCAAAGTTATTCCTCACTTACCTTTTGGATGAGCATCCTGATCTTAAAGCAATGACTTTGTAAGTGCTTTTCACAACTTTCTAAGGCAGAGTTATAGCAATTAGCATGCCAGCAGTGTACTCCCAGATCCTCTTGCAATAAACACTTTAAAGATGCAGACAGGACACAGAGGTTTCATTTTTATCTCAATAACTGCTTTTACATTATATCTGTTCTCAGGGAAGACAAATTATAATTTAAATACATATAATAAAAAATCAGGGGGATTGTTTTTTTGTTAAATGAGTAGTCCGTGCTGTCATATGCACTTTAACATAGTCCATAAGGGGAGCACAGCCCAGACAGAACAGAGGAGGAACAATAGCCTTCGGAGAGAGTTCCCTGCTGCCAATGATGGATTACTACAGAGATAAACAACACATTAGAGCCCAGGGCAGAAATGGCCTATTACCAAACTTCTATTAACAACCAGAAGTCATGAATCCAGAGCATTTGTCAGTGTGAACACATCTCTGCTCCCATGTGTGCACACTCAGATATTTATAACTTTGTATTTACTGACGCATATTAAGTGCACTTATACAATGTTGAGATAGAGTTGGTTTCTGACAAATATTTTCGTTCACTGCTTTGCCAGCTCTGAAAACAGTGAGTGCTACTCATGCATATCTGTTGATTTGAAACTCGTTGTTGTAGTTTCTTTTTCCAGCTAAGACATTCGCCAATATGGACTGGGCTTGATAAGACTCTGCAGAGACAATCTATTGGAAACCAGCTGTTTTACCCACCAAAGCATATTAAAACTGCAGTGGTAGGACTTATAGTTAGGGGTGATGATTCCACTTTGCTTGCATAGCTTTATCTGTCATTTTATATCTGTGCCCCCATATATTATAAAGCCACAATGTGAAATTGCGGGCTCGACCTGCACTTCGACAATATTTGTTTAACTGCCGGAAACATACATCAATCCTCTTGAATGAGAGTAGCTTTGCTGAACTCAGTTAGTTCTCGTACTTTATCACAATAGGCAGTACTTTACCTTTTTCAGCCAATATCACCTTTGTGGTCTCCCAGGGCTCAATTCAAGCTTCTTTCTTTTAGTCTTTCTCATGGTCGACTTGGCAACACCATGAATCAACAGCTCAGGGCATTGGCATCTTATAGGAACCCACTTGTGGCCCTGTCGTTTCTAACCACATGTTGTATAACTACAGCTTATTGCAAAATGGTACATTGAAGTATAAGAGAATTAACAGTGACTCTTTCACTTGTATGGTATATCACACCGTTAAATGTACTTTGTGGCAGGAGTGCTGACTGCTGCAGTGCTGTACAGGCCTGTGCTTACCTCAAGAGCATAAAGTGTATATGGGCACACTTCACGTATATTGCCGTTTTCTTTGTCCCAAGTACAAACACTGTAATGATGCCACTCGCATTTTTACACTGACACGTCTGCAGTTGCACCTTGTGTGTGTAAACATATGGCTTTGAGGTTTTATGTCAGCCTGTATACTGTACCTGGAGCTTCAGACAGATCCCATATGGGATTGTCCCATCAGCGTATCATAGCTCTTTATTTGTACCTTGTCGAGTCAGTTACTGTTTGATGTAAGCACTTTCCTGATCATAAGTGAGTCTGGGCTCGCTGTGGCCTGAGGCAATGCTGTTTTTTTTCTAACTCTATATGGAACATAAACACAACTCTGCATTAGCAGCGCCTTGCAAGAGCGTCCAGAGTCTAGACTCAGATGATGATCAGGCTTTGCCCTAAAGGAGCATTATGCTACAGAGGAGTCAAGTCACATCAGCTTTGAAATCATGCATGTAAACTACAGGCCTGTGACACTACTGCTACATATGTTTGCTTATATAACTATTTACATATATTGCATGACAGACTCGCTCACCATGTTCATTTTCGACTATTTTACAGTGTTATTGTATGTAAAATGGTTGTCAGAACACGTCGCGTGGCACCTAAGGCATTAGCATGTGAGATAGGAAGTTACTACTTCATTTTTAAATCTTAGCTATTCAGTTTATACATTATATATAGGCACTATTGTGTTATGTAGCAGTGACCTTTCATTGCCCGGATCTGCTGTATTCTATAACAATGAGAAGATGAAAATTAAAAAAAAGATGATGAATAAATGTGAAAACTGGTCTGCCCCAAATAAACTGGACTTTACTGCTTTAAACTTGAGAAAGGGCACCAATAGCTGGCAGCTTATTTATCTTTTACTTTTATGAAGAGGTATAAATAGTTTGCAGAGGTGAAGAGATGACTCACTTTTGTCATGATACGTTTGAAATTTTATTCACTCAACTGTGGCAGTGGGTCGGGGTCATGAGAGTTTTCCGGGTCATGAATATGCAGGATTTCAGAATGGCTCCGATGTTGCACTGGCAGAGTGGGACAACCTCGGAGTACGGATCACTGCAGCACGGTCCTGCATGGGAAACAAAGACATTGACCAGTTTCTAGGTCAGTTGAAGCTGAGGAGTAATCCAGTAGGGACTTGTGTGTGAAACTCAAAATCTGTTTAGATATTAAGCATTCGAGCTCCACAAACAACTAAATATTGAGATATTGGATAATCAAACTGAATATAAGAAAGACACGTGAATAAACAAGGATAATCCAAGTCTGTCTTGTGTTTGGAGTAAAAAAAAAAGTCAATAAACAGAGATTTTTTGACAAAATACAAAACTTAGCAATCATTGTATTTAGCAGTAGAGCTTATTGGTTTGTTCCATGGCTCTTCTGTTTACTTTTTTATACTGTCTTTGCTAATGCATTTTTATGGAAATTTTGCATATCTGGCCAGCTAATGTAATGTTCAATCTAGAGCTCTATACTATACTGGATTTATAAGCACTGAAGCGTCAGCAATACTGTAGACCAGTGGCTCTCAAACTTTTCACACCAAGTACATCTAAAGAACAGATTTGGCCTTCTGAATCACACCAGATCAAGTACATAACAGGACTATTTCAGGTGTGATTTAGGGTTAAACAGGTCTAAAAATGGGCCATATCATTCCCACTGTAGTTCTAAACCAAGAAGAGAAAAAAATGATAAAAAATTAACTTCAAATTTGGCAAGTACTGAAGGAGCTCACATTCCACCAGTAATACACATACCACAGTTTGAGAAATGCTGCTGTAGACCTTGAGCAAAAATATTGTATTATAAACTATCATTTTATGTTATTTTAGTAAGTGCATCTAATGCATTTAGTAAGTGCTGTATCAGTATTGTGTATTCTTTCGTGTGTGTTTCCTGTCCAAGTAGAAATCTGTTCCTTTTCATTTCCAAGGGCGACTGTAGCTCAGTTGGTAGAGTGTTCATGAAGGTTGACAGTTCGAATCCCGCTCTCGACATAAACATCTTTGTTTGAGACTCCAGCTCACACAGTCCTTGGGCAAGACAATTAACCCCCTTGCCCCCATAGTCTGTGTACACTGGTGTATGAATGTGTGTGGGAAATGAGTGCGTAGTTCCTTGATGTAAAGCGCTTTGAGAGCCTTAGAGGTGGAAAAGCTCTATATATATGACCATTTTTCCATTTATCAAGTTTAAGTTTCCAGACAAACTTATATGTTATGTTTTCTTATACTTCTGACTATTAAAAAATACATTGAATTTGAGTAATACAAGAAAATCAAAGTATAAATTTGACACATAATTTAAATTATGTAGCATATTTTCATCTCCATTCAAGCTCCAGAGACCCTCTAATGCACAGCACACTTAATGCTGCATGTTCTCGTGTGATTGATCTTTAGTCTATTAATACCCTTACGTTATTGCACTCAACATCACTTTGAATATTTATCAACCACTTACTTAGTGTCTTCACGTGTCTTCACGTGGTTTCAGTTTCCAGAAATCTAGGTCATGAAAAGCTCTGCGAAACTCATCTTATCAGGGGACGTTCATAGACACCATACTGAGACATTTCACCGTTTAAGTTGCAGACATCCAGTAGGCCAATTACCCATGTCCGTAACATCAAGTGTCCTAGAAATGTTAGCCTCCCGTTCCCCCCAGACCTCCATACGATACATCTCCCTCCTTTGTCCCACAGCCGCAACCAGAACGACTATTACGGCATTGCAAAGTCCACAAAGCTACAAACTGTTCCCAAGCATCAACTGTTTAAATCAGGCCAGTCAAACTCAAATGTGGGTTAGAAAGTTGATGTTAAATCCAGGTCACTAGGTGGGTGTGTTTTTTTATATAGTCTTATCTCGTCTTCGTCACTATCGCTTTAACGCCGCATCTCGGGCATCTCGTGAATTTTCGTACATGTATGTATTGTCATGGTGCATTTAGCCCCTGCATGTTGGGGTCTGACAGCTCCGCGTTGATGAAATGGGAAGCGATTGGAGCTGTCACAGGTACTGCACTGAAGCACTCAGTGATCCTGCCTTGTGCTTTCTGTCTTACATATTTACACTACATAGATCTGGAATTTTATATTTGTGACATGCGATATATCCATTTATGTGCCTAAAATAAATGTACGGTGTGTGGATTTAATATTTTAAAAAGTGTAAGATGTCTTGGGTAGTTCCTAGGCAAATGGCAAGTGTGTGTAGGAAAAAGGGTCAAAACTGTTAGAATAAAGTTAATCATTTAAACACACACAGGAAGTTGGCTATATTAATTCAAGCTAGAGACGCCTCAGAAGCTAGTACTCATACTTTAACAAGGTTTTCCCAGGCTTTTGATCCAATGGACTCGAAACATGACATATCTGGGCTCAAAGGTTGTTAAAATCAGGGTCCCAAGCCAAACGGGTGTTGTTGTGGCAAGCTCATAAGCAGACATTTTACAAGAATAATAAGAATCAGATTTATACAGACCTAATATAGCGTTTATGTATTGATCTGGACATGATTTCCTAATAAACCTCTGTATTTAAAAATGGCTTTTCATTGCCCGCTGCAAACTTATAACAGTAGCTGCAATGTGACAGCTGCAATTTTGAATCGCAGGTCAAGTCCGTGTTTATAGCCAGCCCTCCCTCCGAATTCTGTCCTTCTGCGGCCATAAGGGTTGAGAGGCCCCTTTATCACCGCTTGCAGTTTTAATACTACGTTTACAACTGCTTCTACTTTGATTACTGTAGCTGCTGGCTTTTCCTCAAGACTATTGCTACTTCTGCAGCCATGGTGGAGGCTCATGGCTCCACCTAGTCGCTGCTGTGCCATAGTATCAATGTTTATGTAAAAATAAATTGTCTAAAATAATCCCTGCGGGAAGTTCACCCCCAAAAAGATCAACCCCAAAGAGTCGTTCAAGGTCTACAGGACAGATGGATGGGGCTCTGTGTTTCTAAAATTTGGAGCTGAACCCCAGGATTCAGCATCAATCACAGTGCCCTTGTTGTGGGAGCCCAAAAAGTCCCCTCCTCTCCCATCAAGGATAATAAAGGCATATTTTAAATTGGATCCTAAACCGTCAAAACAAAAAACAGAATGTGATCTTTTCTCACTGTGTAGGTCGATCGTTCCCCAGTGTTTTGGCATGATTCATGTGAAAGGAGTTTAACAGTCTTTTTGGTAAATAACATTTCTTTTTTTGCTAGTTAGAATAATGGCTGTTCCAAGACTCTGAAAAGTGTAGATCCATTAATGTGGAAGGATTAACGCACTCAAACCAGAAGTATGAGACAGAATTCAGTCGTGCAACTAGAATACAGTATTTTCGTGCAACTAGAATACAGTGTTTGGACACCGCAAATAACACGTTTTACAACACTTTCACAACACACTTTTCCACATTTACAAAAGAAAACACACTGATGTCTTCACAACTGAGCTTAGATCTTTATTATATTCAAGAAATCTTAAACATGACCTTTATGAGCTGCTTATTATATTATATTATATTATGGTGTTCTTTCCTTATTAGTTTACTCAAGATTTTCATTTATTCATGCATTGTCCCACATTCGAGGCTCAAAAAATGTATGTTTTCACTCACCATCTATCTCCACCCACTTCTCTGTGCTTACTTGTGCTTAATTATTGAAACCATTCTGAACTCGGGGACATAAATGCAGGATTAAAAATGTCACATATCCATTTTTCAGCAATAAAAACACATCTACTGTATTTCTTCTTTTAGTAAGAACACCATCTTCTCATGTTGTACACACTCTTGTTTACTCCAAAGCTGATATTTGATGAACAACAAACTAACACTGATGGTACAATTAAAGTACTCAGTAGTTATTCATCCAGCATTTATGCCTATAGCTGCAGAGCTGAAGACGGACGATAATTGAGCCGGAGTGGTATTCACAGCTCATTGCGAGTCTCACACAGGTTACAGTCCCAGCAGGGAGAGGTGAAGCATGCACAAGAACCACGGCCGACGAGAATAATTGACAACGGGAGAGTACGATGGACTAGTAATTAAAACATTAATCAAATCTTTGACTAATCATTACAATGTCCAGAGAGCTCACAAGTTCAGAAGCTTCCATTTTAATGGATTCAGGCTCATAGTAAGAAGCACTAATCAGAACGCCCAGAAAAACAAGACTGTGTAACGATTACCGCACATGTCTGCAGAATAAATGAAGTTGGCTATGTCCTCGCGGAACACAATATTTTGACACTGACAAAAGCAATAAATCATGAGCAAAAGAGTCTGCTACTGTAGATGAAAAATTCAAGTGTCATGTTTTAGGCAAGATATTAAAGTCAGGAAGTATGCCGTGTAGCTGTCGCCTTTAAATAAAGATGTTATTACATTTGTTGATCGAGAATGCAATTAACAAATGTGCAGGAGCTACGAGCTGCATGCAACCGTTGACTGGTAGCAAATGGAAATGTGATGAAACTAAACTTTGATGCAATAACTAAATGTTAGAATTTAATGAGGCCATTAAAGGGGCTGTATCCCATGTTTTTTTAATGTAGTTGTTTTGCCGCAGTACAGATGTGTTGGATAAGCAAATCAGGATGAAAACAAGACCGCTATGTGCTGTCTGCATCTAATTATAGAATGCTTTATCCTCAGAGAATCAGAAAGTGCGTGGATAGCATGCTAGTTCAATTCAATTCAATTTTATTTTTCACAATGGTCAAAGTTTAGTAAGGCACATACATACACACACGTAGCAACATACACACACGTATTAACATACTCATCTACAATTCTGCGTTTACATGCTACATATGGAAGTGTATATCGTTCACCTATTCCCAGTTGACCCTGTGAAAAACATGGAACCCCCAAGAAGCTGTAAAGCTTATGGAATGGGGTCCATCACCCTGTGCGAAACACCCATGATGGCTTGGCAAGTTTTTCTTTTCGTTTTACTTTCCCCTACACATATATATAAGATATCTATATATCTACATATCTATCTATCTATCTATCTATCTATCTATCTATATATACATATATACATATATATATATATATATATATATATATATATATATATATATATATATATATATATATATATATATATATATATATATATATATATATATATATATATATATATATATATATATATATATATATATATATATATATATATATACACACACACATATATGCACACACATATATACACATATACACACACCAACATATACATATATACACCCATGTATTGTATGTGTGTGTGTGTGGGGGGGGGTGTATATATATATATATATATATATATATATATATATATATATATATATATATATATATATATATATATACACACACACACACACACACATGTATACACACAATATACATACACAACCTATACATCATAAATATGACCTATACAACATATACAATATCTATATATGACACATGCATAGCATACATATATACATGCACCTGCACACACATATAAATATATGTATAATACACACACATCTACATACGTTTACATACACACACCCGTTATGAGCAGAGAGAAGGCCCAATGCCAAAGAACTTGAGCCGCACTAAGTAAGTCAGGCACTGTAGCTTCCCAGTAGTTTACATTTTAGATTTCTTTTAAATAAATGTAATGAGGGAGACTGTTTAATGTCAATGCTTAATTCATTCCATATTTGTGGACCTCTATAGCAGACACGAAAGCTGGTACATTTTAATTTCCTAAATTTTCCTTTTAATATACATTTTTTCCTTGTGTTGTGCTGATGAGAGGATGATTGCAGTGGGATAAGGTCACACAATCGACTGTTTAGTTTGTGAACCACACTGTACATTGTACAAGCATTATGATATGTGTTATTTTCACATAGCTTTAGAAGGCCATATCTGTGGAAGAGTGGATTTGTTGGGGAGTTTGACAAGGACCAGGTGATCGCCCTCATGGCTTTTTTTTTTTTTGTAATATCTGGAGTTTAGCAGTGTAAGTGGGATAGGTGTTGCACCATATCACATTGCAATAATTCAGATGCGTCTCAAACAAGGATCTATACAGTGTCAGCAGTGCTTCTGATGGAAGTACATGTCTTATTTTAAACAGTAGGCCAACAATTTTGGATAACTTTTTAACCAGCTCATCAATGTGTTTTTTGAAATTTAAATATACACTCCTAAGAATTTAGTGGAATCAACTTGTTGGATAACTTGGCCGTCTATTTTTATGCATATGTCCCCATCACAGGATTTGTGTCTGTTTGGCAGGAAGGTTTTGTTAATATTTAAAGACAGTTTGTTGCATTTGAACCAGGTATTTTTTCCCTAACTGATCCAGGTTTTTATGTGATATAAACAGATTCGTGTCATCAGCAAATAGTACTTTTTGAATGTTGTTGGAACAAAAGACAAAATCATTTATATAAATAATAAATAAGAGTGGCCCCATAATGGATTTTTGTGGGACTCCTGTCTCAATGATTTTTTTGTGTCTGAATTTTGTTCCTCAACATGCACATATTGCTCTCTTCCACAGATATAACTTCTAAACCAGTGGAGTGCTTCTCCTCTGACACCATAGTGCATCAATTTACCAAGAAGAGTTTCATGATCTATAGTATCAAATGCCTTTGAAAGATCTAGAAACACCCCAATACCATACTCTCATTTTTCAAAAGCATTGTTAATTTTCTCAACAAGATCTAAAATAGCCATACACGTGGTACTTTTTTCCCTAAAGCCATATTGTGAAGGTACTAATATGTTATACTTATTCTACAAGTCTGGAGTATACTACTCATTCTAATACTTTAGAGAGAGTTGGCAGGATGGATATAGGTCTGTAATTTTGAGTGTCATTTTTATCCCCAGACTTGTATATGGGTATTATTTTTACCATCTTGGTTAATTTTGGCACAATGCCTTGTGCTAATGAAAGATTGATAGTGTAGGCAAGAGGCTCAGCAATTTCATTTACTATGGCTTTAATGATTATGCTACAGATGTTATCAGCACCAGTAGTATGAGAAGACTTTAGCTTGTTTATGATGTTGATCACTTCTACTTCACAGGTAGGTTTGAAAAAGAGTGAGTTTGAGTTGTTGTGAGCATTACCACATCACACCAATCTGGCCTCTGAAAGTAATGAAACTGTTAATTAGGATGTTATGAATTACTACAAAGCATTAAAAACAAACTAATTCTGTGTTTCATGTTTTGAAAAACCCGATACAGCGCACTTATTTCTAGATAAAAGATTACATTAATATTCTATCAGCTTGAGACAACACTCATTCTATTATCAGAGGGGCGGTGCAGGCTCATTTTTTCCCGTCTGGTCAAATTGAAGCCAGTCTACATCCTACCTTAAACTGCCATTGTATCAGCCACTCAGTCCATTTGATCTCATTACTGTCCAAGTGCATCTCTCTGCTGGTTTGTCCTCCCATAGTCACTCACAGTGTGCCAAGCCTCACACTGGCAGTGGAGACAGGCTCATTCTGTTTTATGGCCCCCTCTCCTCTTCATTCAAACCGTAAATGGGTTTACTTAGAGCCCCAAGTTTTGTCTCTTATTTTGTCGACTGTCAATCAAACAGAATGGAGTGATGCATTTCTAGTTGGTATTATCTGCATATTATCTGCTGTGTAGTCATGTTTTTATGTCGTTTAGACCTAGTTTGGACCTAGAATAGTCCTGTTTTAGACCTGATTAGTACAGATATGCCGTATAAGCAGCTCTTAAGGTAGAAATGAGTCCGCAGTGTGCTGTCTGCATCTAATAGAATATTTTATTCTCACATATTCAGGAAGTGCACAACTCGCTACTCATCACTAAGACAGAAAATCTCTGATCTGGCCTCTGAAAATATTGACGCTTGCTTATAAACTCAATAGCCCTGTTTTTGATTTGGTGGTACTCGGAAAGTCAAATATTTTCTTAATTGGTACTTGGTGTGAAAAGTTTGAGAACCACTACTCTAGTCTAAAAGAAAAAGGAAACAATTCATAATTAAAAGCATGAGGTGAACTTGTTTCTCTGTAAGAATGCGACACACACTTATTTTAAGATGTCTTCACTAGAACCAGCTGCTTCGGTCACATGATACTGGTATTCCTTTTCAGGTTGACAAGAGGTCTTGTAATACATCTTTTTAGTGACTGCAAGCATCTGTTAGTGACGTATTTTACCTCTCTGTGAACAGCAAACTATACATCCATTTGTGACCTTGTACAGTAGGTAAAATGAGTTAAGTCCTTATAAGACTTGCCGTGTATAGATAGTACCTTTCTGGGGCTTTAAGTACTGGAAAACTCCCTTGAAACACAACACATGTGCTGCTGTCTGTAACTTCATTCATCTGATCAGATAAACTTCTTTCAACTCTCTATTGGTCTGAAACCCCTTCCTTCACAATTACAATAATTATCTGAACTCACAACTGAAACAATAATTGGTCCTTTAATACACAACACTCCTTTGGTCCATCTATTGCTAACACACAAATTTAATACTTATTCTGTAAATGTAATCATTTTCATAATCATTCAGTATTTTTATAACTCATTCATTTTCATTCACAATAAGACCATTAACCCATTAACCAGTGTACCATAGTATAGGGCAGTATATACACTAACACAATATTTTTTTACATATAATAAATGCGTTATGGCCATTTCAACTTTTTGAATTGGTTTATATCAACCTTAAGGGAAATTCATGATATGTTGGATGAAGGTTAATGCCCCGTCAAGACATGGAACTAAGTCATTGTCCCTAAAAATTAAAACTTCAGTTCCTGAGGGAAAGATGCAGCAGGTTGTTCAATACACCACACTGACCTGGTGGAGTCAGGTGAGGACACTGTTAATGTCCACCACTAACCCCACTCCTTCTTCAGTGCCCCCAGTTATTAAAAAGCTAAGATCACCTAGCTGCTATAAGGACGTCTGAAGAACATCCAAGATCATGTGGCTGCAAGAGAGACACGTCTGAGGAACATTTAAAGTCCTCTAGAACCTATAGAAAGAAATTTGAAGAACATCGAGTGTCCTTTGGGACAAGTCAAAACATCATCCAAGGTCCTCTCAGAAAATGATTATACCCCATCTGCCTCTCATATATAAGCGAGAACAACATCTTTCTCATTTTAAGGTAACTGGACTGTATTACAATGAATTGTAAAATCTCTGGAACTGAAAACAATACTTTCTTTATGTTAAAATGTGAATTCACAATACAAGGTATTATCTCACTGGTCACAATTATGAACTCACTTTTTTGTGTATTTTTTTTGACAATTTTCATTAAAAAAATAATTGTGCCAAAGTACTGTAAATGGTACATGAATTTCATCATTTAATTTTTGGGAAAAAAACTGGGTATTGATGGGTTAAGATTTGCAACATGAAATTTGGCATAATACAAAAAAGTGTGTATTTTTAAGTAATATTTGTAACTTGCTCCAACTGGCTGTGGTTATAATGGAAATAAGCCAACTACTATGAGTTGTATACTGTATGTGGGCATTGACATCTATATAGTGACAAGTAATTGTGGTTATAGCTATAGTTATTTTATATTCATCTTAAACAGCAGTGATGGGTAAATGCTACACCCCATATCCTCCGTCAAGGAGAAATCAATCACAACCTTTGGATTCAGACCAGCTGGCTCTGCATCAGACTGTGCCTTTGGCCTTGTGCACAGTGGACTTTCCTTCACACTGGCCTTTCAATCTTTAAATTAATATTGACATTTTTAATAGAGATTCCTGTTAAAAGGAAACACATAGATGATGGCTACTAACAACTGGGCCAAGTGTTTATTTGTTAGTGGCATTTTACACTGATTAAAACGCAATTTGGCACTGCACTTTTTTTTATTCCTTTTTCTCTCTTTTATCTTTATTGCTTTGTCTAGGACTGACTTGCTTTTGGATACAGGAAGTTGTTGCTGTTGTAAAGCGATATTGACCTCAATCCTCCCGCTCACTTTTGCCTCTAAATGCTACTAAACTGCATGGTGTTTGTGGGAGCACTTTCAGTCAAGTGTGAATCCCATTCTTTTAAATGGAAAGTTTTTGCCACTAAAATATTATATAAATTATGTTGATTTGTGTAAAATGTTTAATATTCCTGCATCAACAAGTCAACAATGCACCGATTCTGAATCTTTAAAACCATTTTTGTATTCCATATAGAATTTATTTGCTGTCAGGATTGGCAGCCCTGTGCAAAATAATTGATTCTCTGCAGTGATATCACGTAGGGAGTGAACTGCATGTTTGTCTATGGCAGAATGTTCAACAGTTACCATGGAGAAACGATGCACACATTAGCAAATGCAGACAAAACTTGGCAGACTTTATTGTCAGAGTAAAAACAAAAGTAAAAAGTTTAAAAAGTCTAGCTTGAGTATCAGAGCTTCAGACAGAGCAGTGACTCATGCTAGCGCCGCCCCTCAGGGAATGTTGATGACATCAGCTGTAAAGTATCAATACAACCCAAATGAGGATGACAGAACCCACAGAAACTTTCGTAATAAGGTGAACATAAATAAAGTTTGACTGATTAATTAATAGCTTGACTGACTGAAGAGCAGAGGACAGTGTGACATACTAGTGAACTGATACTTTTAAATTATCTGAGACAAATGGAAACTTTTAGCCAAAGACAAATAGGACACGCTACAGTAAATCACCATATGGTCTGTGTCTAAACGCCCACACGAAGCTTCACACGTCATTCCCGTGACCTTGGTTCTGCTTTGTTGAAGTGGTAATGTAATCGAGATGAGCCCTGCTATTGGATAAGCTCTGTAGAAGATTCATTCACTTACGCTTATATAGTAGTGGTAAAACACCTTTAAACACATTAAATATTCATGTGGTGATGTATACAAGACATTAAGGCCGAATCCTTGCACTCTCTTGTATCTCTCTAATAAAACAGCTACTTGGAGAAGGCTGTGTTCACACTGTCTTAAAAAGTAGTGCTGGGTTGTGCTAAAAATGTTATTCCTTTGACAATATTTTCTTGATATACGGTAGTCTTAACGTTCTTCACTGCTTTTTAATGCAGCTCTGTTCTTAAAAACTTTATTCCCCCACCCATTGCTCAGCCTGTGTCGGACTTTGAGTGACAGGTGCATTCAACCAACCACAATGAAACGAGAACTTTCAAAAACAGCAGATGGCTTTGGTTACCTCTTAAAGGGAATATAAATATTTTTGTGATAAATGTGTCAAAATCATGATCTTGCTCTAAGAAAATCATGATTTTAACATTTTTGCTAAATTGCCCAGCTCTGCTATTTTATTTTTTGTATTTTGTATTTATTTTTTTATTACTTTACCTTTGATATTTCTGGTAATGACTAGAATAAGTCTATTTTGGAAACAGTACAAAATATGTATTGATTTAAGCAGGGTGGGGGGAGATTAATGACACAGTAGAAAAACTCCTTAAGGTGGGCATACACACATAAAGCACAAACAGGGAAGCTTGTTGTCACTGCGTTGTGCTGTATCTGTCGCTGCCGCTCTCTCCGGGCTTTATTAAAAGGACAGATGCAGTGTAATTGTTTTGTAGTAATGTGCGTTTGCAGGCTATCAGCAGGTCAGTGGCATCAATCACCGGACTCCCCCCTAGTGCTAGTTTGGGACCGGTGCGCTTGATGTGTTGAGCGAATGTTGTAGACCCGCTAGGCTTCCTGTTGTTACCGCCGCTGAGAAATGGCTTCATCTATTTTTTGTGCGTTCCATCGGGGGGAAACACAAAGGTAAAGTACAGTACAGGAGCCCACTCGCTCACGGTTGGAGCGCACATCTGGCGTGCTTTCATTGATTACCAATAATGTGGGCTGCTAGAGGCTGCTGCTAGAGTTCCATATCAAGGGAAAGCCACAATATGCAGAGGATAACCAGGGGCTGTTGCTACGAAACAAGGAATGTAACTGGATCCTCAGCCTTGGTTCTGGTCTTTGCGAAACAGCTAAGATAAATTAGAACCCAAGTCAAGGTGCACTAAATGTCAAATTATTCATGGATTTCAAATTGTAGGCTAAGGCAAGGCAAGTTTATTTGTACAGCACAATTCGTACACAATGAAAATTCAAAGTGCTTTACATAATAAGAAAGACATCAAAATCACAACACAACAAATACAAAAGAAATACTGACAAATAATCACCATAAAATTTACATTAAAAGAGAAGAGTGCAGAATAAAACTTTCAGTCATATGTACAGCTGAACAAAAGCGTTTTGAGCCTGGATTTGAATATTGTCAAAGTAGAGGCCTGTCTCACATCTTCAGGAAGACTGTTCCAGGTTTTAGCTGCAGAAAACTGAAACAATGATTCTCTGTTTAGTCCTGACTCTGGGCACCAAGTCCTCAGAGTGTGAGATGGTTCATATGGCACTAATATGTTGGAGATGGCTAAAAGATTCACAAATGTTACACCTCATCTTTTCTATCAGTGACCCTAGTCATATTTCAACAAAAAATTGAAAATTGTTATCCTTTTTTTTTATATATCCGCAGTTGGCATTTAATAGTATGGGACTGTATGATGTTGTAATGTCATCTGAGACCCAGCATTTGATAATACTGTGAATGCTAATGTGAAGATATCCTCCAGTAATCCTTAAGGTAGCCCTGGCCAGGCCTAGCTCAAGGAAACGGGTTTGCTCCTGACAGGTTGGCCCAGCGACATTCAAGGAGGGGTCAAATGCAGAAGACAAATTTCCTTGTGGGGACAATCAAGTGTCAAACTATATCTTTAACCTTAGCTTTTAAGTGCTAAATAAAGTCATCTGCTTCTTCTGACAGTTCATACTTCATTGTGGTGCTTCCAGAGCCTTAGAGAGAGCGACCAACAGGAGAAGTGAGTGGAGAGGGGTCAGTGTTTCTACATGGAGATGCATTAAAAGAAATAATGAATCATGAGTTGACATTATCATCAAAATAGCAGATTGTCACATCGATTTGATCACAGTTTGATATTTATCACTGTATCACCCAGCACGATGATGATGACCCAGCCCGGCACTGGTTTATACTGAGACTATGATGGCACGAATGATCCATATTGAATAGTAACAATCAGGCTGTTTACCAATAAGTAACCCACAGTACTTTGATAGCTTCCTACACAGAATAATAGTATAGTATAGAAGAGGACTGATTTGTTGACAATGGTAACAAGCATAAAATATCATTTGATTTACTAATTTTTGTTTGTTCAGCTTGTTTTTGAGTACTGCGGCAAAAACAGACTTTAGGGGCATCATAGTCTCCTATTGGGAAACAGTGTCATATCTAAATAAAGATGGCTGATCACTAGAGTGTAAATGTCATTGACTCTCTCCGCCGTGCTCCTCTGTGTCCCTCAGGAGTACACCATCGACGTGTTCTTTCGGCAGAGCTGGAGAGACGAGAGGCTTAAGTTTGATGGGCCGATGCAGATCCTGCCTCTGAACAACCTGCTGGCCAGTAAGATCTGGACCCCCGACACCTTCTTCCACAACGGCAAGAAGTCTGTGGCCCACAACATGACAACACCGAACAAACTGCTCCGCCTAGTGGACAACGGCACGCTGCTCTACACCATGAGGTTAGAAATATTATTTGATACAAGTAAAGAAATGAAAGAAAATATTTATTCAAAGTGAAGTTGTTCACGCAGGCAGAAGTGAAAAAGATCAAACAGGGTAAAGCTAGGTCTGGATGTGTGATATTTTTGAGGGTCTATATTTAAAATGCGTATCTTTTTTTTTCATTTGTCGAGAGCTTATTTCTATTATTTTAGTAATACAGTTTAATCTGTATAGAGTAAACTTCTATGACTCTTTATCAACACTGACTAATTATTAGTCTTTCAATGTGCTGTTTAGTCATTGCAGATCATATTTATTAACAAAACTACACTTTTAGAAAAGGTTTTGGGCTTATCCTGCTTTAGGTTTATTGTATAGTTAAAGCTCCCATCTGTAATCAGACTGGCCATCTGTTATATTCTTACATAGCACTAGATGATATCGATGTTACTTTTGTCTGATAGTGTGCCAGCTTTGGCCTGACAAAAGAAGACCAGAGAGAACAGAATCTTATCATTTATTGTAGAATTTTCAGAAGCAATATATATCGCACCTCAAAAGTTGTTATGGTGACAGTAAAGTGCTTATCATTTAAGCCCTAACTTTGTAAAGCAGATTGAAATAGTCAAGAACTGTGAAAATGTTGACCTAAATGCATCAAACCAAGCAATCTTTATAGCTGAAAAGAAAACTGAAAATCTTTTTGCGCTGTTTTATGTCTGTGGCTTAAAGTTGCCCTGAGACAGAGTATAAAAATCATTCTTACCATGCTCTGCCACGAGGTCATATTGATTTCCAAAGGGCTTACATGAAATGGTAAAAGAATTCCATTTTGTGGTCCCACATGAGTAGAGTCAGTGCAGCAGCAATTCTGCCAAGGCTCGAGGAGAATCACGCTCACACACTAATGACTCTAGTACAAGGACCATCATGTTTGTATTTTACCAAACCAATGCTTCTGGTCATATATTTTTAATGAAAACAAAAACACATCGAAGTGTCTGACAACTCTCAAGTATAAAGGTGCACTATGCAACCTTTTTGTAGAATGTTTGGTACCTCTTCGTCTCCATGGAGATGTCATTGCTTTGCCTGGCATGTTCCACAGCCATTAAGCATCAAGACAAAGTTACAGGTCAGATCTGTGGAGAGGCAACCTTGCTCAAATTAAAAACACATGTTGTTCAGTGCAAACACCTGTTATGGAATAAAGGAAAGATGAATACTTTTACTGCCATACTGTGCAGCATGTCCATCGAGACAAGCAATCTCTTTTTTCCCCCTGGGCTCTGTGTAGAGTGCTTCTCTATGATTGAAAAGTACGGGTATTTAATCAGCTCATACAGAGTCTGAACTGACAACTAAAGTCCTGTATTTTGAATTCTGCTTTAATGAAATGTAGGGAGCTGTTGGATGTGACAAAGCTGCAGCACTTTTCTCCCTGTTAGACAAACTACTCTCACATGAGCCACTCTCCACCTTTTCTCACATTAAAATTAAAGCAATGAGAAAGAGACCAGCCAGATCCTCAGGTGGAGCATAATGGTGGAAGTATTTCTTCTTAATTAGGACAATCACAGCTCTCAGGATGACATGGAGGGTGATAGTTCAGAGCCATAGTGAAGAGATATTAAACCATTAAAAAGGTTCTATTCAAATGCCATGTAATCATTTGTCAGTAAAACATTTGTAAGATCTTGGCTAAAATGAAAAATTAGTGTGCATTAACAGACTATTTATTTATGGGGTTTAAGACTTTTCACATTTTGGACGCCATTGTGAAGACTTAAGAAAGAATAACCTGTTCATTCATTTTATATTGGAATTCAGTTGAAATATCGAGAGAGAATTTCGCCAATTTAATACTTTATGAATTTACAATTTTTCTTCAAGTAATTCATTAGTGTGGAGACTGAAGCATTTAATAATATTCAAGCTGCGCCAGAGTGAGAAATGGTGAAAAATGCTCAAGAATGCATGCTAATTATTACCACCTCCTCATTTGTGTTAAAGTACTTGGTCTTTTAGGCCTTGCCAGTTATGAGAGTCAAATAAATATTCTATCCAACCTGTTTTACACAATATATAGTTTTAAACTTATGAGTCATGGATTGGTCTAGGATTTGGTGCTTATTTTGAACTATAAACCTAATGTTGACTAGTATCGCAAGAGGGGTTTGAAGGATTTTCCTCCTCATGATTGACAGAGGAAAGGTGTCACTCTACTTTACATTCATTCAATCATTTCAGACAGAGACATTGGACTGTATCTAGACACAACAGTCAATATTCCGAGGCTCGTGAAGCAGTAGGCAGCCGCAGTGCAGCACCAGGGGACCGGCTCACTTCCTAAATGTGCCACCAATTAGTCCAAATCTATAACCTCCACTGTTACAACACAGTCAGGCCTGGTACACAACAGCACACGCACTTTTTCTTATTGATCATGACTTTGTTCAATGAATAAACATGAAGCTGACGATGCCCAACCAAGATTACTGAGTTAAACCCACACACAGCTTTTTTTAGAGCTGCAAGATTAATGCAACTTAACTGAAATCACAATTTGAATGGACGTAATTAGCAAATCGCAAATACTGCAATTTTTGAAGTTCTGTGATTCAAAAATAGTTTCAACTTCACATTTTTGAGATCTATATGCAAAAAAACTCAAAATATTCAGTTTATGTAAATAGAGACTAAACATTTAAACTAAGATTAAGGTAAATTTGTATTGATCATATAGGGTAGGGGTGTCAAACTCATTTTCACTCAGGGCCATAATAAACAAAATGGTTGCTCTCAAAGGGCCTGATGTAACTATAAGTAAAATAAATGCAACTACTTTTTAATCTTGTTAAGTAACTGTTTCTATATTTATTACTTATTTAAATTACAAATATTACATGTGGATTTGCATAGATATGAAAACATGGCTGTGTAACTGTGTATCCCCTGATAAAATGATATTTTAAGATAGTCAGACCTTTTAATTTATCTTGTCGTGGGCCACATAAAATGATGTGGTGAGCCACAATTGGCCCACAGGTCTTGAGTTTGACACATGTGGTATAGAGAATTGTGTCCTCTGCATTTGACCCATTCTTCAGAGTCTCTGGGTAAAACCTCTGAGAAACATCTTCACATTTTGGTTCAAAGTAATTTTACATTTAAGTTGTCAGGCAAAAATTTTACCAAAGCCAGCTTCTGATTGGTCAGTTCCTCGTCTTCTATATTCTCATTGGCTTTTGTCCTCAGGCGTTCGTCAGGTAAAACTAGGCAGCGGCCAGTCGCAATTAGATGTTGATGTTTTTCCTCAAATGGTTCAGCCCCAGTAGAGAACCACTCTTTGCACAATATATGTCCTTTTCACCTTATTCTTGAAGTAGCAGCAGGCGCCACTATCATCATTCAGGTTTATTATTGTACATGGAGCTGCCAATCTTGACATCAAATAATTTCTATATGGACCACAGAGCCATTTTAAAGGCTCCCAGAGAACTGATGTGTTGTTGACTTGTTGGTGCACACGAACATGGAACGTTACCACAAACAACAAAACTTTTCTCCGCTGAAATGAATGAAAGTGCAGTTTACTAGCATTTATGACAGAATAAGGTCAATATGAGCAGCATGTTTTCTTTTCACTTATCATGGTTTCTCAACACTGTCTATGTTTACATGCACATCAAAAATCTGATCATTATCCGATTTCTGGAGCCAATTAGTGTAGAGTAATCTGATTTCTTTCTGATTATTCACACATTTTTGCACACTTTTGAAAATAAAATTGTGCAAAGGGTAACCAATGTAACCTGAGTTATTTTAAAATTCACTGTACTTCTAAATCCAACAGTAACTCTTTAAAATCCATAAATTAACTGCCACAGCTTATCAGATTTCTCATGGGCATGCAAACACACACCAAACTCTGCTCTAATTGCTGGATGATCTGCTCTCTTTGTTCTTCAGACTGACCATTCACGCCGAGTGCCCGATGCACCTGGAGGATTTCCCCATGGATGCACACGCCTGTCCTCTGAAGTTTGGGAGTTGTAAGTAAAACTAGTGAGACCAAACACAACACAAACACTGTTCTTCTTAATAAGCCCTGGCACCTGCTATATTCAGGAGCTGCTGTTTAGCATTTAAAATAGCAAACAGGATTACAGATATGTGCCACTGATAATAGGATGGATTAAGTCTATATAAAATAACAAATTAAAGCTGTTCACGCAAATAGACTAAAGGCGCTGTACCGCTGTGTCTAAAAATGAGAAAAACAGAGTTAGTTCATTTGTTTACAGCTATTTCCCACTTGCCTAACAGATTCAGAGCATTCTAATTATTCACCATGATGAGTTTATAAGTGCTTTTCACAACTTTCAGAGGTCAGAGCAGAGTTCGCTGTCAGAGTAGACTAATGCTTACAACAACTAGCATGCTAACAGCGCACCATCATGACTTCCTGGTTTGCGCACAATACATTTGCTTTATATTTATGTAGACTGCACACTATGGATTTATTTTGAAAGTATTGTAGTTTTAAAGTGAGTACTTACTTACTTACTTACTTTACTTTTACTTCACTACATTTGATAGCAGGTGTCTGTACTTTCTACTTCACTACATTTTTGAACAGGACTGAAAAGTAAAAAGCACTTTTCTTATGATTTGAGCGGTTATTTTTATATGTTCATGGAAACATCGTGACTAAAGTTTTCAAGTTCAAGTTTTGGTTTTAAGCAAAACAAAGTAAATACACAAAATTCATAAGAAAAATTAAGAAATTGATTTGTATCGCTGCTGTTGACGAAAATATATATCATTTTTATCACTACATTTAACACTTAAACTACATAATTAATTAAACAGAAATTAATAAAATTGTATCTTTTTTTGTTGTTGCTTTTTGTCAGATGCCTACACAAACAACGAGGTGATTTACTTGTGGACTCAGGGGGACGAGAGGTCTGTGGCCGTGGCAGAGGACGGCTCCAGACTCAACCAGTATGATTTACTGGGACATGTCATTGGCAAAGAGACCATCAGCTCTAGCACAGGTACCACTACTCATGTCACTAAATCATTATATTATTGATTTAAATTACAACTCTTGCCTAATTTTTTAGCTTTTACATTTGTTGAAAGTGTATAATTTTACTTCCTGGTTGGACATGGGCAGCAGATGTGATTTATGTAGTGCTAATTTCATAACTAGCAACCGTGACGTTAACAAGAGCCAAAACTTGTCTAAATCACACAATAGCCATGATTAAACAAATAAAAATAAATGACAACACTTTTATTTTGTTAAGTCAATGTTTAATCTGCCAGAAAAATGCCTTCGTTGGACTTAAATTGCCTCTATCCACCCACACCAAATAATAATTAAAACCTGTCACCATGATTTTACTCCTTCCAAAAAAAACAACTCCCTTTGCAACCTTCTGTCTGAAGTGTGCATCATTTGGACTCACACTTGATTTTAATGCTACAGTTGAGATCAGGATTTAAACCAAAACTCCAGATTCCTGTATGGCGATATTAAACTGCAGTACAATCTCATATTTATATTGAATTGTATAAAAGTGACCTTGTTCTATGGCTTATTAGTTATTTATATTTGATCGTAAAGACCCCTACTGAGAGGTAACACCAGAAAGCTTTTATCTGTCAATCTTAATCAAATCAAAGTGCTGATATTCCCCCACTGGGACCTGTGTGCGCCCTACTGTAGTTGTTTGAAAAAGCTCCATAGACATTCAATAAATGAAAGCTGCAAGAATATATTTTAGGGATGAATATTTATAAGTGCTATTTTTCATTTTGTTAACTTTTTTTGTACTATATAATCATCGAAAGCAGTGTTTTCCAGCTGAGTAGTATTTGAAATTATTTTCTTTGTAGTCAGTTTTAAATCTTTGGGGATGTTTTTGGTTGATTTTGGGCATCAGTATTATTATAAAGTGTTTAATAACTTTTTTATTGTTATTTGGCTCAGGGCCGGTGCAGTCTAAAAGCAGACTAAGCAGCTGCTTAGGGCCCAAGGTCACCAGAGGGCCCCCAAGAGCCTATACATTTATACTGAAAATAATATAATGTATTAACTTTTATTGTGCACAGCGCTTGTGAGTTTATTACAGAATTAGAGAATTACATTTATTTTATATCTATAGAAGCAAAATATCTGCTGCTGCTGCTACATTTGTTTTTGAGTCGGGCAGAGGTGAGGGCAGCTATGTGTTTACACCGGAGCAAGGACCCAACATAATGTAAATGTAAGCCCACTGTCGCCAACTGGAACACATTAAAATCCTCCAGAAACAAAGAAAAAATGTCTAGAATTAAAAAAAAACAAACTTGATCCCTCTTATGTTTGTGTACTGTTCTTGTGACTGTGGTAGTTGCAACATTCTGGATGTTTTCAGTCTGATGTTGGTCATATAAACACAAACACAATTGGTCAAGGTGAGCAAAGTCATAATGTTGTTAAATGTGAAGGAGGCACCCGCTGTCGGGGGCCCCAGAGACAAATTCAGCTTAGGGTCCCCTGAAAGCTAGGGCCGGCCCTGATTTGGCTTATACCTGAGTTAGGGGCTGCTGGGAGTGTGAGACAAAGCTTGAGGGAAGCACTGATCTAAAAGATTACTCGACACTGAGTCTTGTGATAATAAAGACACAGATAGAGACACAGATATAATTCTCAATCCAAAATAATAGCTTTCTTGACATGTGCTCTTAGTTACACTGGTTCTGCAGTAGTAGAAAGATTTGAATGTGTCAAATGGACAAAAAGTTGCAGGAGTGAAGATGTTTTGCTGAAGGGAGGAGCTAACTACACTGAAACTAGATAGCTATAAGGCAGTGTCCAGCAGTAATCTGACACAGAAGTGAAGAAGCGGCTTGGATGAGCAGCAAAACATCTCCACTCCTACAACTTTTTGTCCAGTTGACAGATTTAACTTCAGCTTTTACTATAAATCAGACCTGGACGACTGAGGGATTACACAGACATCTATACTGGTTCTTATAAAGTGTTTCAATCGGCACTTGTTCAAATGCATGTCTAGTTAAGGCATGTTTCATTTTACTTGTAGAGCACAAGACACAAAGTAACTCAAAGTGCTTTACCGAATAAGAAAATCACAATACTAACCAATAAGAATATAAATCATAACAAAAATTTGCTTAAAAAGAGAAAAGTTCAGATAAAATCTTTTCTGTCATTTATACGACTGAACAGAAGGAAGTAAAAGAGCAGAAAGTGACAAGAACAGCTGTTGAAGTAATTGCACGCACAAATCTCCATTTTGTTTTGATCTTTATTGTTGTGGTGCTTTGTGGAGCAGACCTTATGTCAGAGCTTCAAAAGAACAAGACCAACTAAAGTCTCTGCACCAGTACAACCTTCAAACAAGGGCCCAGATGTAACCTTTCATATAAGTCATCCAGGTTAGGCCGTATAGATGTAGTAAATGCAATATCTAAGAAGAATGTTTTGGAGTATTTTGGGCATCAATATAATTAAAAGAAGAATGATTATTAACAATATATTTATGACTACTCAACCTCTGAGCTAAAGGATTACTAGACAGTTTGTGTTGTTACAATACAAAAATTCCATTGGATTTTGATACTGATCTCAATTCTCATTCATTATCAAATAGAATAGCCTACAGTTCTCAACATAAAATAATAGCAGCTTTTTTAGAATCCGCAAGTGTTTTTATACTAGTTCTGAAATAGTTTTTGTTTTGTGTTTTCTATATTCAAACAAAAATGTAGTTTCAGTGCTAAATTTAATTTTAACTGTTTTGTTTGGTTTTTTTTCAGACCCAGGTTTAGTTATTTTCATACCTGACAGTTTCGACTGCTCTCTAGCGGTCTTCCTCAGAGTGGGCATGATATGTCGTCTGGTCACCTGATTTAAAAGTTACGATTTTGGCACTGTCGTCCTGCCTCATGTCAGAGGAGGCAGGACGACAGCTCCATCTACAGTCTGACTTCTTCAGGAAAGTCTCCCATGTGTGTGAGAGTAAAAAGGCCCCCCTAAAGTCCCATGGGCATTTTTCCATATTTCGATTGCATCCTTACTGCCGGCAAGGCAGAAAGTCAGACCTGTATCCGATGCGTGCTGGACTCCGCCAGGGCTGCCCTTTGTCACCAGTTCTGTTCATTGTATTTATGGACAGAATTTCTAGTTGCAGCCAGGGGCCGGAGGGGGTCCGATTTGGGAACTGCCTCAAGTGGAGGAGTTTAAGTATCTCGGGGTCTTGTTCACGAGTGAGGGATGAATGGAGCATGAGATCAACAGGCGGATCAGTGCAGCGTCTGCAGTGATGCAGTCGCTGTATCAGACTGTTGTGGTGAAGAAGGAGCTGAGTCGAAAGGCAAAGCTCTCGATTTACCATTCAGTCTACATTCCTACCCTCACCTATGGTCATGAGCCTTAGGTAATGACCGAAAGGACAAGATCGCAGATACAAGCTGTTTCCTCCACAGGGTGGCTGGGCCCTCCCTTAGAGATAGGGTGAGCTCCAACTCTGAGCTGGAGGAGCTCAGAGTTGAGCAGCTGCTCCTCCACGTTGAGAGGAGACAGTTGAGGTGGCTCGGGCATCTGTTCCGGATGCCCCCTGACACCTCCCTAGGGAGGTGTTCCGGGCATGTCCCACCAGAAGGAGGCCCCGGGGGAGACCCAGGACATGCTGGAGGGACTATATCTCTATGCTGGCCTGGGAACGCCTTGGGGTCCCAAAGGAGGAGCTGGAGGATGTGTCAGGGAATGGATTAATCCATTGACAGTGTTTGCTCTCTGCTATTTGCTTTCTGTCCCAGTCATAGTCTGTTTTTACAATGGTCTTGATGATGTGCATGGCTTCGTGTGTTTCCTTCTCACATTCTGCACTGTGTTCCTTTTTCTGTGTACTGAATGCCCTCCCTTTTTCCCTGGTGTATGTTTCTAAACTCTCAGGTATGAAACAAACTGAAACTTGGTCTGAAAAAAGAATCTATTAAAATAAATTATTTGAAGACCAGATGAATCTCATAGCTGATTTTTTTTTATCAGTTAATGTCTATCTCGGTATTGATTTTCTGTCACCCCAACTGTATTTTTTTCTAAAGAAGCAAAAAGTGACAACAACAGCTGTTGAAATAATTGCACCCTCAAATCTCAATGGAGATCATTTTGTTTTGATCTTTATTGTTCTGGTGCTTTGTGGAGCAGACCTTATGTCAGAGCTTCAAAAGAACAAGCCCAACTAAAGTCTCTGCACCTGTACAACCTTCACACAGGGGCCCAGATGTAACCTTTCATATAAGTCGTTTGGGTTCGGCTGTAGGAGAATCTCTTTTTTTATTTATGCCTTAAACGTGATGGAGTTTAAAGAGAGCAGAGGGAGGCCGCTTTGAGCCAGTTCAGCTCGAGTTAGAGTCTGCTCAGGAAAACAACACCTCCGGGACTGAGGCGCTGTTTTCTCATATCAGAGCTACACAGATTATAGGCATGGCAATGAGAGCGACCGCTGCAGGCTCTGAACTATGTCATTGTGCTAGCGTCACTGGCCAGATCTGTGCAGGGAGGACTTCAATATCAAGTGCTCCCGAAGATAGAGGGAGAATAGCAAAGAGGGATCAAATCAAACTGCAGATATATTGGACCAGTAATTCTGCTGAGCCAAAGTTATTAAATATATTCCCTTTTTCAGGCCCAAAAAGCTCAAGAGCTGTGTTTGTGACACATGACAATAAACGCGATATAACTCCACAGTTCATTATGCTCCCAACCTGAATCAATGTACCTCTCCGGTTAATGACAGGGATTTATTTTTAATAACGATGCATTGTGTAACTTTTCTTTTCTTGACTCCATGGTGAATTATTTTCCCTTTAATGTTCCATAGTATTGCACTAAACTTATCTATCTTGCATTTATTCAAATACTGATGTTTGTTGTCAGATATACTATTATAAACATGCATTCTGTCAGTAGCACCTCTTCACAGATCTGACCTCTAACTTGGCTTGGTGATGCCTTCTTCTTGTCTACATAGAGATTCATAAGTTTAATGCCATATTGTGGAACTTTCAGGCAAAACAATACAATCTCCATGGACACAAGCAGGTGAAAAAAAAAATTCACTAAAAATTCCAAAATGTACCTTTAAGTTTTTTATTATCATTTGCAACTCAGAAGAGCTTCATTAATAATGATGTGTCTCTCTGTCTTTCTCTCCCTCTCTCCCCCAGGAGAATATGTAGTGATGACAACATATTTCCATTTGAAAAGGAAAATTGGCTATTTTGTGATTCAGACCTACCTCCCGTGCATCATGACTGTCATACTGTCTCAGGTCTCCTTCTGGCTAAACAGGGAGTCAGTTCCAGCGCGGACTGTATTTGGTGAGTGCTAAACTATGCCCTTATTCAACCCTAACAAACTCAATAATTCGTTCAACAGGGTCGCTCAGTTACATGCAAGTCAAATTGGTGGACTCTAAAATGGTGGTGTAAGAGCGGTAAAGGTGAACACATGATTGTGTTATTCTCAAACAAAAGCTTGGTGTTTGTTAAGCTGCACATACAGTAAATACCACTGAGAAATTTTGACACGTTTAATGGCAAAATGTGGAATTTGAGCAAATGCATTTCCAAAACTGAAGACAGTTTTTCTCTTGACCAATTTACACTATTTGTATTCTATTTAATCCTAAAATGGTAAGCATATGAGATCTCACTGTAGATCTCAGTAAATCCCCCAACAGTCCTCCAGAGAGGTGCCCCTGTTGATGAACACAGTTTAACCTATCCAGGCTTTTACTGCTAAATGGAAATGCTAATGGAAAATATTTAGAGCAGGTAAGCGGTACACTGCCCATGATGGTCTAGTCCTTGTTGTTTGTCACGTTCAGTGGTGCACTTGACCGTAGCCTCTGTACAGTGAATATAATAATGTGGAAACGCATTATTATGGCTCTATGTAATTTATTCACCTGCGCACACTTCATGCTAAGAACATGTCTGCTTAGATCAGCTTCACTAAAAGACAAGACGTGATGTGCCCTTCCTGCTCGTCTTTAGTTTTTGTTTTGCTGCATAAGTTACAGTGTGACCTCTGACCCCTGAGTATTGATGCCTGTGCAGTAATTAGCATCAAGAATAGGCAATGAAGCTTACAAGCAGACAAAGGGGCAATGGATAAGCGACCATCTACATAATAATGAGCTCCACTTCAAAATAAAACCAAAATTGTAAAAGTGTTTAGTAAAATTCTCACAGATGTGCAGACTAAAAACAATCTTTAAAGGGTCCATATTCTGTTATAATGCTGTTTCCTAATCAAAAACATGCCTGGAGTCATGTTTTGTTTCATTTACACGCACACACACACATACATAAATTCTGCATAAGACTGAGTTGTTCTCTCAAATGGAAAACACTCAGTTCCACCTTGTGATGTCATGTGGTGATACAGGAAGTCCTCCCCTGTGTTTATATACTCCATACACCTTCACTAGCATTATTTGGATAATTTCAGCCCTGGAATTTCCAGTCTCTACTAAACAAAAGGTAAAAGGAGCTGTTAATTTGAAAACTATGGCTTCATGACATCACAAGGTGGAACAGAGTGTTTTCAACATTGGAGATATAAACAGACTAATAATAAAGGATTAAACAAACATGTGTGAATGAAACAAAACACAACTCCAGGTATGTTTTTGAGGAGGTAGCAATATTCTAACGTGGTTTAAAGCTCACAAGAGTCTATTTTTTCGTAATATAGGACCTTTAATTCAACTAAATTTGTCAGGAAAAATACCACTCTAGGCATGAATTGAAAATACTATTTATAAAAGCAGCACTGTCACACAAACACGTCTTTTAGTTTGTCCCAATTTCACACAAAGTGCAATGACTGACAAATACACTTACTCTGATATAGACTCTGCTCAGCTCTGTGGCCTCCAATTGTCTGCTCTTTTCTAAATATATCTTGGATGAACCAAATCTTCATTTTATCTGTTGGGCATAATGCCACACACAAAAGAAATCTATGGTGTCACAAAGACAGGAAATAGACTCCATCAATCTTTGTCTTAATCTCTGACCTTCACCAATAAGTCAACCTTGTGCTTCTACAGCAAAATAAAAATGTATTGGATGTATTATCCCCTCTACGGGACATATCGACATATAAGGTGATTGCTTTTATATGCTCAGTTGGGCAGCAGTATCCCTTCTGTGTACACTGACTGAGTATGAGGGCTGCAGAGCGTAATGAGCTTGGACATTTTGGCATTCATTCCTGAGAGAATCATTTTCAGAATAATTAATTTGGGCCATTGGGGCTTTGTCACTCGTTCTTTGATATCTGTGTTGTTATCCAGGTGTTCACTGTCCTCTATAGCTCTGCATGAAATTTGTCAAATGGTCTTTTTACCACTGTTCGTGAATTTCTGATTGTAAATGTATACATCTGTTGTCATATTTTTATTGTAGAGATTTGAAGGACTTGATGTTCTTTACATAACCTCCTCGCACTAAGACAATTGATTAGGGAAAAATCTGTGCGTCCAAAATCTCTACAATGAAGTGACTTATTGTTTTTACATGTCTTGTATTACCCTGTACATGTGTGCCTTCTCTTCTCTATACTGACCCTTTGGTTTCATCCTCAGGGGTCACCACTGTCCTAACCATGACCACCCTGAGCATCAGTGCTAGAAACTCCCTCCCTAAAGTGGCCTATGCCACGGCCATGGACTGGTTCATGGCTGTGTGCTATGCCTTTGTCTTCTCTGCATTGATTGAGTTTGCAACAGTCAACTACTTCACCAAACGCAGCTGGGCATGGGATGGGAAAAGAGAGGGCATGGAAATCAGGGTAAGTCACTCTATTTCAAACTATTCTGCAATATCAATCTACACGAGGACACGCAACACAGGCCATTGTCTTATTTTAGTAGTACAAACGCCAGATTGGTTTCATTGTGGACAAACAGCATTGAAGATATGAGTCACCAGGAGACAGTGGTGGACACTGTCTGGTCCTGTGAGTGTGCTGAGTGCAGACCAGGTCAATGTGCTCTTTTAAATCATTATGACATATTTCTCTGCAGCAGATAGATGCTCAAACGTCTGTTAGCTTAGGTTTGGCTGGTTCTCTTTAAAACGAAAGTTCTTAGTACAAAATCAGAAGAAAAAGTCCTTCATAAAGTAAAGCCCATTGTAAGTTTGATATCAACCTCACTATTTGCGAACAGGGCACACTCCCATCCCAAAGTGAACAACATTCTCTCTCAGGAATAACAAGCCTTTATTTATCCATTAACCACCAAATGGAACAAGGACAGTAAGGCAGAACAGATACAGAGGTACAGCCCTCTCTAAATCTGAGTCCACACATTGTAACCATTAAACATGTTGGTGTATGTAATTCAATGGGCGACTTCAGGGCGGCATTTCATCTAATAATGACATTATTAAATTTCTCAGACATCTGGGCCATTTGTGTATTTGCTCATCAAAGATCGCACAGAAAGGACTCAAAGTGGGACATGTTGCTGCCGGAGTCTCTGGCTCCCCAAACGGAAACTGTGATGAAATCACATAAATAAATTCTGACCTGACAAGCTCCAAAATTAATCTCAGCGTGGAAGTTTGCCAATACTCCAATGATGCTACAACTGTTGTCAAATAAAACAGATTTTGTTTTAGTTGCCACCAAAAAGCAACAAGGAGAAGAGTCGCTTTAATAAAAACAAAAATGACTGCAGACCTGTGACTTATAAACGCACGGACAGTAAACACAGTAAGGTAGGTTCGGTTTTGTAAAGTGGGACACAATATGTTGCATTTCCAAATAACCCCGAGTTCTAAACAGCAAAGGCGTCTATGTCGGTCAAACATGAATCATACTTTCAAAACTGAATCACACATTTGGGCTCTTGCCTTGCAGATACACTCTCTTCAGACCAAAACTCAATTTTGAAGTTTAAAATAGACCAGATTCTTCTTCATATTGTTGCTGTCATAAAGATGCATTATAAAACCATTTTTAAGACCACCTATGTGATTTACATGAGCAGTGGTCACACCAATTACTCAAATTACACAGCACTGCATAGGACAAAGGCTGCCAGTGTGTGCCTCTAAAATTATACATTATTTTGTTCCATTTAGTCCCATTGATCTCATTTTCAGAACGCCACAAGGTACATTAAGGACAACAATTAATTGCTGTTAACTGAAGTGTAACCAGATCATTTTTTCTCAGGCCTATAATGGGCTAATGCTCCATGGCAAATACAATAAAGAACAAAAATTACATTTTCAGGAGGGGTCTTATGGGTATTGCTTCCGATATTTTTCACTGAAACCAATTTAAAGATCCTCCTTCATCCCTGCTGTTCCCAGGTGAATGAGATTGGGTTATTGGAGCTGGTTCATCCTCGCCACAGCCCCACATCAAGGCAAACACAACATGAGAAAAAGTTGACCTCCTTTGCTGCCCCAAACCATGCACCAAATGTGTTTTTTTGCAACTGACATGCACATGCTTCGACATGAGTACAGCCTTTCAGTCTTTACAGAGGGTGAAGTCTTGCATATTGTAGTATAACAACATTCAGCAGGATAAATTGCAGCTGGGTAAAGAGACAGTTCTTCCTTTAGCTTTTTGCTTTTTTGCTCTATGCCTCTAAACTGCAACAGTCTGGGCTGCATTATAGGGGCTGTGCTGAGCATGCAGTTGTCATGATAGATAAAATAGAATGGGGTCACTGAGGAGACATAGTTTAACACTGGACTCTCTGCTCCACTGAACGACTGAAAGCAGCTGTTCTTTATCATGATCATATGTTAAAGGGGCACTGTGTAACTTTTCTGGTGCGGGGTCTGTCACCTGATTGTTTCCATGGAAAAAATATTTCTTTGCCTGGAATGTTTGGCAGTATGGCATTAAAGGGCCGGTACCTGATTTGAATGTATTTTTGTCAAGATAAATATTCTTTACATCATGCAATGTATGTTAAAAGCTGCTAAATGACAAAAAAATTAACTGTAAAATTTAATTTGTTAATTTTAAATAGCATTTCTCAGGTAAGGACTAATACAGAGGCTACTGATTGGGTCATCTTTTTTTGTCCAGTCACACTGTTGAAAAGAATCATGGGAAACCAGCTGCCTGACACTATCACAGACACTTGATTTTCTGTCAAGAACATAGACTGTATAAAATGAAATGTCAAATGAAGCTCATCGAGGCTAGCAGCTGTAAGGGCAAATTTTGAGCTGAATTCCACATTTGGATTACTGACTTTGAGTATCATAGCAACCAAAGAGCAAATCTGGATCGAGGCTGCTGTAGGTAATGCCCCTTCCCGCCTGCACTGCTCGTTTAGCAGGGAGCGGGCACTTCCATTCAATCAGTCAGTCAAACCTAAACCTTATTAACATTTATATCTTGATTTATGTAAAGTGAAATAAAAATACTAGCGTCATGTAGAGTGGGTTAATACAAACATTTTAAGACCAACATGACGAGCCTGACAGCAGCAGTTAGGGGCTGACAGTTTTTTCAATAGAAAGTGAATTGGAGTCGATGAAGCTGGAGGCATTCACTCACTTCCTACTTGGAACTTAATGACTAGCAGGTTAGCTATGTCCATTTATATATGCAGTCTATGGTCAAGAACTACAAAGAAATACAGTATTTGCATGGCACTATCCCACTTGTTTCTGTGTCATGGTGCAACATCACAGGAGCAGAAAGGACAAAGTGAGCGGGGCTAAAAGTTCAAACTAAAACATGTTAATGACTTATGGTTTGAAATCAGACGCAGGACCTTTAAACTTGTATGTGTTACATTTATTCAAGTATTCCCCCCCCCCCCCCCAAAATACCTTGAAAACTTGCATTCTAACTGTCCCCTCTCCATAGAATTAACGTGTAACTTGGCTTGGGGAAGTTACCTGCTTGGCTCCATGGAGATAGATGATATTAAATGCCAAGTACTATGGGAACATTCCAGGCAAAGCATTACCATCTCTACGGAGACAAGCAGTTGGCGGACCCCCAACCAGAAAAGTTATATAGTGCCCTCGCCTTTAACAAGAAGTACTCACACTATACAAAGAATTTACAATTTACTAAGTCCTCTTGAAAGTAACACAGCCATAATGGGTCTGCCCTGGGCTTTGGAGCAGAAACTCAAAGTTAAGTCAATGGGAACACATTTACTTTAGTACTTATAAACTCTCCAAACCATTTCTCCACATTTGTTTCTGTAACGCTTCAGTTTGACAAATGATCAAACTAAATAGCCTTTCCCTCATCAGTGAAGGTGTGCTTATTACAGAAATTAGCCGGTGGGGAGTTTGTGAGAATAAAAGCCTGTGTATTCTTGGCACTGTTACGTGATTGTACACTGCAGTGCTTAATATTACGTGCTGCTTTCACTGGTGAGAGAATGCCAGGGTTCAGATGTATTATCATGTGGATTCACACCTGCAGAACAATCAGCTACATCCACTGAGACAAAGACAGAGAACAAAAAAGTGAACTATTTCAACAACACTCATTATTCAAGACAAAACGAATGAATTACAGCGTTACATATCACTGGCCTCTAGTGTTGTCACGATACTAAAATGTCGATATTCATATACCACAGTGATAATCAAAAACACTTCATTTAGACAATAGAATGTGATTTTCAACATTAAATGGTCATACTTTCTTTTATATTCCCCTGTGGCCTTATATCTGTGTAATCCCTCAGTCGTCCAGGTAGGTTCTAACTATTCAGGAAAGGTTCATTTCTGTCCTGTGAATGTGACTTTTTTGGTATCAATACTTGTTCAAATGAGTATTGATAGTTTTAGTATCGATTAGTATATGATTTTTAATACTTTTGACAACCCTACTGGCCTCATAGCAAAACTTCGCTAGTTTTTATCTACTCTACAAACCCTATTCCATCCCTTATACACAAAAACACAAACTGACACATTTATCTTATTGGCATGGGTAATTTATTTTAGTATTTCCTTAAAAACCTTGATTAATTATATAGGCAATATGCTATTAAGCTAAGGCCGGAATATTGATGTAAAAGTAATGAGTTGTTGGTAGGCTTGGGTATAGTAGATTAGTTAAAACAAGTCTAATAATTGGTTAGAACCTTGTGCTTGAAACAAATTGACTGGTTTTAAGGGCAAAGACAATCACACACAAACATGCACACTGACCTCTGAGTAGCAGCGTGGGGACTGTTAGCCTCGGGACATGCCATCAAACTGTGTGCACAAGGTCAAAACTGAACTGCGCCTCAAGTCATTCTACTCAGTGTGCTACATACAGTGAACAAAGCAGTGAGTATCCTATAGAAAGAATCTGTTTTAAGGCTAATTTGTGAAAAGATATCGCTCAGACAGGGGATGAAAATAGGGCTGTACAAAATATCACACTCGACTTTAGCTAAAATCTTGTAGTTGTATCTGTAGTTTAGATCCTTGCAAACATGTTCTTAAATTCATGTGATTCTTGTATGAGTTTATCAGTTCATCTTTCAGTCTAACAATGTGCACTCTGAACAGAATCCAACTTTTTAAAGGTATATCGCAGAACAAATCCCTTCCCCCTCCCCAAACCGTGCAACTCTAGACTAAAAGCTTTTAAGCCTGATTAATTTAGGTTACATAAAACATCCTACAAACCTTGGTCCTTACCTGCTGACACAAGCCCATCGGTGAGAGGGGAGGTGAGACGGTGCAAGATGTGCAGAAATCAATACTATCTCGAGAAAGTGCATGGTTATCCAGAGGGTATCAGTGACTCTGCCTCTACCTACACTGATTGACTGGAGACAGAGCCCCTCAGGCAGCCCCAGCCCCACTACTCCTCTATTTATATAAAAAAAAAAAACAACAACAACAACACTGGATCCTTGCACGTTACACACAGAGGTATTTTTAGAAAAGCATGAAGAATCACCTTAGCTTCAAATCCATCTTCAATTATTTTAAAAGATAATTCTATATTTCTGGTCACGTTTCTGCACTAGTCGCCTAAAGCTTGTCAACTGCTCACTAACTCCACTGTGATGCCTATTCTAACACTGTGTATGCATAGACAGCACTGCTTATGTTGAAGGCATTCATCACATGCACCGCCACATGGAATCTATGTGCTTCTCAATGTGAGTGGATGTGATTTTAGTCAACATTTGGTCATGGCTGTGTGTGGGGGAAAACTGTAGTAGAAATCATTCCATAAGTGGGAATAGGGAATGTTAGGCTGATTAAAATGACAAAGGGAAGATAAGATGCATAATAAAGCTAAACAAGAAGAGCAGAATTCAGCCTGGCTCTGAACAAAAGTCCAACGCAGGGCTGTGAAAGTGAAGCACTTTGGGGTGTGTACAGCTCACAGTTTAACGGTTTGGAGCTGGCACTAGAGGGGAGACTCATGCCACACTGGAAACTTAAACTGTGCCCGCTGATCAGTCTAGCTGCCCTACTTCTTCTCCTCACATTGCAGTGTAAAACTCTGAGGCTGACAGGTTCCTCAGCTGGAGAAAGTTTGGCTGGGAGCACAAATTTAGCAAATAAGATTGTGTCTGCCCTACTATTACAAAATGAGAGACAGTGTAATTATTTCGCCCTGGTAGAAAGGGTGAGTGCTATCACGTACAGCCTTTGTGTTGTTTGTTCAGTCTCAGGCGATATGCCGACACAGGCCTAGCTGCTCTCATTGACTTGGTTTGTCAGACATGTTTACAGTGAATGTTATTCTCTGTTTCAAATCAGGTGCCAGACGAGCCAGGCTCTACACTACAGGCAATACATTTAATCTACTTTTTTGTCAGGAGTTTTTATCCTGACCCATTTTCTGCAATCAATATTTGTACTGTATATGATGCAGATTTGAATTGACAGTAGTAATAGTAGTGTGTAAGTTGGGTCAATTTAATATACCTGGTAAACTTTTTTTCTTTTCTACTTTTCTTTTCAGGAACCGTTTCAGGCTAACATGGCCAGGATTAAAGATATGGTTAGGCTTTTGTTTTGTTCTTGTGTGTGTCGTGTCTCGTGGTGTTGCTTCTATTTCCTCTTTATGAGTTCAAATGGAAGTATAGTGAAGACTGGCCCTGCAGCTCCTGACGCCCTTTACTTTACCTCTTTCTTTTTTTCAGAGGAGAGAATCTGCCGTTTTGACCAAAAAAGCAAACAACACCTTCAACATTGTCGGAACAACCTACGCTCTCAAAGACCAAGGCTTGACGACCATTTCCAAGAGCGCTCCTGCCGCACCGCTGCTCAAACACACCCTAAGAGGCATGGATGACCCCTACACAGAGGCCAAGAAGTCCTACAACCGAGTCAGCATAGTGGACAAAATCTCACGCATCATTTTCCCCGTCCTCTTCTTTGTCTTCAATCTAGGCTACTGGGCCACGTACGTCAACAGAAAACCAGCTATCATGAAAGCTAACAACCCCAATGGAATCTGACCAAATTTAAACTATAATGTGGTTCAGAGCATAGGATTTGCAGGAGGCCAAGTTCAAAGTTCATCTCATCCTACTCTGTGTGTGCGTGAGAGTTCAAGGACACGTGCTTGGATGTTTAATACTTCTCTTTTCTTAAGGATTTGATATTTTGCACGTTCATTTTAGACCGAGGGCAGATACAGTAGATTCACATGTAGTTTTGGACATTGTCGGCAGCACATTCTCATGACACTGTCTCTGTGAAGATTTTTTTTTTTTTCAGTTATTGTTCAAATGTTTTACCTTAATTGCTTGCCAATTTATGGATTAGTCAAATTGTGTGTCTGTTATATTTTGACATGTTTGCACTACACTTGTAACAAGTTCGAGCAAGCATGCATTCAGTGTTTCATTGTAGCTCATTAGCAACAATAGGGTTATGAGGCATCCATCCAGTTAACATGTCAGCAGAAACACACACTGACGCATCCGAAAGGCCAGTGAGCCATGGCAGCTTTACTGTGCTCCAACAGCCTAGGGCAGCCTGCGCGACTCCAGAGAAACGTTTTAATAATCACCATCATCATCAGGCCTTCATCTCTCCCTGAATCTCAACAGCCCAAATGCAGTTTCATCTGGAATTGGTTTCACATCCCATGAGTCTGCATGTACATTTTCTAGTCCAGTGATTCTTATTGTTTTAACTGGCTGAGTATGTTTAAAGACAGAGAGTGCCTTGGTGAATACTACACACACACATGATGAGAAAACTCCAAACACATGAGACACACGACAATGCACAAAGGTCTGTCTGTATATAACATGTAAATAAACGCTGGTGTCCGCTGGCTCACCACACGTCCCAGAGCTTTAGGCGAAGGAACCAAGTGTAAAATGACCCATTAGTGCGAAAGGTTAAGTGCCCACTGCTGTGAAAAAGAAGGAAAGAAAGAAGAGATTAAACGGACCCGTGCGCTCCATAAGAACTGTGTGCATTCATGTTGTGCTGTCTTATAAACATTACCTCAAGTCAAACTATCAAAAAACCCAAATTAATAAATCTTAATCTGTGTTTACTGAAAGATAGGCACTCTTTGTTGAGCCTTTTCATAATATAATTTATCAGGAATTCATTCGGTGTTTTGCTTAGTGTTCAGTTGAAATAATAGAACCAAATGCATAATAATCAGAAGCACTAAAAGTCAAAGCTTGTTTTTGTTGTTTTTTTTATATTTTACATTGAAAATTTATATCTGTTCTACATTTCCTTTTGGATTTGCCACATGTTTTTATAACCCCTTGAACTATTTTACTTCTATTCTATATGCCCCCCACATTACATGGTGTTGTCTATATCAGTAGCAATATAGATAATTGTACTAAGAGTGTTAGCCAGCCTAAAGTATGTATCAGTCATAGGTTAATGCATGACAATCTGTACTACATGTGTTTGTCTCACTGACTATGGCTTAATACCAGTGTTTGTGTGGCTCAGTTATCACCTGTACTCTGCAGCACTGCCTCTCCATGCATCTATAAAGCTCTGTGCATTTTGATGCGATGCTAATTTATAATTGGCACAAACATCTGAAAGTGTTTTAGCCTCATTGGGCTCTAAACAGAATCAAGCAAAGGTCTAGTATAGTGCAACCCCCCACTGGGCTGGAGGTACGCCCACTCTTTCTTAACACAACCCCAGCAGTTTGTTTGTATTATTGACACTGTCTGCTATTTCATTTGAATAAAACATAACGTTTTTTTTTACATTCTGGACATGTTTGAGAAGTTAACTTAGAGGACAAAGAGGGAAACACTTTCAGATGACCAAACTCATTATTTACTGTCTGTCAAAAGAATGTAAACATGTTATGTCAAAAACTACTGGGAACTGTCACAAATATCAGGGTACACTAGGCCAAATGTATCACTACACTGATGCCATGTCATTCAAAAAGGTGTGTACAAAACCTGTCTTGCATTTAGTTATCTGTATTGTGTTTATTTTGTTTTCATTATTCACTGTCAAAGGGTCAGAATGAGCCTCAGCAAAAATCATGACATTTAATAGCATACAGTATATTCAGAGTATAAGTATATTTATGCTATAAAGTACAGCATTAAATATTCTATGTTTTATACAACATTACCTGTACAGCAATGATGCAAATCTCCTGAGGAGTATGGAGTTGTAGACAAATACAACAGAAGATATATGGAAGATAATAATGATAGCTGCACAGAATAGTGTAACTATGTTGTGAATTTGTAGATATTGTGAAATTATTCCTAAGGTTTAAGTGAACATGGGTATGTCATGTGAATTATTTTTACATGGGATAATTTCTGCTGTCTTACATTGAGCTCTGTAACACTTGGTGTTATAGTATTTGTAAATGTGCAGTAGAGAAAACAGATCGGACCTTTGTGGACTATACAAACCCTGACTGTGTAACAGCAGCGCCGCGCAGCAGCGTGGTGCTGCTCACTGCATGTGTATATGCACTGACAGATCAAAGGTTTCAGCAAATACAGCTCCAGGAAAAGGACTTGAACTGGCTCATGTGCTCAGCGACTGGACTCTACATGTCGCCCTCTCATTGTATGTCTACTGTATAAGATGTAGCAAATGGAAATAGGAATTAAAAGGATATGTTGTATTGTATTGGTCTTGGAGTTACAAAGCCCTTTTTAGTCATATTTGACTTTTAAACATGTAAATCTGTACAACGGTGGCTGTGCACTTAATACTTAATATCTGATTTATCAAAGTTTTCCCAGTTCAAATCCACAAGACAAGGCCTACAGCAAAGCACAGTGTAGTGATCCTGCAGTGACTGCATATAACTGCCAAGATACCATTTCTAAATGTTTTCCTGAGCTCATCTTTTATAGATCTAATGTTGTGCATCAGTGTCAGTTACATAACTGAATTTGATCAGAGAGAATAGACTCATTTCTACAACAAGCCTCTCAAATCTAAACAAACAGTATCACTCATAAAGTATGTAAGAAACCTACTGCAGTGATATGTAGTACTGAAGTGGTAAATACTTTACTTAACTGTGTTCACACACGCTAGATGCACCAGGGAACTCTGGACACAAGTACTGCAACTATTCATTTAGTCAGAATGTTTTGTGGCTTAAATTGGCCATATTCAAAATCCTTCTGCAACACTGCCAAAAATAGCTTTTCATTTTCACGTCACAAGTTCCAGAAAAGTCCAGAATTTCCCATGACAGAGCAGGCTACAGCAGAAGTCTTGTCACTTTGAAGGTTACTCTTTCTGTTTGGCTGTTGTCCAGCCCAAAGGGGCTTATAGCTGCAGGACCACAATTATATTTAAAGTGAAAATTCTGCGAATTTTCGTAAATATGAGGTTGTTTGCTCGCTTTTGCTTGCTTAAATAAATAAACAAGTCCTGATAAATGAAATAGGTATGCTTCATACCACTTGTAAGTACAGTACAGTGCTTTGTGCTTGTGTGCTGCACCAGTGTTGTGCTTTTGCCTGGTCTGAAACAAAGAAAATTTACACCAGTGAAAAGTCAAATAGAGCTGTCCTGAGACGTGATCATCCTTTTTGTAAATTAGGGTAGAGTAAAGAAATTTTCAATTGTATGAGTCTATTGAAAATATACGCAAAAAAATAAAATACCATCTTTCTTCAGATCCAATCCTAAAATATGCCCCAAATTCTAATGGTTATTTCACAAGCAACAATGCAGTGGCATTATTACATAATAACAACGCTAACTTAGAGCCATTATAGGACCACATATGACCTCAGTCATTTGTTAGCCATACATGTTATAATGCTAACAATGCAAATAGGGCTACAGTGCATTCTTCCTCTGTGAAATGAGCATGTGTATTTTTCCCAACACAAGAGGTTTTGTGTGTGGAGAGCTGATGAGTTATCTCCACTGTCTTTGTTAGAAAACCCCAGCATACAATGTTTCACCTGTAAACCTCTGTCCACCTTTCTTTTATACTGGCCAGTCGTGGGGCTGCTGATAAACTGTTCATCCATTGATCCAGGAGTTGCTGCTCTTTACAGTAAATAAAGAATAAGTGCTTTCATGTTCCTGTTGTGAGTCACTGTTTGATCAAATATACTTAAAACACAGGATTGACTTAATGTGAAAACCTTTCTATGAAACCAGCACGTCCAGATGCTACAACAGTCAGAACAATATCACACAGAAGATAGCAGACATGATTGACAGGCTACAATAACTTTATAATCCACTATAACACATGAAGAACTGAGAAACAGCAGAGTTTAACACTTGTGGAAGTATTGATCTGATGTGTAGACAATCAATCAGGGCTCCAACTGCAGTACCGGAGTTTGCCTAGGGGGGTCTGGACCCCACTTTGGGAAACACTGGAAGTGGTTTTATAGGACTGATTGATATAATAAGGACACAAACCCAGCATTGATGTTTTGAGCTATGTCATTCTGTTCACATTGAAATTCAAGAATAATGAGAGATGCTATTCACTCATTGAGAAGCAAATAAATTGGTGCATAGCAGTGAGTCAGTCAGTCAGTCAGTCAGTCATCTTTTATAGCTTTTTGAACCTTGACAGGGGAATAATATTAACAGCAAATGAAGCAGTCTAAGCTCCACCTTTCCAATTTCCCTGCCCTGCAAAGAGTGTCATTCTTCACACAGTATTGGCAGATAGGCCTACCTCAACTGATTAACATAAGTGAAAAAAATAAATAAATAGGGCTGCATGGTGTATGGGAACCAAATCAAAACAATTGATTGTTTATTAGTTTGTCACAATGGGCAAATCACAAACACTATATAGAAAACATACTTCTGGAGCACACATCTGTCTAAAACCTGCTAAGCCCTCTGTAAACATGTTCTGAAACACATGGGATTCTTATATTAGTTTGGCAGCTCAGATTTCAGTATTTCTCAACTGTTTATATTCTTGGATGGGTTTGAAATGTGAACTCTGAATATAATATTACTCTGACAACATAAATTGCAAATGTAACTGCAATCCTTATTGGAAAAATATGACTGCTCTAAATTATTAGTTCAGAGGATCTCTGCAGATAATGTGCCTCAAGGCTTTTGGCTTTGTTTTTCAAAGGCAATTTATTTGAAAATAAGTGTTCACTTAGTTGCATTTAATATTCTTCTCAGTCCAAGTAAGAGAGTCCCTATTGTATAAAGTAAATCTGTGCAGCCAGGGCAGGATCTCAAATCTATACTCAAAACAAGTATAGACTTAATTATATAGTTTAGATCAGTGTTTTCTAACCAGAGGTACAGGGACCTCTGAGGATACAGTGAGCACTCATCAGGAGCAGAAAGTCCAGACCAAATTGACTAAGTTTGATATGAGTTTCAAAGGGGTGCAAAGACAATACTCCTTAATTATATCTGACCTGCCTCTAATGAGGGTGCAAACATTTTAAAATAATTTTGCAATGCACCATTTTACACACGGGGCGCAGAAGGACTCCATTTTAAAAGAAGAACATAAATTGTTTTTGTAGGGTGGTTTTGAACATAATCTCACTAAAAATAAAGGTATATATAATGACAATAATTGACAATATGCTATGGGGTATACTTGGAGTATGAGCTGAATAATGAAAGTGAATATGAATTTTACAGTTAACCATCTAATACATCTGCCTAAGAGCCCCATGTTACTGAATTGATTAGTGAGTTCAAATTGACTATCCTGACAGGCTTCTGTGGTGGTTAGCACGCACACCGTCGTGGTACATTACATTAGCTGTGGAGTGGAAAGCTCAGATGCCCCGCAGTCACTATAGAGTATCCTCATAGAGCAAGTGAGTCACCAGCTGTCCAGGGAGAGTGAAAAAGCAGCACCACAAAATCTGGGGTCTGCAGATGGAGAGATTTAAAATAGTTAAGAGAGAAAATGAAATACAGTATATTGCAGGTAATAAGAAAAAAGGACCTTATGAATTCCAATTCTGCCACTACTTGCGTTGTATTATTATTGCTGGAGGATTAGACTGCAATGAGATGAGATACATTACCATAGTACTCTGAAGTGCAGTGCCCCACTTTCTCTCTTCACATCGGCTATTGCTTCTTGCAGGTAGCAGGAGTATAAGCTTTTCTATGACCTGTCTGACATAAATAGATCAAATGTAATTCACAGAAGCGGGCATGAATATTCAGTTTGAATAGTGCCAGCCTCTTCAGTTTGGGTTTATCATATGTGCTGCCTAAATCAGCCCACATCACATCTCTAGAGAGGATCCCCCTGCATACTTACCCGTCCCACCCCCTCTGCAGCCCCCAGGAGCTGCATGGGTGAGCAGCTATCGTGGGGAGTACATGCATGACTGATGTTTAGATTAATATCCCTGACTGATTCCTCTTTGGCAGTGGAGTTAGAGTGATATCACAGCCCTGGCCACCCACTCTCAGGAGATCCATTGGTTTTCACACTTTAAGCAGCACAAACCTACTTGGATTCACAAAACACTTCATTTTGATGTCCATTAAGGACACATTTACATTCAAACCTTACAGCAAGACTAAAAATAGTCCCAGTTTTTAGCTGTCGCAAAAGGCTTAGTCATACCAAATGAAGAGATTAAGATGATTCTATGAACTATAATTGAATTATAGATGGGACATTTTGGAAATATATGTGTTCAATAGTGTAGACCCTTATTTTACTCATGGATTATGTACATTGCCTTTTATGGTATATTGAGAATGTAGATCTGATTAAATTATTTTAAATAAATTGATAAATTAATTAATTAATAAATAAAGACAATTTCACTGCTTTCATTTGAACATATAGAAAAAAACGACAATGTCGCCCCCTGGTGACTGAAAAATAAATAATAAACAGAGGTCACTGCTTGTAAGGAACCGCCAGAGGGGCAGCAGTGGCTCTAGTGGAAATTGTCGTTGTGTCCTTAAGCAAGACACTTCACCCACAATGCCATTATACGAATGTTGTGTGTAAGTGAATGATTGGTGTTGGTCAGAGGGCCAGTGGCTTAGATGGGCAGCATCGTTTCTGTCAGTCTACCCCAGGGCAGATGTGACTATAGTCATTTACCACAGATTATTGAATTAATAATGCACAGAATTGCACAGTGACTTTGAGAGTCTGGAAAGGCACCATATAAAACTAATACATTTTTAATACCATTAGGCCCATAACAACTCCTACATGTAAACTTTAAAAGGCCAGAGATACCTATGATAGAAGACATTTGAGCTTTCTTATCATTACAAGCACAAACATGTCTACTCTAAGTCTGCTCTGCTCGCCACAGCTGTTCCTCCTCACTTTCCCTCTATATCTTCCACTAATTGGCCTCTTCAAACACGCCTAAGGGACTGGATTTTACAAAGTTGCCCCTGTCTGACCATCTCGTCCTGACAGGTCCAGCAGCTACAGAGCCAGGGGACCTGCTCGCGCTCATATTGAACTGGACAGAGTGCTGCAGGGAAGAAAGCCTGCTTCTTCTGCTCATCTTCACATCCTCAACATGAACTAAAGTCAGGAACCTCACTGGACCTCACATACAAACCAAAAGGGTGCCAAAATAAACCAAAATAAATGTACTTCTGTTTCTTTCTTTCTTTCTTTATTCTTTATTTGACAGGGACCATGTACAAATTCATTAATCTTACAAGGAAAAGATGATTTGTACCAGATTTAGCTACTGCTACTTTCCATCTGCAGTCCCTGGGCAAGTGAACACACATTAAAAAACACATCAATTAACAATTACAATATACGACTACCAATAACAATTAAATACAATAAAAAAAATGACCCCATGTCCAATACAGTATGTCCCCCCCAGTCCAGACCAATATAAAAATCATTATGTGTGCAGGTTTATACAGTGAGGACAGAGCAGCACCAACTAACCAGACTGATGTGGACACATTTGATTATTTAAAATGTACTTTTTCAAATTTCTAGTAAAGCTATTAAAATCCACAGACAATTTCAGACTGTCTGGAAGCTGATTCCACTGCCTAATGGTTTGATAAGAAAAAGCCGATTGAGCAAAGGCCGAGGATCTAAAGGTCCACTATGTAACTTTTCGGGTGAAGGGTCTGCCATCTGCTTGTCTACATGGAGATTTTATTGCTTTGCCTGAAATGTTCCACTAAATGACATTAAACATACTATCTCCAAGGAGACAAGCAGAAGATGCCACTAGGCCAAGTTACAGGTCAGATCTGTGGAGAGGTCACCCTGGTCACAATAAGAATGCATGTTATTTGTTAGCAATAGAAACGTGTAATTGAAAAGACACATTGAGCCGCCATCTTAACGAGGTGGAGTTTGAGCACCTGAATGATACTGGGGGCTATGTTGTCGGGATCTTCATGCTGACAGGTCTTCATGTCGACAGGCGGCAGTCGAATGCGGGGACTTCGGCGATCAGATCTTCGGGCATGGAGACTGGCTATGGCGACATGGAATGGATGAATGAACAATAAACACAAAGTTTAATCCCACACTGTGGAGCATTCCAAGAAAAGCAATAGCATCTCCGTAGAGTCAAGCAGGTGATGTAACCTCCACCAGAAATGTTACATAGTGCACCTTTAACTGCTTACACATAATCATAGTCATTGATGAGATTATTTGCTGTTAGGTTGTCCTAAAAATATATATTAAATTTATGACAACAAATGAGTATAAACCTCCATAGATCATTACCTCAAATGATGAGAACTGGGCAGAAACAACATGAGACCTTTTTCAAAAGAGTTCTCTGAGGAAAAGTTTCACTGTTTCGGTGGCTGAATGTATATAAAATGTATTTTAGCCATGATTTAATGTAACAGTGGTCAGACAGTTCTACATACCTGCAAATAGTTTGGGCAGTTTTATATGCTACAGTTTAACCATGGATTATTACTAAAATAACATATTCATGAACACATTGATAAAATCTTTCTTTTTTTACCCTGTAGATTGTTCTGTAATTTATGTTTTTCTTCTAGTTAGGACTGCAATGATTATTCTGAAAAATTGTGACTAGTTGATTAATGGCATTGTATTTGATAATCATTAACTGAACAATACAAATTTATACCAATAACAGTGACATTATAAAATCATAATATCAAAATAACAATTTATTTTAAATCAATAACACATCTTTATTGATAAATATCTATCTGGAAGCCATTAGTCGACATATTGCAACTTTTATTTGGTTCAGAATGCATAAAAAAATCTCACTGTACAATACAGACAATGGTTTGAGTAGGCATCTGATTGAAATCATATTCACTGACTAGTCAACTTCAAAAATAACTCAGCTGCAGCGCTACTTCTAGTTCAGGAAAATAGCCTTTACATCACACAGTGTGTGAAGCAGCTGCCTGTGGCCATCTCTGTGATAGATTCAGAATGAGGTACAGGAGCTTTAACCACAGACGATAGGTCACGACATGTGCATTATGAATAGCTAGCAGGCGACTGTAACAGAGAGTTCTTGGTTTTAAACATGAACATAACCAATAAACCTTAGTCACATTCAGTCCTATGAGTCTTCATGTGCTGTGTGAGCTGACAGCTTTGCCTAAAGGATTTATTACAAATGGAACAGCTGTAAGGTTTTTCACCTGTGTGAATTCTCACATGTGCATCTAGATTGCTCTTTTGGGCAAATCTTTTCTCACATGTTGGACAGCTGTAAGGTCTTTGACCTGTGTGCTTTTGTAAATGTAGTTTCAGTCCACCAATATGAGCAAAGCTCTGTGTACATAATGAACACCTGTAAGGTTTTTCACCAGTGTGTATTCTAATATGTGTGTTTAGATTGGTCTTTCGGCCAAATGTCTTCTTACAGATTGAACATCTAAACGGTTTCTCTCCTGTGTGTGTTTTCATATGTTGATCTAGATTGTTCCGTCGGGTAAATGACTTATTACAGGTTGAACAGCTAAACGGTTTCTCTCCTGTGTGAATTCTGGTGTGTTGTAGTAAGGCCTGTTTCCTCCTGAATCTCTTTTCACATAGAAGGCACTGGTGTTTCTTCCTCTCAGCTCCTTCGGCTGTTCCTGACATGTTTACATTGTTTACAGTGGAACTTGTCCCTGGTGCAGTACTGTCTCTGAAGGGCAGCCACAGGCTCTGTGCAGCTGTGCCTCTGCCTGCTTGGCTGTAGTGATCTCCAACAGCCTCTGTTTCCATCTGTGCAGTTGGACAGCTGAATGGAGGACTCCAATATTCATCATTCTCAGTGTCAGAGAAGTGCTCCACTGTGTCTCTCTCAGTCTCTAAATATAAGTGCAGCTCTGAGCTGATGTCCTCTCTGTGTGTCTTCTCTCTGAGCTCAGGTTGTGTCTGCTGAAGCAGTGAGGACTCCTCTGTTTTCACACAGTCAGCGTAGGACTCTGGGACGGGCACATGGAGCTGCTCTCTCTCCTGTGTGACACTCTTCTCCTCTGGCTCTTCTTTCATTTGTGGTGTCTGAGTGTTACTTGCTGAGACGAGCTGAAACCCCGCGCTGAGAAGCACGACTCTCGGGCTCAGAACCGAGTCCAGTAGCTCCTGTTTCCTCTGGATCTCCTCTTTGGAGCGACACAGTTCCTCCTCATACTCCGCTATCGTTCTTTCAAACAGGCCAAATATTTCTTCAGCCGCTACAGTCAGCCGCTCACTTACCAAAGCTCTTAGCGTTTGCCTTTTCGACATTTGTACAAACTGTTTAGTTTTAGCTCCACGCTAACAACACTGTGCTGTCTGGGATAGCTTAGGGTCACGTGTTCTTGTGTACACCCACAGGCTTGACTACCAGGCAGTAACAATAAAGTAGCGAATTAAAGCTTCACGCAACACAGATTTTAAAAACGTAACAGAGCCCTTTTATAGAACCAAATAATTTAAGATTATAATTTTGCATCACAATGATTTAAATTCATAATACAATTTATCGTCACTATGCCGTCTATGAAAGTGAGATGCTTTAAAAGTGCAGATTTTACATGTTTACATCGATATCAATGTTGTTCGACTGTGTTCTTTTGATTGTGTGCATTAGTTTACCCCCCCAGTCCAGTCCACACAGTCCAGTAATACCCTTCACAGCCTGAGAGCTCAAATTCAGGGATTAATAAACTTGTGCATCCAGTTGACTGCGTTGCTAACACGCTAGCGTTAACCACAGCTTTATCCTAAACCCGGTGTGAGTCAACCGCACAGACTACAGGTGATACTGCAAATGTATTAATTGTTAACGAGGGGCTTGTCCTGCCCTAAAACCACCTCTTGCCCTCAGATTTTTCCTCATGTTTTGGAAAACGGAGATAGCTTAGACTGACAACACTGAAGCTATCTTGAACACATGAGAAAGGCGGTGGATTTCCTAGCTTCACCGGACGAGTTACGAAAGGGAAATCTTGCAGTTCATGTTTCGCCAAGAAGTCAGTGTGACGTCTTTTATTCCATCTTGTTCGTACCTTTTCCACTACGAGAAGAGGAATATGTCCAGATATAACATTTACAGCCTGTTGGACTGGGTATATGGTGGAGTGGACCCTAAATTTGAGGGCAATGGGGGTCCCGAGTGTGCCGCCTTTATTGCCCCTCAGCAGCGGCTCATTGAGACTCTTCTTGTCATCGTTATATCGTTAGTGGAAATTGGTTTGGCGTTGAAGAAAATAAGCATGTCCAAAGACTTGAAAGTGATCGGGAAAGACTGCAAAAACGCAAAACAGGACAGTATGGGAAAGAACCTGTTGCTGGTTGCGTTGTGCATGACCTTTGGCATTGAAGTGGGGTTCAAATTTGCCACCAAAACTGTCATATATCTACTGAACCCCTGCCACGTCGTGACCATGATTCAGGTAAGGATGACACGCAGGGAACACGCCTTTATGTCTATGGTTTCTTTGGTATTCAAGCAAGCCTACGGGGTATGACTTCTGCTTAACCAAACATTCTGGTTACTGGCATCTGGCCTACACCAAAAGCCAGCCTGTTAAATTTGCAAAAACACATAACACCGTGTATATCTCACATTTTATTAGTAATAATTCAGTAATAATTCATCAACCAAATTCAGGTGAAACGCTGATTTTATTGTGCTCTCTCATGGGGCAATTGCATTGTAAAGTATAAGAACTGTCTGAAGGTTGAATACCACTTGTGAAGTATTTGAGCCTAGCCATACTTACTGCTGATGGATAGACCCTACCTTCAGATTTATATGTTCGGTGATGGTTGGAAACGCCCTTGGTGATGTGTGACCTCCGTTAAAGTGATCTATAGCAAACATCATTCACTATGTTGAATACATAATTCAGGAAGTAGTGGTGCACCCATATATATATATGGCAACTTCAAATGTAAAATAGGTGTCATTACTACGGCTATACAGTATATTGCAATCAAACTAGCCATTTGTGAAGTGCCATTATTTAGAGTGTCCCCTGCAAAGAACAACATATTCTTTGAAGTTTAGGCTTCTACAAACGTGTTCTGAAAGTCATCAGATTCCTGTATTTCAAGCTTCTCTCAAATGTTCATGCTCCTGGAGTTGTTCACGATGTACACACTGAACGGAATGATACTTTTCAACACATATTGTGTAATCATTTATCAGTGAAAGTTGATGTTGGGTGTTCTCTCAAAGGATAGATCGGAAACTGTTACAGGAAATGCATATGGTCTTTGTGGTGTGTCTATTTCCTGTGGTTTCTTCACTAAAAGACTGAAAATGGATTGTGCGTGAATTAGCCTAAATGATTGCTCGGAATGGGGTGTTTTAAGGTCCAGTGTTACTGTCATTGTAGCCCTGCGCTGACTCATGAGCCGTTCTGCTAATTACATCTGAATCCCCATCTGGTTTTATTCCGGATCACAATTTGGACCACACCCATGAATTTGAGATTATCTGACTGTCTCTCCTGGGCTCTGCAGCTTTTAACATTCAATGGAACATATGTCCCTGAACAAACATTATAATTATTTTTAGAAACAACATCTTAATTTCTCCAGGGACTTTATTATGATCAATGCATTGGGTCAAAGGTGATCCCCACATAGATGCAGGTTAAAGAGAAATGAAAATCAAATGAGAGGCATCAATGGAAAAGCATGCACTCAATTACATAACACAAGCCACAAAAGAAACCTCACAGTGGAAATGCCATAGAGTTTTTAATAGGGCTGGGTAGGTGAATTACATCACTGGGGGATTTTGTCTCTTTTTTCTAGTTTTCCTTTTTCAGCTAGAGCAGGAAGGGCCAAAACAACTGGTTGGCCAAGACTACACATGCTTTTACAATACTTGTCAGAATGTGGGAGGGGCTGCATCATCAGAAACCAAAACAAGTGAGTTAAAACTGATTAACTGAAGGGTTTTTAACTAGGGGTAGGGACGATTCCAATAAAAGGAGTGAGTGAATGGCTAAAAGTGTCTTTGTTTGAGCATATATCCCCGAAGTAGCAGATTGTCTCAGGGATCACATCACAATTACATATTTTTAATGCCCTGCTCAGGTTTGACAAAGGGTGGACTAAAGATTAGCAAAATGGCTCAAATTAGTGATCATAATTGACACAACTTTACCTTTCACTCAATATAGTTATTTTTCTAATTCTTTTCTTTTTGAGTTTTAGAGAACTACTAACTAACTGTAGCCAGTGTGTCTATCTTTGCTCCTTGTGAGTTCTGTGTTGATTTGTTGCATTTAATTTGACAGCACCGATATTGGTGTTCTTTCCTTGGATCAAGAGCAGACACATTAGCTCACACAGTCCATGCCCAATGCACTCCCTGCATCTTTATGAGGCCAGGGTTCTGTGGCTAATACAAAGTAGCACTAATGATGTAAGAGGCACTGGAGGTTAAATGTGTTGCTTTAGGATTCACATCCTGTCCTGGATTATGCTGTGAGTTAACTGTTAACTGTTGGATAATTAAACTTTATTTATACTTTTTGTTGTGCGATTAATCAAATTTGATCAAGATTCAGTCATTTCTTATAGTCAGTGATCAGTTTGGGTGTTTTTGATGGAGAGGTCTACAGCCAATCCTCAGTCAGTAAAAGCATGTGGTTTGGACGTGTTAAATTTTTCTCTTAAATGGCAATGATTAAAAGTCTATATTTATGTTCAAGAAATTAATATTGAAAGCCATTAAAAAAATGTTGATAAGACCAAATAAAATCAAAAGCTGTGATACTATAGTAGTAGTAGTAGTAGTAGTAGTAGTAGTACCTCTTCTAAAAAGGAAGTACTTGGCAGCTGAGTGTTTCGCAATCATGTGTTGAAAATTGTGTATGCCTACGGAGGATGAAGCGGATTTGCCTTTTACCAAATATTAAAACCTGCCGAGGAGATCCTGATGACAGAGAGAGCAGTCACAAAGTCAAAGTCCACACTTGGTGCTCGTTACATTGAAGGTCATTTCCTTTGCAAGTTCTGTAACATTTTGTACAAAACAACTCTCACATTACAAAATGGTAAAGTGATAAAACATTATAGTCTTATTTGATGGGCACAGTGACAAATACTGAACTAATTGTAATCCTACTAAGCTAGTTTGACACAGAGCAAAATACTTAACTTTCCACTTCCTTCATTAATGAAGCATGATTTGCTGTTCCAGTATTTGATAAACACAAACACTGGCTTAGATTTACATGACTAAAACAATGTAGATGATGTTTGTCTTTTTAGACTCGCGTGTCTTACTTTGTATTGACACAACTCATGTGGTATTGTTTCCCAGCCCAGTACTTGTGTGGTTGCATATTTCCTAAAAGTGGGCTGTTGCAAATTTAGTGCATTCATGCATTTAAACATGAAACGTGGGAATCTCGGTCATGTTAACCAATAACTAGCTTGGTTATTAGCCAGAAAGAACAGAAAATGCAAAGTTTGTGGGTGGGTAACATTCAGAAATGCAACTTTACTTTGCTAAACTTTGAATACCCAAATGCAGCTGCCCATGTGCATTTCTCCTCTAACATCATCAAAACAGTTTTAAGTTTAGATTTGCTTGTACACACTATTAAACTTTGTCAGAGGAAACTTGTGTGTGCTACAGTAGATATGACAGCACATCTATCCATGAAATGAGAACCAGGGCCACTGGGTAGTTGTACAACAACTCCCCAGTAAATTGCTTCTCAGTAATTCTGGCCCAGCCTTTGCCTCGCAGGTAAGTACAGTATTTGAGCAGTGAAGGGACACATGCAATGTCAAATTACAAGCTACATCCCAAAGAGCAATTTGCCTCCGCGCTGATAATATCCTCGTCCATAGACTCCAGCAGAAGTTTGAAACCAGGCTGTTTGTTGTTGTTGTTGTTGTTGTGAGATAAAAGTGCAGATTCTTGTTCCCAGGAGTTCTGGCTTAGTTTGCCAAAGTCAGTCTTCAATTCATGGACATGTTGAACAGGATCTCACACTTTATGCGTTCACAGGCTGCTCTGGTTGTGTGACAGTCCTCCTGGGTCCTGTCTTAACTCTCTGAAGCCTTTTCCTGATGTGATTCTTTGAACTATAAGCCTGTTAGGAAGCACTTTACAGTTACCCACAGGCTGCTTCCTTGTACAAGACTCTCCTACATTATCATAAACGTAAAGCAAATTGTTCTCTTTTCAGTAATGGCATTTTCAGTGTAATCTCGCAGAGTGCCAAAGCTTTTCAGTAATGGCCACTTTCATGTGATAATGGATTATGTATCGTCTTATTCTTTTTTTCTTTTCTTTTTTTTTTTCTATCTGCAGATTTTCCTACTGGCCTGTCCACCATGTAAAACTGCAATGATTGTGTTCAGGTAAGTTTGATTTGGTTTGTCAAATGTGTCTTAATCATTACCATCAGTATAAATATAGACTTTTGAATCACATTATTTCCACTGTGATTGTGGTTGTGCATAACCAGTGGGCAGCTTTGTCAGGACTAGTTTTGTTAGAAGATTTTGAATGTTTTTGGTTGAACCGGGTTCAGAATTAAACCCAGACACAGGAATAACATGCAAACTCTGTAGAGAAAGTCCCCTCCTTTCTAAAACTCAAACCTGGTATTATCTGGGAAATTATGGCAAAATTCTTCTGATTTTGATTTTAACAAGTGACCATTAAAACAGAGAAGCAAAGGATCGCAATATGATAATATCACCAAAACAGTATATTATTAATTTGTCAAATTCTAGGAGTGTGTGTTCTGCAGATATCAGTAAATTAGAGTTCAGATTGTCAGGAACAAAATTATGAGCACTGATTACACAAAAGTTGTTATAATGGTAGTGTCTTTTATCAGTGTAAAAGGAAAGACTTATCTTTACTATCCATAATAAACAAAGCCTTGTCTTACATCATCTTACTGCTATTTTTATATTGTGATTGGAGATGCCAACAGTGATAATGACGACTTCCATATAGATTGTGCTGATCTGAACTTTGATGCCTTTCAATTATAAGTTCTGCAGACTTGGTGTTCAGGGAGTTATGTTCTAATTAATTCATCTGCAATTACACTTTGATTTCTTCCATATATTTACCACACTCAGGGCTGATAATTATTCCCATCAAATGACTGCGTATGTGTTCGTACCCATGAGACTTGGTCCAGCCCAGACACGGTGACTTTTACTTCCTGTATGGGCCAGAGGGAATCACACATGGAGCAGCTGGAGCACTATCAAAGCACTCTATTGTTCTGCTGTGAGGGAAGGTCTGATATGGATCTTTTGAGCTGATACCAATATTTGTCATGCTGCTGTGTCCGATACCAATATTTTGTTTTTAAAATTTGTAGCAAGGGCCATAAATAGAAGTAAAGGTCACAAATTTCACATCTGTAAAAATAATAAGAAAATCTATTTATCTGGGATAAAAAAATAATGTGTTTGTTTGTTTAAACATAGTCATATTTTTATCTTAATTGCTCTTCTGTTTCCATTGTTGTGCCTAAAAATGACCAGTGTCAAATATTGACTATACTTTCAATATTGGACCTGTACGATATCGGAATGGGCAATAGAGCTGTTTCAATATCAGAATTAGCTGATAGTATAATGTGCTGAAAAATATCATTGGCAAATCTCGCCTTTTTTAAATTGGCTGATACCAATTTCTGATTAAAACCTTTGGATATCAGTATCAATATATCCCATCCCTATTATCTGTTCTCATGAAACTGTGTGGACTTAAGACAGAGGACATGAAGACATTAGGGTGTGGAGTTTACACGACGCACTGACATTTCACGGGTACACAGTGCCCTGTACCACTATTTTACCTTTATGTTTCATAGGTGTGAAGGGTACTGCTCACAGCAGAGTTATTTGTACTCTAAATATTATACTAACTACTAAGTGAAAGTACTGTGAGGGTTTTTTTTAATTTATTTATTTATTTTGTTAAGTAGTTAGTATTTACTTAGCTGTATTAATTAGTTTGATTTACCACTAAATAAATTCAATGCTAATTTCTGAGTATCCATCATAGAGTTGCACTATGTAACTTTTCTGGTGGAGGGTCTGCCACCTGCTTTTCTCCTTGGAGATGTTATTGCTTTTCGAGAATGTTCAAAATCAACTTGTTAAAAAAAAAACATGCATTCTTATTTTGAGAGCCTCTCCACAGGTATGACCTACTTTGCCCAGTGGCCTTGTGATATTTAATGCCATACTGTGGAACATTCTAAGCAAAGCAACTTCTGCATACAAACAGGCAGGTGATACTTTTCACTTTTAGTTTATGATGATCATAAATTACTTTTCAGCAGATTTAAGAGTAAAAACTGTTAACCTCTATAGTGAATAATAGAATATTATGTAGCAGCACAACTCGGCCAACACAAACGAGCGATGGTCTACAAAATAAGATTATTTATTTTAAAATGGACAGCAGATTCACATTTGTTGAGTGTTTTTATATGGAGATGTACATGATGTAGAGCACATATTTGACTAAAGAAATTCTCAGTTGACTAAAGACATGTCTCGTCGATCGGTTATTCGACTAAAAGGGGGCCATGACAAAAGCTGTCAACAGTATCATGTAGCTCTGTGTATTTGACCCCAACAGTACAGGAGATCATGCAAAACCAAATATTTATGCAGAAAAAAGTACTAGGAATGTGCAATATGTTTCATAGTTACAGTGATTTATACTCAAGTGCATTTCTCACAAACATCTCCAGTGACCCTTTTAGTAAGATGTAGATCAGATGTCCGGATATTGTAAATTTAAGGCACAATCTACGCAATCCATACTCCTTTAAAAGCATACCCGCGCCAGGTAAGAACCGCTAATGTATTTTCTGTTAGCGTTATTGACATGTTGTTGTTTGATTGTGTATAACTAATGTACAAATGTAAGATTAAAATGAGCCGGGCTGATTTTCAGGATAAAGGTCTAGAGGCCAGTAGACTGACAGCCGGCCTCATTCAAACTGACTCTGCTACAGCACTGCAGTTTCCCCAGTGACCTTGGTTGTCACAACAGTTATTTTGGCTGCTTTGATGAAAAGAGCAGTCACATGAGATAGATAGAGGTCCACACTTGGGTTTTATAAATGGCGACTTTTAGAGTGATGGCTACTTAAAGCGAACATTCATCCTGAAGTTTGGAGTGCAGCTAAAAACTAACCACTGTGACACACTCCGTCAGTCAGAAGTGAAATGAGAAAGGCCTGACAATCTGTACAAAAGATGGTAGACTTAACGTATTGACCATAGTAATTTTCTCATTTATGGGACTATTTACTGGTTAGTGCCATTGGCAAGTTATCAATAGACAACCTGAGGTGTTAATGGCCGAGTTGAGACAAATGATGTCTTTAGTGACTCTACATGCACAGCAGTGGAGAGTAGTGTGTGTGTGTGTGTGTGGGCATTTATCACATTGTGGGGTCTAAAATCTGTACACACACTCACTTTATGGGGACCTGCCTCATTATGGGGATCAACAACATGATTTAAAGGGCACATATTACAGGGGGGGGTGAACACTTATAGTGTGCAATCGATTACAAAATTTATGGAAAAAAAATTAAAAACCTTGGTGAAAGTTTGTTTGAAAATCGAGGATCAGTTTATCTTATCTTGACATTTTCTTTATCTTTTGCAGGTTGCAGGTTCACATGTTGAATGGTGCATTACTGGCCCTTATGTTCCCTGTAGTAAACACTAGGCTGGTGAGTAACTGTTTTTGTTATCAACTGTATATGAGAACAAACAAAAAGATCAAAGAAATTTTAAAGTATTTTTGCCAGATTTTAAAGTTGTGTTTACTCACGTAATGATTCAGCAGCGTTACATCGTCACTTTAAGGGGATGGGATCTGCAACTATCCAAAAAAGGGGCAGACAACTTCATGGCTCTTTGTTGTGATGACGTTTGCGGCGACGTCAGCTCCTATTGCGCTCTGCAGTTTTCTACTGCAGAAGTCAGCTGACTTGTTTCTTTTAGTTGTTTTAGATGAATATTGTGATTTACAATGTGCAAATTATGACATAATGTTCCACGGGTGTCATAGATTATAACAGGCTCATGCACAATATGTCTTGTTTAAACTGAAATAGGACATTTATATGACACAGTGACATTTTATGTGAGGCATTCAAATTTAAACTGAGAACAATCACCATCTTCAAAATATTTTGTTTCTCACATGCTTTTGTTCCAGTGGCATTTGGAAGCTCTTCATATGAAGTTTTATGGTTATGGTTTAGTCGAATATTTGGCCCTCATCAGTAGCGAAGTGTAACTGGTGGGGGGTATTGTTCTTTTTTTTCCTTTTTTTTCAACAAAATTATTTCATTTTTGACCACCCACATGGGGGTATAAAAATTATCACCCTGACAAAAAAAATTCTAAGATGGGCATGCCCTCTGACTCAACAATAGTTAACATTTTTTGGGGGGGATATTTAAGATGTTTTTTGTGTAGCACTCTGGGAAAAATATCTTTATTTCCTGTTTCTTTGATGGTCATGGCCACATGCATCAGCCTACACAGCAAAAAATTTCACTAACAGTGCAAAATCATACCCTGAATAGAACAGAGTAATGAGCACATAACCAACAGGGACTGTAGCGCCCCCTCCAAATGTCACTAAACCTGGGAGATTAACTGTATTGACCATAGCATACAAAAAGGTCAGTTGGACCAACTTTATAGTTTGGACAATAAACATTCACTATTTGATATTAGACTTTCCAAATCTATACACAGAGACAGAAATTACTTTATGCAAAGTTATTGAAAATTGGCTCAAACATTATTTAGGTCACTCCAGTCAAAAAAGTCAATTACACCATAGGAACCTTGTGTATTATGCAGGAGGTTGCTGGTTCAAGGCCCTGAACCTCCCCAGTATAAGTCAATTGGCACACTTCACTTTGGAAATAGGGTGAAGAGCAGATAGTGACCTGGGTGGCTGTCAGGGAGGGAGAATGGTATACCGGGCAGTCGCGATTCAGGGGAGGTCACAATTCAGAGATTGTTGCGATTAAGAGGCAGTCACAAGTCCGTGGGCGGGACTTGCGCACGGTGGCAAGGGCCACAACCAGCAGCAGACAGCAGACAGACTTAGTTTGACCTCGAGGGCTGCTTATATAATAATACATATATCTGTACTGGGGCAAGAAAAGTTTTTTCTCAAATACATGGGAAAATACTACCTGGCCAGCCAGAACCAAACGCTTTGACAGAACTTCACAAAGATGATTGGGCCAGAGATGCATGCTTCTTTTGGGTAAAAACAAGCATGGTGTCTTGTGTTTAAAAAGGGCAAAAAAAAAACAACACAAAGGATTGAGAAACAGCACAGATTTCTGTAGAATCAGCAATTGAAGTGCCAAACTTATTTATTTCAGGTAAAAGAAGTTATTTATTTAGTTCTGTATGATATGAGCATTTTCAAGATTCTTTCATTTGAGAGACATGCCACAAATTAGCGGCTGTGGTTGGACCATCCCAAGTTAAGGAGGTGGTTTTTCACACTCTTTTTTTGAACAGAATGTAGAAGGGACTGGTTGTTCAGGTAAGGGATATTGGGGACAGGACCTTTAAGATTTAGTTTAGAGCAGTATGTCTTGCTGCTTGATGGGTTTTTAGTCAGAATTTCCAGGTTGACTGAATGTATTTATTTATTCATGGTTAATTTAGACAAGTGAGTGATGAGGGGAAAACAGCACATTGTTTATTCACAGACATGCAATTTCAAATGTCTGCCAAAATCTTGCCAAATCTGCTTCCAATGAAAATTCAAAGTCATATTAATAATTAAACTTGACCATTCTGTCTGAAGTCAGAAAGCACGGCCTCATATTATGTTATTATGTATTTAGAATCTGAGCTGCCCTGTGTCCCAGTTTCCAAGCAGCAGTGTGGGATTATGGTTTTGTTTTAAGACGTTTCTTTGTTTCGTTCTTGTTAGTGCTTTTCGACTTCTGACATCATATGATATCTGTGTTCACAAATCTACTCTGCAGTGTGAACACTCTTAACAGTGATACTTGTATTTTTATGTTTTAAAAATATGTGTGAAAGTATATTTCTATGTATGGCCGTAAAAAAATTATTACACTAATCAATTACAAAGATTAAAATCAAAATACGAATTAACGAATAACGAATTACCTAAATTCAGAGTGATGTGTGCGCTCATTGTAAACCTGGGTAACTAAAAATGCCACAAAACATTACTATCAAAATATATTAGATCTATAGTCGATGATTTATTTATCAATATGAGGATTTTTTGTCCATATCACCCAGCCCTAAATAATCATCATTTCAGTAATGACCCAAATAATCTTGTTATTATAATTTTTTGCCTTAATCCTGCAGCCCTAGCTCTAGTTTTCACACATTTCCCTTTTATAAAACCTTCAAAGTGTTATAAATGTATACTTTGTCCCATTTTGTCAGCACATGTTCCCGGACTGTGCACCGTCTCAGATCAGAGATTGTCAGATGTGCCGACACAGGCAGCTCCCCTCAGCCATCTCAGAGTCTACAGATCAGTCACAGCGTTCCTCTTTATGAATTCACTCACTGTAAAAAGACCACTGCAGACAGACCACTGCAGACAGACTTTCTCTAGCTCATACGATTGCATTGTCAGCTTTATATCTCTAGATCAGAGCATTGAGCTGGAACTAGGCTGATAGGAACAAGTCTGTCTATGCACACTGTCCTTATATCCCCCACAGCTATGTAAATCTAATAAGTCTACCTGTGACGCCGCGTAGGGACGCCACAATATTAAATTTTAGCGTTATGATTATTGTGAGAAGAAAATGTTACGATATAATGATTATTTTATTGACAGCATGAAAAAAAACAACAACAGTGAAATCCTTTATTCACACTGGAGTGGTGGGTGAATTTAAGTAATACTATGGCAATCATGTTATTGGTCTGTTACTGATACCCATGAGTTTTTTATTAAAATGGATCAGATACCCTGGTGTATAGAGACTGTTATTCTCTCCACTCCAGCTTGATCTGATCCAATAAAAGGAATTCCATGTGCATATAAACTAAAATTATTATAGACAATGTATTTCAGTAAATTATTTATCAATCGATATTTTGGTATCGATCCGCCCAGCATTACCACAGTGTCAAATACATAACCAGTCCTCTAGTCCCAGCTTTAACGTTATCATTCAGAAAGCTGAATTTCATAATGTAACATAAACGGCTGGATAAAAAAGCACTTTGGGTTTGGGTTTTTTTTAGAGTATAGACTGGATTGAAATGACTTAATTTAGCTAAATCTGAAGATTATTATTTTAGTTGTTATGATTATATTGTGACCTGAATAAACCTGTTATCCAAACATCTTAACATCCCTACACCACAACAGATTAATAATTCAACCCCTCGTTCTCTCCTCAGCTGCCGTTTGAGAAAGAGATTTATTACATCCAACACTCGATGCTGTACCTGGTACCGCTGTACCTGTTCAGGAAAGGAGGTATGTGTTCACAGGCTAAATGTGGCAAAGTATCTTTTAAAGTGACAGTTTTCATGTTTTGTTTTTTTATTTTCAAATTCTAACTTGGTTTTGTGTACCTATGTTATCAACATCATTCCATCCAAAATGCAGGGACAGTTTAGGCAGTGTAAACAAAATTTGTATTAATCTAAACTATTGTGCAGTACTTGTTTGTAGTATGATTGCTATAGGTAACCATCATGGAATTACCTCTACGTACTAGATATGTCTTATGTCTCTGCAGCCTGTGTCCAAACAGGAAGGAAAAGAAACAAGTAGGCAACATTTTTTGTCAGATCTTAAAAATACTGATGTTAACCATGTTTTTGTGAGGAGAGTAGTTTAACCTGTCATATCTACTTAAAGCCTGTCACTTGAGGAGTTCCCAGAAGCTATTTTCTACCATGTTTAACCTTTGGCCACATGACATGCAGAGCAGAAAGCCAGCTTGCAGTTTAACTACATTGCATGGACACGGGGGAGAGCATGTCACGGATAAGTAAGGAGCATATAAGTTAAATGCCAAAAATGACACGTGAGAAGATGAACAGAGCCTCACTGGAGCACAAGCCCAGGGCCCACAATAGGAAATGTGAATTTAAGATATAACAAGGCCAAGGTGTATATGATCTGTGAAGGTGAATGCAATCTCTGAATGTGTGTGTAATCTCTGAAGTAGGGTTGTAAAAATCAACACTTGATTTAATATCATAACTAGATATCACTTTGAACAATAGCATAAATAGGGAACATTTTTACCTTTCCTGAATAGTTTTAGAATAAACTGGATCATGGGAAACACTAGTTATATATAAAAAGCGTTTAAATTATCATTGTGGTCTCAAAACTAGCGTTTTCCTTAGTATTTTCATTTGTGTTTTGTCTGTTTGAACTGTGTGAAAGCGTCTTTGAGTGGCCATAAAAACCCTCTATACAAGTATTATGTATTATTATTCAAATCGAGGTGGAAATGTTAGTCATAACAACAGCACTCTTAAGTGACCAGTATTTTACCACTTCTTCTTCTCTCTCTGCATGTGGTTAAAGGTCTGTTATTTAAATTACATAAAGAGAAGTAAACACTATAATATGAATAAATGTAGGAAGTACTTGGATGCAGCTTTCTCTACAGTTATAGCACTTGATCTCTGTTGAACTTGCGTGCCTTATGAGATTTGAATGTGTGCATGTTTCTGCAGGTGTGTACAAGCCCGAGCCCCTCGGGGACATGTGGTGGGCTCTGCTCTCTACTGGCATCCTCTTCCTCTACCACTTTGTTTTCCTGCAGCTCCTCGGCCTGAGTATGATACTGCCCTCTGCTGACCATTCCATGAGCCTTCACAGCACACAAAAAAGCTCAAGAAATAGAAACGTCATCAGTGTGTCTCAATGACAATCAGTCTAAACTACCAGCCAGAATTTTTCAACAGAGCATATCTGTTAGCTAATGTGTTTTGCTCAATAGGGATCACAGTATAAACTAATTATCTCATTGCATATAAGCAACGTCTATTGCACATCTTTCACAAATGCTTCTTAGTATTAAGTAATAATACTGGAAATGTGAAATTAAACAAGCACTTCATTGGTTTTCCCGATGACACTATACATATACAATATTATGATTGTTATCTTAAGTAATTACAGCCCTGTCAGAAATTATTAGACTTGGTGAGTGCAGTGAGGTTTTCTCACTCATTTGTTTGATCCTTGGTGTTATTTTTTTATTTTTTGAATGAAGGTTTGTATTATTTAGTGTTCATGTGATCTTTCCAGGTCACTGAGGTGAACCTGAACAACATGCTGTGCCCGGCAGTGTCCGACCCCTTCTATGGGCCTTGGTACCGGATTTGGGCAGGAGGACACCAGACTGTGCTGACCCTGATTCACGGGAAGATTGTGACCTTTCTCTCTCAACACTTAGGATCTGTCTGCAGATACATGCTGGACACTGTGCGGTTGCGGGGCAAGAAAGTCGACTGAGTGTACAGGCGTGTGGGGATGAGGGAATTTTAAGTTATGCTTATGACAATAATCTTTTTTTTACCATTTGTGGGTTGTTCGTGGTCCTCAAGTTTGCATCACTGTTTTTGTTGTTGGCTTGCATAAAGGCTTGCATGCAAATGTTATAGGCCCATTGCTAATTTGTATAAGGCCCATTGCTAATTTGTATTAAGCCTTTCCTGAGAGTTTCTCAAGACTTGTAAATGTGAGTAATGGGACAGGGAGATACTGTTCTGCTGATGTTACACTTTGTTGTTTGTTGTTATGGAAGCTGCCATTTCAAAAAGACGTTTGCTAATGTGAGCCATCATATGTCTGTTTGCTAATTGCAAGCAGATGTTTAATCCATGGTTAAAGTAACTTTTCACTTTCAATGTTGCCATGACTGAAAGTGTATTTTCAATGTGTTCCACTGTGCATGTGCCTACAAAGGCATCGTGGCATTGTTCATTCAGATCATTCCAGTTACAATATTCAGGAAACATGTATAAAGAGATCCCATATTGTGAAAGACGCATGGATCTACAGTGGGACTTTTATATGTCTGACCAGAGAGCTGTTTGTGTGTTGGAATAGATGTTCTATATTTGCCTATATCAACAGCCCTTTTAGTCTTGATTTACAAATGTTTATTGTATATTTCAGACACTTGAATTATTATTACAGGGTATCCCGAATGCACTCCACTTGTGCAAGGTTAATTGTGTGACATTTACATGAAGTCACTTTGGGGCATTTATTAAATACTCATTAGGTATTATAACTCCAAAGTATAATTGTACTCCATGTAGGTCTAAGGGCTGTGTGTCTATAACTGTAGCATATATTGCACTGTAAAGAAGGGATGTTTTATATGTGTACTGTATTCATCATTAAATTGGTTCATTTGGTCAATTCAGTCAGTTTCATTTTTTAAAGGTATGAGCATGAAGCCTGCTCTTTTACTATATTCAAAAAGGAACTACAATCACAATTGAACTGAGGTTGCAAACATTAGCTGCCATGTGAGTTGGTGTGTTCTCTGAATGTGAGAGCAGTGAGTTTATTGACTTTAGTTCACACACAGTTTAGAGGGGCCAAAGGATTCACGTGTGGATGGTATGGTCGCCACTTCACTTTGCACAGAGTATTGCATATTCTATTTTCAGACATTTGGTCACACTTTTCAATATGTTAACGATGAAGCCTAAAGTAGCTGCTGTCATTAGCTTATGTGTACCAAATAGTCTATGGTCCCAAAGTCAAAATTGTAAATACATTTGATTCTTGATTAGATTAGTACAGTGTATGTAATTGCCTACTGTGTAATGCCTTTGTGCTGCTATACTGTACAACACTGTGTAGTCTTCACTTGTGAACTCCTGCCCCTCCTGAGTAAAACAATCCTAAAGCCTAGTGAGAATATTAAATATTAAAGGAGCATTTATCAGCAGTGACAAATAATTGTTTTTCCTTCAAAACCACAGTCAAGGAGAGAATTGAAATCAAGCAGACTACAATCAGTGTTCAAGATCATTATTAACTTCACCCAAGATTCTAATAATGAATGAATATAGGCTTAATAAAAAGTGACAAAATGCGAAAACATGTTTGCTTTACAACAGATTTTGTCATTTTTATTGAATAAATGATTTTTAAAAGGTAATAACAATGTTTAAAACTACATCTTCACAGCCATTGCTTACATACTCAAATAACCCATCTATATATTTTTCTTCCCGCTCCCCCTTTTTTGGATAAGTTTTTTTCTTTTGCACTTTTTTTGTTGTGTGTTTCAGTTTGGAGTCATACCGCCATTATAAATGCCCGTTTCAAGTCTCACACAAACAGCAATTCAATAGAGAAGGAGGAAGGGTCTAGCTCTACAGGGGGTGAGCTTGAAATTCCCAGTTCATATTATTCCATCAACATTTTTCAAGTTATTAAAGCAGAGAATCAAAGATTCAAAAATGGAAATAAAAAAAAAAAAACAAGTTGGTACGAGGAGTTACACCAGGTAACCCTCCCAGCCCATTGGGCCACTGCAACTGAAAATGTCATTTTTTTTTACAGTGACACATCTTAGTAGTCAGTGTCCCAAACATTTCAAAACATAGAAAACCACTAAAATAATTTTAAACTAGATCCAAAATATTCATTTTAAAAGAATTCATTTTGATGTACAAAAACAGTCATTTTCTTTTTTTTTTTTTTTTTAATGTTGTTTTTGTCTTTTTTTAATAAAAGTCTCAAACACAAGTTTATTGTAGTTCTTATTTTATCTGTCATTATTATTGATTCTTCTTTTTTAGTCTTCTATCAGTGCGATTGTATACCAGTGCAGCTACTGGGTCCAGAGTAAAGAAAACAGGCTTTTCATCTTTAATGGCATAAAAAATAAGGAAAAAAATCCATCTTTTATACAAAGTATAACTGCTGGTCTTCAGGGAAAAAAAACATTTATAAACCCATAAAGCTAGGAGGCACACCATGGGATTTTCATTTTTGTAAATTATAGCAACAATAATAATATTAAAAATAATAACAACAATAAACAAAACAAGTAACATTTGCAACCATTACAAACCATCCAAGGAGCTAGTAAAGCTCCAGAGACAGACTCAATGAAACTCATTGAATAACCGGGTTGCTCAATAAATCAAGACATCTGAATAAATCACACACACAAAGAAACAACACAGAACATTTTGTCATATGCAGGGTGGTTTTTGGAAGGACAGGAAGCCAGGCCTGAAGAGCAGCATTTGGGCATGGCCGCTGGCATCTTTGGTTCAGTCAAACATACGAAGGTAACACAAGCTCGAGCATTCCCCGAAACATGAGAATGACACGTCAGGAACTGCTGAGGCTGAACTCTAACCCTGGTATGGAACCAAAACTCAGTCTGCTACAACAAACTACTACTGCCGTCCCATACTGTCCCATGAGGTATCAATGCTTTCAACAGTTCATCTGTACTGCAACTCTATGACGAGTAAAACAATAATAACGGTGTCCCCGCCATGAGGTGCTTCCTTCAATAATAACAACGGGACCTTCCGAGGAGGTCAAAAAATTCAGCAGCTAGAAGAAAACTGTGGATGTGCTTCGAGGAAAAACACCATCCAGACTTTCGGGAAAGGCAACGGCTGTTACTACGGTTACGATCTAGCTAACAACATGTCGCACACCTTAACAAACGAGGCCATGAGGTTGGGCCACAGTGTGGGGAGTAAACAGGGAGAGGGTCAATGTGTGACTTCTTGTCCTTTCAAACCTGCAGGGTGTTGACTTGCACTGAAACAAAAACACCTGTTAAACAAATCTGCATATATCAAGGATATTAAAGGTAACACATAGGATTTTCTCTCTCCATGCCGCTGCAAGATCCTAATAACAGTACATTCGATAGCCCCATAGACATGTATGCTCCTAGGACTTTTCTGTTTTTCCCATAGGGAATTGATTCCAAATCCCACAATGGACAGAGATTCTAGGGGCTACAGTTTGCTCGGTGACAGTCATAAGATGTGTATCAAAGTGTGCCGCCATAGCTCAATTTACAGCAAGATACTGGAGAGAAAATCTTACACGTAGCATCTTAAAGTATATATGATATGATAAATGAGTCCGCATGACCAGTCACGAACAGTGACCACCCCAATATGAGGTCTGATAGCACCATATTTGTCTTTTAAATCTCTTAATGGGTAAGAGTGTCTAAGCCATAGATCAAGCATATGGATATAACCATAGGTCTCATACTGATACATACATGCAAATAGACACATTGCATGTATATACAATAACATGTAAAAGAGCATGATAAATTTGGTTTTGCAGCAGAGAAATTCAGGTTGTGCTGTGATTAATGGACCAGAAAATGAATGTCTACTGTTCCTTGTGTAGTGTTCTTCAGATCACATTTGTACTGGCGGCAACGTTGGAATATTTGTACACCAGCAGTTCGCAGCATTACTTTACAGAGGCCCAGCAGCTGAATAAGACAGAAGAGAAGGAGGCTGCAGGCTGTCAAAATATCCTCATACTTTTTTGTTTGCAGTGTAAACAGAGCAGAGGAACAGTAATCATCATCTACTGGTCCACCAATTATTAAATCATTCTCTTAAGGCAACACAACTTAAATTGGGTCATTTCTGGTTACTGTGGATGGAGTGCCAAAAGCCCTTGAAATTTTTGCATAAAGAAAAATAACATGTCAGTTAGTAAAGGCTGTTACAAACTAAGATCTTGGTCAAGTAACAAGAACCTCTCAAAAATTCCAGTATGCAGAGCTAAAACCAAAACTCCCAAAGCAAGCAGATCACCTGGAAATCCTCATTATTAAAACCAGCTATTGTGTGTGGACAAGTAAAAGGTCTAATGGATGGCAATGGCTTCTCAAGCCATGCGTTTGTGTTGTAGACCTTAACAGTAAAACATTTAGATGCAGAAATCTGATACAATTTAAGGGTGTTTTCTTCAACCTATTCAAAGAAAATAAGTAATTTAAATGCCCCTCAATCTACAGAAATTAAGACTACATTTAGAAGACTAGAAATGCTGCTTTCAATGACCAACTCCACAGCTGTGTAACTGCTACTGTGTGAGTTTGTACAGACAAAATGACATGCATTGTTATATGACAAATATTTCACAAACTTGGTGTACGTTCAGGGGTGTATTACATTTACAAAGACTATTTGTGTACATCAAGGTTTTTTTTTCTAGTGTTAATGGTTATCTAGAATCTGAAAGGTAAGACAAACTTTCTACAACAAAATGTCACAGGATCAATGGCCTGGACGCATGGAGGTACGAGTGAGTACGATGAGGGCTGGTAAATTTGCATTCACAGATCAACCATAGTCAATAGCTGACCAGCAATGCTACCCCATATAGATGTGAAACAAGAAAATATGGCTTTAAGAAGTCAGAGCCTCCCTGTCAGTTTCAGTCAAAGCATTGCATCAGCATTGTACCAACACCTGCAAAACAGCAAACCCTCTACTTATTTTTTTATTTTTTATTTTTTAAATCAAAGGTAGGCCCTCCTAAAGGGAACATGGCCTATCTGTTGCATTTTTCTTCCACTTGAATCACTTGTGCTGACATGATTATCAGAATAAATGGCTTCTTTCAGATTTCATTTTAAGACTGAAGTCAATTGAAAAAATCTGTTGTGTTCAAAATGGACTGTTCCTTCACAAATACAAAACTGAATGGTCAAGACTTTATGGGCAAATAAAATAATGTCTAATACACTACTACATTTCATATTTTGAAAGGCCAGTGTTTTTATCCACACACAGATTAACATTAAGCGATTGTGAGCTCCATAAAAGAAAACACCTGCAGACGCTGTTTGAGAGCCATCACAATCCTACAATCTCAACTTTAGAGAATACAAATCCAAATATGCAAGTTCAACTTCAAACTACAACACTACAAAGCTAAACCCACCTCACCAATCAATCTATTTTGAGAAGACACAGCCTTTGGGAACTGCAGTTGCCTTGCTACATTGTATACATGTTTTATTAATAAGAGGAAAAAATAAACAAAATTGTTAAGCTTAGTATGTTAAATGGTAGCAAAGCCTAAAAAATATTAGTCATCTTAAGAGACTTCTTTCCATCCACAGAATTATACACCTGATTAGGTGTGGTTAAAAGGGTTAATAAAATCTATTCAATGAATGACAGGGGTTATGGATATACATATATATGCTGCAATAAGTAGCCACAGGCAAACCCAAAATGAAAAAACTTAGATTTTCTTGCCTGATCAGATGATGCTCTGTTGCCACCCGTTGCCATGTCACTGTCTTAACGACGGCCAGCATGGCAACGGAAACAATCATCATAAAATGGTACAGTAGTAGAAATAGCTAGACCAGGAGGGGGCAGGCTCTCCTGGGAAAAGGTCCGCGGAGAGGTCCAATGATTGGTCATGCGGCTCGCTGTCAGGAATAATGGTTGTAGGGTGGTAGAGGGTGCCCAATGCCATTCTGGTAGTGGTGATGCTGGCGGTGGGCGATGTATTCTGCATAAGCCATTGTCATCTTCTCGCTACGGTACCTAAAAACAAGGAAGATGCAAAGAGATGCTGCTGCCTGCAGTACACTAGGCTACAAAAATTTTGAGAAAGTTGTCAGAATTTGAATTACCGTTGGTTGTTTGGTGCCTTAATTTGAGAAAACAGAAAATAGTAAAGGTTTAAACTGGATTATTGTGCATCTTACCTGGTTAACTTAATGGTCTTCCTGAAATCATTTGTGATGGGAGCTTTGTAACCTCCCTTTCGAAGTAAGGAATCTATGGTTTGAATGTGGTCCCAACCTTGGCAAGAAAATTTGTACCACAAAAGTTAAGTTTTCAATAACGTACATGGTCAGAAAACAATATATACTGAATACACCAAATCTCACCTTGCTCCTTTGCAACCTCTGGTAGGTAGGTGGCTGTGCGCTTTGATCCTTTTTCATTGAAAAACTCTATCCTAATACCATGAACACCCACCTAAGACAGAAGCATTTAAACTCATGTGATTCAGGAGTTATAGCCAAGGATGATATTGCTATATTAAGTACATTTAATAAAATTTGCTACCTCCCAGTCGAGGTAATCCCCGACATCTTCAAAGTTGGTGAGAAGAGACACTGAGCAGAAGAGGCGAGGCAGCTCATCCCTCGTCATTGGGGGAAAGCGGCTGTCTTTAAGGGCACTAGATTTGAGATGAACGATTAAACAAAAGATCAGCAGAGAACACCACACAATCCTGTAAATCCTTATAATCTATAAGCCTATAAGAACAACATGTGTTGTTTTAATGTCACAGTGTTTGCTTACCTGGTAAGGGTGTACTCCCTGAGTCCTGAGTGCAGATTCATGGCAGAAAATGTACCTATACAACCCCTCAACCGTTTGTCTCTGCCTATTTTCCATGTGACAAACAGCGGACTGAAAGACAAAAAGATGAAATGCATTTGGTTTAGAAGGAATTCAGAGCTAGATTTGCTTCAGAATTAAGAGGCCAACATCAAATTTTAGCTTTAGTAGAATATTATAAAGTGTGTGTCAACAATGTGCCTTATCAAAAGACACCCCAGCAAAACTGTCCATAGGAGTTATCTCAGTAGATGTGACAATGCATTCCTTAAGGACATGCCGAGGTCACTGCCTCACATTTGTGAAGCTGTGTGCAAATACAACACATTACTGGACTGTTTAACTGGGTCATAGGTTATGTTGTTAACCCAATTCAAATTATAGGCTGAAAACTTGGTAAACTTGAAAAAAACAAAACAAAACACAATACCTACTTGCATATTTAAATTCCCAATACTAGCTGTGTATCAAGTGTACAGTTAGTGTGCTTATGCCTATATACAGCTGGACAACAAATGTCTGGGCTTTGTTTGTCATATGAAAATCGATCATCAATTACTTATGTATTGACTGCACATTGGACAAGGTAAAGCCGAAAAGTTCTTAACTTGAAATGGCGGGTTTATGATCACCAGCATATTTCTCATCCTCAGAAGTCACATACAGCTGAGGGAAATAGCCGAGGCTTAGCATTTCTTTGTTAATAGATGCTATAACGGGCCCACTTGTTTTTTCATCAACCAAAAGCCCGTGTTTGGTTGTCATTTGTCAGTAACAAGTGACATTGCAAGCTTTGGATTTGATCAAATGAACATGTGCATGTGATGTTAGGAGACGTAAAAGTGCAAGTAAAAAGGGTTCAATTAAATATTAGCTGGATCTACCGACACAGCCCTTAGCACAGCTAGCCTACCAAGCTAGCTGAGTGTGGCCATAGAAAGTTCATTGAAAGCAACTATTTAAACTGAAACCATCGATGACAACATCATAAGTTTGTATGTCAGTCATTTATTTTGTGTTCTTAGGGGGACTGTCCTGCATGTGTGAATCCAACATTTTGAGCGGTGCTGTCTTATCTGTTCCACCCTTTTCCACTGTGGGTTAGCCGTTAGCTCTACACAGCCGTTTAGCTCCGAGTGGAGCCAGAGACAACCGAGGTTTTTCGTACTTTAAGGCAGTGTCAAAGTCTGTTTAATCATTCCAAACTCCAAATGCATATGCCAATCAACCGTGATAAATGTAAAGAAAATCACGCTGGCACAGCGCATAATGGACATAACATTTAGTTTTGTGCTTCTGTAGCTTCAGGCCTTGACAAGCTGCTCTGTGACAAGGCCCCGGATCGACAATTCAGAATTAACTCTAGTTCTTACAATAGAATGTTTGAGTACAGAACTGGTTTGACATGGCAGTGTGTCTTGATGGGGAAAAGTGTCTTTTAAAATAAGGAGAGTATCGCCTGTGGAACATTGTGTGTCTCTTACCACAGAGCTTTGCTGTGCATAAGTAACAAAAGAGCACATTTAATACTCACTAGGGATCGTTTGTAAACCTGGGTGTTCTCGGGGGCTGGTATCCGTAAAGATGGCAATAAAGCACGTCAAAACAGAAGCAGCACATCTCCGCTGAGACGACCATTTTTCTGCCTCCACTTCCCGAGCCTGGGCTGAGGCTTGGGGAGAGACCGGATGAGGAGTACCCGGCCGGGGCTGGGGACAGAGTGCTTGTGCCGCCGCTGTTACCGCTGCTACTACCAACACCGCTCACACTGCCCCCGGCTCCCCCCAGGCCGTTCGCTCTGCTCACACTGCCCGCTGCTGCTGCTACTGTCGCCGAGGAGCCAATGCCCAAGTCAGAGCCACAATGTCCGGTTCCTGTCAGAGCCCCGCTCCCCGCCCCCACCCCGCCAGGACCCCCCGATCCGGGAGATCCCGACAGTTTCTGCTTCTTCACCCCGCAGCACCCGGCCGCCATCTTGGAACAATCTGCACCGACACACCGCTTCCGACCCATCACCGTCACCGCGGGAAGGGCGGGGGGCAACGCCGACCAGACGTACAAATCCCACTGCGCTGAGACGTATGACGGACAATACTCCACTTTCACGCTATTTTATGTCTGACTAAATAACCAATATAGCGAGAGAACTGCAATGTCACGCCTGCGCTGCCCAAACGCGCGACCACGCTAAGCAGTACTCATACTCATGCGCTTTGGTCACAGGGTAGCGTCAGCCCAGCGCAGCTCCGGACCACGGCGTTTCAGTCCTGACCTAGCCCAATCTTCCTCCCTATTCCTTAACCCAACAGCAAGGTTGTCGGTCCCTTAAAAACAACCAAGTTCAGAGAGTGCAATATTGAGGCAGGCCGCAGATGACAGCAGGAAGGCGGTCCAGATGTGAAGCCGACAGCAGTGCGCTGAAGCTCCGCCGCACACCTCTCCAAGTGGAAGTCTGGAGCTCCAGTTCGCAGGACCCATAGGCTTCAGCCCAATCTGCGCACTACTTGGACAGCGTAGTCTCTCATTGCACCAGTTTGCTACAGCCTTATGAACTTGTAATTACACTACAGCAGGCCCACTTTGTTGGCATTCGAGGCGCTGGTATAAAGCAGAGTAAAATGGCATCTGACAATGCGGAGTTGGCATGGCACAATAAACCGCGTCATTTCACAAACGTTAGCCCAGTTTGCACCTGCATCATGCCAGCTCTTGGACCTGCTTAAATCTCAATTACACCCCCACGTCAGATGCTGAGCTGAAAGTTTTCACTGTAGGGTTGTTTGGAGGTTGTCATCCACGTAAAAGGGGTACATTTAGAAGAGTATTTTCGTCCGAGGGTCGTGAGAAATCCTCCGGGTTCAGAACCCCTCGCTCCGCACCGGTCTCTCAGCTGCTACTAGGTTCGGGTAAAGCCTGTGAGCAGTCTGTGGGCACAGGCATCGCAGTCTTCGGCACGGCGGATTCGGATTCAGGACTGGGTTACGTCAACTCTTTGCACATAATGCGTAGCTTATCGGGGAATCACATTTGGTATATAAAAAAACTGTTCTCTGTGAAAGCGTGCCCGTGACGTTAGACGCATGTGCGTGACAGCTAACTGAATAAAACAACTGAGGAAAGCCGTCTATAGATCTTATTATGGAATAGATAGATTGAGGTCTATAAATACTTCCATGAGGAAAACCCTCTGTTATGGATACTTCCATGGTTACCCTCCTTGATCTATTAAAATATCATTACTCTTTCACTCAGTTGTTCCAGTGGACGTCTATGGAGCTTGCCTTCTGTTATGTGAGCAAGCCATGGGTATTTGCTTCATTTAAATTTAGTGTAGCTGTATCCATATTTTAGTCATCTTATGTTAGTCGTTGATTATAACTACTGTGGTAGACCGAATAGTACTTGGAACATTTTTTGGTGGTGTAAAAAGATAACTGCATTAGATCATGGGCTTTTAAGTGTCATATGTTCCATATTCCACATTCCAGTGAGTTTTATAGGCCTATTGCATATAATCCCCTGAGGCAGCAGTAGACGCCCCCAAATAAGTTTAGAGTTGTTTAGTCTTTCTTTGTTAATAACAATATAGGAGATGCTCTGAGACATCTATTATCTCTATTGAATTGTTTCATATAGGCTAATTTTATAGATGTAATAATACAAAACGTACTGAAATGAGATTTCTCTGCTACAGGGTCACAAAATATGCTTCATGAAAACAAGCCACTTATGTTTGATTCATAGATTGATGTGCTTTTAAGAGTCACTTATCTGTGTGCCATGAATGAAAGATCTGTACCATTGTGCCATGATTCACACTATGTCTGTATTGCACATGATAACTAGAAGGATGACACATCTATAGGGCTGTGTTGATTGTGCAGAGCATCAAGAAGGAAAGACCAGAACCTATCCTTCATATAAGGCTGAAGCTACTTTGGGTAAGACTCATGGCAGATGTGAGTTTAGCAGGTCACTCCCATTCCCCACCTCCCTCACTTAGAGGACAGCCCAGTACAGAGCAGGGCTACTTAATGGTGTACCATTACACGTAATGTGAATCATCTTCAGTACAATACACTGAAGTCACTTTACCTGCACGATTTAATGGAAATAAAGTTAAAAAGTTAAAACCATATTGATACATTCTTCATGGAGATAGATAGGGTTTATACTATCTAGGTTTATACTGTGGAAGGTTATAGCCGAAGGAGGACAATTTCCATGGAAACAGGCAGGAGGAGGTTTGTGGAAATGCAAGCCCCCAACCAAAATGGAAAAAAAAAAAAAACAAAAAAAAAAAAACATACTATTTTGATAGATTATTTTTCCAAACCAAGGTTTAGTTTGTTTTTCATGCCTGACAGTTTGGACTGAGGCAGATCGTAAATGAACAGTTGAAACTGCCAGGTATAAAAAACAAATTAAACCTTGATCTGAAAAAAGAATCCACTAAAATAAATTAACAGAAGACCAGATGAACCTCATTGGACTATACTTTTATTTTTGTCAATTTTTTTTTGCTAAAAAGTTATGGCTTTAACTCTATTCAAAGTATTTCAAATATTCAACTTAAATGGTTAGATACAAGTATATTTATGTCAGTTTTTGATTGCATGTCTGTTCTCTTGCTGTTCTCAGATTTTGTATTGAAACTCTGGAATTTCCCCATTGTGGGGCTAATAAAGCTAATCTTATCTTTAATAGTCTGTATACTGGCACCTTGAAATAATATTTACCTTAATTAGTCATATTTTATTAGTGTAAGTAACTGAATTGTGTGTTATACTTCTTTGTTATTTTATCCAGGCATGTGTTACTCCGGTCCGATTGGTGGCGCTAATGTTCAATGAGGTTCCCTATGACGAGCAAAAACAGCCGCGAGGGACAAGGCGGAAGAGGGCGGAGCTTGTGTTTGAAAGTGGCGGGCAGCAAAACCTTTATGTCTGCAGCTGGACTAAGTTTTTACTAAAGGATTACACTGCACTTTTCTGCTGCTTTATTGTAATCGTTTTATGAGCAGTCCACTACTTACGTTTACGCAAGTGTGTGGAAATATATATGCTCGTCTTGGAGAGAAGAAAACAGGGAGGTAACTACTAACGTTAACGTAGCCTAACTGCTCATTCACTCAAGAACATGATAAACAAAACGCACGGGTGTCAGTGTTTTGTAATTTATTGAAATCTTTCTTTAAATGAATGAATACGAAACTTCAAACGGTTGTTATTGTTGAGTTTGACATAGTTATGAGTGACAGTATCTATTTACACTTGGAAGCTAAGGCAATCAAACTCTGAGCGTGTTCTGTTTCTAACGCAGACACAGGCCTACTTTTAGTGTTGTGAAATGTGTATGCGTGGTTCAGTTTGTCTAATAGTTACTGTTTTTTGTTGTTTACTGGTAGATTACTGGTTACTGGTTATTAGTTCATCATGACCAGTGAGGATGCAAAGGTGATCCCTGTCCGTGTAGCATTGCGCAGTCGGCCTCTGGTGCCCAAAGAAATCAATGAAGGATGTCAGTGCTGCCTCACCTTTGTTCCCGGAGAGCCCCAGGTCTGTGCACGCTGCCTCTAATAGTCTGCCTCTGACTGTAAGAGTACTGTACGTTTATGGGGTCTTTGATTTTGTGCATTTTAGGTCATTGTTGGGACAGAAAAGGCGTTCACATATGATTATGTGTTCGATCCAACTGTCGAGCAAGAAGAGGTTTTCAAAACAGCAGTGTCCTCGTTACTGTCTGGTCTTTTCAAAGGTCAGTTTAAGTTTGCATAATGTTTCATACCTTTTATACAATCTCATGCTCAGTTACTTGTAAACATGGTTTCAAACAAGCATTTAGTTAGAAATGCTTTAGGAGATGGTGGTGGACTTCCGCAGATGCCACTCTACTGCCCCCTCAGTGAACATCCACAGAAGGGACATTGAGAGAGTGGACTCATACAAGTGCCTGGGTGTTCATCTGAACAACAAACTGGATGGGACTCACAACACAGATGCACTGTACAGGAAGGGCCAGAGCAGGCTCTATCTCCTGAGGAGACTCGGGTCTTTTGGAGTGAGAGGGCCACTCCTGAAGACCTTCTATGACTCTGTGGTGGCATCAGCCATCCTGTACGGTCTGGTTTGCTGGAACAGCAGCATCACAGAGAGGGAGAAGAGGAAGCTGCACAAGGTCATCAAGAAGTCTAGCTCTGTCCTGTGCTGTCCTCTGGACTTAGTGCAGGAGGTGGGGGACAGGAGGGTCCTGGCTAAGGTAATTTCTATGCTGGGCCATTAGTCTCACCCCCTGCAGGATGCTCTGTCTGCCCTGGAGAGCAGCTTCAGTGACAGACTGATTCACCGTCCCTGTGTGAAGGAAAGGTTTCACAGGTCTTTCCTTCCTGCTGCTGTCAGACTGTACAACGAACACCGTTAACACTGAACATGTGTCATTCAACTATACCCATGTGCAATACTGAATACCATGTAAATCTCCTGAAGTCGCTTTACTGATATTTATTCTGTTTATATGCTGCACTGTTACTCTTTTGTACATAATAAGAAACAGTGTGTTACATTAGAGTCTATTTTTTAGTTTATTTTTAAATTATTTTAAGCTATTATCTTGTTTTATTGCCTGTTACCATTTTCCTGCTGTTCTTGAACTGTGCAGTGCAATACTGGAATTTCCCCACTGTAGGACTAATAAAGGCTTATCTTATTTTTTAGGCTACCATGCCACAGTCCTCGCCTATGGGCAAACTGGATCAGGGAAAACTTACTCCATGGGAGGAACATATACAGCAGCTCAAGAGGGTGACCCGTCTGTTGGTGTGATTCCTCGAGTTATTCGAAAAATCTTTGAAGAAAAGGAAAATGCCACAGAGTGTGAATTTTGCCTTGCTGTATCTTATCTTGAGGTCTGTTTATTGTACACTGTTCTTTCAATATTTTCAGCTTGAAAAATTTAGTTGTAATTGTGTCTTTGATGGTTATATGTGTTTCTTGTAGATCTATAATGAAGAGATTCTTGACTTACTTTCAACATCTAAAGACAAACCAGCTCTCAGCATTCGAGAAGACCCCAAAGATGGTATTAAGGTCAGTGGTGTGGCCAGTTCTTTTACAATCGTAAGAGTCCTAGTATGGCCTTATATGAAACTGTTTTGCAGATCGTGGGCCTAACTGAGAGGCAGGTGATGTCCGCTCAGGAGATGGTAGGCTGCCTGGAGCAGGGGAACTCTTCTCGTACTGTGGGCTCTACCGCCATGAATGCTGCTTCTTCACGCTCTCATGCCATTTTCACAATCACCCTGGAGCAACGCAGGGGAACAGATAAGTAAGATGACTGTAATATTTGGCAGCAGGGCAGGGGCCCAATGGTATTACATTTACCCACAATCTCAAGAGTTGGTGGTTATTGTTACATATTGTCATTATGTTTTAGTCTGCTCTGGCTTCAGAAACAGTTTACCACAATTGAGTGTTTGGCTGAATTATTGCACACAATTGTAAAGGTGTATAGAAAGTACCATTAAACAGCACTAGAATGGGCTAATGAGTATTTGTTATTGTTATAAATTAATGTAATTTGTATAAAAGTAATTAAATATTTGACTGTTTCCAGGTCTGATTCTGTAGTTTCCAAACTGCATCTTGTGGATCTGGCAGGTTCAGAGAGGCAAAAGAAAACAAAAGCAGAGGGGGATCGTTTGAAAGAAGGTAATATGTCTTTATTTAATCTGCACTGGCTGTACTTTAAATATGTTTTTCATAGGCACCACAGGTTATCAAATTACCATTTTAGTTACACTTGTTTTGTTGTCTGCTCTCCAAAAGTCTACCCTTTTTTTCCTTCTCTGCAGGCATCAGCATCAATAAAGGCCTTTTGTCTTTGGGAAATGTAATCAGTGCTCTGGGCGATGAAAGCAAGAAAAACACCTTTGTTCCTTACAGAGACTCAAAACTCACACGTCTGCTACAAGGTTGGCTTTGATTTTCTCTAATGGTCTAACTAGGTCAACATCAGTTTGTTTTTCCTATTTGAATAGTACTTTTAGATACAGTACATGTTGTTACTATCCCCAGACCAGTCTTTCTTAAAGTAATGTGCATGTACCGCTGGTGGGATGCATTTTGAGTTTGTTTAATTTAGAGACAGATCTATTAATGTTTTTGTCCTCCTTTATTACCCATAGTTTAGTCTAATTAAACCTGGTTTTATCTCATCTTAGACCAGTTTTAGCCCCAATACAGACTTGATAGAGCCCTTGTTTTTGATCGTATGGTCAAATCGTTTCTTGTATTATTTGATGTGAAACGTTTGAACTATTATTATGATGACTGTGATTATTTCAAATCACTTCAAAGAGATTCCTTTTAGTCTTCTAATATTATTCTCAAATAACACCCTGCTTTGTTAAAGATAAGTATAAGTTGAGAGTAGTTTTTTAAACGTTTAGGTTACTGAGACTAGAATTTGTTTGCAAGTTGCAGATTAAGTGGGATAAATTTATCTTTTTGTCATCAGACTCTTTGGGAGGAAACAGTCACACACTGATGGTCGCATGTGTCAGCCCAGCAGACTCAAACATGGAAGAAACCATTAATACATTGCGATATGCCGACAGAGCTCGTAAGATCAAAAACAAACCAATCATCAACATTGACCCCAGAGCAGCTGAGATGAATCGTCTCAAGAAGCAGGTACACAGTTATACTTATAAAAATAAGACTTTTGCCCACTGCAGTATACATCTCCTGTTTTTAATCTTTTAAGGTCCAAGAACTGCAGGTGATGCTACTTCATGCCCGTGGAGGAGTAGCACCGGTGTTGTCTGGGTAAGCCATTTGGACTTTGTCTCCCAATGTAAATAAATGCATACAAATTAGGGATGGAATACAATCTCATGCCACAAAAACTTGCAAGATAAAACTGATAAAGGCCCCAATAGTCCAACTGTTTATTTGACACAGGGTGGAGTCCACCGAGAAAGTCACCAAGCTCTTAGAAAGAAACCGCACTCTGCAGGACGAGAACAATAAGCTGAGCCGTGAGCTGAGCGAGGCAGCCGGACAAACCGCTCTCATGTTTGAGAAGATCATTATGGTAAAAACTACATTTATGATCTAAAACTGCCATTGAGAACTATTTAAAATTAAGCCACAACCTTCTCCAAATTCACACTAGCTAAAATAACATTCCTAGGGGTGCTTTTTATATGTTGGATATTATGAGATCCTGTTTGTGTTGTATAAATCTAAATGATCTTTTGTGTGAATTATTTTAGACAGAACAAACAAATGAAAAACTGCTGAGCAAACTAGAACAACTGCGGCAGCATGAAGCGTAAGTCTAATAAATGCCACTTCAGCATTTATAAACAAAACATATATTTTGCTACATTTTCTATATTATTGCTCTTTTTCAGATGTGCTGTAGATCTGAAGAAGCTGCTGGTCAACCTGGAAGACCAGGAGCTGAAGGAGAATGTGGAAATAATGAAAAACCTACAAGACATCATACTGGAATTAAAGGTCTGTGCATGTTTAAGTTAATGTGGTGGCATTATAAATCTCTATAATGTAAAACCCTTATGTATTGTTACTGTTGCTCTTTAAGACTGAAAGTGCAGGGATCGCTGCTTCTATTGATGCTATGGCAACAGAGGATCTACAGGAGACATCAACAAATGGGAGCCAAAACTTTGCAAATGCTTCCCCAGCTGTATGTATGGTTCATTTGTATACTCTCTGCTCTGATTCTTCTGTTGTTTTTTAAATTATCGATCTATATCTGGTGTCAGGACTATAGTAATCATTTTGTCTTGGATTTAATAGGATACTGCAGCCAGTGCTGGTAAAGAATCCCCAGAGGCCTATACCACCCATCATGCATTGCGGCAGGCCCAGCTATCAAAGGAGCTGATCGAACTTAACAAGGTGTTGAGTTTAAAGGAAGCCTTTGTGAAGAAAATGTGCCAGAATGACAGTCAGCTGGAGCCAATGCAGTCAGAGCACCAGGTAAGGCATCTTCATATTCAATTTATAGAGATTTATAAGAAGAGACATATTCTGACTTATATAAGAGGGGGTTTTTAATGTTTTTTTTTAATTTCTTCACAGAAAAATGTTCAGGAACTACAAACAGCTGTGGACTGTCTGCAAAAGGAGAAGGAGGACCTTGTTTTGGCTCTACAGTGTGCAAAGAAAGACACAAGCCAGGCCAAGTATGTAGGATAATGTGTATATTTTTATTTTTATTTTGGATCGTTTGCTCTTATCTTGTGTCTTTGTGTAGACTTAGTGAACAGCGCAGAAAAAGGCTGCAGGAGCTGGAAGGGCAACTTGGAGAAATGAAGAAAAAACTCTTGGAACAGTCAAAACTTCTAAAACTTAAAGAATCCTCTGTCCAGAAAGTCAGCAAGCTCATGCAGGAGATCCAGGTAGTTACTAAAGCGGGGTACCTGTTTATCTCACTGTGGAAGAAGGAAGGGCATATTTAAATCTAACTCGTCCCTAGCTCTCACAAACCCTTTAGCCCGTTGTTAATATCCACATGTATTAATCTGAAGTGAAACTGGGGCACAGCCAGTCAGAGCACTGCTTTCGCTGTCTATTTTATTATTAGCTATAGACAGCATGCAGTGGTCTGACTTAAATATTCTGATATATTTTGTACCTTGTTTTTCAACTCCATACAAACACTTTTGCAATCAATGTGTTCTTGCAGGCAATGAAGACTCAGCGTACACAGCTCATGAGACAAATGAGAGATGACTCTGAGAAATTCAGGCTTTGGAAGAGCAAAAAGGACAGAGAAGTGATTCAGCTTAAAGAAAAAGTATGCACACGCGACTTCATTCAACTTTTATTTTCATTTTTCTACATTCTAATCATTGCATTTTCTTTTTGAATAGGATCGCAAGCGGCAGTATGAGTTGCTCAAACTTGAAAGGGATTTTGAGAAACAGGCTAATGTCTTACGCCGCAAAACCGAAGAGGTAAAATGTTTAGGATCATTAGTTATTAAAGCAACATTCTCTATAGACCCCATTAAAACAATTTTCTTTCTTACAGGCTGCAGCTGCAAATAAGCGCTTAAAGGATGCTCTGATGAAAAGAAGCGAAGTGACAGATAAACGCAAAGATGTGCAGAGCAAAGGCATGGAGAGTGCTGCTGCTCGAGTGAAGGTAATCATGTGTTTAACCTGGAGACGCAAGGGAATTATTAAACTTTACTAATCTTTTAATTTAGTAATTGATCTCAGTTTTTTAAACCAAAACTTCTCTAAAAGTGCCAATATGGAATCTGAAACTATATTGTTATTGTTTTTTCCAGATCTGTAAATCGCATCTTAAGATGATGAGTATCAAATAGGACTGTACAAATTTTTGTATTGCACTTAGATTTGCTTGAACTAATACAAGAATCCCATGCATTTTAAAATATGTTTATAGAGGTCTAAACTATAGGTAGAATTTTATGTTTCTATCATCAGACAGGATATTCTTTTAAGACATTCTATTAAATATATAAATGTAGCATTTGCAATTTAAATAAATGCTGAGGATAATCCAGCTCCTCCATTAGACAGATAATCCTCTTTTTGTTTCCCAACCTGTAGATGTCAACCCTGTTGATTCTTTTGTGTTTTTTAGGCCTGGCTGTTCAATGAAGTGGAGGTGATGGTGAGCACAGAGGAGGCACGGCGTCACCTGAACGACCTGCTGGAGGACAGGAAGGTTCTCGCTCAGGACATTAACCATCTCAAGGAGCAAATCGAGGCTGGAGGCAGACCTGCCTCTAAAATCAGGGTGAGGCATTGTCAACCTGGGCTGTAGATGAAAGAAAAAAAAACACAGAATTAAACTTTTTATCGTTTGTAATTTCAGCGTCGGACCCTAATCATCTCTGAGCTGGAAACACAGGGGGCACTAGAGACCCCTCTGAGCAAACAAGTGGAAAACCTGGAGACTGAGATGAGCCTCAGGTGAGTCATGTAAATATTATTTTTACATTAATTACATTTGGAATCCAAAACCTGTGGTTTTTCAAACATTTTGGAGTTTGTAGAAAAGGTTAGGTTGTTTTTTCTGATACTAACATACTGGGATACAATGGATGTTTAGTAGAAAGGCAAATGCCTAGAAACATAACCCGTGATAATATGGGCTGATGGAGACTCACCACACGTCACTTTCAGAAATGCCCAGATCGCCGACCTTCAGCAGAAAGTTCTGGTGGCCGACACTGATGGGCGCTGGAAACAACGCATTGACAGCATCACAAGCATTGTTGAGGCCAAGTGCGCCCTCAAGGTCCTCATGTCGGAGGTGAGCAAATATGAAAATATCTTATCTACTTCTTTATAAGTACACTCGAGCATATTTGTTTTTCCAGCTGGTGAGCACTAAAACGGCTTGTGCTAAGCTGGAGAGTGATCTGAAACAAGAGAAGGGAAATGCCCAGGACCTGCGAAAGATGCTCGCTGAAGAGAGGAACGTGATGTCCACTATGGACATGGAGCACCAACAGCAGCTGGTTGAACTGGAGGAAAGACACCAGGAGAAGGTGTTTTAATCTTATCCTTAAAGATGACATATCATTTAACATTACTATATGATGTTTACTTGTCATTGTGCTTCAGGTCCACTATTTTCTTACACAACTTCAAAACAAATCTATTTGTGCCGAACCTGAGAAACCAGTGCCCAAAGGGGAGAGTTCAAGGGAGAAGGACCTTCTAGAGCGGCTTCAGGCCCAGGTTGGTGCGGATTAGAGGAACAATAGAAAGATAAGGACTATTATGTGATGGTGTTCAATTTTAGGAAGAAGAGATCGCCAGGCTACGGGAATTAAATGAACAGAAAAAGTCTCTTGTGGAGCAGAATGAGCATTTCAAACAGGTGAACAAGTGCATCTACCATTAGTTATACTCATGAACAGAGAGTCAGCTCATTATCAATGATAATACATTTTTTTCCCCAGAAATTTGCACTCCTTCAGCTGGCAAGTGGCAAGAAGATTCTTGCGCCAGCAGCTCTCAATGAACAAATGTCTGAGGATTCATTTGAGTACATCCCCCCAAAGGTAAGGCTACTACACCAGACTGTGGTTGCATGGACATTGATAATTTTCAAGAATTTTGAAGAAATATTGCATTTCACTTGCATTTGACAGCCTAAAGGGAAGCGCTTCACCACAGCAAAGGCACCAGTAAATACAACTATCACTGTGGAGGAGTTAATGTCTCCCAGTGAGGAAGAGGAGGAGGCTGAGGAGGAACCTGAAGAGTGGCTTCCAAAAAAGAATGAAAAGGGACGTACTAGCTCCAGGAAATCGAAAACCACTGGGGTAAGAATCAAACCCATGTTTGCTCTAGTTGGTGAGCTGTACACGGGGCCACAACAGTTAATCAGAATAATCATTATCAGGACGAAATAGACTCTAAAGTGCCTGTCAGAAGATGTTTTATCACAAAGACACCTGTCAAATAACAATAATTCACTTTCTGTGGTGACAGAAGGCTTGTAGCTTGAGAATATTTATACATTTTTAATCAAATAAAATGTTGAAATATGTAAACAATATTTATTTCTTCATCATATATATATTCATAATGCATCATATTGTAATATAACAATACCTGTATAGTGAATTATTGTTGGGCTAATTGAAATAATTGTTGCTGATTAAATGCAGCCTTATTCAGACTTTGTCATGTATGTTGTCTGTCTTATTTATGCCTCTAGTGCTCCTGCAAAGGTCGTTGCAGTAACAAACTGTGCAGGTGCCGCAAGGGAAAGATGGCGTGTGGAGAGAACTGCCAGTGTGATCACGAAAAGTGTCGTAACATGGAGAACAATGGGTCTGCCACTAAAGTGAGTTGTGTGCAGTCAAGAGCAGTAAATGGTATTTATTTCAATACAAGGTCTAATGACAACATTGTGTAGTCAACAGTGGCACATATGCACATGGACAAAACCAGAATTATCCTATACAAGTTTTAACGCTAACATGAGAATTTACATCTGATAACATTTGTTCAAGTTTGATTATCACTGGAAGGTGTATAATGAATTAATGGGACAATAATGATATATTTGACATCTATTGAGCAGTAAATTTAATAATCTGAAAATTTTACTCAAGCTCAGATATGTAAAGTTGGATCATAGGGTCATGTCCAAAATCTGATTCAACAGATGCAATTAAAATAACCAATGTAGTTATAAGAAAATGTAATAGTCATATCGGTGTATATATTTGCAGTTTGTTGGTACTGTGTATTGATGATAGACATTTAATATCTTTTATTAGTATTTCGTAGTCTCATAATTGCCATCTCATTTTAGTGCTTATGTTTTGGTGTTGTTAATTTCATTATACTGACTCTGACAAACTGTTCATACAGGATTCAAGTCAGACTGAGAATGTGTCGAGGGAAGGAGCTGTATCTCCTCGAGACACAGGGAGCCCTGACAACACCACCTTCTTCAAACCGCCCACCTGTACACCAACCAAGAAGGTAAACAATCTGGAACTTACACTTTTAAAAGCCTATGTTGTAAATATATAAACCACTTATTCAGAGCTGGGCAACCTAATTTAGAGATTGAGATTCAGTCGTCATTGATATGTCAGGCATTTTGGGGGTTCAACTACAGTCCTGTCAGTAAAAACATGTGGTTTGGAGTTCAAACTGTGGAGGAAGAAACTGGGCTGTTGTTTTGTGTTAAAGGTCACTGATGATGAATAAACAGAGAAATAAAATCAAATTGAAAACTGAGCTAGATCAATATGGGGAAAAGAAATAGTGTTTTTTGCCATAATCTGACTAATCTCACTGTAATCTTTGCGTTTTAGGTGCTTAAAGAAATTGGAGATATGGGGCACGATACCGAAGACCTGCTGAAACGAACCATAATGATAGAGCAGGAGGACGAAGAAGAAGAGGATGAGCGGACGACTGTCAGCTTCCTCAAGAAAAAGAAGAAGATCCTAACAAGTTTCCAGAACAGTTTCTTCGCTGGTTGCACTCCGATCAGGGAAGAATCTTAACCAGCACTATGTGGCTTTTAATGTGTCTTGTCTGATTTTATGTAGATTATGTTCGATTATTTGTACTGTAATTTTAATGTAGCTCTTGATTGTAAACTGCTAGAGGTTATAAAGGGTGAGTAGCATTACTTACTAAATATAATCAACTAAAATCTTGTACATAATGTATTGGTTTAAATATTACTTATGATTCTTCTTGCTGTCAGACTAAACACATTTTAACATTGATCAACAGTTCATCATTGAAATAATACAAGAAACCTTAACAGACAGTGATTGGAGTGTGACTTTAGTGCTTCTTGGAGTTTAATAAAGTCTTTCAGTCAAATGTTTTTTTTATCAGTATCTGCACCAGATCCATTTAGTTTGTTTTTATTTATTTTTAATAATTCCTCTTGTTTTTACTGTTTCTTTGTGGGAGTTCAACTGTAGAAGGTCAATAACATGAAATTAAAACAAGGCTTAAACAAAAATACCAGTCTTTCTCCGATTGGTTTTAATAAAATGTTTATTTCAACTTGTTTGTTTTCTATTGGGTCATACAAAATGAGACCAGTAGTCAATAAGCAAAGTATAGAGGATTATTATAAAAAAAAATATTCCCGACAATTAAATTAAAGTGAGGAAAAAAACACTTCTAACTAGTGTGAAATGGTGAAGACATTTAAGATTTGGTTATTTTGTGTGACTCAAATGTTGATGCTGTGAGTTGTGTTGCATGACATGACCACAGGGGGCGCTAAAAGCCACATACAATCCAACTGTAATATGAAAAGCTGGCACCAGCCTGAAGGTCTTCCAGTAAATTACACCAATTACGCTAAGACTGTTTCAGGAAGAAACAGGTTTAGGCCAAACTCAGACTTTCTTAACTTCGAAAAGAGGTCAACTCAGAGTCTTCTGTTTCACAAAGAAAGTTAACCTAAAACCTGAGTCAGTCACTATGGTAACTCACTTCTGATAACCTCACCTGGTCCAGAGCAGGTTTTATTCCTCTGAGGTTAACCAGAGTCTGCTCCTGAAGGAGAGCTCTGACTGGACACTCACAGATGGACCAAGTGCACTTAATAAAGCTTAACAACAGTTTAATGATTTGTCTTTATACTTTACACTTATTTTTTCTCAGATGATTTACAAACCTGACCTTTGTGTTGGGTGCAGCTCATTAGATTCATGGATCATACTTTATTCAGTTTAATTCAGGTACACTATAAAATTTTGATTTATGTAGGACACATTTAAAAATTCAATGAGCTACACAGCTCTCAACATCTTATATTAGAAAAAAAAAAGCAATTGGCTAATTTAATTTAAAATCTTAAATCAAATAATAAAATTGTCATTATTTAAACTTTTTAAATATTTTTTTATTTATTTATTTTATCTAAGTACGCTGCAGCAAATGTATGTAGGCCTTCATAATAAAATTGTAAAATGAATGAATCAATAAACTGATTAAACAATGTGCCCCTCCACAATTCTTTTATAATAAATCTGACTGATCCACAGTCACATGACTTCCTGTTTCTCTGAGATTGAAACCTCTGGTTTACAGTTGCCACAGTGAATCTTTTCTGGGATCCATTGATAAAGTCTTGTGTCTTCTGCTGACCTCAAGTTTTACTGTCTCTGAATTTTATAACTGTGCTCCACACCTGTTTAGTGGAACAGAAGACTCTGAGTTGCCCGTCTCAGGGGAGATGAACCCTGAGTTAATAGAGTGTCTTTTGTGAAACTGGGCCCAAAGTGTCATTTCCTCATTAGGCCTGAGATAAAGTACTGTGCGATGCCCTCTTAGTTTTTACTGTCACAGATATGGGCAGTGCTGGTGTTTACTGCACTGCCTTGATAAAGATTCAATTTATGGCACATGGATTGAAGGTCTTTGATTCGGTAAACATAATCACTTCTGATTGTACTGAGATGACTAACGTATGGGACTGTGCATAGGTCATGTAAACTGAACTGAACTTTCCCCACACAACTATTTATATTTGTTCGAGGGATTACACAGACATCATTCAAGTCAAATATAATGTTAAAATAATACAATTTTACTTCCTGAAAAGGAGATGTGTCTGTACTACAGGTGCTTGTATTTCAATTTTTGTATGTAACCTTTAAATATGAATATAGCACCTTTCAAGACACCCAAGGCACAGCTGCCCTGGAGTAGACTGACAGAAGCGAGTCTGCCAGTCTGAGCCATCAGCCTCTCCGACCACCACCGACACTTTCATACTAGACAATGTGAGGGAAGTGTCTTGCCTAAGGACACTACAGCAGTGCCCACTGGAGCCACTATTGGCTCACTGTGGTACCTGGTTATCAACAACATGCGTACTGCCATTATAGAGAGTGAATAGTGTAGTGTAGTGTAACTGTAGTGTACAGTTAATTTTCCATTTGTACATGTAAAACATATTAATTAGAAAACCCAACAGTTAAACGCATTGTTCTGAACTTCTAGGCTCCCACTGTTGCCTGTTGTCATAAACATGAGTAAATGATTCTTGAATTGAGATCAGTGTGTCTCTGGGGGCTGTTTGTGACCTTGCACAGCACCAGATAATGTCTTATTCAGCAAATTGAAGCAGTTATCTGCAGCAGAAATGATTATGACCGAAGCTTATTCAAAAGAACGGCTTTATCTGGAGCTGGGCCGTCTCTCGTCAAGACACTGGACTCTGCTCTCAGCAATCCCTTGAACTTGAGATAAGATAGCTCACGTATAAGAGCCAGAGACGCTAACGTGCTGTGATTTCATTGGTTTGAAGTCGTGTCTCACAAAATGTAAATGTTTTCATTGTGGCTCATGTCTGAAATAAGCTTTTATAACCTCAAAATGTGTAATGCTGTAGTTTAGCTAATGTCAAATAGGCACATATAAGAATTAGAGAGGTTCATGAGGTTAAATAAAGACCACATTTTGGCTCATAAACTGTTTTCTATATGTTTATTTGTTTTTGTCTGCATAATTCAATATATTCACACAGTTTAAGGCCACAGCATTTAGTTAATACTCTGACATTTTTGCAAAACAGTATTCATTTTTCAAACATTAAAATAGTAACTTGGCCTGGTCTGCAGTTATCAGTCGTCACGTGCAAATGTTACAGAGGCATAGGTCAATTGTGGAATGGTTAAATTGAGTCATCCAGTCATGCCACAATCTGATGAATCAAACTAAATTGCTACTATAACAATAATGATTATTGCCACCCAAAATAAAACGGCTTCTGAACAAAAGTTTTAAGAAGTCATGGAGTGCTGCAGATGACCCGTGTGACCTAGTGATGGAACTTTTGGCCTTTTTATGGGATCTGAATCTGTTGGATTTGTTCATTTCACAGAGCCGTTCAAAAGACTGGCTCTTATACTATTTATTTATATGACAGAAACTAATGTGAGGACTCATTTTATCCACACATAAATCATAGAAAAATGACCAAGGCTTAATGTGTTTAACTGGGAGTGGGAGTCTGTTTATCATTTAAAATAATGCAGACTGTAAATTAAACATTGCATTACAACAAAAATAATAATAATAATAAAAAAAAGTTCTTATGATAAATCAAATATGTTTTTTGTGCACAAAGCTCTCACTCCTGTCTCCTGCTCTGCTTCTGTGCTGATTCTTGTCTCAGTTCAGTGTTAATCAGTGTAAAAATGCCTGAAAATTGGTAAAAGATTCGGCTTTTAAAAAAAAATTGATCCGGATCCAACCGTTCACATTAAGGAACCGTTCAAAAGAGCTGACTCGCCAACGAACATCACATCACTACCTCACAGATACTGTCTACCATATTTGGAGGATAGATTACAATATACATAATTGCTTCTTGATTAAAATGTGATGTCTGAAATCACTTTTATTGATCTTGACATTTCATTCTCATTGCACTATATAAACTAAACCCATATAATAAAATGTTCTGTTGATAAAAGGTGTATGTAATGACTTCATTTTTATCCCTGTCATTCATTGTTTTATGGAGCTGTCATTAAACTGGGTGCTATTGCTTAATACCTTTGAGTTTCATATTTGCTGATTCTTGTAACTGTGCAAAATGTCAATGCCAAGTTGGGACAATGCTAAATAAGCTTTTGGTTCAAATGCACCTATCCCCCAACACTATGTAGGTTTATATAGACTGATGTAAGTACTATTTGTGGCTGCCTTGGTAAATGATCAAATGCATATTTTGGACAAAAGAGATGCCCTGCCCTGTGTGTGACTGTAGAATCAGGATGTTGGACTGAGGGGCAGGGCGTCATGCCTGTTAAATATTGACCGCAAGTCTAATCATTAACCTGCCACCAACTCATGATCTCTTAAACTGGCTGCACTCGTCCACTGCCATTACTGCACTGTCCCTGCTCAAATCAACACTTCACACCAGTCACACGTGTGTATTGGGCTTTCTGCTGTCTCTATCCTCATCTTCTACTCCTCTGGGGGTCTGCGGGCAGTGTGGGAGTCTCTGAGTACAACATTCTCTATATTCTCCAGAAGCTGTGTCCGCTGGCACCCAAGGTGAGTACACAAGTTATTTCAGGGCTAAAACGTTTACAGTGTTGATCGTTTTGGATTTGACCAAAGATAGGTGAAAGAGTGAGGGTGAATGACCCAAAGCAAAATGCAGTTTTAAAAAGGCCAATGGAAAAGTGCAGTTAAAGAAAAGTGAAAGCTACTTGTAAGTAGCAGTAGTAGTAGTAGTAGTAGTAGTAGTAGTAGTAGTAGTAGTAGTAGTACTAAGAGCAAGTAAGAAGAATTTATAGTAAGCTGTTTAGTCCAGCAAACACTGTATAATTTTGTATTATTTTGTACCTTAAGTGTTGACATTGTCAGTTCAATAAAGGACAAATGCAGTCATTGTAGACGTCTTTAATAACAGTTGAATTGTGTTTCTATCCATTTCAGGAACGGGACAGAACATCGCTACACTACTCTTTTACTACATTTTTCAGCTAAAGTAGCAAATGTAGTTAAGAAAAAGCCAATGTTTAAGTGCTGGTGAGGCCTCAAAGAGAGCAGGAAGCAGAGAGCTTGCAGGTCCACAGGTCAGACACACCCTGATATTCACATATTGAAACCCAGCCTCGTGTTGACAACCATCATAAAACCAGTGTTATCAGCACAGGCCTTGGCCCTTTGGCCGCACTGGTACAGAAGTGTGAGCAATGATGCTGAATACTACAGGCAATAAACAGGGGCGGAGGAGCCAGGGTCAAAGTTGGAGGAAAGAGGGATACTAAAGCCTCTCCAGTTTCACCTGGCTCATAGTTACCTGCACCTATCCTGCTGAGTCCTCCTGGATATTTGGAGAGGTTTGTGAAGAATGGCTCACATACGGTCTTACATGTCTTCTGATACTTTAGTTATGTTCTTATTCCGCTGGTGCTGGCTGGATGTAACAGCAACTCCATGTGGAAGATGAGATATTTCCAGTGGAGGTGCTGTTACCTGCAGAGAGACATCACAAACAACCACCATCAGTAATATATACTGTGTATGTATAACGTGTGATTATATGGTTATACATTTCATTATGGGAGCAGGGCTGCAAGGTGATGACCTATGAATTGACAGCCAGTGTTTTGCACGGCTGCCTGTCAGTTCTGTAGGCCACTGCTGTGTGTGTCCCATTAAACACACTTGACTTAAGAGCACACAAGAAACAGATGTTGATTTTACAAACATTTTAAATTAAGTATTTTGTCCTGAACTCTTGCTTGTTTGGAAAAGGGGATGTATATAGACCTATATAAAGTGTACTATTTGGAATAAAACAATATAAAAAAAAATGTCACTGAAATGTGCTCTTTGTTTACAACTGAATGATTGTATTTTGTGAAGAAAACATTTGATTGTGTATTATTTGTTATAAACATGATATGATAGGCACAAAAAGTATTTTGTATTTGTTTTAGTCAGGCTGTATTTGAGAATAAGAGTAAACTTTATTAGGTCATGTTTAATAATATCCTGTTTTGTGTAGTCGGTGCATTAGAATGTGCATGACAATGTACATATCTCTACCTCTGAGTTACAGGCTGATGGCTTCTTCATTTGACCCAGTAGCCTTCTAGGCTTCACAGAGTGCAGGTTGAAAAGAGCCTCCAACAGAGCTCATTCCGAACCCTATTTTGGAGTAGGCTTTCTAACCATCCTCTCCGAAAGAAATCAGTGCAGCTCAGGCCATGTCTCAGGCTCGCAGACACACGCCAAAGGTCACCAACTGAAGAAGTGCGGTAATGCCAGGAATGTCCATATAAAGTCAGGGAAAGACACAAAAAGAAATAAAATGACAAAAACACTCAGTGAAACAGGTCCATATAGCAGGGCCTATAGACACACACTACTGACCATTTCAGCTCAGAAACATGTGAGCTGCTCTTTGTCCTGGGTCACTGTGCTCTATGAATAACATTACTGCTGAGGGAGTGAAAAATAAATTTCACTCATTCAGTGTTGATACAGATTCTTGGGTATCCCAGTGAAAATAAAATGTTTAAACTTTAAAAAGTAATTTGGCTGCTTCAAGTAGTACAAAAACACTGCTTTTATTCCACACAGTCAATGGGAAATCCCATTATTTTGTATTTGTTCCACTTTACCTGAGCAGACCCTTGACTTGGGGGACAGGGGACATTTTGTGTGACAGTCCCTAAAATATTTGGTTTATTACTTAAACCAATAATTAAAATTGACAACAAGACCTAAACCTGAATGAAAACACATAAAATGTGAGTAGAATTAATCTTTGGATGTCTCCTGTCACTATTGCCAAACTGTCCCATTTCACCCTATTTAGTGACCCTGTTCTTGTTCTTAGGTTTAGATTTATAATAGTCTAGTTTAGTTCTGCTTTAGTTTTAGTTTTGGTTTTGGCAATTTGGCAGAACAATGCTGGTAATGCCTTGTGTGTGTGGGGGGGGGTGGGGTGGGGGGGGGGTGGGGGTGTGTGTGTAGGGGTGGGTGTGTGTGTGTGTATGTGGGGGGGTGTGTGTGTTTGTTGTTTTTTTTTACAAAAGTCAATGGTGGCAGTTGTATTATCATTTTTGTCAACAGATCCAGATATTTTGTGCGACCCCAAACCTGCTTGAGGGCCCTCTGTCCCTCTGAAGTGGACAGCCTCATTGTTTAGAGGAAACACTGCCCTCTAGTGGCCAAACACGGGTGACTCATGTGCGCGTAGAGACACTTCCCGTGACGCACAGAAACGCGGTAAAACCATATTCCGGTTTGTTTGTGAGAAGGGCAGAAGCAGCATGGCAGCCTCCGAGAGCACAATGGCGAACCTAAACGGGCGAGAGGCGGCGTCGGTGAACGGGGAGCCGGTAGTGAAACGGCCCCGGGAGAGCGTGTCGCAGTCGGCTCTCCGCGCTATGACAGAGCCGCTCAACAAAGTGACCGTGGTGCTCGGGGCCCAGTGGGGCGACGAGGGCAAGGGGAAAGTAGTGGACCTGCTCGCCATGGACGCGGACATTGTGTGCAGGTGTCAGGTACGAGAACGCTCTAATTGACACTACTCACTTGACTTTCTCGTTTAGATGTGTATAATGTCCTGTTTTTAGTGTTTTTTGGGATAAGTGCTCCTTTATCTACCGTTACATATTCATATCTAACCTCTGACGTCAGCAACCATCTGTGACGCCTCCCGGAAGTACATGCTCAGTTTATGCTACAGTAGCACTAAGCTATCTGTTTATTGTGTGTTTTTGGAGCCTCTTTAGCATTGTCTTTGTTTATAACCTCGACATATCGTGTAGCTGTTAAATTGCTGACGTGTTAAGTTGTTATAGCTGTTAAGTAGTAGCACAGATGGCTTCTTAGTTGCTCCCCCTCCTCCTTTACAACAGCTGAACCAGGAATGTAGGCTATGCTATCCTAATTTGTCCAAACTACCACTGTTTAGTAAAGGTTTCACGACAATAGTGGGTGAGAAAATGTAGAATAATTTGTACACTAATCAAATGAATTCACTGAACAAGTCATAATAAGCCCACTTCTGTAATGGATGATACATACCTGATTGGCCCTGAGCCACCAGTTACATAAGATTATTGCCAAAGCACTGTTGATGTTCCTTGTTCTTTTGGGTCATATGTTTGATCTGTTTGCAGGGAGGCAACAACGCAGGTCATACAGTTGTAGTGGACTCTGTGGAGTATGACTTCCATCTGCTGCCCAGCGGAGTGCTCAATAAAAAGGCTGTCTCATTTATTGGTAAAGACAATTAAATTGAAATATGTACAATATTTTCATTTTAAATAAGCTTTTTTGTCATGTTTATTTGGCCAGAAGAACATGGGACAATAAACGTCTTGGAAATTTGCAAAGTCTTATCACAAAAATGCATGAGATTGTGAGGTCAAATGCTGTGTTCATGTGGTCCTTGGAAATTCGGGGAAATTGCCCATGAACTCTCACACATGTCAGAAAAACAACTTGGGAACTTGTGAAAACGAGTAGCCCGACTTCCACACCTGACATCTCCTGCTATGTGAAGATGGAAGATATTCGACAGATTTTTTTCAAATTATCTGAAACATTTGAGCTCTTTAACTAAACATTATTATATTCAGGAGTTTACTGTCAGTTGTTCATATCATAAGAGCAACAGATTTGAGCAAGAAAGACCCAACACTGCTGCTTAAATGATTTCAGATGCAATGTTAATTAGTGTTGGCTAAAGTAAAATAAAAATTTAGATTTTGAGAAGGCTAACAGCACAAATCTTATAGGTTAGCTCTTTTAAACGCTGTTAAAGAGCAGACTTAATGCTTGTATTATTGGTGGCATAATCTCAACTTTGAGATAAAAGCACATGAATACAAACAAGTCGGAACCCCGAGTTCCCGAGCAGCACATGAACGCAGCAATAATCAAGCTCATTTGGCCTATTTCTAAGTGTGACTTGTATTCATCTTTGAACACAAGTGCAAACAGTAACCTATACATTTCAGTTCTGGTTACATTATGATTAATTGCAATTTACAAAACTTTCATTAAGTTTTTCATGTTACAGGCAATGGAGTAGTGATTCACCTGCCAGGTCTGTTTGAGGAGGCTGAAAAGAATCTGCAAAAAGGCAAAGGTAGAGTTGAAGCTGTCTTTACTTATTACTTTTAACATGTCTATTAATATTATTTGTATTATTTTTATTTTTTTATTTGTACATTTTCTTTTAGGATTACAGGGATGGGAGGAGAGGCTGAAAATCTCTGATCGTGCACACATCGGTAAGTCTTAATTGAATAGTTTAAATGAATACTGTGTAAATGTGTATCAAAACTGTTTTCGTACATTCTTTGCTTTTAGTGTTCAACTTCCATCAAGCTGTTGATGGTATCCAGGAGCAGCAGCGGCAGCAACAAGAAGGGAAAAAGTAAGTCATTTGCATTTAGATTTAAGACTGAATGTGGGTTAAGTGTTGACCTGTGACCTTTGTGCATCAGCCTTGGAACCACAAAGAAGGGCATTGGTCCCGCCTACTCCTCCAAAGCTGCTCGGAATGGGCTTCGGGTTTGTGACCTTGTGTCAGATTTCAAGATTTTTGAGGAGAAGTGAGTCTTTACTTTCTTTGCAGCATAAAGTTTTTATGATAAAATCATAAAACATTGTTCAATATGTTTTTTTTTTTGTATTTCTTTGAGTACTACATGTTTCACCACCGATAGAGAGGACACAAGCTTAACCTTACTTTAATCCAGACTACTTATCCTGGAGATGAGATCATGTTGTTATCACTTCAGTGTAAATTTTTCCAGCAGGTGGCCACAGCTGAATGTAACTCATGAATCCTAAGTTGTTTGAGAGTTGTTACTGGGCTTTATAAATCTGATAAATATGTTTTGCACAAACATGTGTAGACAGGTCCTCACAGTGTCCCCTGCGGATTTGCAGGTTTCGAATGCTGGCAGAACATTTTCTGACGATGTATCCAAACCTGAACGTTGACATTGAGGCTGAACTTCAGCAGCTGAAGGTGACAACAGCTGATTATGTGTTCAAATATTACATTCAAAATGTCATAGTAGGGTCTTTGTTCAGATGCTGTGTTTCTGAGGCTCATCAGATTGCTATTCCATTGTACTGAATACAAAGAGTTTGAGTATTTCCATTGTGTTTGACAGAATTATGCTGAGAGACTGCGCCCCCTTGTGACTGATGGGGTGTATTTCATGCATAAAGCACTAACTGGACCCAGCAAGAAGATCCTGGTGGAAGGGGCTAATGCTGCTTTGTTGGACATTGACTTTGGTAAGGGACAAGACAAACTGCTGTTATTGCCTTATTTCTCCCGGTAACACACTCTCTGTTTAGGCACCTATCCTTTTGTGACCTCCTCAAACTGCACTGTGGGAGGGGTCTGCACAGGGCTGGGCGTCCCCCCATCATATGTGGGTCGAGTCTACGGCGTCGTCAAAGCTTACACCACCCGAGTGGGAGTGGGGGCTTTCCCAACCGAACTCAGTAATGTAAGTAAAGATATGTCACAAGGACACGCAAATAACGTTCTATGTTCTGGTCAGCTCACACTACATTAATGTGAAGAGTACAAGGCAGGGCTGGGTGATATGACAAAAAAAAAAATCACATTTTTTTCCTAATTTTGATAAATATTAATTTTTTCAACAAGAGGGACATTTAATCATCACGCTCCATGCCTGAACATTGTCTGTGCAGAAAGCATGTGGTTTGGAGCAGAGGATTGGCTGTAAACCTCCTGATTAAAAAGACCCAAAACATGTTAATCCCTAGTATAATGTTTGTGGTTTCATTAAAGGCTTATGTCCTTCTATAGTCCAGTTGTTCACTTGTGTTAACACTTGTGTTGTAGGACATTGGGGACCTCTTACAGTCTCGGGGCAGAGAGGTTGGTGTGACGACGGGCAGGAGGAGGCGCTGTGGATGGTTGGACCTCATTTTGGTCAGATATGCCCACATGGTCAATGGCTTTTCTGCGTAAGTTACATCACGTTCCTCTACATTAACAGATACAGTTGAAACCACAAGTTTACATATACATATTTTATATAATATATAAAAGGACACATATGTTTTGTTTTTTTCTTACTGTCTGACATGAAATCAGGTTAAACCTTTCCTGTTTTAGGTCAATTAAGATTACCAAAATTATTTCTATTTATTAAATGTCAGAGTATAAGGATTTTTTTAATGGCATTTTTATTACTTTCTTCAAAGTCAGAAGTTTACATACATTTCATTAGTATTTGGTACCATTGCCTTTAAACTGTATGACTTGAGAGAAGCTTGTGAAAGGATATCCAAAATGTTTGACCCAACAGTTGGCAGGAATTTTGGCCCATTCGTCCTGATAGAACCAGTGTATCTGAGCCAAGTTTGTTGGCCACCTTGCTCGCACATGCCTTTTCAGGTCTTCTCATAAATTTTAAGTAGCACTGATATCAGGGTTTTTTGATGACCGCTCCAAAACATTGACTTTGTTATCCTTAAGCCACTTTGTAACCAGTTTAGCAGTATGCTTCAGGTCATTGTCCATTTGGAAGACACATTTGTGCCCAAGCTTTAACTTCCTGGCTGATGTCTTGAGATGTTGCTTCAGTATTTCTACATAATATTCTTTACACCAGTCCCTCCAGCAGCAAAACAACCCCATAACACGATGCTGCCACCCTCATATTTCAGTTGGGATGGTGTTTTCAGGCTTGCAAACCTCCTTTTTCCTCCAAACTTAACGATGCTCATTATGGCTATACAGTTCAATTTTAGTTTCATCAGACCACAGGACGTCTTCAAAAATAAGGTGTTTGTCCCTGTGTGCATTTGCAAACTTCCTTCAGAGTGGAATTTCTGTCCATGTCAGTACAGTACTTGTTTCACTGTTGATAATGACACACTGTTATCAAGTTCAGCAGCATGTTTTGCTTTTACTCTTGGTTGATTTGCACATTTCGAACCAAAGCACGTTCATCTCTGGGACACAGAACCTGTCTCCTTCCTGAGCGGTCAAGTAAGGTGCAATTTCAACCAGACTTAACAAATCAGCCAAAATATCAGGAAGAGAATTATGGACTTGCATTTGACTTTCCCATAATGTTATACAAAGCAGCAGTGTGTTTCAGGTGTGCCTTCAAATACATCCACAGGTGTGTGTCTCTATTTAACTCAGATGTTGTCAATAAACGGAAGCTTTCAAAGATATGACATCATCATCTGGGTTTTCTCAAATAGTTTAAATACATAGTAATCTTACTGTATGTAAACTTCTCACTTTGAAGAAAGTAATGAAAATTTTGTTTAAAAAATCCCTCTAATTATTACTCTAACTATTCTGGCATTTAGCAAATAGACATAATTTTGGTAATCTTAATTAACCTAAAACAGGACAAGTTTAGTCTGATTTCATGTCATACATTGAGAAAACAAAGCATATGTGTCTTTTTATAGTGTATGTAAACTTCTGGCTTCAACTGTAGGTCCTATGACTAATTATCGTCTATTTTTCATCTTTTACTGCAGAATTGCTCTGACCAAGTTGGACATTTTGGACACATTACCTGAAATCAAAGTGGGCGTTGCCTATAATGTTGATGGAAAACCTCTTCCAAGTTTTCCGGGTAAGTTCCTTTCTTGAAATTGTGTTGTATTGATTTTTATAGATCTGCTATTTCAGTGCCAACTACTTAATGAAATGCTCACAATTCACTTAAGACCTAATTTCTTTTAGTTGTTTCCTCTTACACAAACTAAATGCCTCTTTTTCATTTCAATCATAGCCAATATGGATGTGTTGAACAAAGTGGAGGTAGAGTACAAGACCCTGCCCGGTTGGTGCTGCAGTACAGAGGAAGCGCGGAGCTTTGAAGAGCTGCCAGCACAGGCACAAGATTATATTCACTTCATTGAGGACTTTCTACAAGTGCCAGGTTTGTAAAGAGGCATCACTTTAACAATTATTAAGTGCATATGACGGATTAGACTACTCATTTCACTACAAAAGAGCTGACATCATTAGAATTAACGTTTTACTGAAAAAAGTCTAGTTTTTTAGTGCTACAATTACTTTGCTAGGTAATTTCATACCTGTTATCTAGCACCCACAATGTTAACAAAAACTGAAGCAAATTACACAATAGTTTTGATTAGATTAATACAAAATAAATAACATCACTTTTGTTTTGTTAAGTATTTAGACTGAGTTCATTTCTCTGCTCACTGTTCAGTGCATTTTGGATTAGTAGGTATTGACTTTGCTTCCACTTACTGCTACTTCGTTTAATATTGTACTATTCTTTTCTTTTCCACAAATACTGTAAAATTATATTTACTCGTATCCCACCTAAGGGAAGCACTTATTAGAAAAAACATGAAAACCTGTCATATGCACTTTAAGCCAAACTGAGCCCACTGCTTTGGCAGCCTGCATTTTAACACATTTTTCCTTTTGTTTTTAGTCAAATGGGTTGGAGTCGGGAAGTCCAGGGAAAGCATTATCAAACTCTTCTGATCCATCGTCGACATTCCCACGTTTTCCTATAGGTCACAATATTACAAGGGAGATGTATATTTGAATACTTGATAGGAATCCATACTGCAAACATCTATAAAAAAAAAAAAGACATTTCACCAGCAAGGCTTTCTAATGGCTATGTTTGCACAGCTATGGTACCAATTTCTTAGACTTGATTTAAAAACTTCATTCCAAGCATCTGTATTTATTCCGTGTTTAGTTTCCTTTTGGGATTTAAGCAGAGGGAGCAGTAGTCCTTCATTTCATTCCACGGTAGCAGTTTATCTCACTGTTACGAGGAAAGTATCTGTAACATAAAAGTTGTTTTGGCTTTTGTAAGGACATGATTTAAAAGTGAATAGTGTATTGTAAAAAAATTCAATTTAGAAATTTGAATCTCTCAGTTTAGATTTATCTTCTGTATTATTTCTTAACCTAGTTTTTAACCAGAAAAATATGTCACTCTGATGTTGGGAGATATACAAAAATCTGTGAAAAATGTAAATGGTGATATGTACATCATATTTTTCCATTTGGGAGTTTAAGATCAACTTGTTATCAATAAAGGTAACAAAGAGAGATGTTTGCTTCATTTATTTAAAACATGTCCAGTTGTTTATCAAAGGAACTGTATGTAGCTTGTAGTTTGCAATTTAAAAAAGTATATTACAATCACTACTGAACCTGGGTTGCCAGTGCCTTAGCCTGCATATAGACGACACAGGTTTTTTCTCATTCTCAGTATAAAACAGCCTCATGCAAAACCTCAGAGCCTCCAGAATTCACCCAGGGTGCTCCACTAGTACTGATTAATGATTGGCTGTTGGTGCTGTGGTTTAGGTAGTGAGGACTGTCAACCCAAAAATGTAACACTCTTGAGGCTCCTTTTTGATTAGGTAATTGTCTTGAGAACCAAAACACCACATTTTTACATAAACAATTGGGCATCATATCAGATGTTTTTCTAACAACTGTAAGGTATTTTCTAGCAGTGCAGCACTACATCAAACTGATACCTTGATTTACTAAAGCTAAGGTAAATAACACATGCCCACCAGTGGCTATAGTATGCCACATTCCTTATCTGTGGCCCCTCTCACTAAGGAATGTGTGACCCCCACTCTGAGAGGGTTATTAAACATTCACCTTGTTCGAGTGCTTAAAATTTCTTAATGTGTAACGCCATGCAAACCAGAAGAGGACCCGCCTTACACATGCACATACAGTGAGAGACACTAGAAAAACATCGGCACATCTCAGGACTCTCTTCCTATCCAGAAACAAACATTCTTATACTATGGACAAATCATTACAACTGTTACAAGTAAGAGTAATATTTGATCATGTTTACCTCGTATGTGGGGACACAGGTGGCACTACCAAGCAAAGTTACAGGTCAGATCAATAGACTGTCAAGCCCATTCACATTTATTTTTACAATAACAACACCTGTAATTGATTAAATGCACAATAGCTAATGCTGTGAAACGTTCCAGGAAAAGCAATCACATCTCCATAGATACAAGCAAGAGTTAACCATTTACCAGAAGAGTACATAGTGCATCTTTAAAATGTAAACCTTACATAGGGTTCCTTTAAATACAGTTTATTCCCAATGGCAGGCGTTTTAATTCTATGCCACATTCTTGTAATCCAATGAGTTAAGCGATGGACTTGCTAATACACTTGCCTATGTTATTGTCTCACTTACTCCTCTTACTTGACACCCTCTTAGTTATGTCCACTTCCTCTCACAGTTGAAAAGCTTTCTCAGGGATTGGATTAAAGTGTAAAGTGGACTCCTTGGTGAATCCATTAGAGGTGTAACTCAGCACTGCCTCATGGATTTCAGTCTTTCTAATGTGCACAAGACACATGTTTTCAGATTTCTCATTCTTCTGGACCCCAGGCTGAGTGATGCTGGGAAGAATGAGGTCATCTGTCTCTTTTTTATCAAAATGTTTCTGGGCCTCTAGGCGTGATGCAAGTCGAAATTTACCCTTTGCATATGCTTAAGAGGAGCCAAGACTAGTGTTTTATGTTGTGGGTGGATATAACATGCAACATAATCATTAGAGGAGTAATGTGGGCACGTAAACAACCAGCTAAACTGTTCAACAAATAAATATATATTGCGTAGGAAAGTAAGATTGCAATGTACAAAACAAAGTACGAAGAGGGCAGTTTTGTTCATTATTTCATGAATGCAACCAGCTCTTGGATCAAATGATGGACTTACAAAAGAGGAAAATTCAGAATGTGGATGCAGTGGAGACAAAAAATGGTGGTCTTCAGATTCTACAGATTGCCATATTGATTACATTGTACTTTGCCATGAAATATCAAACATTTACTTTGACAAATGTTTAATCTGATCAGTGACAAGACCCAAGAAATCAGTGTTACCAAGACAAAAATGAGTATTCTAACTATTCATTTTAGCTGTCCTCCATCTGTATTAAACATGATTAGCCTTTTATGTTACGATCTCAACAGAAACCCAGACAGTAGAACCTGGCTTGGGTACAGGTCTGGAATGATTAATCAAAATAATCACTAAAATAATCATTCATTGCGGCCTCCATATTATGAATGAACCCTACATGAAATATGCAGTGTTCATTCCATCTGGTGTAAGCATACATTAAAAGTGATTCCTCTATTTCATATTTTATGGTCTTTCTATTTATAAGCTGTGTTTAAGAATAAAACCCGTCGTAAATTCCATTGACCTTTGAACTAAAGCCATTAGACTTTTATTTTTGTTATACTTTGTTACGTCTGTTTTACTTTGGCCAGCCTCTCTTCCATTTTAAGTAACGGCCACATATAGAGACATACACACTTGCTAACATCTATAAATCTGTCAGGCTTTGTCAATGGCCCTTTCCAATGATTCTTATGTGCTTTGGCTTTAAATTTCAGAAATGCATTGATCTGAGGGGCACCACCAGAGCTTAAGAAGAATAAGGTTCACTTACAGGGCTGTGTAATCAATCAATCATTTTAACAGAGATCGAGATTCAGTCATCAGTTTAGATCTTTTTAAAGGAGAGGTCCATAGCCAGTTGTCTGTCAGGAAAAGCGCGTGGTTTTGAGTTCAGACTTTGACATTGTTTTACGTTAAACACCAACGATGAAAGTCTGTATTGTTTCTGTTCAGGAAATTAATATTGGCAGCCATTTTGGGTGTTTAAAGAAATAAAGATATTGATCAATATGAGGATTTTTGCTTAAGTAATATCACAGCCCAATGAACATCAGAGCAGACCATTTTCTCTGATTTTCGTGTCCAATTTTCCTCCTTCCCTAGACATTTTCATTTGCCTTATGAATGTCAAAGTGCATTGTTGCCCAAATGAGCAAAGTTGCCGACGTTTGCTTAACCAATCAATTTCCAGGCTGAGAAGTCCCTGCATCATCAAAAATAGCACAAAGTGAGCTTCTAGCAGACACACAAGGGCTTAATTGAAAATAAAGTGCTCATAATAGCCGTGTAGTCATCCAGCTGACCTGCCCCTCCCATGCCCCCCACCCGCCCCTGTTACTTTTATTTACTACCACCTTCCCGGCCTTGTAATTTGCCGTCTCTTCAATCAGTGGAAGTGGTTGGTAGTTACCTCGCAGATATTTATGTTAGTTCAGAAGTCCTCCCAAAACTTGTCAACGATTTTCTTCGACCCCGTTGGACCCATAAATTTATTTTCTGCGAAAGCAAAACAACATTTGGGATTAAATCATCACTGGGTTCAAGAAGAAACAGTAAGACTTCATATTAATTAATGATCTACCAGTCGTATAGTTGGACTTTTTTTTTGTTTCACTTTCAAGTTGTAATATTGTATGCATAACACAGTTCATAAAATACATTGGTTCTAGTTGATTTGTAGTTTTGGATGCAAACTTGTGGCTCAGCTGAACAGTTAAATCCATGCTTACAAGGGGGTTTCTGTAACACTTTACTGCAAGTCCTCTCTTGGATATAAGTAATTGCATTCTCTTAATTTACATTAAAGCAAGTGTCAAAATATGCCAAAAAAATACAGTGTAATAATTATGCATGTGTGTTTTATTTATTTCTGTATGTATGTATTTATTCATGTGTGTATTATATTTATGCATTAATTATTTTAGACTGGATATAGTATTTTCTCAGTGTAGAGCGTGCCATTGCGTGCCATTGTGTGCATTTCGGCTGCACTCAGAGAACAGCTGTAGTGATGCCAGAGCACAATAGACCAGACTTGCTACTGTCTTGCATTTGTTCGTAATGCCAACCTATAAATACTTATTTGTATATGAGCATGGCCAGGGTGTGGCCTATGTCCAGTGTGCAAGCTGCATATGTCCAGCTGTTCTCCTGAAAACGACATTACAGAGAAGTTTATACCTGTTTATAAGTGACATTTTGAAGACTTATCACTATTCAGAATATATAGCATTTTGTTTAAAGGGGTATATTATGTAAAATTACCCTTTGTGACCTTTTAATCGTGTTATAATGGTGTCCCTTCATCATTAATTCAGAGTTGTATTTTGATTGATTCATGCATGTTTGAGTAAACTAACCCAAAGGTAAACTAAAATTTGCTGCTTGCTGCTGTAAAATGTTACTATGAAGCGGCCCATACGATGTACAGTTTTGAACAGAAACTCAGTGGATCAGCTTCAATGGTTGAGCAGCATTACATCAATATCACTGTTTACAATTAACAAAATAAATTATGATTTTTATATGTTATAGTTATTTTATAGTTATTAACTGCATGGTGCTGCAAAAGTCAAAAATACTATAAGAAGGGTTTTGTGGCTCCTAAATAGCTTTTTATTTTACTATTTATATTTTTATGTATTTTAAAATACTGTAGTATTCACCCAGTTTTGGGCTCTTTTGACTTGGATATGATTTTTCAATGTATCTGGGACCAAGTTATTTTAGAAGTCCAAGTCCAATTAATATCAAAAGGCTCAGTTTTATTATTTTTCTACTATCTTCATTCAAATACAAGATTAGGCTCAAAAAGTCTCAAACCCTGTGGTTGTCCTTCGTAGTCTGCTGCTGCAGAGTCCTGATTCAGATGTAGTAATCAGTCCTCCCGTTTAGTCCTTGTTTAGTCCTGGTCAGTTCTAGTGCAGTCGTGGTTCAAACCAGCTCTCTGCTCTTTAAACATTAAAGTAAACATGACTGACACGTGCGGTGAACTCTGCGCGTTGCCGCTGATGGATCCTCATCCTCCGCGTGTTTATTTAATCTTGTATTTATCGTCCCTCTGGGTTTGCAGACTCTAGCGGGCGTTTCTCCCTGATCACTGACTCTTTTGTGAAAGTTTAAAAACTCACACGGAGCTTGGACTCGTCTCTGTTTCGCTCTCTGTACAACACGACTCTCCTCCTCAGGTCCAGGGTACAGGACCCCGCCCCCCTGTGAGTGTGAGTGTCTCTGTGTGTGTGTGTGTGTGGGGGGGGGGGGGGGGGGGGGGGGGGGTGTATGTAGGTGTGTGTGTGTGTATGTGTGTGCTGAGCGCAGAGAGAGCGAGAGAGAGAGACAGACACTTGTGTGTGTGAGTGCAGAGCGCAGAGAGAGAGAGAGAGAGAGAGAGAGAGAGAGACTAATGTATTTGTGTGTGCTGAGTGCAGAGAGAGACTAGTGTGTTGGTGTGTGTGCATTTGTGTGCTGAGCGCAGAGAGAGAGAGAAACTAATGTGTGTATGTGCTGAGTGCAGAGTGAGAGACTGGGGTGTGTGTGTGTGTGTGTGTGTGCTGAGTACAGAGAAAGTAATGTGTGTGTGTGTGTGTGTGTGTGCTGAGTGCAGAGAGAGAGAGACTAATGTGTGTGTGTTTGTTGAGTACAGAGAAAGAGAGTAATGTGTATGTGCTGAGTGCAGACAGAGAGAGTAATATGTGTGCATGTGTTGAGTGCAGAGAGAGAGACTAATGTGTGTGTGTGTGTGTGTGTGTGCTGAGTGCAGAAAAAGAGACTAATATGTGTGTATGTGTTGAGTGCAGAGAGAGAGACTAGTGTGTGTGTGTGCGTGCTGAGTGCAGAGACAGAGAGAGAGTAATGTGTGTGTGCTGAGCACAGAGAGAATGTGTATGTGTGCTCACTGCAAGAGAGAGAAAGAGAGTGAGAGAGACTAATGTGTGAGTGTGTGTGTGCTGAGCACAGAGACAAAGAGAGAGTGAGAGAGAGACTTTTAAGTGACTTTTAACAAACATCCCCTCAGTCCCATGTGAGTCACAGTGACACATCTGAGCAGCTGGCCCTCTCCCTTCGGTGACCCCTGCTCCATGGACCACAGCAGTGTGGCTGATGGGGCCGCTCTGTCTCTCTCTTTCTGTTTCCCATCATGCACATAGACACATGGTGTAACTGTACAGTTCTTATCTATTGTCAACTGGCATCTGACACTCGGGTGGAGTCATTTTCTCTGTCCTAACTGTCCTCTTACAAATAATATTGTTTGTTTCTATTCTTGTGTCTTGTAGACTAGTGGCATAAAGATCGTCCTTAATGACCTGCCAAACTAACGTAACTGTATTTTAATGCCATTCCTGGTTTGCCCCATGATACCTACAGTTGTTTGGTGTTCTATAATCTATAAGAGTCCTAATAGACCTCTGTCTACTTTTGACACTGGGAATCATAGTTATACTGTAACATTCTGGTGGAAGGAAACACAACAAATTTCTTCTGGTTGTTTATTTTCTGAACACAAGGGCTATTATAGGCCGTAACCCAGGAGCAAAACAACAGCAGCCTCAGCTCACTAGAGCCAGTCTCCAAAACAGACCAGTAACTGACCACTGAAACCTTCACATCCACTTGTCGCCATAGCAACCAAGTGTCACATAGAAACAGTAACATTAACAACGACACATCGGGTCATTACAACACAGTGAGCATTAAACAGCGTCAGATTGGATTACAAATATATGTAAAGCATACAATACAAAATTGTGATTATGATTAGAAATAAAAGGTGTGTTTGATACAGGCCTAACTAGAAGATGTTTTGTGAGTAATATTACTTCCGAATTCAAAGCATCCACCAGGTAAACAGCTTAGAACGAATGTACATAATGAAAAATAAGACCGCTCGACCCTTAAATGTCATTAACAGACGCCTGCACCACGAGCACATGGACTATGTTTGAGCCTGCACAAAAGTGACAGCAAAAATGCCAAAAATATAATATGGGCACGGGAGAGACACTAGCATTGGCTGTATTTCTGACATGGATTTTCTACATGGATTTTATTATCTTTTTACCAGAACCTATTAGGCAAAAATCCACTTAAATAAGCTTTTAACTTTATTACAGCGGCTTTCCTTCATCATTAACTTACTCAAAGTTGCATTTTGATTGATTCATGTGTGTACTCCTATAATTGAGGCTTGAGTGTTTAGACAATTCCTTTTTTCACCTACCCCTCATCTCCGCCCACAGTTCTGTAGCTAGGTGCCATCATATACTTGGTCATACAAGTAGATTTAGATCTGCTGCTTTCTTCAGTGAAATTATGCTATGAAGATGTTTAAAATCAATATTGGCATTTACAATGAACAAAATGTAAAATTCTGATCGACTTATTTTCTTGTTCAATACTAAGTACGTGAAAAAAGCATTATGTCGTCTTTAAATAACTCGTTGTTGTTGTTGTTTTTGTTTATTCACAACATCAACAACTACTACTACTTTTTCTCCCTGCTGTTAGTGTTATATTTAGACTTTTATGAGGGATACCACTCATCACATATTAGACCAAAGCATGTCCTGACCCGACTGGTACTCAAGATGTGTGAGTCCAATATTTAAGAGTTCAGTTATGGACACGCTTGAGCAGTGAGCAACCTTACCCCAGTCTCTCAAACTTAACACGCTTGTATGCGGAAAATGGGCTGCAGCACTTGTCAGATCAGACAGTAGGATAGAAATCAGTGTGGAGGTACAGCTGAGAATGCATTCTGCTGCACAGTGAGAACGCTGCACCGAGTCTTATACATATGCAACACGGTCCTATAGAAATATTGATATCTGCCAGAGCACTGTTATGTATTTCTGCACATAAAGAAATAAACATGCAGACAATCAAGTTTGTATGGAGCACGTATTTGCAACAACAATCAGTCTTCAAAAATAACTGTAACAGTGTATAATAAATACTCCTTAATTAACCTCTATGAAGCTTGAACAAAGACTTTCATTATGATTCAGGCTTAGTCGCTGCTTATTTAAGCCTAACTCCTAACCCCTCAGTTAAGTGGTCACTAAGCCTGAATCATAACTGACAATGACCATAATAAACACTATTTTTAACAGACTGTCATTTTCCAGTGGTAAGTAATGGTAGTATTTTGGAAGTAGGTAGTTTTATAAGCAGTGATAGATATACAGTAGATAGAGATATAGATATAGATACAGATATAGATATAGATATAGATATAGATATAAATATGGATATACAAATATATAGACCAAGAAAGGTCCAATTACCAGTATGTAATTTTCCAGTAGCACCTGCTCAAATGAGTATCTATCTGTAGATTCAATATTACAGGTTATAATGTATTTAATAATGGTGAGTACAGTATTTAGATATAGCTTTTTTGACAAGCCAATTTCAAATACAACTTTTTAGTCTAATTAGCTTTAATTTTAGTCCAAAACCAAATATATACAAATCATTTAGGCCCCTGTCCCTTGCCCCATTTAGATATTTTCACACTTTTCATTAATGCCACATGAATTATAACAAAGACTTTTACTTTTATTGTTTGTTTGTTTTTCCGCAAAGACATCAAGACTTTTGGATGCGTTGGGATTCAGGGTTGTAATATGTTCCCATCTACTGCTATTCCATTTTCTCTCTCTTGATAAAAAACTAAACTCATACAGTGTTATTACAGTTATAATCTACGATCCGTCCCTTCATGTCCCACGACACTATACAACACAGTGTCCTTCCTTCTCTACAATCTGAGGTGCTCACCCTACCAAGGAAATGTCTACATCTCCCATTGATATTAATAACAAAGTAAAAAAAACAACTATGATCTATACAGACACTATTAGAGAACTAAACCGTGAAAGTGCTGCTTCCTCCTTAACCGTCTCTCCTTGGCGTTCACACGACTCTATTAAAAGTCAGTTTGATTGAGTATCTTTTTAGCTCTCGTGCACTCAGTCAGCAACAGCCTCTGTCTGCACACACCCTCACACCATCGGGATGCAGTTCACAAGGCACACTGCATAAGGAGGTGTCTCGTACTACGGACTCTCTATGTTACCATTTTAATTTGAGGTAAGCATTGCATGGATACACCAACGCACTGAGCAGAGCATGTGATATATTGATTTGCAGGGAGTTTAAGAGGCAATAAAATGGACAATACAGTGATACTTTGGTTGCAGCAGCATGTTTAGACTAAGCTATAACGTACCTCTTTATCTAGCGCTGAGTAAGCAGTCTGGACTTGTGTGTAACAGCCTGAGGTTGGACACAATAGAATAGATGTCTGAATACTTGATGAGATCCTGATTGGGTTACGTGGTTTTTGTCATTAGCCTTTTGCCCACACTATGTTTCTCTAAATGTCCCAAGACTACATGTGTAACTGTATACTGCACGACTATTTCTTACCATCCGAATGTGTAAAGTGCTTTTCAAAGTAAAAATCGGGACAATGCTAATGCCACTAAAGGCTTGGCACCACAGGATCCAATTTAGTAATGGGATTGTATCTTTGTGTTTTTTCAAAGCAGCTGTAAAACTGTTGAAAGTAGATGTGTTTATTTTCTCAATGAGATTGTGACAGTTTATGGCTTTGAGTTTGGACAGACACCAAATGATTTGCTAAGTAAAGGAGTGGAGTTAGACTTCTGGGATGTAAGTCAACAAACATGTTAGCTTTCAGATTCAAGATATTTTTTATTAAAATGAGTACATCACTAAATTTTACTCTTGTTATTCATGAATTTCAACTTATTTGGTAGCACTTTATAATTATTTCACTTAATAGTCTTAACAAAAATATAAAGACTTAAATAACTATGAAAAAAGGTTTAGTAAATGTAATTCAGTCTACCTAATTATTACCCTAACTCCTAACCCCTTAATCAAGAAGTTACTAAGTTCAAATTTTTGTTCATGCTTTAGCTTTGAATTGTTAATAGCTATGGCAATGGTGACATCCCCCTGAAACCCATGGAAGAGGAAATCTACCCAGGCAGGTCACACCCCAGTGAGCTTCTTAGAGTAGATATATGATGGTTTTGCTTTGCTTTATGTTACTTTAATATTTTATAATCCTCGCGATCTCATTATTCCTGTTGAGTTTGTAAAGGGATATTGTTTTATGGCAATATAAAAATGTAAATATCTGTTGCAGGTCATGAATCTAAGTTTACTGTATTTCATTTCAGAGATCAACAAAAGCTCTGTATTCCAGTTATTTTGATGATATAAATGAGGATAATCACAACATGAAGAATACAGTTAAAGGTTTTAATAATTATTTTGTAAATATTGGCCCAGAGCTGAAATCCCAGATTGAGCTAAAATTCAGTGTACAGAAACAACAATGAGGAACCTTACTAATTTTTTCTCTCAGCAATTAACGAACAAGAAGTCAAATAAGTTGTTCAAAAATGTAAAATTTAATTCTAGACAGACTGTCATGATATCGACATGTCATTGGTTAAAAATGTCACAAATCACACCTCTAACTCATATATGTAATTTATCTCTTCAGTCCGGCTGTTTCCCAAGCAATTCAATTCAAAAATGGAAATCAACCGTTTCACAAATCATAGACCAATTTCACTGTTGCCTCAGTTCTCAAAAACTCTTCTCAAAATTGTTAAAATGGGATAGTACTCATCTGAATACCTTGGCATTGCTTGTGGTGTTCCCCAGGGGTTAGTATTGGGGCCCATACTTTTAAATCTCTATATAAATTATATATTTAATGTATCACATTCATTAAAACTAAATCTTGTTCCTGGTGACACTAACATTTTAGTAGTTTAGATTATAATGAGCTTGTAGACATAGTGAATGTGGAACTAAATAAATTAAAACAATGGATGGATACAAATAAACTCTCATTAAATGCAATGCAAGTAAAACCAAAGTAATGACCTTTGGTGACCAACCCAGAATTTCCCCAAAAAAATATTGAGGGTGTACAAATTGAAAATATGTTTGAAATTAAATTCCAAGGAGCAATTATGTATTATGTATTATTTAACAAATTATCAAGGAAAGCCCACATCCAGCACATAAAACCTAAAATATCCAAGAGCATCTCAATTATAAATAAAGCAAACAATATCTTGATCACGATGCACTCCGTACAATATACTGCTCACTGGTTCTCCCTTATTTCATGTATTGTGCTGAAATATGGGGAAACAATGACCAATGCTCAACTAGCCCATTATTCTTATTGCAAAAACAAGCAGTGTGGATCATTCACACGGTTGGTTTTCTATATCATACTCACAATTTTTTCATCCAGTCCAAATTATTAAAATTTCAAGACCTTGTAAAATATTATACTGTAATTATATTATTCAAAGCCTTCAATAAGTTATTACCATGTAACGTGCAAAAGTGTTTTGCTTTTAAAGAGAGAACTTACAATTTGAGAGGCTATAGAAATTTTACACTACCAAATGTTCGAACCACTCACGAGTTTTTGTGTTACTGTCATACTGTACTTTCTCTGTATCAGTGTTGGTTCCACTTTATGCTTATTGTTTCCTATGACCTTTTGCTGCATTTATTGTCATGAATTGAATGAATCTATGTGTATGTTTATGACATATATTTTATATATGTGTGTATATATGGTATGTTTGTGTGTTTTGTGTGTCTCTCCTTTTGTGTGTGTGTGTGTGTGTGTGTGTATATATATATATATATATATATATATATATATATATATATATATATATATATATATATATATATATATACATACATACATACACACACACACACACACACACACACACACACACACACACACACACACACACACACATACACCCCCCCCACCCACACACACACACACACACATACATAGACATACTTTTTTTTTCTTTTTTTCAACTGAATAAGAAGCTTAAACAAATTTGATTTAACATTTAATGTTAAATTAAACATTTAAAGTTTAAATGTTTAAATTTTAAACATTTAATTTATGTCCTAATGGAAGTGGGTAGGGGGTGTGGGATTTAATAGGTTTTCTTCTTCTCACTCCTTTCAAGATTAAATGGGGTTAAAAGTGTATTTGATACATGTGCTCGAAAAGTGAAATGAAATCTATGTAAACAGCAGCTCTGGTTACAAGAGAAATACCACCTTTTAGCTTTTATTCTATGCCATCTTTGCCAATTGAGTATTTTGGTTTCAGGAAAATTAGTCTTTACTGATTTGAAGGATTTTGCTGGGACCTTTTCCCAACAGATATAACATTTTAGTTAGAACTGCATTACTGCTACAACAATGGCTGCCACACATTTTTGTAGTTATAATTCTATTAAAATTATTTCTTTCTGATCTTGGTCTCTCTGATTACTCACATCAGATTTTGTGGTTTGTGTGTCATTTAAATAATCTTCAAGGACTAGAAATCAGAAAATAATCAGATTTTGGTGTGCATGTAAACAAAGCCACTGTTACCACGCTAAATGGTTCAAATCAGGAAGGGCTCCTTTTGCATGAAACCCATCAATGTGTTTGGCTGCATCATCTTACTCTATAAAACACTATCCCCAGGACAGTATTTGCTGGTTCATTTGGCACTTGTCTAAACAACAGGCGCTAAATTATGTATCTCGATACACTTTCTCATTCTGTACCATGTGCCTAGTGTCCCCTACTTCAGAGTGCGAGGCGGATGCGCTGCCCAGTGGATGTGGATCCAAAGACTCCATTCTCAAGCCTGGGGAGACAAAGAAGGACTGGAAAAGACGAAGGCGAGGGCAACTGAGTAACAAGTGAGAGATCTGTAGGAAAACTATTATTACACTGTACAGTCTAGCCTGCCAGAGTGTAAGGAGGGTCTGCCTGTTTATTGCGAAGCTGCATTTATTCTGTGTCAGCACTGTGGTGAAGCCATGTCCATTTAGTGCCTTGTGCACAGCTAAACGACTAGGATACTATGAGCTGTTATCGCCAATAAATGCTGATGATCAGAGGTGGGAAGTACTGCGCTACATTTACTCAAATATATTTACTAATTTTCAGACACCATACGTTACTCCTACTTGATTAATGCATTTTACAGTGTAATAGTATTCTTATTTACCCTACAAGTGCCAAAAGCTTTTGTACTTTATATCCCGGTTTGTCCTTCCATTACATCAACCTACATTATAAATAAGATATAAATAAGTTACTGTTTGTAATTAGACTGGCTCACCCTGACTGACCTGGTGCTGTATTCTCACATAACACCACTAGATGCTTTGTATGTTACTGCTGTCTGACAGTGTGCCAGCTTTGGCCTGCCAGAAGAAGACTAAAGAGCACAGGTGAGCCTGAGCAAAGGCCAGGTGAGGGGAACATCTGCCATCTACTGGTAAAAAAAAAAGTCAAATAAACTTACAGATAGTAGCTTTAAATTGTAGTTTCCCCAAATGCTTTTTTACCACTACTTTCTACTTCTACTTGAGTAATATTATTTTGAAGTAAAAGCACTCTTCCTTGAGTACAATGTCTGGCTACTCTAACTCAACACTGCTGCTGTTGATGTTACAGTAGCTGGGAGAAGACACCAAGCCCGAGTGCGGAGACTGGCAAACCCAAACAGCCGGTGAGCTTAGGACTGGGCGGCCGAGCGACGATGCGCTGCTCTACGCTCTTGGCCATCCTCACAGGGGTGCTGTTGTACCTGGTGCTAGGGGCTGTGGTGTTTCGGGCTCTGGAGACTCCGCGAGAGGAGGGCAAACACCTGCAGCTACAGAGGGCACGACGAGACTTCCTGTCCAACTTCACCTGCGTCGACTATGAGAACCTGCAGGAGTTCATAGAGGTACAACAATGCATCATCATCATCATATAAAACAGTCTGATGATTAACATTAGGGCATCATATGAATATACAACTGTCTGACAGTGAAAACACTTACGAGCTACATGATGAGTTGTTATCAGTCGAATGTCCAATGGGCGTGTTACTTTCTCAAATCTAATTGTGAAAGTCCAGTTCAAGCTGTGTCTCCAGTATTTTCATCATACATATTATTTCTACTCTATGCTACATTTACTATTCTACCTTTTTGGTATTTTAAGTATGTAATGAGAAATTTCTGATGGAATCTTACTGATGTTCATGAGCATAGACCAGTGGTGTCCAAACTATGGCCCAGGGGCCAAATACGGTCCTCAGACCAGTTTTTATTGGCCCTCGGCCTCCTGCTGAACCAGCCCAATTGATCATAAGCAGTACTTTTTACAGCAAATCAAACTATTTTTACCACTATAACCTCCAACATCACATTGCATTGTGATACCTAAAATTAATGTGTTTCAAGCCTTATAAATATACAGCAGCTCTGTCAAAGCTGTGGAAAAAGCACTGCACTGCATTGATCACTGGTCCGTGGCCCTCCGCTTCGAATATGTTTTGAGATGTGGCCCTCAATAAAAACGTTTGGGTACCTCTGCCATAGACCCTTCCTAAGACATAGTTGTATTTCTACAAAGAGCCGCTACTCCTTCAGTATGTTGTCTTGGGGCTGTTGTGGATACAGAAAAGTGAGGGAGCATGGTGATTATTATTATTATTACCATAGATGTGGTGTAAATATGATATAGCCTTACTGATTTTGCGTATACTGACCTGACTGACCAATTGCAGAGGCCATAAACCTTTTTTAAGATGGTGTGGTGTTCCTGACCTCATTTGAACTAGTTTCATTGACCTCTGTGGCTGCTCCATAAATGCACTGCAGGCCATTCTACCAGGCAAGTCCAGGTCGGTCTTTGTAATAAAGCCAGAGGTGACGATTCTTTCCAGAGATAAATCTAAATGAAGAGGACTGTGTTGAAGTGGTATCGGTATTAAAAGTGCAGACCGGTTTGCTGACTTGATATTGATATTACTTGGTTTGCTGGGATAGTACCTGTGGTAAATATTTACCATAGTCATTTAAGTGGCAGTTTAAGAAAGGTACAAAAATACAGGAAGTAGCTCAAAGTTCTAAACCTAAGTACCTCCACCTGTGTCATGACTACAGAAAATTTCATCCAAAATGCAGTGACAATTTACGCACAAGGAACAGATTTTTCTGGCAGTTTAAAACTTCATTTAACAAAATAAAGGTGTTGTCATTTACTTTTATTAGTCTAATCATAACTGTTGTGTAATTTAGACAAACTTGGCCCTTGTTAACATTATGTCACTTCTGCTGTCCATGTCCAACCAAGAAATAAAATTATAAACTTCATGAAAATCGTCAAACTAGGGAAAAACAGGCTATTTTGTTGTTGTTGTTTTTTTGTTAAATCTTACATTTCTATGCATATAACATACATATAACAAACATATAACTATCTTTTAATAAAATATGTACTCTAATCTGTCATGTGAAGTTGCAATCATGCAACAAAGCATACATTTGTGTTCCTAGAAGAGAAAAGCAAATCAGTATAGTTACGGTCTGACTGAGCAGTAACAAGTCACTTACTTTCCCCCATTAAGAATATTTGGATTAAAAGTCTCTTGAGATTTATGGTAATTTATTTAGACACTTGAGGGCCAGTGTAAGGACAGGTGTGGTGTGAACAGGGCAGCCCTGGTTGGTGGAGGAACTTGAAAGCTGATCTACTCTTGGGGTGTTTGTTATCTCACTTGGCAACTGAGATATCATTTCTAAATGTTTGTCTCCACTCCAATATGTAGATAGTAAATCACAGTTTTAGCACTTTAGCAGTTTAGACATAACTGTATGTACAGTAGATGACAGACCAGGTTTAAACAGGCTCAAACCTATTTATTAAGTGCAAATGTATAATGTCAAACTTCATAGACTGGCTGCAAGTGAGTGGCTAAGGATTAGCGTTTAAAAGGCATGCATGCACTACTGAATGGGTGATCCATATGCTGTAAACATAAGTCCCCATAATGTGAGAGACCCAAACAGCTGCTGAAAAGTCATTCTTCAGATACTATTAAAGGTTTACATTCTCTCCAGCACGATGCATGCGCCTCAGGTTTCAGTGCATCAAAGTCAACATGTCTTTGTTGTCCCAGACACACTGTCCACAACTGTCCATGACAACGTCACAGACCACAACAGGCCAGGCTTTTCTGGGATGGCCTTTTCACTCTCCTATGTTACGATGTCTATTTGTCAACTATTATGTGAACAAAGAACATTAAGACCTAATGTATTTAGTGCCAATCACCATGTAATGTCTGAAAATTAGTGGTCTAACAAAGCAAAAGCACACTGATCTGTAATGTATCTCTGTATCTCAACAGATAGAATTGCTGTCATTACTACTTGCAACACGACAAAAGACAATATTTTGACATTACTTATAATAAATAGTGCAGTTAAGTTCACAATTAGGGCCATCGTTTTTGATGTATTTTATTTCATATCTTTTCTGTTATTATTGCACTGCTGTTTGGGACGACATTTTTCTAAAGGGGAGTAACTTTTGTCCAAATCAAATATAAAAACATGGGAGGAAAAAATCTCATTAGATCGTTTTCTCCATGTAGGCACAATCTTGTGGCAATTTTATTTCACAAGATCTTGTCCCTTCTCTATTACTTGTGTTATTTTTGTAGCTTAATTTGTTAACTTCCTGTTCCAAAAAACTGCATTGCCTGGGAGTGGGAGGAATGAGATACGGAGTCAGATAATGTTTTCTAATGGACTCAAATATAATCTGCGGAAGACTCAGGAATCGTGTAGAAGCAAAGCTGACAAGATAACACAGCAAGTATCCCTCTGATAGGGGTCATTATATGTGAATATGTTTCAATATTAAAAGAAAAGTGTTTTCAGCTTAGCAAGTTGGAGTTTATTAAACAAATTCATATTTCTCCATCAGTCAATATACAGGCATAAGAATTGGAGTCGATTGAAACACTCTGGAGCTTATTAAGCTATTATCAAACACATAACCCAATCACGTCCATATAGTCTACTCATAAGGTATATTCAGAATCCTCTTCTTACACTAGCTCTCTCTTAAATATCTTCCCCATTTCAGGAGGTAGTGGAGGCTATCGGTGCTGGAGTACAAGCCGCAGGTAATGCGTCCTTTGTGAGCCAGTGGGACCTCGCCAGTGCCTTCTTTTTCTCAGGGACCATTATCACTACCATTGGTGAGTATTGTAGTAATTAGAATACATCTTTAGTAGATGAATAGTCCAACAATTATTTCTACTGTGAATTTAGATTTCCAAAACACATTTTAATCAAATAAATGTTGAAATCTGGGAACTGAATGGTTTAAAAAAGCGAATATTTACAAATAGAAATACAATACAAAAAGTGTATTGTTGATGAAAATCTGAGCATTTTCATTCATTAATGCCACTGTCTATGTTCAAAGTTTTTTCATAAGTGTTTTAAAGTTTGTATAGTCCAGAAAACAATCAAGATAAAAAATGTAGTTGTATTTTATTGATTAATCGTCTACGTGTTGAGTACATTATTTATTGGATGATCTCTTAGGGTTTGGGAACATTTCTCCAAAAACTGATGGAGGACAGCTGTTCTGTATTTTTTATGCCTTGGTGGGAATCCCCCTCTTTGGTATCCTGCTTGCTGGCGTTGGAGACCATCTTGGTACTGGACTGAGAAAGGCTGTACTTAAAATTGAGACAATCTTCCTGGTCAGTTTCCACACATTCTGTTTGTTTATATGACTTTATCAAATCATTTGCTCCAGTAATTTATTTGTCCTTTTCCTCAATAGAAATTCCGTGTGAGCCCCACTATTGTAAGAATCATATCAGCTGTTCTGTCCATTCTGCTGGGATGTCTGCTCTTTGTGGCTGTGCCCATCCTGATTTTCCAAGAGGTGGAGGGATGGTCTCTGCTTGAGTCAGCATACTTTGTAGTTATCACACTTACAACGGTTGGCTTTGGTGACTATGTTGCAGGTAATGTAATAATGCAGAACATATATAGCAGTGAATGACACAAACAGGATATAAGATAAGAAAATAAGATCAGTAAATGTTTATTTGTCACAGAAAGGAGAAAGAATTACAGAGGTGCACTTGCAACAGAAATCTATTGTGCTAACTCTGGCACATTTATGCTGTAGCTGCCTGCTGACACACTGACTAATATGAACTGTTCTAATTCAAATAAATAAAGTAATAAAAGTCCAAAATATAATCAGACTATGTGACAAATATCTAATTATAAATAAATATAATAATGTCTATGTAATCCCTTAGGCGTCAACGTAGGGTCTGTAATAAAAGAAAAATGAATTCTGTCAAAAGCTTTCAAGAGCGAATGTGTTCCGCCACTCATCTAAGTAGCTTCTTCAGTTATTTTGCTACAACAACAAATAATAATTCACTATGAAATCAAATCGATTCCCTCCTCTGTAATAACTCCTGTATCATCCACCCTCAGGTGATTCTGGATATGAAGGCAGTGACCACTGGTACAAGCCGCTGGTCTGGTTTTGGATCCTGCTGGGCCTTGCTTACTTTGCATCTATTCTGGCCATGATTGGAAACTGGCTCCGAGTGCTGTCGAAGAAAACCCGAGCAGAGGTACATGTCTGGTCTCCTGTTTTGTTTTTCCTGTGCCAGAATCCAGCCCTTTGATAATTTGTCGGGCTGGGAATCATAGGGCCTTTCACGATTCGATGCGATACACATTATATGGCCCATCATACGATAATATCACAATAACAGTATTTCTTTGTTAAACCTACATGCACAAACCTAATATAAAATACTATTGCCTAAACAAGTTTCCTTCCACTAATTAAGCAACACTGCAGCACTGTCACAAAATAATTAACTAAAATCTACATCGATACAACAGCCCACGATAACGATACTATGCCACCAAATGTTGTATCACAATTTAATGATATTTTGATATTTTTGCTCATCCCATTTTAGATGGAGGAACTGCGGGCCCATGCCTCTGACTGGACACAAAACATCCAGAACATGTCGGTGGACTTCAAGATTCCCGGGAAGATTGACGATCCGTTCAAACGTCGTAGGCGAAGGCGTCGTCATGGAGGCCGCAGCCACCGTAGCCAGAGTCACAGTGTGTCAGCAACTGCTCAGGGTGGGAACCAAGAGGGCCAGGAGGGAAGTCAGTCCGAGTCCGAATCATACACATCATCTTCCTACACATCAGATGAGGACTCCGAATCCGGTTCAGAATCTGGGTCCCAGGCCACGCAAACAGACCGAGTCCCCGAAGAAAAGCCTGTCGAGCCTCCACCTGCACCACCCCACCTGTCTCAGCCACTGGACTACTTTGGGGAAAACCTTGCCTTCATTGACGAATCCTCCGATGCTCAGAGTGGAAAACTACATGTGGATCCACTCATAGATCCCACAGAGCCCAACGGTATGCAGCCTCGACACCCAAAGAGGAGACGCCATAGGAGGCATGTCCCGCACAGAAGCACCCATCACAACAACCACACTACCACCATCCCTGAGGCAAAAGAACCCAATGGAAACGCAAAGCCAATTTCAGATCCACCACCTAAGCCTTAGTAAATGACTGCAAGAGCTCCATTACTAGCACAAGTATCAAGGGAATTATCAAATCAAATGAGATGCTTTCAAAGAGAATGTAGCTATTTATTTATTTGTGTAGGCCTATTACGTACTTACAGACACTTAATGGAAGCCTTGTGTTTGCATTTGAAGGTCTTAGCATGCGGGTGTGTATGCCTCAACCAAACATATTAAAGTGACTCTAAAGCTACAGTTGCCTAAATAAAATGGGGAGTGACTGCTCTCTGCTGGGCCTTATTGAAAATGCACTAACTACAGCATTGTTTATTTTACGTTGCTCTCAAACACAGAGCTAACCATATGCAAAACTTTATCTAACTGACTTCTATAGGTCAAAACTTGATGTTCACAAAAACCTTAACTCTGCCAACCAACAAACGGGTACTAAACATGCTGTTACACTTTTGTGTCTTTTTATATTGTGAAATACATGTGCATTTTGGGAGGCTAATGTGTTACTTTTCACATATACACTGCAAATATTAAATAAAACCCTTTAACAGTACAAGGCTTGTCTCAAATCCACAATCACTGTGTTTTTACTGTATACTGTGATCATTCAGGCAGCCTCTTGGTGGCAGCAATGGTTTCTTTTTGCAGACCTGCTCATAAGAAACAAGTTATGTTGAAATGCAGATAATTAAATTGAATGAGGTGGATTAAATCATCTTTAAATTAATGTTTTGACATCAGCAAGTGGGTACCATATCATTCACCTGGCAGTGTGTGCTGGGTTTTCCCTGTATGGAGTGTTGAAGTACTAGGCCTAGTTGCTTTTTAAAGCACATTCCTGTACTTTTTGCCAACTAGTAATATTTTATTTTTACATGTAGAGTGGCAATTAGTTATATTCTGCACTGATTAGTTTAGGCCCATATAAAGGTATATGTTATTTATATGTTTTAACTACGTGGTGGTGGTTGTAATTCACAATGTGGAGAAAGTACAAATGCGGTGTTGTCTGATGACCTTCAGTGTGTATATATGGCCTATACTGTATGTTCCCCCAGCTGATCTGTAAACAATACTCCTCTGGAAACTCAATCTGTTTTAATCTGAAAATGGGATCAAGGGCAAGACAAGAGTGGAAGCGACTGTGTGTTTTGTTGTTTCCATATCTGCGATGACTTTTCATAACGAACAAAAAAAAATCATCATTATAAAGTGTCAATTAACCTAAGTCCACTGTATGTTAACTCACATAACCAGTAGAGGGCACACTCTAACATTTGATCAACCAAACATTTTTTTCAAACTTGCACATAGTCAAATTAAGATTATTAACTTGGCTGTGATGAGAAGGCATTATTTTGGTATAATTTTAGTGTATCAGACACGGCAGACTGCAGGTCCCACCTAAGTAGGCTATTTAAAGGGGTTAATTGAATGTTGGTTGCCCTTTGGAAATTTGACACTTTGCTGCAGGTCTGCATAAAGAAAAGCCATCGCCTTGTCCTGAGATCAGGAAGTTAGCAGGGAGCAGTGATGTGCAGTGGCAGCAAGTGACCTTTAGCGGAGCGGAGGACACTGAGCTCTAGTCTGCTGCCATAACGTCATCAGGCACGCGGCTGTAATGTGCTTTGCTCCACTAGGGGGCGAAGAAGAGTTTGACCTTATTTCAAGGGAAAATTCAATAAAGTTCAAAAAGGCATTTCTGCAAGTTAGGTAGTCTAATACAAAACTCATAAGATAGGCCCATTACAAATAAATCACTATTGCACTACAGCAGCAGCACAGCCCTACAGGCTAGTCAAATAAGCACTTAGCCTATTTTATAGGTGACCAATACAAACCTCTCAATGTGCCATTCTTTGGACCAATACAGCTATAAGCTACACTTTAATCTTGATTTAAATGTTTATTATTATGAGTTGTGCTGTGGTTGTGACTCTTTGATGAAACGACCTATACTTTTTCAACAGCCTACATTACAATGACTTCTTGGCATTTGAGCTGACACCTGTCTAAGGTCATGACCTGTTGTAAGAAACACCCTAGGGTCCCAAGCTGGCATTAACCGCATGTCTCCGCCTGGCTTGTAATCCCCTTCAAACACGCTCTGCTGATAACCTAGATGATGCAGTTGAATCAAAGGCACATCTAGCTCGTAAATAAAAGCAAATTTTAAAACACATTGATCATATTTTTTCTCTAATAATATGATGTGGCTATAATCTACTGCACCATTATGATGCCGATCCGCAGAATTGCAGTGTCTGCAGCAGAGACTCAATGACCTTGCTTCAAGGTCGTAGTGACACTGCCGTCAGTTTTTCCTCTCGTGCGCACTCTACGGTTACAGCTTGCGTAGTGGTCTGCATGTGACCACCACAGTCACAAGCAGAGCTGCTCTTTGACACCACCGGGCAAATGTAATGACCACTTATTGGATTGATCCTAGTCAGATCCAAAGCTTGTCTGTCCAGGATCAAGCCTTCAAGCAGGGAAATGTTTGATGTTCTTCTATAATTCACTGGGCAAGCCCGTCGGTGCTTCAACTACGCTTTTCTGTTTGTGCCAGCTGTTTCTAGGCAAGTTAGGAAATAGGGGGGCTGACTATTTTAAGATAAAATACTAAGACAACATTTAGGCTGTTAATATAGTAAATAAAAAAGACCTGCATGCTATTATATAGCATATATGTATATGTGCACATAAAAACGTGTTATAAAATGCATAGCTAGACTGTTCCCATTGCGTTGATCCGGTTGGTGGCCTCTGTTTTGGCTACTGTCCAAGTGGAGTAGTGGTAGAGTGAGTGAGACGGGTCAGTGTCACAAGACCAGCAGCATGACCGGTTTCCATAGGGGTAAAAAACTGCACTCACTTATCAAATTTGAGAAAGTTCAAGCAAATATAACAGATTCATATTCTGAACGAATGTTAGTATATGGTGGAAACACCTATACGGGTGCCAAAATGTACAATAATAATCAGCAATTTATATAAAACAAAAAATGGGTGCCTAGATTTAGCCTATGCTGCATATATAGTATGCCTACTGTATGACATAAAGCTAATAACTTTGAAAAAACTGTAAATGACTGGGTGACGATATGGAAGGAGCGCACAAACGTAACAGAAGTACGCAAATTGTAAAGAAGGCGGAGATACGGGTCTACGTCATCAAAAAACCGAAGCCCACGGCAAAAACAGGAATATATTTGAACATTGTTACAATAAAAGCCCCACGAGGGCTATATAACATTTTATTTTAGCAGTTTGAGGTAGGAAATGCCACAATTCCAGATGAATAATATACAAACACTAATATTTTAACCACTTATTCTACTGTATTTTGTTAATCCACGAGTTTTGAACGTCATGTACACAATGTACGCTTTTATTTTGAAAAGCCCACCGGATACGCATAAGCTGCCTCGGTAAAGATCCAGGGGCGCTCAGACTACCTCGTCAGTGTTGGCAGCAGAAGAAGGTAATTTATAACGCCGCTGTACGGATCGGAACAGACGGATAAAGACAGCGGGTAGTCCTGTCGTGACTGAACACACAACTAAAGGACATCTTAAGACCTACTGCGATGCTGCCGAGGTGATCTAAATTGGTTAACCCGACGGTGGACTGGACTCACCTTTCAAGCGAGACTGCTATGTTTCTGCACGCACCAGTAAGTAGCATCACCTTCACCTGGCATACAGTCTGTAAAGACCGTGCTAATATTTGTGAACCAATTATTGCGATGCGGGTTGTTGAGATAGAGGAAGCTATGTGAGAAGTATGCGAGCACAGGCTGCGCTGCTGGGGGTATGGCAGCTGTAGGAAATGCAGCAGACGCACATATTGTGTGAAAATAATTATCATTAGGCTAAAAGCTGCGAAAGCCCAGCTGACACTACACCTAACAGCCTATAAATTACAGTGTCACATTGTCCTCGGCTTTGACACTTGGTTATTTTAATTAAGTGTGGGCATGGGAATCCAGAAGAGTTGCTGAAACGTGTTTATTTAAGTCTTAGCGTTTTGCACTTAAAACTCTAGTTGCTTACTTGTCAGGCTTTGCAGCGCTGGTATTTTAGCTCTTTGTCCTAAAACACTGAAATTTCATAGTTACAAAGACTCAAGTACCAGGATAGAGACTGCTGATCTTAAGGTATAATAGCCAAGGTGTAATCCACTTTGGCAATTAACCTCTCACCGGTCCGAGATCAGTAAGGCAAGGTCACCCTTGGGTGCTGTTCTCCTTGTCTCCCCCGTGCGCCGCATGTATAATCTTGATTCTGACTTTAATATAGTTTCATCGGTGCGTGACATTCAGAGATAAAGAGCTCCCCCAACCTGTGATGGCAACTATCAGATTAACTGTAGAAATGGTTTAAGATATTTAGACGTCTCTGTAGCATGAAGGTGCAGGGTAAAAGTTAATTTAAGGATTCAAAATGTTGTTTTGAGCCTGCATGTGACTGCTGAGACGTGTCCAAAAAGATAATGCATTTTATGATTGTAATAGCAGAAGTAGTTCTAGCGCTCTCCATAGTGTTTAATCTTGTCTTGAGAGAATCACTCTGAAGCGACAGTGGAATGAGCAAAGTTAGGTTATCTCTAAAAAAGTATCAAAGCCACTTAATTATTTACAGGGCTATTACTAAACTTCAACCAATACAAGGCTGTATGAGTGAGGGACAAGGTGTTGGCTTCACTCTGACTGTCCTTCAAGCATTCCTGTGGCTGTGACCTTTGGAGTGTGTGGTGCATGTAAGGGGGAGGGACCAGGACTTGTGCAAAATCTGTACACATACATTTAGTTAGGTGTTGTAATAACAAACTGCCTCTATACTGGAACGTAAATACCCTTTTAGAAGTGTGAACTTTGGAATACGAACATAACATAATCTTATACCCTAGTGTGCAGTAGTGCAATAGAATAATAATAATCAATGCTAAACATGGTTGTGAGATCTTTGATTAAGTTAATGACACGTTTTCTTTTTTTTTTTTCAGATGTCCTGACCTTCAAAACAATCATATTTCACTGAGCTATCATTGGACAAAGCTGTCATAAACTTTCTACCCCAGGTCAGTGCACATCAGGTAACCCTAAACACCAAAGCATGAATTTTATTGCAGCCATTTAAACCACTGTGCTGCCTGCATGTCAATCCTGCAGACTGTTATAAATGCAATATCTTAACGTGACATCAACTTTCAACATGGCCCAGGTATCCAGTGAGATGCTCCCATTAGAGGTGGAAGATAAATAAGAAAATTACAATTACAATTGTTGTTTTGGAGATGCAAAATTATAATCAGGAGTATATCGTCTACAAAAAAATCTTAAAAAGGAACAGAAATGTCTAGTGTATGTGTAATCCCTCAGTCGTCCAGGTCTGATCCATAGACAGATTAAACTTTGGCTTTTACAAGAAATGTCTAGTGTAACCTCCAAATTAAGGTAGATAGTGATATGTCTACGCTTTTGTGGTTGATTTTATAGTCCATTCACCTTTTGTGTGACACTTGAACCTTAACCAAGTTATGTACGGGCACATTTTAGCACATTTCTAATGTATTGTTTTAAATATCATCTGATTATTGTTATCAAACCCTTTGCTCACATTACATTTTGGTTCAAATCAATAGTATACAGATAATCTAAACAAAATCCACTATGCACCATGCTATTCTAACCACATTCAGAAAGAGGACTGGTGCAGAAGCTTAATATGCTTACCGTTGTGCAGTGGTTGATAACCTTCTACAAAGGAGAGGTGCCTGGAAAAGTGTCACCTTGGATTTTCAGATCATCTGAAGAACAGACACACGCAAAGTGAAAACTAAATAAGACATCACTTTGAAGGAGGCAAAGGGCAGATAAATCATAGCCGCTCATTATTAAGTGGCCACAGAGACACTATTAAAGGAAACCATGTAGTAAACCCAGACAACAAGAGCACTTTATGGGACTCTTTCATCACAGATTTATTCTTCTATTTATTCAAATTCAATATTTGTGATTAGTTTAATATTAATAACAAGCTGTATTTGTTAGTACATGATGACACAGTAGGGTTTGTGTGTGGTGGAACAGCGTGCTCAAAGTGGTGTTGCCTGTAAACAAAGGGAAGAGCACAGTAAAAGTTACTTGAGCCTTTATTACCTCCCAGCTGTTTTTATAGCAAGCCGACTGTAGCCCGGCCCATCACAACACAACCAACCGACACGAGTTAGCTAACAAGGGTACAAAATCAACTAAATCTGAATAATGAAATCAGGAGGGCGAGCAGATAATTGAAAATATAGATACCGTCACGTCAGGTAAGATGTAACTTAACGTGTTGTGTACGAAAATACTTTGGGTAGAGTTACCTCGCAGTGCTTTGATGTCTCAGGTTCAGTTAACACTAGCATTAGCTAACAAAAGCTATCCAGCTAGCTGTGGCTATCTGCTGCTAAGCCAGTTACCTTTCGCATTTGATGCTACAAGCAGCCTATAACACTGGCTAATTCACCCCTTTTATGACAGCATTGAGCCTGATTGCACAACGATACATATAAATACTAATACAAAATAAACATTAAGTGAAATGAACTCCTTGGCTGTTGAGTAGTTTTGCATTTTGTACTTGTCCTCGTGTTTGCTCCCACTGGTGATCGTCCCGTGGCACACATGGCCCGTGTCATTTTATTTTATTTTATTTATTATTATAATTTGCTTAACTTGTAGACTTTAATTGTAAATCTCTTCTGAATGCTGTGAATATTATGATTGCACTACAATAAAGCTGGCGACTAAAGTGAGCCAATAGGTTGAGATGAATTAAAACTACACAAAGACTGCTTTAACCCTCCACTGTTAGTAATGAGCTGAGGGCAAACTCCAAGTCATGTACATTAAGCTTTTACTTTTGTACTCAACCTACAACTACTTCTGTTACTACTGCTCTGTGTTCAAAGTAAATCCATAATCTGAAAATGTAGGAGCATATAGCTGACCACACGGAAACATGCCTTCAAAACTATAGTGTCAGTGCATTTTCAAAACATTGTTCCAACTACATTAATGTACTGTTTTGTTTGTTTTTACATTTGACTGTTTGTCTCTCAAAACATTGCACTTGGCATGGTTTGGTGGTATTAGTGACCTTTATGCTGTCACTGCCATCTCAATACTGGTTATCCTCTGCTTTGGATAAAGAAGATATCACCACAGTTGTCCACTACATTTTAATGAAACTGCCAGTGCAGCCGATGAAGCTGTTTTGAAAGATCACTTGTGTCAATCATTTTTACTCATTGTGATGTTTTTATTTCCAACAGGCATCATGTCTTCCAGAGAGCGCCGTTCCGACGTGTACATAAAGGCAGAGCCCAGTAGTCCAGAGGGTGGTGGAGGAGGACGCACCAGTCCCGGTGGAGCCTCCTCAGACTCATCACAGAGTGGAGGTGGTGGGACTAGAGGAGACAGTGCTAAGCGGTACTCTCCTCCTCTCTACACACCAGCTTTACGTTGTCACTTTAAGGACGAAGGTGGTGATGTAGCTGAAGAAGGCTCCACTGGAAATGGGGCGGGCCGCTGCAAGTATGCCCTCAGTACACTACCCAAACGGCTGTGTTTAGTTTGTGGTGATGTTGCCTCCGGTTACCACTACGGTGTTGCCTCATGTGAAGCCTGCAAAGCTTTCTTCAAGAGAACCATCCAAGGTTGGGTGCTAGTGTGATTTGGTAACTGTAGCTTTTTCTTATCAGACAGCGTAATGGTATAAATGTTTACATTTAAAGTTTACATTACATCTGAATGAACATTATGAGTATTATATAATAAGTTGAAACAAGGAGCCTTCTGCACCTAATTACAGTGAAATTAAAACCAGAAATGTATATATTTTGTATCTAGCCTAACCCAGCCATTTTAATAATGCAATTCCTTTTCCATTGTAGGTAACATTGAGTACAGCTGTCCAGCATCAAATGAGTGTGAAATCACCAAAAGGCGTAGAAAGGCTTGCCAGGCATGCCGCTTCACCAAGTGCCTCAAAGTAGGCATGTTAAAAGAGGGTGAGTGCCAATTGTATGCAGACTTATAACTTTGATTAATTTTATTGGATTTGATTTGAATACGCTTTATTATTATTTAGGAGTTCGCCTTGATAGAGTCAGAGGTGGAAGACAAAAGTACAAGAGACGACCAGATGTGGAAAATGCTACATACCAGAATGCCCCATTGCCACTCACCAAGGAGAGTGAAAAAGGTGACATGACTTTTCTGACAACCATTACAACACAATGCTTCTAGTGCAGATAATTTGGCAAATTGATAAATATTTAAAAATGTGTTTTTAGGACAATCTCATAGATTGTATATGTTTTTCTGTTTTACTCATGATTTTTTTTTTTCAGGTTCCTCCAACATCATTGTGTCCCATCTGCTTGTGGCAGAGCCTGAAAAATTATTTGCCATGCCGGACCCACTGCAGCCCGACACAGCTCAGCGTACACTAACCACCCTCTGTGACCTGGCTGACCGAGAACTGGTCGTCATCATTGGCTGGGCCAAACACATTCCTGGTATGGATAGTGGTGCAAAAACCCAATAAAATTTTATGTTCTATAAAAAAGGTAATTAATAGTGTACAGGATTAGCAATAAAAATCAACCTAATCAGATGTAAGGAGTGTAGAGTCCAATGTAGTTTAACTTTCTGATGCTCTATCTACTGCATAGTGCATGTTTTTGTGCTTGGGCAAACAGTTCACAAACTTTGATTAGTTGAGAGTGAAGAATGTACTCTATATCCAGAATAAACCAAACTCATATAGCAGTAAGGAAATGCATATTTTACCAAGCCATAGCAAATCGTAGTGAATGTGCATAGTCAAACTAATGACCTATTTCCTGCTGTGCATTGAGATTGCATTTTCTGTCCATCTGTCTGGTCTCCTGCAGGCTTCTTGTCATTGTCCCTGGCAGACCAGATGTCAGTGCTGCAGTCCGTTTGGCTGGAGGTGCTGGTTTTGGGTGTTGCGTATCGTTCCCTAGGTTGTGAGGATGAGGTAGTGTTTGCGGAAGACTTTGTCCTTGATGAAGAGATGTCACGAGCTGCGGGACTAACTGAACTAAATGCAGCTATTAGTCAACTGGCCCGACGTTTCCGCACCCTCAACTTGGACCGGGAAGAGTTTGTTATGCTAAAAGCCATTGCTCTCACCAACTCAGGTATTGTAACTTTGAGAATTTGGTAACGGCTTTGATTGTGTGGGATGAGAGTAAATTGTACGAGTTAATGATACATTATCGTAACTTTCTTCCTATCTTTGTGTTATGCTAGATTCAGTTTACATTGAGGACATGGAAGCTGTGCAAAAGCTGCGGGACCTACTGCACCAAGCTCTGCTGGAGCTTGAATGTCAGCGACGCCCAGACGACCCCCAGCGGGCAGGACGCCTCCTTTTAACATTGCCTCTATTAAGACAGACTGCAGGCCGGGCGCTCAACACCTTCTACAGCATTAAGACGCGAGGAGGGGTACCCATGCACAAACTATTCCTGGAAATGCTGGAAGCCATGATGGACTCTCCTTAGAGCAGAACAAAACTGATTTTGTGAGACCAACAGAGATATTCAAGACGATGAAGAAATAACACTAGAGAGTAATTAAGCAGCAGAACATTCCCCTTTGAGCTGCTACAGTAAAAGTAGTCCAAGAACTTTGTTTTGGCTGCTTCTGGCGAGATGGTCACCATCAAATTTCATTATGTGGCTTCTAAATCATTAATACCAACTGATGTAGGAACCCGACCTGACTACTACCGGTACTTTATTTTGTGTTCACAACAATGAACCACTGGAGGAGGCGCAAATTGCAATCATTGCTGTTAAGACTTATAATAATGCAATCTCCTCATAGAAGCCATAGTAAAATGTTTTAAGCAAAAGAGGGTCCAGTGAAGGGTCAGATTGACATGCACATAAAGTGCTTGTGTTCACTGTAGATTAGTGTGCCATTGTAGGCAAATTCATAGGAATTACTTGCAATATAGTAAAAGCAATATAATGGCTTAATTGTTGTCACATTTAAAATGTGGATAAAAGATTAGATTTTCATGTCCATATACAGTTGTTTACAACTGCTCAAGACTCCAAGAGCTGTTTGTTTGGGCTTGAAACGCTGGTTTATAGATGCAGAGCCTGTTAGCTCCGCTTTGAAATCAGAGCTGTAAACCTTTTGTGTACAACATAATGCTTTATAAAACTGTGCAATTGAAGAGATCTGTTGATGTGCGTATAAATATAAAAAAAAAAAAAAATATGCACAGATAATGAGTTCTACCCATAGTAATATATTCACTGTAGTTTCTAAAAATCCCACTGCCAAACTGAATAGGTGGAGGTGATATGCCCAACACAGTGACCCCTTGTGGAGGCAGGAGCTAAATACCTGAAAGTTCTTTTTTTTTTCTTTTTTCAAAATTTTAGTTTGAACAGCGGTACTTTTTGGAATTTGTATAAGTGTTGGTGACCAGTTTGGTGAGGCCTGTATGTATAATAAACCCGTGAGGTTGTAACAATTTTCTGCACCAAGTAATGGAGCATTTTAAATTAGAACCCTCCTTTACATTGCTCCAACAAACATGTCTATAATGAGTTCAGGGCAACACACTTAAGTAAAACAAAAACTATGATCACTTTTAGATGTTAACATTGTGTCATCCCTCAAATCCCTCTTTCAGTTAGTTTTTTTCTCATTATGAGAGTTTCAAATTACTTCTACAGCTATTTGATATGAACATCAGACAAGCGATACTGTACGTAGAGGCCCAGGGGCCTGTAGTTATTTAACCATTCATAGTTCCATTTAAATTGGTAGAAACATGCAATTTATTATGGAAAAATAAAGCCAGCAGATGTTATAAATGTCCCTGTTATTTGTACTGTGTTCATGCAACTTTTGGCGCACTAAAATTTGTATATAAAACAACTAAACTGCATTCACATGAAGGTATTTTTACTTGAGCATGGGCACTGTTCTGGGGTTGGTACTATGATTAAGCTGATCAAACTGAATGTTTTGAATTCATTTTTTTTTTTTTTTTTTTATGCAAGTTGTATCTTTGTTGAACATGATTGTCTGGGATCAGGCTACAGGGCTACCTCAGAGGGCAGTGTGCCAGATGGCCAAACAACTAGTGTTTTTATTTTGTTCAGGTATTTGATGTTTGGAATACATCTCTCAAGCTCTTGTTTTCATTTCACATAGCATCTTCACTGAACATGGTATAAAATATTTCACAAAATGTTGGCCTACATTCTACAATATCTAATAAGTTATTCAGTGTATATTCTCGGACAGTAGCTCAGAGCACTGCAGGTCATTTATTACAAGCTCTAAACTACTGGGAATCTTTCTTTCTTCTTTTTCTACTTTTAATTTCACTTCCATATTTTCTTGGTCCCTACAACCAACAACAAAATAATGTTCACTGACACACATCACAGGTTGGGTTTTTGGTATCACTCAGAATCCAGATGTTGAGCCTGGTTCACTTTGTATGTTGGGTGGGTGAGATTTGAAGGGGGTAAACCAAGTCATTTGTAGGGTCTATATAATATGTGCGCATTAAAATAAATGAGCAATACAATAATTTACCAAACCTCATATTCTTGTATAGCATCAGTGCAAATTTAACATGGCAAAGAATAGCTACTTAATATGTAGTGCTTCAAATCAATGTTTGTACTTTGAAAGACTATTTAATTGATTAAATTCTATTTTTTACTCAATTTAATGTTTTTGAACCTGGTTTATTTTCTGTGTGGTATTGGTTGTAAATGTCACTGTGTAGGCAATTTTATTTGTTTGTTGTCTTTGTCTGAACATGTTCACATAAAAATCACTGTGAAAAGTGATCTCTATCACTCTGTCACAAAGAGTGAGTTATTTGTAGGTGCTTTGTGTTGTAATAAATTGGCACACCACCACAATCTATTCCTACTGGTGATTATGCATGAATGAGTGAATGTGAGAAATGAGAAAAACAGGGTGACATATAAATAAACTGAGTGTCCTTCCTAGATTAAATTGCATTAATTAACTAATCGCAAGAGTCAAACTTCATGAGACCAAATGAGTTCCAATCCCGCAGTGTATGTGCAGGCATTTGCAACCAGATGGCGCAGTAAAACATTGAGCTGGCCTGCGTCTGTCTGGAAGCTAGGTTAAGTTAAAAGTCAACTCTAAGTAGGACACTCGGCAAATTTGAGACTTGTGGTTTGTCCGAAACAGAGGACACGAGTATATAGGTCCACGAGTGTCCGCCAGTGGACGCGGCGCGCTACAGTCCGTGCGTAAAAGTCGGTGGTCGGCAGTAGTATATAAGCGCATGCGAGGAGTCGTCATGTTTTCTATTAAGCTCTTGAGAGGCACACGGGCTGTTCACCTTGCAAGGCCGCTGCACACCTCTTCTGTCACCAAAATGCCGATTCAGGTTAGTGCGTTCATCGAGAGTATAATGAGACTACACGATTACATAAGGATACTAACAACAGCGTCTGATGAATGGAAGATCCTCTGGTCTAGTTTTCCCAGTGTCTTCGTCGTAGCAAAGCCTATCGCCCATTGAATCGCCATCACTCAAATTCACTTCGTTTAGTTTATCAGGAAGTTCGCATCAAATTGTGCGCAGATTTTATTTTGAGGCTTTTAATGGCAGCCTAAACTAAGCCTGGTCTCTAACATAGACTGCGTAATGTCATAGTAAAACCATGCCCTCAATATCTGTGTAATCCCTCAGTCGTTCAGGTCTGATCCATCGTAAAAGAAAAATAAAATGTGTCAACTCGACAAAACGCAGTGGGAGTGAAGACGTTTCGTGTCGTTTTGTCCAGTTGACACAGTTTATTTTTCTTTTGCCATGCCCTCAATGTTTCCTTGCGTTCTTCTACTGTACCCTACAACATTTATTTATTTATATATTTAGCTATTTATTATCATTATTTATGTTATTTTTATATTTGATTTATTTTGTTTTTCTTTTATTTATTTATTTATTTATTTATTTAACCAAACTGTTCTTCAGTGAACAGCTGTACTAGGCTTTTTTTTTTTCTTTTTTTTTTTTTCAACAAATTGATTCCCATGTGTAGATCCCAGTGGACATGATAGACCTACCCTACACAATACAACAATGAAAGGGTTGTATTGCGAGGTCTTTTTAACAATGTAAAATAAAGTGTACCCCTGCGGATAGAAAGCCCTTGGTCGACTCATGTCTAACGCCCTCCAGTGGCCAAACACTGCCATAGTCATAGAGCTTTGTGGTTTAATGAAGTTTTTCTTATTTGGTGTTTTCAGAACTTCTGGTATCAAATGTGCTTAATTCTCACCCAATTATCTTGCCAGGTTGGTGCCCCGCTTCCAGCAGTGGAGGTCCAAGAGGGTGAGCCTGGAAATACAGTGGCAATGGATAAACTTTTCAAAGGAAAGAAGGGAATTCTCTTTGCTGTTCCTGGGGCTTTTACACCTGGATGCTCCAAGGTTTGCTCAATTCTGTTTTTAAATATGACTTGCATTATGTTTTCATACAATACTAAACAGTTTGTGCTGGTTTTAGACACATCTCCCAGGTTTTGTGCAACAGGCAGCGGAGTTGAAGGCTAAAGGAATTCAAGAGATAGCTTGTATCTCTGTGAATGATGCATTTGTCATGGCTGCTTGGGGAAAGGATCAGGGAGCTGATGGCAAGGTATTTACTATCACATAAGCGTAACAAAATGAATGGTAGGGTTTAATGATCATTGTGACTAACTGCAGTGCTGCTTCCACAGGTCCGAATGCTAGCTGATCCCACTGGAGCCTTTACTAAAGTAACTCTTCAATTGTTATAGGGCTATGGTTCTTGTATTTTGATTTTAAATTTGCATTTTATATCATTTTCTATTTGTGTTTTAGGAGGTTGATTTGATACTTGACAATGAGCAACTTGTACAGATTCTTGGAAATAAACGATCAAAGAGGTATTTTAAAATTGTATTGTGTTATAAAAATATGATCAAATGAGTTTGACCCATGTTTTTGAGTTATGTATGCTGTGTTTCAGATATGCCATGCTGGTTGAGGATGGTATCGTGAAGAAGATCAATGTGGAGCCTGATGGCACGGGGTTGACTTGCAGTCTGGCTTCCTCAATTTTGTCTGACCTGTAGTTACAGTAAAGTGTGAATTATATAAGTTGCTTTCCTAAAACCTGATGCAAATATTATTGGAATTGTGAGGGTGTTCAGAAAACAAACACGCACAATGATTATATACTTGAAGAGGGAGCTTGCTTCGGACTGTTACTTGTATCATAAAATGCTTCATTCAAAGCCATAACCATAAAGTATGTCAACAATAGTCACTCTCTCTTTGTGTGTGTGTGTGTATCACATACTGTGTGTGGACTAAAATCGGTACAGACCATACACAGAAATCAAGTCCCATAATAAGAATAAAATTCAGATATGGTTTTAAATCATACACTGTGTTTAACAAAATTGTTTGTCCAGTCACAAACCTACATCATCCAAGCTCCAAAACAACAATTCTGCATAAATATACAAAAGTATGATACATACATACAAACAATACACTACAGCTTTACAAACCTGATAAAATGTGCAGCAGTTTCATTAGTGTAAAACAGCAGTGTGGTAAAGAGGAGTAACGTTTGTCTTGACGAAAGTGAAACTAACACCGTTAATGCGTTGTTTTTAGCAACTTTTGACTTTTCTAAATAAAAGGGTAACATGATGACCTAAATGTTTTATAAAGTGCCTGCTCTTAAAGGACCAGGTAATGGCCAGTGCGAGGAAATAAGAAGGGACTAGGGTCACTTTTTTTGTTTTGTTTTCTGAGTATGAAAGAAGTTCTCGTTTTGATTATATAATCTTAAACTCTCAAAATAGGCACTAACCCACGAGTTTAAAATCAGGGCGAAATCAAACTGTAACGTCATCACGTCGCTTGTTGCAGTGCATTGTGGGTCGCTGGACAAGAAGCTGCTTCGAACTGTGCGGACCGTGTCTTTTCTGTCCGGATTGTAGAGATAAGATACACTAAAGCAAGGTAAGCGGTAGTTAGCGTTAGTTATAGATTTGTCTGTCTGTGCTGTATAAAGTCTGTGGGTTAATCGGTGTCTCTTCTCATTAAAGTTATGATTCTTTGATGAAATAGCAGTAGCTTGAAGTAGGCGCCCAAAATGCCCAATTTAGCATTTAGCATTAGCGTTTCAACCAGTGCAACACGTTTAGACAAACGTTCTTTGGGCATTAGTCGGCATTTTAAAAATAGAGTGCACACCCTCTTATGAACCAGCAGTAAATGGAAAGTGAAAGCAGCCTTCCTTCCTCTAAACCAGTAAATGTGCGTTATGCTTTAGCACAGGGTCTGCTGGGCGCGCATTTCAATAGGGGGTGTGCCTCACTAACTTGTTGAACTAAAGCAATCATTCATATCAGACCTTTCATATTGACTCAAGGTATATTTTTTTTTCTACTCACAGTTTCAACATAATAATGGGGAATGAGGGTGCGCCTCCTTTGTGTTTTTTTGATTAGTGTATTTTGTCCTCCCAGAGCGTGACTGGTCTTCAAAGCAACCATGTCGTCCACATCCCAAAAGCACAGGAACTTTGTGGCAGAGCCCATGGCAGACAAGCCTGTGACGGCTCTGGCTGGAGTTGGAGATGTCCTGGGTGGAAGATTGGAGGAGAAAGGCTTTGACAAGGTAAGAGCTGTGTGCGTTTTACATTTGGGACCTCGCATAGATTGAAGTAGTAGACAGATTGAAGTATTTTTTTCTGTAGTATTAAAAATGTAAAATAAGGAATAGCTATAAACATTCCTAGTATTCAGTTACCATTATCTAATTTTGTATCTTTCAGTGGTGGTTGAGGTGATGAAGTGTAGAAGTTATACCTGATTAACTAGTTCTTCAGAAGTCATGTTTATAATCTTACCTTTTTGCATTTCTTCACAGGCGTATGTTGTCCTGGGTCAGTTTCTAGTGCTAAAGAAAGATGAAGAGCTTTTTCTTGATTGGATGAAGGAAGCCTGTGGAGCCAATTCCAAACAGGCAAAGGACTGCGCAAACTGTCTAAAGGAATGGTGCGATTCCTTCCTATAATCTGTGCTCATGTTATTTTCTATTTCACAATCGATACATTACCTCTTCTATTTTAATTCACACACATGAAGTACCACACATGCATATGGCATATTGAAATTGCCGAGTTTAATGTACACAAGTAATTACATCGCAAATGTTTGCTTTATAAGATGCAACCTGAAATTTAGAGTGATGACTGTGCAGGTTGATTTCACAAACACATTTTAGGAGAGCAAAACAGTTTGTAATCGTTGAAATAATTCAATTGCCACAAGTTTGAATTGATAAGAGTAAGGCCTTGTTTGATCGCCTCACTGAGAATTTTAACATGCTGTACAAAAAACAATGTTTAAACCTGAAACTGAACGTTACTTTTAAATATATCTTTTCATAGAATGTATTCAATGAAAAACAATTTAAGTAGTGTGTATTTCCCTGTTTAGAATTTGCCTTATTTCCATCTACTCTTCATTGCCACAGAAGAGCAGATGTAACGTTGTACATTTTCACTGTTTAGTCACACGTACGGTGCAACACTGTTTTATTGATTGCGTGTTGTAGGCTTTGGGAAACCCTAACAACAGAATAGATTGATTTTTATATTACAGGAATAGCCTCAAAACTTACAACACTGGTTGATTTTGTTCCTTCAAATGTCATTTTAGCTTTTGGTGAAAATAAAGCAACTACATAATCTGACTGCCTTGGCGTGCTTGTTTCAAAAATATGTAAAAGGGACCTTGTACAAAAGTGTTTTTATTTTTTATTCTGATGCAATGGAAGGATTGAAACATTAGAAAGCACAAGCTTTCCAAATATATAACTGTGAATTAAAATGTAAAGCCAGTCACAAACCCCCTTTTTTGAGGACAGTATCAATTTATTGCACATTGTTGTGTTTCCCAAAGTTTAGAGGCCTTGAAATTGGGTTTACACATTGAAGGGAATCTCTTTATTGAACTGATATATACCTTTTAGAAATTACTAAAATAAGTCATAACAGAACAGCTGTTTATTAAGCTTGATGGCATAGAATACAGTGGTAGACTATTGCATACCTATAGATCAAATGTGCGCTGTTGAACTATAAAATCTGAATTGAATAGCCACAATTTGCTCAAGTTGCTGCTAGAGTCACAGTAGCACCTATGCACACTCATACTTCACTTGTTCCGCATCCTTTCTAGAGCAACTATTACAAATTAGTTAAATTCTAAACTCTACCTAAACCTACCATTAGATTTAAAAACAGGTTTATCTATAAACAACAGAAGTCACATGTAACTGCCAAAATCGAGATATGACTTAATCCAATATAAAAAGACAAGTAGGCTGAAACCAGTTCCATGGGATGAGAGAAATGTTCTTTCTTCTTTGTATAAACTGTGGGATTTTTGTATCCCATCATTTACACCATCTGTGATATAGCACCACCATTTTCCAAACAAGACATGAACGAGCTAAACCTGCTGAACCATTAAAATGACATTACAAGCTCTGTTTTGGGTAACTGCCGGTATGTGCTAGCATGAGATGTGATAAACCAGATGACACTGCCTTTTTTTCTCCTGGGTCTTGATGGTTTTATTATGGTTTTGGTTAAATCATTGGGTTTTTTTGTTTCCTTTGTTCATTTCTACAAGTGACAGAACATGGATGTTTTGTACTACGGCAGCTTTTATGCAAGATGGCTATAGTACATGGATGTCTTATTTTAGTTTGGAAGTACATGTACACAGTGTACAGTTGTACTTGAACCATTTCAATCCCTGATTTGTCTCAAAGCAGAGCACAGAAGAACTTTTTCTCCCTGAAAGGGTTTTCTGAGGTGGGCACAGGAGTGATGAGGGGGTCCTCACAAACGTGTGCATCACAGTAGGCCATGAGGTCAGCTGCAGCCTTTGACACCTGCACACAACACAAAGAAACATTCAACAACTGGATTTTAGACATTAAAGCTGGTAAGAAAACACACATTCATAGTAATTAAGAACAAATGGAACAGAATATTCAATTTGATTCAGCATTGAGTAATCGATGCTGGAAAGTGCATTCAAGGTTACAGATGACAATTATCTGGTCTTTTCTTTTCAAGAAGTCCCTGCTGTCTATTACTATTGAAGAAGTCATTTTACAATACTGCTACTTACTGCATTTTAAAAGCATAGACATGCAGAGAGTCTATCAATGGTTGAAACTATTTTAGTAGGCACTGAAATGTACCAATACCTTTATCCTGCAGAAACTAGCCTCAATCTTCAACTGCTCCACCAGCTTCCTGGCTTGGCCGACGCTCATGGTGCTGTTCACTGGGGTGTCTCCTTTCATCCTAAAACAGCAACATTTGAGCACGGATTTGACTGTGTCCTTTATTTAGTAGGTTGTAAGTCTACACACTGTACATTTTATGAAGTAAACATCTGAATGTTATAGCTAGGCCTACATGCAGCATTTTGTCATTGTCACACACTGCTATTAACATCAATAAGCAAAAACACAATGTATTAAGAGAATCTTTTTTTTTTTTTTTTTTGTTAGCATACCCAATGTATTCCACTGTAAGCAAACCAAACCAGGCCATTATAATCATATGTTCATGGCCCACAAACCCACCAATGCGCGTGCACACAGACATGAAAACAGGCTGTGGAAAACGACATACTTAAAGAAATCTGAGGTGAACAAATATACAAAGGATAAAAAAAAAAAAAAAGAAGGAATCTGGCTGTGCTGTCAACAGGGGGGGAAGAGAGAGCCGCACACGAGCGCATCAATTTCAACCATTCTGGACCTTTCTCTCCATTGTCTAATGCCTTATCCTCCATCCACCCCCTGCATCTTACCCGTAATATATTCCTCCTCAGGTGCAGTCTTCCCCCCTCTTCTCTTCGCTCTTGTCTTCTGTGGCCCTCAGTCTTGTGTTTTTGGTAGGGTATGAGTGCAGCCGGACCCCACCCCTCACAGTTACACCGCCTGGATGCTGCCTGCCTCTGTCCACTGCACTCCAATTCTTCCACAATGAGCACTAGATGTGTGGCGGATGGATCCCCCCCTTTTCAGCAGTGAATGGTTCTTACCAGATGGTTGGAGGAGGGGGGAAATCATATGGGTGGGTTGTACCATATCAAGACAGTAGGGGGGATCTGACAGTGGACTCAAATTACAAATCAAATCATTAGCGTGTAGAATTATTGTGGTGGTATAATTGGAGCGCAAGAAGAACATTCGCTGGACAATTACACGATTTTATTGCGGCATTTCTCTCTTTTTTTACCTGACAGGTATTCATTCTTCTCTCGGTTGCCATGGGGACTGCTGCAAGTCTGTCCCATCAGTTTGCATCACATTTTAAGACGGGGAAAATGTCACAATGTTGCCCTTTGACTTAGGTTGGTTATCCATCAGTTTCAGAATTTTGAATAATTAGGATCGTCGCCATAGGGATTAACAATCTTTTTAAAACAAAATAGCCAAAAGATATAAATCTTCTGAATGATAAAAACAAAATAAAAAATCTTAAAACAGGAAGCTGAAACATGACATATGTGTAATCAAAATCGTTCAAAAATAAATAGTCAAAATAAATAAAATGTCATGTCTTTTTCTTCCCTGGGTTCACGTTATTGGCCATTCACCAAGAAGACACACAAATACAGTGAGGGCGCCATCTGCTGGATAATGTTAGGAACAGGCCTAGTAGCATTTTTTATGGTGAAACAACTTGAAAATAGCAGAACAGCAACTTCATATGGACCCAAAATAGTCCTAATCAAACAGATAAGTGGAAATATTTCCCATTTACACTGTCTCCTGCCATTTCTGTCACTTTACCCTCTGCGGTAAGGCCACTGAGCCGTTTAAATAATTGTGGCTGCTGTTAATTACCATCAGGCACATAGGGACTAGTCTTGAAAATGAATGACTGGTGTTCCCATTGAGACCAGAATGAAAGTGCACGTGTATACCCAAGGTCCAAAAGGTTATTTAAGGTGAATGCATCATACTCTATTGTAGAAAGAGTGAGTCATTATTAATTTACAGCGTGTGCACACAGCTGACCAACCCACCCATGACCAAACAATTACAGCACATGTACTTAATGATATAATACGAGGAAATTGACCCTATTTAAACTGTTTTAAGTATGAGGCTGGTAATTTGTGGTAATATGAAAATTATAGACTAATCAGTTGACTTGAACAACTAACGCCCTTTTCTGTGAGACAAGACTGACGTAATAAACACCACATTGGAGTCAAATGTTCTGATTTTGTAATATTTAAAAAAATACAGTTTGTGGCATTTTAGACTGTATCATTTTAACAGCTGTCAATAGTGTAGTATGTTTCAGCACTTATGCTTTTCATTTGCAGGCCATTGCCATTCAGTTTGTTTTAACCTCTCCCATAGATTGATCAGTCCCATGGGTGCTACAGGGCTCTTATGCAACAGTGGTGTGGTGCTTGTGTGAATTGTCAGTCCCTATTGGGTGTTTGTATTGACATTAATGCAGTAGGTCAATAACTCTGAACAGACAATCCTGTTTCATTCACACAGATCTTTCAGTGAAATGCTTTTCAGCCAATCACAAACCAGTGGTGTATTGAAGGCTTGCATTCATGCCACACGCTCTCGAGGATCAGAATAACCAAGGCCACACTCTAGTTTTATTTACTTTTTTATTACAAGAGCCAGTTCCAGTGTGTTTACTTAAAATGAACATGAACAACATCACAATCCAGTCATCAGTTTGAATCATATGGCAATGTTATCATATTTAGCATAGAAAAGAAGACAGGACAGCATTAAGTCACTTTATGGAAAAATAAGTATTTGTTTCACCAATGTAAAAAAAACAAACAGGTCAAGTGCTGAGTGTAACATGAAGGAAGATCTAATGATGCCTTTATTTTGTGTGGATAGAAGAATCCAATTACACCAGTCAAACTAACTCGCCATTCAAGCATAGACTGTACAGTCTGTGCATTCAAGTCATCAATAATAATATGTGTGTCAGTTTCCACTGGCTGCCTTTGAAGCAAAAGATGTATTATGTATTACACATCCACTTTGCATATATTGTGCTACATACAAATTTGTATATTGATTATTGGTTCTTTTTTGTCATTTGCTTCTATCAAACTAACATATTCTGTTGTACAGTTTGCAGTGTGTAACTACATTTCTTCCTAGAGCCTAATTTATTTATCTTTTAATCTTTGTTAGTGCCTAACATTTTCAGAATATGTGTTATAATTTAAATAAATAAGAGTTACACATATGAACACATCTAAGAAAAGAGCCTCTAGGCTTTTCCCACAGTGCTTTGGTGCACATTGTCCCTATATTTTCCTTTTGGAGAAACATGTGCTCCACTGGTGCAGTGTGGAGCCTGGATCAGAGCAGTGTCAGACTTTTCAGAGAGTTCTTTTGTGTTGTATTGATCAAACATAGTCCTGTGATATAGCAGCATTGTTTTAGTCACAGTGCACCTCTGGAGTAGTCTGTATTCTGAACAACAGAATCACTGGGGAGGTTCTAAATATACACTTAAGTTCTAACAATATGAAAATATTACATTTGCTCAAAAAAGCAAGGCAAGGACAACAGAGTTGATCACAGGTTTGTTCAATAAGGACATAATGGGGTAAACAGCACAGTATAATGATAGTCAAACCTGAAGAGTTTTTACCCCAAAGAAAGAATGAAAGAATACCAGTACTCCCATTATCAAGATATTTAAATTCAGCATTTTGGTTTAGGGACAAAGACCATGTTTCAAAATAAGCAATAATTACAAACATGAGTAAAGTTTGACATGTATAATTAATGCACAGGTTTACAAAGAATTAAGCTTATAGATACAGAAATGTCCATTCTGGATGTTTTCCAGAGCCAAACACAAGCATTTTACACACAACACGCACTGAGATACTGGCGCTGTAACTTCAGGTCCACTTTTCCTGTGATCTCTCAAGTACAAATTTCTGAGGTCAGCTAGGACTCAAGTCCATAATGAATGACTCCCATCAGTGTCTTTGCATATAAAGTCTGTAGAAAAGTCGAGACAGGCCCTTTGTCGAACACTCAGAGCAAGCCAAGCTGAGAGACTGGACGGTGAGCAGTATATTCAGATTTCCAGCAAATCAAGGCGAGAGAGGTATAATAAAGAATGACTGAGGTCTGCGAGCAGTGAAAATCTAGGGCCCATATCAATGTAAAATAACTCCCAACATATCACAGAGTAGCAACACCAAGGCTAAGTCAAAGGCATTTTGGTTTTAAGTACAGGTCTTTATATTTACAACTATTTACTGTGAATCCTGAAACAGGGGCTTCGACATTTCATTATCAAAACTCAATGTATAAAACAGCCACCATTAAATGAATTGTTTTCTCACTTTGTAACAGCTTTACCATTTCATAATAATTTACTGTGAAGAACTTTAACAGTTTTTTTTTTCAGTTTCTGATTTGCATTTCCTTAAGGTAAAGCAGATCTGCATCAGTTATCTTTTAAGATTGTACAAATCCAACTCAACATTAAATGGATACAAAACTAATCAAATGCTTCTGCTTTGCACAGTCATGCATTTAGAAACTTTTCTTCATAAATACATCACACTTATTTTACAATTGATGTCCAAAGAAAAATACGGTAACACTTTACAATAACTACGCTTTAATTATCCTTAATAAAGCATGAACAACTGTTTATTAAGAATGTAACTACTAGTACTAGTAACTACTTAATTAATACATGAGATTGACCGATATGTTTTTAGTTTTTTGTTTTTGTGGAAGATGCTGATACTGATTGTTTAGAATCCAGAGGAATCGATGGCCAATAACATCTGTCGATATTTTGGGCCGATATGTAATCCCGATTTTTAATATTTCCCCAAATTCTGTAATTTAAATTTAGTACAAACCACAAAGCCACAGCCTTTTTAACATAAACCTTTGAGAGAGCTGTGCAGTCACACTACAGTCATCTCTTGTGTTCAAATAAAGCTTTATGTGGAATATTTAGGCAGCAGGTCGGCCAAAACAAAATATTGGTCTGTGCTGGAAATTTATTTGCTAAAAGGAACAAAATATCGGTCCCATATATCGCCCAAAGGATATATTGGTCTCTCTAATTAATACCTTATCTCCTCGTTACTAAGCCTGAATCTTTCTTAATAAACTCTTTGCTCTTTCTAAATCAAGGATAATAAAAGGGTAGTTATTATAACCACAAGCAAGTGGCTGTATACCATTTCAATAATTTAAAAAGTATGCAAAATGTGCAAAATGATCTTTTCCAACAACACAAAAAACACAAAATCAAATAATAATAAATTAATGTACTTAATGAATGCCAATTTGAAACTAATAAAATGATCATACTTGCTCTGTATTTCCTGTAATGAGGAACACCAAGTTAGAGCCGATTATAAAGCAGAGGATTTGAGGCCTGCATTAACAATATAAAAAACCTCACAGTGAGTTAATTTAACTTCAAACAAATGCCTTTACAGTCAGGGTAATGCATAGTCATGAACGAAACAGGAACGAGGATCATAAGGCAAACCAATAAAGTGATGTTAGGTTCCTATCTATTCATCTCATGCTCTTGTCCAGTGCACAGTTATTCTCATCTCTGCTTAGAGTAAAAATAAAGAGCATTAATTCAAAATAGAACAAGCTCAGGATTGGTCTTGAAATTGTAAACTTAAGTGCGCACAGTTAAAAGTGGTCTGTATAAGCATGGTATAGAAGCTTATGGTTAAAACTGTTATTATTTTAGTAGTATTTTAAGCCGTGTGCTACCAATGTGCTACCTGTTTTTTACCTGCTTTCTGTTGGCCGTTTGCTTATTCTGAACTAAATGCCATTCAGATCTTCAGCATACGTCCGGTTTTCTGTGTATAGCAAATAGGATACAGCTGTGATTAAAGGCTGTCAGTTGAGCTACAAACCAGATGGGCAGTAAAGTGCTTTGGGATGCCTGTGAGTTGCTACATATGCTGTTTTTTTTATGAATGAAACGGTAAACTGTCTCAATGTTTTGTTTCTTCATGCAATTGTGAAGCTTGAAATGCGAAACAAAATGGAAGAGCTATTTGATGCCTGAAGGAATATATATAAAACATTGGCACAATATCATAAAAACAGTGTAATGGGAGAAGATTCATCTGTCAGCTATCCATCCAATCAGTTTCACAGTATTAAAAGTGCACTATTTACTGAACAGGCCACCATCTTGTTGTGTTTCTTATAAAATCTGGCTTTTTTGTAGAACTCCAGCCTACACTGAGGAGCAAACCTACGTTCCCTTGTCTATGTTCCCACGTTTCTTAGAAAGTTGTGAAAAAAGGACTCTATGTTTCCACAGCCATGTTTTCTCAGGAAGACGGTTGTTGATTTACTTAGATATTTCATTCAAATATTTTCTGTTGTTTCCCAGTTTAGTTACTCCTGGTTTTATTCTATGTTAGTAGTTTAATCCTGTGTTGGTACTAGTCTAGGCAATTTTGCATAGAAATGTTAGTTAATCCTTTTTTATTTTACTTTATCTTTTTTTTAAACAGACCTAGTGTTGGGGAATCTTTGTGCAACCCCATGGCTCTCCAAAAAATCTGTGTCCCTCATGAAAATTAAGTTGAATAACCCTGCCCTACAACATACCCCTAAGCCTCATCGTTACTGTAAAAAAAAAGCCCTAAAATTGACCATTACTACAACCATACAACAAAGAGCAAGCTATAACAGAAAATGCTTAAATGACCCTAAAATGTGGGAACATAGAACCCTTTTTGTCCAGACTTTTCTAACAAACATGGACTTGTGGGAACATTGGACTGACCCTCTACTCTGTTCTCCTTCTTGGTCACACCTGTGTCTCCACTCCGTTAAGTTTGGGCATGAGGATTCGAGGGGTCACTCCGGAGTTCAGGTCCCGCTCAAACTCCAGCAGCTGACCCATGAAGTTGAGATTGGGGGAGACCACCGGCCGTCGGCTCCGTACGTATTTGTAGGCGTCGGTCATAGTCATGAGGGTGTGCTTCATTAGGTAAGCGATGACCACGGTGGCAGAACGGGACACGCCGGCCTGACAGTGCACCAGGACGCCCTGCCCACTCTGATATGCCTCCTCTGGGGATGAAGAAAATCGATTATATTGAAGAGAACGTGAAGATAGTGCTCCATTATTGTGAATAGATTGTAATGGGACAGTGGTTCGCAAACTTTTCACACCAAGTGCCATTTAAGAAAATAGGCTTAATTATCCTTTTGTCTCACCAGATTTAAACAAGACTAACAGGACTGTGCCAGGCCTGAACTAGGGCAAAATGAAGTCTAAGAAAAATGAAGGTTTAAAATAGGATCACAACCCTGCAACAGAAGTTCTAAACAAAGTTAAACCTCAAAAAGGAGAAAACATCTGGATATGTTTGTCTTTAAATTAATTTAGCCTAGAATTAGTGTACCATCAGCTCACATACCACCACTGTCATTCATCATTTAAATTTTACTTGGCCTGGTGGTGTCATCTGCTTGTCCCCATGGAGATAAATATGTTTAAGGCCAGATTGTGGAACATGGCAAATCAATATTATCTCTATGGAGAGGTGGCAGAACCTCCATCGTGCACCTTTAACAAAAAACTGGAGCACTCACCAATGAACTCAAAGACCTCCTCGAAGTACTGCCGGAGGTTCTGCTTGCTGTTGTCGGTCGCAGGCAGCCTCTTGTAGCGCAGACCGGCCTTCTGGTGGTAGAGGGGTAGGTGTGTGGTGACGTTTACCACGAAGCCGATGTTGATACGGAGCAGCAGATCCAAATCCTGGGCGTCTCGTTCGTTCCCGAGATAAAGGAAAGGCAGGATGGGACTGATGACGGCGTTCTCGGCATCAGGAGTCATCACACTTTCGTCGGACAGTGAGGCCGGCAGCGAGGAGGAGAGGGGCAGGGTGAGGTGCCCTGGAGGAAACAACATTTACAGTTGTGCTATGTGGGACCAGGATTATAACTGTATCATTAATTACAATCACAGTTATTATAGAAAAGTTGGAAATAATCATGTTGTATTGAGCATCTGGTCTCCCGTTTAATGAAGCGTTTAGACACAGATCTGTCACATTCTCGCCTGGAGTCCTATTCACGAGAAGTGGCTATTCAAAAAATCATTTACATTATTATTTCTTTGTTCCTGTTTTTGACTAAATATATTTTTTGTCATTTATTTTTGTGGAGTCTAATCTTTGGGTAACCATCTGGTTGTTTAGAAAAAGTGTATGTGAGAGATACTCCCACTGGTGGCTGCATCACAGTATCAACGGTGAATCAATTAGATCCAAAAATAGCCAAACCCATGACAGTAATGCATTTACTTTAGACAAACGCACAGCCTAAAGCAACCCTAAATACACTGTGTTAATCACATTAAAACTAGTGTATCACATTAAAACTAAAGCTATGTTTGAACTAAGCTGTAATTTCTTTGCATATTTATAGTGTAAACATGATCTGATTGATATGTTCATACACTACAAAAATAGAATATGGTCTAAATTAATACATCTTAGTACTTGTTGTAAGGCAGGTGTTCCCTAAGTGTTAACATACACTGTTCCTCCATTATTAATCTATGTTTTTATATGTAAATCTAAGGAGAAATTAATACATACTTGTTTGAATATAGTGCAAATTATTATATAGTTTGTTGGGTTGACAAGAAAGCTACAACAAAGGCAAATTTGGAAATGGCCGTTTTAACATATTTCTGACTTTTTCCAAATTAAATGATATGTCTATGGAGATTTTTTAACTTGTTGATATATCTATAGGCCTATTAACTAACTATTAATACATCTAAACGAGTCAAGAAGATAAGAAACACTTGTTAAATTGTTAAACCAAATAACTTGTGCTTACTTCTGCTGTTCTCTTCGTCTAGCCCTCTGTTGAAAGAGTTCAGGGCCAGGTGCAGTGACTGGGCAGAGGGAAGAGAGTGTCCCCCATCCCGTGGCCTCGGTTTGGGTTTAATGAGGGTACTGGGTGCAGAGGGTGGAGGCGAGAAAGACACAGGTGACGGGGGAGAGTTAGGACGAGGTGGAGGGCAAGGATATGCGGTGTCCTGGTCATTGTCGAAATGCTCCCTGAGTCCAGTATCTTCCTTAGTAATCAGTCTATTCAGTGAGTTGTGGCCGTCATTATACCCCGATCTGTAACTTTTGAAGTCGAAAGTGGCAGACATTTTTCCTTGCTGAAACCTGCGTCTTCCTGTATAATCTGTGCCGTGTCCGTATTCCGGTAGATTCTGACAGTCCAAAAGCAAACTTGTTGCATTGGTGATATTTTGGGATTGATTTGGGCAGGCGTTCCCCATTCCTATACCGGGACGGAGATTCTGTGATTTGGAATGTGCCATCTTTTTGGCCAGTTCTTCGGGCCAGATATTACGGACATTGTAGTCATCATCATCGTACATTCCCATAGGCTGAGCTCCTCCAATCGCTCTTGCTGCTGGAGGTTTGGCCCTACGAGGATTATAAGTCACGACTATTGGGTCGCTGCTGCAATAACTACAAGTGGAGCTGCCTGTTTGGGAAGTTTTGGGATTGCAACCTGTTACGCAGCTCTGCAACGCTCGGATCGGACCAGAAGATGACAGCGGGTTACACGGCAAGCACCCTCCTACCAGTCTTTTTCGAAGTATAGCCGGACTTTCGTAGGTGCTTGCTTCCCCGGAACAGGACGGACAAGGCTTAAACATTTTTCCACGACAATCGGACACAGTGCTATTAGAAGAAGAGGTGTTGGTAGTTGAAGCAGTGGATAAACAGCCAGTTAAATGTTTCATATCTTTGCTGCCTCGTTTGACTGCGGCGACATTATGAACACAGGAAAACGAGGTAGATGTGCTCCCGCCTCCTCCCTGGCAACTTGACGATCGACCTTTACACCCTCTGCATCTCAGCAGCCGCCAGCAACCGCAGCTAAACGGATGGGTGCAGTCGATGGTACAGGTGTGGTCCGGACTCGGGAAGGTGCCATTGTGCGAGGAGCAGGGGGAAAGGGGTAACCCGTGGAGAAGGTGTGAGCGGGGGTCTCGAGGTCGGGAAGGACGAGGCTGGCTGAGCTGTTGAAATGGGTTAGGAGCGGGAGCAGGGGGAGGTTGGGAGGGAGGAGATGGGGTGAAATTTGAGTTTAGGATAGAGGCATGGGGTACAGGGACAGAGCTGTGCTGGTAAGGTAGACTGTGAGTGTTATGGCTTTGATGGACCGTTCCCAGTTTGGAGCTTTTCTTGTGTCCCAAAGAAGAATACTCCTGATTGTTTCGGATCTGGTAGGCGCTGCTTTCCTTTTCACCCCTGAATTTTGTCTGGGACTGCGCCGGGACAAACTGCAGCCCCCCTCCAGGAGATAAGCTCAATTGTCTTTGGTGACTTCGCTGCAATCTCTCCGCTCCATCCGATCTCCCTGTAGGTACTTGCAACTTCCTATTACATTGTTCTTGATCTACTTGTGACGCGACGCATTTCCCTCTGCTACCTTTGGCACTGCCCCGCAATGAGTTACTATGTCCCGGTCCTCGCCCCCCTTTGTCTAGTGTCACTCTGATATCAATAGTATGCGTGTGGGATGGTAGGGTCACTGTGCCATTGCTATGACAGTGGCTAGGGGTGTGTCTAACCCCCGCTGGCACAACAGACTGGTTTCCTGGGAATTTTTGCACTCGAGATCCTCTCCGCTTGCATTCCAAGCTCAGAGACTTGCAGGCCGAGGAGTAGAAGTTGGACTGGGGCGGATGGAACTGAGAAGAATGTGCGATTTGTCCGTTAGCAGAGGTGGAGATGTGTGAGGAGTGTTGTGGGACGCTCTGGGGGGATGATTCGCACAGGGCCAAGGTCTTAGGGCGCTGGATGACCACTATGCGCTCGTCGAGGGGCAGCGGAGGCATCTGGGCCGGTGGGAGGCTGGTTGATAAAGAGAGAGAGAGAAGACTGTGTAAGAGTGTTGTAGTTTCACTGATGATGCACTTTATATTTCATTTGGTCATAGTAATATTTAAATGCTTTTATTATCTTTTTAATATTCATGTATTGATTAGATCTGTCACAATAACACATTTTGAAGCATGATATAATGCTACACAAGAATATACTGGCAAGTAATTACTGTGACAAGACTTGACCTAACCATTTTTACTAACATACAAATGAAATATAAAGTAACAAGAAACAGTTTAGAACACAGGGAATTCTGGTATCAACTGTTGGTTAAATGGTTAAGTCAAAATAATGCCTTTCTCAAGCTTTCTAATTCAATAGATCAAAGAAAACAAACATTTTTGATGGATCATATCATTTTGAGAAAGTATTTTGACTTACAGTTTACATTGTCATCATTGCAGAAGCAGAGCTTTAGGAGTTGCATATCTTTAAAGGGGCACTATGTAACATTTCTGGTTGGTGGTGAGACACCTGCTAGTCTCTCTCTTTGCATGGGATCTTCCACAGTATGGCATTAAACTTATCAATCTTGCAATTATTCAATTACATTTGAAAACTCAAAAATGATAAATATATTTAATGCCATACTGCAGAACATTCAAAGCAAATCAGTGGAAACAAGCAGGTGGTAACCCTCCCCCAGAAAAGTTACATAGTGTATCTTTAAGTCAGTAGTATACAACAAACAAAAGCAAATTTTGTGCTCCTTTCAGTTTGCAAAATGTGAAAGGAAAATAGGTAACATCTATAGAGGTCCATGTGCAGCTCTGACTGGAGAATTAATGGATTTAACTAGAGTGCTTAGTTAAATCTATGAATAACATGTACCTCATAGTCCGTTACCTGCTTATGTCAAGGCCCAGCTTATCCATGTTCATTATTTGGTGAAGGTTTATAAAAACCCAAGCTTGCATAGTCAACATCTTGTAAATATTAGCAAAATCCCAGCTAATCCTAATGAGAGAGGAACCTCACAAGACCACACACATTAAAACTGACAACTATCCTGTCTGTCAGGATATGTCACACTGAAAAACACACTCAATCAACTCAAACAGACATAAACAAATATGAAACATGACATGTCCATTACAGCTAGCATAATGGGATTTTTGAAACAACTTGTGCCTAAAAATGTGTGTTTGTAACCACATCCCCAGTTATCTGTCTCCTTCAGGCCAATGTGAAATGAGCAATGGTCCAGGCCTTGATATAAGCGAAAGGTCACACATACAAAACAATACAACACAATCAGGAAGTAGCAACATTGCAATGACTTTACAAACACTAGGCATGTTATAGATGTGAACATGTAATAAAATACATAAAAAGCATTGTGTCACATTTACACATTAGCGGTGGGATAAATTCACTCTCAAGCTAATTGGTATTATTGATATTATTTCCAAGAAATGCTAACAAAGAAAAATTACAGTCATTAGCAAAACATCCACCCTCCGAAATATAATTAATCAACCACACGCTGGAGTTGTTTTGTTGATTAAGTACTTTAATTTGTGCTTGAGCTGTACAGGGATGCTTTGGCAAAGATGGCCTTGGAATTGGCAACAAAATACAGTCTCATTTGTGTTTGATATATTAAACCCAAATGTTAATGACTTACCAAAAGTCGTGTTTTTTAGGAATCACTTGAGTGAAACGACATTTGGATACCACTTTATGATAAGTACACCTTAATTGGCCTTACTAAAGCATGAACAAAGACTATTATAAAAAGTCTTTCTACTTCATGTGAATTTAGAATACCATTTCAATACAGAACTGAAGACAACTCCAGCCATAAGGGATTGATAAATAAACTAGAAAAGTGAAAGTTGATCTATGATGAATAATTCCCAAATTGTCAAACTTGTTTCATATATACAATGGGGAATATTTCAGTTTGTTATTCTGTTTTTCACATAGATGCACAGTCACCACTGGGTCAGGATAGTTAGTGAAGACAACAGTAGCTGACACAAACGAAGCAGATAAGGAGATATTAAAAGGGAACAAATCTGAACATGTAAACCACACAGTGCACTGGGAGAGGGAAACATGTCAAAATCATTTGGGAGAAGCTTTTTGTCCCAGCAGAGCGCCCATACCGACCCATGGAAGTGGTTCCTGTGTGGCCATGCTTAAGTCCACGGCGCACAGTTCAGTCTGCTGTGGGTTTCCTCCTTTCTTTTTCTCCGTTCTCACGATGGCCTGTGGTGGAGGGGGTGGGGGTAACATTGACCCAGATTTATCATGGTGGAAGTCACTATCGCTCTGATCACTTATCCCACACACACTCTGTAAACAGGCTCTCACTCAAACAGAGATTTAGCTGCCAGGAGCAAAAAAAAAAAAAAAAAAACAGGCAAAGAGCTATAAAGACGCAAATGAGATGTATTTAAATAATCTTCTGCATTTTACATGAACATTTGTGATTCGTCGTGGTCAGCTGGGGTCAGTCTCACAGATGAGAGGAGGCACTCCAGCTCTAATAAAAAATAAAATGTCAGCACGTGGCAGCGCGTCTGTACTGAGATGTAACGTAAATGTGCACTGCTGAACAACCATTCCCCATCATTTTAAATATAGTGAAACAGCTTAGTGCCCAGAACGCCCCAGATTTAACTGCAACATTCTGAATCTCACTTTTTTGGTTAAATATAATATAATAACTGTATAGCTCCACATTCAAATGCCAGACAGAGAGCAAGGACAACAGAAAATACGTAATGGAAAAACGGTTTTACTGCAGAAAGAGAGTTAACAGGCTCCACTCTGATCAAGCTCAAGAAGTAAGAAATCATGAACATGGTATAGAGTCAGTATTTTATTCGATTCATGAATGTATTATTAGTCAATAAAAATGTATGTATATGTGTAAAGAAAAAGGTAAACAAAACACAAACATACAAGTAGATGTGTAACGATAAACGATATTGAAACTAATTTTTGCCACTGACACAAAAACAATAATGCAAGATAATCCCAGTAAATAATTTTCAAATAGACAGTCTCATTAAAAGGCCTGAGCTGCAGCACATTAATAACAAAATGAAGCAGTAATTAGCCATAAAGGTCACTTATTCCAAATTCTACAGCTCAAATCTTATCGTATTACAGCTAAAATAACAAAACCCTCACCACTTTTGCAAAGAAACTGTGCAGAATTCTGAGCCCCAAAAAATATTGTTCCAGCTTTCATCTATTGAAAGATAAGTTACTGTAGTAATTATCGTGACAGGCCTACTGTACATACAAGCTCACTCCTCTCGCGCAAACTGTAAAGAAGGTGGAGCATAATGTGCAGCAGATACGTCCTAATAACTGACAGCTTCTTGCTTTTAGTGGACACAGATCCTGTCTCAAAATGTGACTGATGCAAATATATGCACATGCATTCATGTTTACGGTAGAAGTTAAGCCCTTGAGCTGCTTGATCTGCCCGCTGGAGATTTTCAGCACTTTAAAGTAACAGAAAACGGTGAAAAGAAAAGACGCTGGTGAATGGCAGTGGTGAGTTTGTGAGAGCTGAGCCTACAGGGAGATCATGACGCCAGCCCCAGAGCAGCAAACAGTTTTACATCCACAAGAGGCACAAGGACAAAACAGAACAAACAAGAGTCATCATCATGAGTCTAATGTTCCACTGCTGTTACAGACTGTGATAATACACTGGGCATTTAAACTCTAGTGTTCATTTAATCATAACCAGCCCACTCAGGTTCAGATTTCAGTCAAAACAAGTGTGGTCTTTAAACAATATTAGAGGTCAACTGGCTTTTGGGGGAAAATGTAATAAATCCAGCCTAATAATACTGTATAGAGAGCAAAAAATAAACTTGCATAGAATAAAGTTGGACCTTACTTGAATAGTCAGAATTAGTAAAAGACCACATCATAATATCAATTAAATCTATCTTATTCTGTTTTCTTGTTCAAAATCTGTATTGAGTACCCAGTCTTTAGAATCAAAGGTTGTCATTTTTATATTGATAACACTAGTGCAAAGCGTGGATAAGAGGCTGTGTAAGGAAGGGCATCTGACATAAAACAATATCACTAAATCACACAAGAACGCAGAGCAGGAATGAAACTGCCAAAGAAAAAGACCATTTTGTAATTACCCACTCAAGGTTTGTTTTAATCTCATAAAAACTTTGAGAAACACCATGAGCTACTTTGGTACGAGAAGATGACAGAGCAAGATTTTGTATCAAGTGCTGTGCTAAATCACAAATCATATTACAATAATTGAATCAGATGTAAGTCGTACAGTAGCTGCAGCAGAGGTAGAGGCGCTGCAGTGTTTTGGGGGAACAGCAGCAGAATGGGTGGGCGTTTAAAGGAAGAGACAGATGGAGTCTCTGCCTGGAAAGATTGATGGAGGACCCCGCGCAGAGTCGTCCCACCCTGGGTTTATGCAGCTTCTTCATCAAAAGCACCTGATAGGCAAACAACCACCCACGCAGCAAGACAACAGGGGAAAGAACAGCAGGCATGGGAATGTGCACCGTTCAATTACAGCATTACAACAGAAAATGCACGTCTCCTCAGCCTGAAAACAAATGGATTTATATCACAGTTAATGTTACTGTGGATGGTGGAGAATTATAATCATAGGAGTCATACAGTGTAGAATGTATGAGCAGCTGTATCTGTGAAGAGCTAGTCATATGTGTTGATCCAATCACGTACAGTAATTGGCGAGTCAGCGTCACTTTATAAGCTGGATACATAGATACATAATTGGTACATAATCCTTCAGTACATCAGCAACTTTTCCAGTGGGAGGTCCACAGCCGCAAGCCTTACACAGCAAGTTGGATTCTCGCGATACTGTAGATCAATCTTGGCATGTACTCAATTCAGAGTGCTACACATATCAATCTGGCGTGAGTCGGGTTACAAGGCCGCCACCATGGAGATGTTTTTGCTTTGCCTTGGATGCTTGGTATGTACGGCATTCAACTTTTCTATTTAACATTCATTACATTATTATGGAAAAAATACTGCAGTATTCTGGTGTAAAGAAACCTCAAATTTCCTCTGGTTGCTTATTTTCTTAACACAAATGCTATTGTAGGCTGTAACCCATGTCAAAACAAAATGGCATGGGCCACAACCTACAGAACAAATGGGTCTGATCGTTTTTCCACACATCTGACCTATAACTCACCTGATTAGTGCACCTTTAAAGCTACAAATGACAAACTCAATTTCACTCCTCAAATGAAAGGTCTCTTCACCTTTACCACATCCCTTTAACTTTATCCGTGTACACATTCTAACTTATTAAATGTTAATTGACTTGTGTGCCATTGTAGGCTTGTCTGTCTGTGTGTCACATAGACGAGTTTTGCTGCTAGTGCTGCTGAGGTGACTGAAAATCAATGGACAGATTTTTGCAGTGAAAGTGGTGTCACCATGTATCAAGTGTAAAATAATGTCTTGACTGATTTACACTGTCAGGCCGGCGACTCAGGGCTCACTCGCTGAAGGAGCAGGAGACATTAAAGCGGGGACACTCATTTATACTGCGGGTCAATGAGAAGGACCTCATCCTTCAACCATGACAATCTATCAACAAGCGCGTGTTATCATGAAACTGACATTTTAGACTCGATACCAAGGAAATGGCTCAATACTTGACAACCAATACTAATTTGGAATACAATAGGGCTGTAATCAAATCGAAATCACAATTTGAATGGACACAATTAGCTAATCGCAAAAGTGCAATTTTTGAAGTACAATCATTTCCTCCACAAACAGCAAATTCTTGTATTTATTTGTCAGTTCATATTTCACACTGTCATTTCTGGATGAAACATAAATCGCAAATCTAATCGAAATTGCAGTGCTTGTCAGAAAAAAATGCAATTATATCTTCTTTCCAAATCGTTCAGCACTAGTCAACAAAAATAATTGCAGTTCTAGCTTCTGTCATGCAACCGTGGTCAAGTACAAGTTCTGATATAGATGAAGATCGCAACTAAACCGTCGATTTTGTAGCGATATAGCCAAGTAAAGAAATACCTGATCCACTAAACCCTTGCATGTGCACAGATTAATCGGTGTGGCACTGGCAAAAGCTCTCAAAAGTATAAAAATCTTGTGAATGTACTAGTAAACAGCATCTTCAAAGGTTAAAAGAGAGTTTAAACTGTTCAGTCACTCCCAAACTCCAGCTAACATACTCTATTAGGGCTGTTGTTGACTAAGGAAATTCTTGGTCCACTAAAGATGTGTCGTGATGATCGATTAACCGGCTAAAAAGGGGGCGTGGAAGAAACGCTCAAAACTATCTCTATGTATCTGACCCAAACTGCACTTACAGGACTGCAACTGCATTGGAGGTCATGCAAAAACAACAGAATATTCACAGTACATTAGATTCAAGTTAGATTAAAGTTTTGAATCATGAGTTTAATCTGCCTTTTTCTATAAATACCAAAAAATACCTAATATTCAGCTAACTCAGTCACTAACTTCTCCTCTCTGCTGTTGTCCCATATAAATCGTTAAAATCCAAACAACATAATTAGCACTCAACTAATTAAAAAAGTTCAACTAAGACAACGATTAACAGACTAAACGACTACAGCGCTAATGATTTTGTCCTATGGAAAAAAAATCAATAGGATACATGATAGGATGAGGATAGTTTCTATACCACGGTTAACATCAATTAGTATCTGAATATAGATTTTTTGACAACCCAGGACCAAGCCTGTCTGATATGCTGCATACATATTTGACAGATTAAAAGCCTCATGATCTTTGAATTAAGCTTGTTAATACTTTGTTTTTGTTGTGAGTCAAACACTGTTTAGATGATCAAAGATTATCTCATGAATGGCTTTCCGCTGCTTGCACAGATGGTAACAAATGGCTTATCAGAGGATGAGCCAATTCAGAACCAACTATCTGAATCTCCACTCTGATTTGGCATCCCGCTTTAACAAGGCAGATAAAAGCGCTACTGAAACAGACACAATGCATTTGGCTCAGGTCCCGAAGATATAGAAAGCCGGTATCTGACTCCCACTGGTTCTTAGTGAGACTGACAGCAGCAGCATGCAGAGTAGGGCCTCAAGATTAATCAGAAATCAAATCAAAATCACAATTTGAATGAACGCAAATAGCAAATGGTGCAATTTTTGAAATATAAAAAAATTCTCAAAAAACAGCAAAATATCCTGTTTTATTCTGCATAAAAACTGTTAGTTATCACTGCACAAACATGTTCTGAGATGTGATTCTTGTATTAGTTTGTCAGTTAATTTTTCAGTACTTTGGTCAATTCTTCTGGACGTGTTTAAAATATGACGTTTGAACACAATCTTATTATTAAAACATAATCCATACATCTAACCGCAACTGCAATGCTTGGATTAGATTAGATAGAAATTCGATATTTTTCCCAAATCGTTATCCTTAATGCCGAGTTGCATTAGAGGAAATGTTAATTGCTGCTGTAGTAAAAAAGGAGAGGAGGTTGAACATGATGCGCCCACAGTCTGTTGATATGAATGGTAATGAGTGTAAAATGGCCCTGTACAGGTGGCTGCTTGCCAACGGAGAGTGGCTTTAAATGGGATTGTTAACCCTGAAAGGTTGTAACCCACAGCCGCTTTATGGCCAACTACAGCCAACTGGACAGGCGTTTATGAGTGTTAGGAATAGGTATGATATCAGTTTGAAAAAAGTATGATGAAAAGTACTGATAGTGCCACATAAAGTTTAGTGTGGGTGCTATGCTAACAATACAATGAAAGATTAGATTTAAACTGCATATTTAGAGTTAACCTTACATTTTTTTTCAAAGATATGTCTCTTTTTTTAACTTTATCACCTGTTTAATAACATATTAAACCTAGTTCATAAATCTATTATTATTATTATTGATAACAATGGTTTCCATAACTAGACTATTGGAACTAAAATTTAAAGGCCCTATGTTGGACAAAATGGATTCTTTTGTGCTTTATAATGTTGTTTTCTGAGTTGTGTTTTGTTTCATTCACACATGTTTGAGTAATCCATTATTATTGTCTTATCTACATGTCCAAAGCTCAAATGCTGTGTTCCACCTTGTGATGTCATGAAGTGGTTGTTTTCAAGTTAGCAGCTCCTTTTACCTTTTGTTCAGTAGAGATTGGCAAATCCAGAGCTGAAATTATCCAAATGATTCTAATGAAGGTGTATGGAATTTAAAAACACAATGAGGCTCTTCCTGTATTACCACATGACATCACAAGGTGGAACAGAGTGTTTTCAAGTTTGAGAGAAGAACACAGGCTAAATCTGCAGGGTTTGTGTGTTAAACATGTGTGAATGAAACAAAACACAACTCCAGGTCTGTTTGTGATGAGGAAACAACATTATAACATAAATCAGAAAATAGCATAAGTGAAGGAACACTGCTGGGAATATTAGGTGCCAGAGCGAGGCAGGAGTGGCTTAAGTGGAAACCGCTGTTGTGTCCTTGTGCAAGACGTTTCACCTTCATTACCTAGTATGTATAGTAAGTGCTGGTCAGTGGTCAGATGACGAAGACTGACAGCTTCACTTCTGTCAATCTAAGCCAGGGTGACTGAGGTTAATACAGTATCTTACCACCACTGAGTTTTATTAAGTTCCATTACATCATTTCTATGTATTCTAAATTTGTGTGGCTCAGTGTGAATAGGAAACAATAAGGGTTTTATAAATGCAGTCACTTAGGTCATAGTCAGTCACTGTCACACTTGTAATGACAAAACACTCACTGAAGACAATAGACAAAGACTTATATTGAATGAGTTAGACATGACTAAACGCCAAATGACTCAGTATGTCCCATACCATTACCCATGACTCCATCCGCACTTGTTAGTAAGCCCTAAGTACACTTCCAAAAGTACCTAAGCAAGCACAAATCTTCATTAAAACTGTCTTATTAGTGACCTTTTATTGTAAGTGTCAGCAGTATGCCAAATGTCCTTTTTTTCTACATACTCTGCACTGTTCTTGCTATCTCATCAGAGAACACACCAGTACAGAGAGGCTACTGAGAGGAAGTCAAAATAATTACATCACCTAATCCTCACTGCCCTCCATGGAAAGTGATAGACGCAACGAATGGGCCACTTAGAGAGGCAACTGCCCTGACGTATCTTTATCTTTACAAATACATGGTGGTAAAAAAAAAAAAAAAAAGATACAATCCATAGTCCAAGTCCATATGACAGGTTTGCATGTTTAAGCAGCAGGCAAACAAGCAAGGTTTTGTGTATAATCTTGAATATAATGTATGAATGCAACTCATTAATCATTGGATTTATATAGGTCTTTCAAGACTCCCAAAGCGCTTTACAGTGCATTATTAATTCCACACTCACAGGTGGTGTTTTAGTGAAGTGAGTAGTCAAACCTGCCACATGCACTTTAAAGCAGACGTATGAAAATGTAAATCATGTTATGACAAAGGGACCGGGATTAAGTATATTTCGTAATAGAAGCAGCCTTTAGAGACACAAATAGAAAGCTAAGAATAGTCAGACAAAAGCAGTTTTCAAGATCAAAGCTACCTTGATGAGACGCCTTGTGGATTTAAGAGCACAGTGAGATAAGGATAACTTTAATACGATTGGTATAAAACACTTCAAAGTGCTCCTCTGCAGATTCTCATACCTGTCAAAGAAAAAAACATCACAATTTGAGTTTAGCGACATATTTTAGGGTCAAATTGTCCCCCAAAATATTGCTTCTCTTCAAGGTTCATTGGGAAAATATTACGGAAGGGAACAACACTTTCTTTTTGCTACCTTTTTATACACCACAAACTAACACAAGGCGAACAACTAGGGCTGCACAATATGTTGCTAAAGTATTGATATTGCAATATTGGCTAAAAGAACAATCAACATTACTGTTTTTTTGTTTGTTTGTTTGTTTGTTTGTTTGTTTGTTTGTTTGTTTGTTTGGGGGTTTTATGTTAAAATAAGGCTGATTTTTTGGGCTGTATTCGACTAAACAAATTCTTGGTCAACTAAAGACATGTCCTGCCGATCGATTAGTTGACTAAAAGGGTGAGTGTCAAAATTATTATGTCTCTGTATGTATCTGCCCCAAACTGCACTCACAAAAATACACCTGCACAGGAGTTCATGCAAAAACAACAATTTAAACGAATAAGTACAAGGAAGCTAAGTATTTATATAAAGACATCTTGGTTTTAATCTGCCTTTTTACATATAAATACCAAAAAATGCCAAATCTTTAGCTAACTGGCTCACTCACTAACTGCTCCTTTCTGCTGTTGTCCATATACACTCTTATAATCTAAATAAAATACTTAGGTGCTAATACAAATTCTGGTCAATTAAGACTCATCGGCTGATTAAGTGACTAAAGGTCCAACAGCTCTACAGATTTTATAAATGATTTCCCACATTGTTCTAGATTAGCCTAGTCTTGTTTTCTTTGACAGTTTAACTAGTAAAGGAATGCATGTACATTTGTGTGTGTCAAAAAGTATATAAAAATATCACAGCACTTAAAAGCCAATGTTTCCCAATATTATGCTTCTCTAAACGAACATTATTAGTGAGTTAGTTAATGTCGTTATAGTGGAACAAGTGACTCAGAGGTTGCATTTGATCCAACAAAATCCAATCCAATCCTTATCAGAAATGACAGAATTTCTGAGATTAGTGGCTTCTATCTGCAAAGCTTGTAGGATTAACTGCTAATTTAAAGTTACACTGGGAGGCAATTGGGTCTTTCGTGTCCTGTTGACCTGCATATCTGATCTCACAGTGGCTAGTGGAGCAGCCAGAGGGAACCAACCAGAGCTGCCACTGTGTCACAGACCTATATAATGCACTGGATAGAAGAATACTATATATCGCAATCAAATGTGTAATTTCAGTTAGAACAAATACCAAATCACAAAGGCTGCAGTTATTTAAATGTTACAAAGTTATCTGGTATTAATTTATCAGTTCATAAGTCTGTCTTAAATATATGAATGCTCTCAGAGTTATGTACAATGTGCACTCTTAGTAAATCAAGATATGTCATTTTTCCATTTTGTGTATCATGTCATGGGAGACAATAGGGACCAGGGACCATTTAGGTAACATTAAAGTGAAATTCATTTGTTCTTAAATATGCTCTAATGAAGTCTCGAGGTGCTCTTTGCATAACAGTGTCTCTGAAGATGTGAGACAAGCCTCTACTTTGACAATGTTTAAATCCAGGCTCAAAACGATCATGTTTAGCTGTGCATATGACTGAAAGGCTTTTATTCTGCACACTTCTATTTTAATGTTAATTTAGAATGATTATTTATGTTTTAATTTCCTTGTATTGTGATTTTAATGTTTTTTTGTTCTGTAAAGCTCTTTAAATTATTTTGTGTGCCATTTTTATATTGGGATACATAAAAGAGGGCTGCTAATTCTAAACTAATAATGAACACAAGTGACTGAATACACAGAGACTTGCAGTAACTAAAGACTGGGAGAGGAGGTTGCAGATGATGTTAGGGATGACTTAAGTGGCCTTGTGTGTTGATAACATCTAAGGGCACTCCTTTCAATAGGTTTATACACATCACTCTGCTGAATCAATACATTTACTGTCCACTGCATGAAGCTATCTCCATGAACAACGAGCCTGTCACACAAACAGATAATCAACAGAGCATTACCTCCACAGGCCTTTGTCCCCATAAGATCCTGCTCCTGTTTACTGCTCAAGTGCTTAAGTATCCTGCACACGTTTCACTTTGCATGATGTCTTAATAACATAACCCGAGACGCATGGCATTTATTATATTTAACACATTTTCTAGTCCTGGTTGTGCAGCCACTAGATGGCGCTCTGTCTGATTTCTCTGTATTTTAATGGCATCTTCTTCGTAAAGTCTTTGAACCTTTAGCACGGTAAGCACATTAAAGCGGACAGAGCGGACCGAGCCGAGCCAGGCCTGGACTCCACTGTCTCTCCTGAACACACAGCTCGTGTGGTTATTATTAGCCTCAGAGTAGTTCACACACTGCGGTTATTTCTGTGCCATAAACACTAAACAAGAGCTGTTTTATTTGGCCTGTGCCAGGACGCAGACTGGTGCTCAGAGTGAGTTGCACAGGTTTAAAAAGATGCTGCAGATGAAACAGATACAGGACCAACAGGGCACTGCGCTGTTGGACAGAGCGGTGCTGCTCTGGAGCCTGGGCACGGGGCAGAGGCTGCAGGCCGGTCCAGCACAGACCCACACACCCACACACACTGAAGGCTAATCACTTACATCAGAGGCAGTCCCGCGGAGTGATCATGCTCTGTGCGCAGCGGACCTCCTCATGGCAGCACGAGCCGAGGTGATGTTGTGTCCAGATGTGACAGTGCTGCTCCAGTCTCGAGCTCCCGTCACGAGCGCTGTGTGCTGTGTCTCAAACACACACCAATGTCATCTCTGCGCTCATCAGCTGCGCTGGCGTCACGTCTGAGCGCGTGTCACTCTGAGCTGCGCGTGTGTGAGAGACACAGGGGGGTGGGCCATGGAGGGGGGGCGCTATTGTCTCCATCTGGATGACATCATCCCAGACCGATGACGAGCCCGCGCTGCACGTGCGTGCTGCTTCCTGCGCGAGGAACAGCGCGGATAAAGAGGCAGAACCCGGGACCAATGAAAACACGCAGGTATGGAGCGGAACAGCTCTGGTCTAATGCACTGAGTGACTAAATTATGCAGCTGACAAATTGGTTTTGAATTATTCAAATGATTCATGGCTCCAGATTTGTTGTGACTGAAAGCTGAATGTTTCCTTTGTGCCTACATCACAAGATGCTCCAAGAAGTCATTTTAGCCTAATTACACCAAAATGCTAAAACAAAACAAAGACCATAAGCTTACACCTCATTATTCTGATATGTTTGACACATACATTTGTTGGGGCTGAAACATATCTCCAGCTCCTGACTGCTCTGTCAACAAACACAATGCTATTATTATGCTGCAAAGCAGTGTGTGTTGAACAGAAACACAGGTGGTGAATTTGAATGTCTGTACTGGAGTCATTATGACATATTCTAACACTGACATGAGTTTTCATTAGTGTGTTTGAAATAAAACGCCTCTAGAATGTGTTAATAGGTGCCTCGCTTGAGTCAGTGTTAGAGTCAGTGCTATATTTGGAAAACTTAATTCATGGGGCAAAGATTGGCATGGCTGTCAGGCTGACCAGAAAATCTCTTCCTCTTTGTGTGAAATGATTAGTTGAAAGGCAGCCAACAATCCCAGACTAATTTTAGCTATAAGATGATTTCTCTGTTGTGGCTGCTGAGAAAAGCACCAATCTGGAACCTTATGCTGCCAGTACCCTACAGTAAATCATGTTCTAATACAATAAAGCTGAAAGACTAAGTTCTGTTTGTGATGCCCTACAGGCTCCAGACATGACCTTTCTGCTTCTACATGTGGCAACAACAGCTGTGCTCCTCACCACAGTCCATCACACCTGTGTTTGTGAGGAAAGAAAACAGTATGTAATGTTTTGTATTCAACATGCACACTACAGAAACTACCTGACATCCTATATCCACTGGACTGGAAGAAGCAAAACACTAAGGAATATGAGAGACATGTAGTTTTGAAGGTGATGGGAAAAATAATCCCTGCTGCAGGTTTTTTCAATGACAAGTTATTTGATAAGATAGAAAAACATTAAAGTAGGTTTGTCAGTTTGTTTATTTATTTATTTATTTATTTATTTATTTATTTATTTATTTATTTATTTATTTATTTATTTATTTATTTATTTATTTATTTATTTATTTATCTTTATTTAGTGGCGCTAGACATTACAAAGGCAAGTGATACAATACAGACACAACAGGACAAGACAGGATAACAAGACACAACAGTGAAAACATTTAGGAAATTAAACAATGACTGACTGAAGAAATTAATATGGTTGGGTATTAGATAATGAACATGTTGAAAATAAAGATGCTATTTATTATATCTGAGTGTAGTGTTGGGTGCAGGGTGCAGGCTGGGGAAATATATGTACTATGTATTCAGTAATTATACTTGTTAATGAATTGAATTTCGGATAAAATACTGATCTACAATGCTAAAATTGTGTTTAAAAATAACTAGTACTTTGATTAAAATATTTCCTGCATACTTTTTAATCTACAGTTTGGCAGCAGTATAGTTGTATTTGTAATTGAGTACAGTTGAGTTTTATCCATGTAACAACACAGCGCTCCTTCCACCATGAAGCTTTACCCAGATTTACTTGAAAATGCTGCATGTTTTATCGACAGACCTTATTTGGAGCGACAGCAGCTCAGTTCACAGAGCGTTTGTCCACAGGTCTTGACATAAATGTCATTGATGGAGAGGTGTGTGATTCCAGCTCCCACAGATGAACGCTGTTGTTGTGTCCTTGGGCAAGATGCTTACACCATCTCTCTCTCTCTCAGTGTCTATGTACACTGGTGTATGAATGTGTGTGTGAACGAGTGAGTGGTTCCTTTATGTAAAGTGCTTCGATTGTCTTGCAGGTGGAAAAGCGCTATATAAAAATGTGACAAATGTGACCATATTATGACACAAATAGTTGGACAAGTGCATATTTTACATTTTCAGTCATCCCTTTGGTCCGAATCAGCAGGACGAGACTGCATCTAATCAATGAACAGCATAAAACTGCAGAGGTCATGAGAAACACCCCAGAAGCCCCTATAGAACCTTCCTCACCTTCTTCTCCGCGCTTCAGTTCAAAGTCTCTCAAAGCTTTAGTGGATATACAGTAAGTTCCATCTTCAGTGAGTGTGAGATCCTCTGATTCTTCTACACTTGATACTGTTATAGCACTTTGTTAACCTGATACTCTCACATCCAGCTGATTCGACTGAGATGCATGAGGTGCTGAGGACGCCCTGTTGTTTAATAAGTACAACTTGAACAATGCGGGGTGTTACAGAGGTGGGGCTCAATAATTGGTACTACTGAGATGTCCAAATTAAAATACAGAACATTTAACAAACTTGCATGAATCATACTATCCCAAGAGTTGCCTTTTAGAAGTTATTAGTATTGCTGAGTTTCAGATGTCACAACATTCTATAGTCCAATAATATTTAATGCAAATGGGAGGACAGCCAAAATGAATATTGTTAAAATGCAGTTTTGTGTTTCTATATAGTGAGTTCTTGGGTCTAGTCACCAGTATATATGATCAGGTTCAACATTTGTGAATTTACCTTTCAGATATTTCAAAAAGCAAGTAGCATGTCATCAATATTGAAATCTGTGTCTTCCCCCTCATCTGAGACTATAACATCATCGCTTTCTAGGATCTGAAAACCACCAGTACCACAAGTTATTATTTCTCACAAAGTCTATATTTTCACTTCTTTAAAAGTCAAATGTATATGCAGTGTGAGTCTGACAGCACTGCATTGACCTAAAGACACCTTGTACCTTTCATCACTTACAATACGATCCCTTTTATGAGAATCCTTTCAGTCCTTATCTAGAAGTCACCATTTTGTAGTTTCGGTACAGAGCCTGGTTGTCTGGGAGATGCGCGGCTATAATTCTCTGCCTTGAGTGTAGCTCATAAATCTGGCCGGTCTCGTCTGTGCTCAGGCCTGCTGGGTGGCCTGCTTGTCAGACAAATTGCTGTGTCCTGTGTCAGCCGGCTCTGCCTTAGCCCAGCATCTTTGAGTAACGGAGTGAATAGAGCTGCAAGATTAATCACAAACAAATTGAAATTGCAATGAGGATGAATGCAATTAGCAAGTTCCTCCACATATGACAGAATATCCTGTCTTATTCTGCTAACTCTGTAGTTTAGGGCTATAGAGACAGAAAATGTGATCCTTGTATTAGTTGATCAGGTTATATTTTAGTTTTTTAGTTTTTTTCTTTCTTTTAAATGTAAAGTTTGAACAAAATCAAATAATTAAAACTTACATTGCAGATCTTGTTGAAAAAATGGCAGTTTGATGTTTTCTCCCTATTCGTTCAGTCCTACTAGTGAATGGGGCTTTGTGTATGTGCGGTCCTTTCTCTGCAGCTAACCATCACACAACAAACATTGGAGTAGAAGGATGTTCGGATCAATATGGTATCTCATAATTATGACCTATTCCCTCTTAGCAATTCTCTTTTCCTGGAGCATATCCCAGCATGCTCTCTGCACCAAGGACAAGATCAATTTAGCCAGCTATTGTGTATGAATATAAATAAGATATAGTATCTATATGGGTTTCATGGTGACGGAAAATATAGCACCACTGCCAATTAACAATGCAAAACTAAATATTATATCTTTTGCATGGGTTCTCAAAATATCATCCATCCATAGGTTTCAGAATGATGAGAAATTACAGACGCTGCTATATCGATTAATAACTGACACAAAATCCTATATGTTTAGAACGGGAGAAAGCTGAACCTCATGAATTGGCACATTATAAATGAAATAGGCATTGTAACGCAAGATGAAACAATGAATTTGTATGAATGTTTGAATAGATGTTTTGTAAAATTATAATGACATTAACTATGTTTAAGTGAAATGAGTAGTCTAATCCATTTATAAGCACTATAAATGAACCAAAGCATATGACAAATGCCTGTCCATGTGCACTGCAGTGTTTTCATGTCTGCCAAAAAGAATTAAAACAGAGCACATCTATGAATATTAATGCTGCTTTCCTGTTTGCTTTGAAATGCTTTTTCCATCTCATAATGCCACATCTTAAGACGCTTAGCCTAAATTGCTTACTGGAAAATTACATCATGTTTTTGAGCATGGAAAGTTTCATTGTGTAACAGATACTGGATTACCTTCCTTAGACTGCAGCTGCATTTCAGAGGGAGACCACAGGGCGTAGGACAATATTCCCGCTGCTCCACCTGCTCCCAGTCTTTTACACAGCAACCTAGTGTTTCAATATCTCACCACAAACTATATATACTGTTCTGACCTTTAGTGCGAACTTTGACACGCAGCTGGCACCATTAAAACTTTTTCGGGTGCTTGATACAAAGTCACTTATTTATGTAGCAGAACTAAACACAAGGCAGTGCCACAGCCCACAAAGTCCAAGTGGCTGTGAATCTCAATGAAATACAATCCTGTCTTCTTTTTTATGATACAGTGCTTCTTATCACACGGTGGGGAGCTCATTTTCAAGGTAATGTGTTGTGCAGTTATGAACCACTTTACGAGAGCAATTAGGAAGATCCAATCAGGACATTCATGCAAAGTCAGACAGTTTTTCATCTTTCTAAATATTTGCTTTTCCTATGAGGCCGTTATGCCAGCCCTGAGCAAAATGAACTGTCCCAGCGTTCCAAGTGGCATTTTTAAGCATGCTTGTATATTTACTATGATTTACAAACACAATTAGGTAAAGGTACACTCTGTCACTTTTTAGGCAGAGGGCTTACTTCCTGCATGTCTTCATTAATGTTATTGCTCAAATATGTCATTAAATATATCTTTCAGGCATGTACAGATGGTTTTGTTTATCTTCTCTCCATAGATCGGACTACTCTCAATTCAGATAGATAAATTAAATGCCATACTGTGAAATATTCCAGGCAAAGCAATATTACTAGCGAATAACTACCCAATACTATATATATTACTGAAACTCTCTGTAGTTGTATTGTACTTATATGTGATTATTGCATTATTACTTAGTGCTTAGCAAAACCCATCTTCCAGACATTATTGTAGCAGGATTACAATTAGCACAAGTATTTTAGTGTCACGAAAGCGCATATATTTGGTGTTATTGTTTCAGAGCAGCAATAATGATATGAGACAGGTTTACAACATTGTAAATTGTCAACATTTATTTCCACTTCTCACACATTAAACGTGCATATCCATAAAACTGAAAAGCTCATATAAATACTCTAGTACTATAACAATAAATATGGCTCTACATCTCATTTAAATAAATACAAAAGAATCATACGAATCCATTTAACACTGTACAACGTCTCTTTTTGGCACATGATATGTTCCACCCATGGACATTTTAATTGTGCTATTGGAGGGGCCTCGTGTCCTCTGGTGTTATGAATGTAATGCAATCATTTTTGATAAGTATCTTCTGTTCATTATAGACTACAGTTTCTTAATCTGACAAAACCACACCATTGATGGTATGCACACACGCACACACACGCGCGCACACACTACTCTCACAGGTGGCACATTAATCACTGGATAATGTGCAAGAAGAAACTCTACATCACTGTACAACTGATAAGAATGTGTTATAATGTGTGTAAAAAGGTGGTAGCGCGTAATAAAAAACTATACCTATATCAGCCTCAATAAAGCATGAAACAAGACTTTACAATTTACAAGACTCAAATAATTATTAAGAGCGATTCAGGGTTAGTAAAGCCTAGCTCCTGACCCTTTAATTAAAGCAACACCAGGTAACTTTCTGGAGGAGGCATGTCACCTGTGGAAATAGAGTTAAAACCATACTTTGGAACATTGTCCATGGAGAGTTTTAGGTAAGTTTTATGCCGTAGTGTGGAATACTGTAGCCAAAGGAGCAATGTTTCCATGGAGACAGGTAAGTAGTGTCCCTCTGCCTCCAGCAAGTACGAGTCAGGTTTGTGGAGATGAAAGAACAGGCTTTTCAGAGCAATTAAAAAAAAAAAAAAACAAAACTCAAAACAAACATACAAAAAAGCCACTATTCTATTTTAGTCTGTTTTTGTGGCTAAAAGTTCCATAGTGCACATTTAAGCAGTTACCAGCCTGCATCATTCTTATGAAACCATTGTATCACTGTGAATGAAGTGTTTCCTCATGCTTTATTAAGGCTAGTGAAGGTGTAGTTAATATTAAGCGTTACCAAAGGTGTCCTAACCAATGTCAGGCTAATTACAGTCGACAGAGGCTTTGTTCGGGAGGGCACCAGGCAGTGAGGGAGTATGATACACCTCTGATTAACATGTACAAGAATACACCAACACATCAGATCAAAATATTACATTTAGCACTTTAAAATAGATCACCGCAAAACTCTGCATTTGATACGTGCAAAAAAAATAAACACGGTTACTCTTTCACAAAATTCCCACACACAATGTTCATCTTTTATGTGATATACAATGAATAACGTTACGACTGAATTATAAATATGCACACACGACTATGGCTGCCTTGTTTTCTTTGTTAAATGCCAAACCATGCACTCTCCTGTTTGTGGCTCTTGTCTGCAACTTATGTAAAAATAATTGCAGTTTATGATACTGGAAGTAGTACAAAACGATTTCATGAGTAGTGTTAGAAAGTTGGATGGAAGATATTTTGTGGCTAAAGCTATCCATCGCAGCATAGTGAGTGGTTGTAAAGTCCGAGAATAGAAAGTCACATAGACAGTATAGTGCAGTATTAATAAGAACTAATGATATAAATATTTAAAAATCTTTGTGAAAATAGACAAAAACTGATACGTTTGTAAAAAGAAGAGAAATAGAGGGGGGTCTCAGAAGCCGGGCACGTGGCAGTAAGCCTCTAGTGAAGCCAGTAGGATGTAGATGAACCAAAGAGAGAGGAAGAGGAAGAAGGTGAGGAGCTTGGCAGTCCGTGGTCCACCCAGCTCTCCCCCCGAGACATTTGGACGCCTCCGATACAGCAGAACCATCACACAAACCAGCGCCATAACAGTGAACAGGGTAACAGAGAAGGCCAAGGATCCCGGGTTCACTTTAAACAATTTTCCCTTAGTCTTCCAGTAGACCGCCGCGATGGTCCAAGCCACTCCGATTCCCAGGAAAACATTGACCGCGTTACTGCCGGTCACGTTCCCAATGGAGGCGTCGGCATACTGGTCCTGGATAGCAGCCACTTTACTCGCAAATGTGTCTGCAGCAAGAGACAGGTGCAGTCAGTGAGAAAGAAACACTCTATATGTGCCAAATACTGTATCGACTTATTGTTCAATACATGATGGATGGAATTTTTGGGGTCAGTATTTATGGTGGGTACTTTTTCTTTGTACTAGTGGAGGATGTTTTGTTATTTCTCTGTACTACAACAAGATTTGAGCAACAGAGGGTAGAATACATAACTATAATTTACAAACTAACTACTAAAGTGTTTCCTTCTGCAGTTTGTTTATTTATTGCAGGTCATATTTTAACAATATTGTACTTTTAGATTGAGATAATCCTTCTTCAGAGTCATTATGTCACAGGTATAAATTAGTTTCAATATTGTCTGTAAATGCCTATATTTTCGTCAGCAATATATTGTACTTCAAAATGTCTTATCATGACAGGCCTAATTGAAGTGTTTTCAGCTGATATTTGCTTTAAGTTATTAGTAAACGTGGAACTATCCATGTTATTAGGGCAGACGGAGATTGTTTTTCATAAAGACAACTAAAATATTTATGAATTCGGGTGAGATAAATTTGGCCTTTTGCCACGTTGCATTGAACGTCTTTCTATTGCCCTCTAATTTCAATTTGCAGCCTAACTAATGTGTCCAATTAAAGGAGGCACTATGGGCCCAATTTGGGCTTGTCAAATTACCACACTGCACTCAGCACTCATTTACTTCAGTACCACAGTAATAAAAAATAATGCTTTCAAAAGTCAAGGACATAGTGAAGTGGAGCGTGGAGCAGACAGGTCTACTCTGTACAATATCAAGAATAAATATAAAATTTAAAATTTAAGTCATTATGCTGGCAGTATTAAAGGTAATATGGAGTTAAATAATAACATAAGGAACATAAACTTTACCAGCCCATGTTTTATTTTGACAAAACTAAGAGTAAATGAGCCAAACAATGTTAAATAAATACATGACCAAATTATTAACATCTTCACAACATCTGAAATCAGATTCAGTCACAGTGCATACTTTAGTTTGAATATTACTGTAACGATCTGATATTTTGTGTTTAATTCAGAGTTGACGTCTTTTGTTGTTTATGTTGTTGTTAATGTTGCTGCTTTTGTATATGACATTTGGTTGCTATGCCGACAAGTTGATGTGAAGGTCTTATTTGTCAGAGACTGGTCTGTTTTGGAGACAGGCGCTGTTTTGAGACTGCTGTTGTTTTGCTCTTGTTTTAGCGTGGGTTACAACCTACATTAGCCCTTGTGTTCAGAAAATAAACAACCAGAAGAACTTTGGTCCGTTTTCTTCCACCAAAACTCTACATTATATTTCAATTAACTGAGTTGTGCTTAGACATTTCGCTGTTATGGATGACATTTTAAGGACTCAAAAGACTTAGTAATTGTTATGACAACACTCTGAACCTCTGAAACCTATTGATAGAAGAGACAGAACATAATATTTTTGTTCCGTTTTACAACCTGGGAGTATGTTGTTTTAAAGGTGTTACTAGGTGCTGTTAGGTTTGCCTTACCTATATCTCATTTTGTCCAGCAGAGGCAGCGTGTTACTTACCTGGAACAGAGGTGCCGAGGGCCACAAATACCACAGCTGTGACAGAGTCTTTGAGGCCCACGGTGCAGCCAAAGTGTGAGGCCAGGTCCCCGGTTACCGCAGTGAGGACCCCGATGAGGGAGATAGACACGAAGAAGCAAGCCCACCCGTTCCAGTACTCTGTGGGCGGCACGAAGGCAAACAACACCTTCCAGAAAACTGTCAGGAAGTGCATAATGTAATCAAAGCAGGAGGGCAAGCGCTCCTCTCCACTCTCCTCCTCGTCATCGTCCCCTGCGCAAATACATAAATCATCATATATAGTTAGAGTTAGTGCATAAAGTAGGGATGCACAATATAAGGCTGTCCAACTGAAATTTGAGTTGGTTCATTTCACAAAGACTGCAATTTTTAGATAATATAATGTCAGTACCCATAGTTTAGACCTCTGCAGACATGCTCTGAAATGCATAGGATTCTTGTATTAGGTTCATATTTCAGTCTTCTCTCAAATGTGAAAGTTCCTGGAGGTGTTTACCATGTGCACCCTGAACAGAATCCTACTTTTTACACATATAACTCATGCATCTATTTCTTTTTACTTTGAATAATGATAAGGCGGCACTTCTATGCAATAAAACAACACAGATTTTAAAATGTCCAGGTAGCTAGAAACTACTTTATCTGAGAAAATTCCAGTTATTTTTTACTTTTTAAAAACATTTTCACTTTTGGTTCAAACTCAGGTACGCATATGTAATTGTGACTTGGTACTAAGACTCACTTCTTGCTAACTAAAAACAACAGTAATTTTCCAAACAATAGCTTAAACTGATCAACTGGTAATAACATTTCACTGAACAGAAAAGCCAACATAAGATCAGATGTGTACTTTCCATTAGATCAAATATGACTCAGATCAGGGTGACTCATTTTTAACAAAGTGTGAAAGGGGATTCATCATATAACAGGAAGTGGGCTTTCTATATTTATACAGCATAGGCCCACTCTGACTATTTGTTAGCCTAAAATGACCCCAGTTATGTCTATGATTTGGAAAAAAACAGAAAAGAGCTCAAAATGTATTGTTGTGTGTGTGAGTTTGAGTGTTTAGAAAAGTGCTATATAAATAAAGATAGTATTATTATTACTATTATTATTAAAAAGCTGAATATATGCTTCTGAAAGTCTAGATTTTCTTCAACAAAAGAAAGACAGACTAATCATGGGTTTCAGGTTCCTGTTATATGCAGCATTTTCAGGACTTTTTCCCCATTCAATAGTTATAATATTTAGTTTTAAAATTGTTAATTGCTATGGCAATGGTCCTAATTTTCCATCAGTCTGAACCCCAATGGATAGGTTATGTGCTTGGGTATGTTGAAATTTCATGTGAACCCAAATAAGTCATTATTTACATGCAGAGGTGGGTAGTACTCATGATGTACTCGTGATGTTTTTCTCATTTTTGTGTATATCCTTTGAAAATAGCACTTACTTAATGTTTTGACCGTCCGATTAGATTAACTTGATATTATAAATCAGATGTTACGTATTGTCAGTTACTCTTCAAATGACTCTTAGTTGAGTAGTACTTTTCCAAATACTTTTTTTAACTTCTAATTTAAATAATTTCTTGGACCATTACGTTGTACTTCTACTTGAGTAATGTTAATCTTACATTAGTACAATTTTTGGCTACTCTATGCACCATTTACAGAAATAACAAACATGAACAGTCTCTGTTAGAAATAGATCATATTTATATCAGCTAAACCAATTATATTACAAACCAAACAGAAAGAGGCGTCTGGCGTGGCCCTTTGACCCCGGGTGCTCCTCCACAGGTGTACTGTCTGGGGCTGAAATGAAGGCACATTTTGGCCGTGTGCGACTCACCTGCGCTGACAGTCACAGCACTAACAAACTGCTCCCTCCAGCTGCTGCTCCCCACCACCAGAGCCAGGTTAGTCTTCTTTATGAGCTTGTCTACTGTGCTCTGTCAAACACCACAAAATGCAACAGCCCGTATTAGAAATCTTTATATGGTGTCATGTTATAAAAGTAGTAATAAGGACAAGTTACAAGTCAGATTTGAGGTGAGGCGATCCCACTTACGGTAAGAATGCTTTTCAAGGTGTTTTTGAGCAATAAAACACAAATGAATTAATGCAAAATAGACACATTAGAAGTAATTACATCTCCATGGAGACAAGCAGGTGGCACACCATCCACCAGAAAACATTACACCTTTAAATGGTTAGGTGTTTTTTGTTAATTTTGATATATTACATATCCGGAGATATGAAATAAACATGTTTAAATCTCATGTTAATTTTACTGATAACAACTATATTGTCTTTCTTTACTAGGCCATTTGGTTTCTCGTGATCCAGTCAGAAAGCAGAATGGGTTGCCAGATCCTACAACTAAAACCAGTTTGGAACATATCCAAAAGAGCTCTGTCTGTGATATTCTGTGTCCTCAGTATATGGCATCCCAGGCTAATTTGCGAGAGTATTTATGTGTTTTAAACCATCAGGACGTGAAGGTATTACTTATTGCTGTAATGAAGAAGTCATTATTGTGAAATATCAGGCTTTAACAATATCTCTGTCACACTTAATCTTATTTGATACCATTTGAAAGATGAGGAACATTTACCAAGTGTCTACTGCTTAAAGCTCCCCTGACTTACATCCACAACCCAAGTAATTCACAGACCAAACCTTAGTTTGATGAAATTTTAAAATGATCTTCCATCCCAAATATTTTGACAGTGCAGACGTTTACTTTGAGAGAGGCATTTATAATTCATGGCTGAAGCTGCACGTCGCTGATAGTGGAGCTCTGAACTGTCTGTAGATGTTCCCAGGTGCAGTTTGTTTGGCAGATACCTTGAATTCATAAGACTCCTCGATCACCACCTCCAGCTTGGTGTGCTCTCCCAGAATGGGGCAGCCCATTTTAGACACGTCCTCGGGCCCCACTGCAGTCTTGTTGTCGTTTGTGTCACCTATGGCAACAAAACAGAGTATTGGTAAATGTTTAAAATGATAAGAAAAGCCTAAAGTCTGTAACATATTTGGTAGCACTTAAAGGTCCTACATCACACAAAATTGACTCATGTGAGGTTTAAGCCTTGTTATAATGGTGTTACCTCCTCAAAAACAGACCTGGAGTTGTGTTTTGTTTCATTCACACATATTTGAGTAATTCTTTATTATTAGTCTGTCTACATCTCCAAATGTCAAAATGCTCTGTTCCACCTTATGATGTCATGAAGTGGTAGTTTTCAAGTTAACAGCTCCTTTTACCTTTTGTTCTGTAGAGAGGGGCAATTCTGGAACTGAAATGATCCAAATCATTCTAGTGAAGTGATATGAAGCACTTCCTGTATTACCACATGGCATCACAAGGTTTCCACCTTGTGATGTCATGTGATTTCAGTTTGAGAGAAGAACTCAGCCTAAATATAAACGTGTGAATGAAACAAAACACAAATGCAGGAATGATTATGATGAGGAAACAACATTATAACAGAGATCAGGAAAAAGAATAGAATAGAATTTAATAAAGCATGAACAAATTATGTATTAAGCATGATTCAGGCTTAGTATCTACTTCATTAAGGGACTGTGGTTGGAAGTTTGTAGTTTGTAATGCTTTATTCAGTCATTATTAAATGTTCTCATATATTTTATGTGTACAATGTCAAAGAATTGCCTAATTAATATTGAGTATCAAAACTTTGGGATACGTATTGGCAGTGGCCATAGAAATATATAATAAATATGACATGATATAGAGCTCAGGATTGTGTCATCACATCTCAATTTCAGTGATCCTAATATTAAGCCAATGGAGATTTTAAGACGCTAAATACTAAAGTTATCAGTGACCCAACAGCTTATCAGGTATGTTCACAGCTCTTTTTAACATAGTTTTGTCCAATGCATCTCAGTAGACATTTTGGCTGTGGATTTTGCCTGCAGCATTTGCTATTTCACTATTTGTTGTCAGGGTCGATGGTTAGTTTGGTTAGTTCATAGCGGAGATATCTGCTCACCATGTCTCTGCCCAACTTCCAGCAAAATTGGTTCCTCCAGCACAATCGTGAAAGTTTTATTTTTCTCGTACTCTTCGTCATCGATGATTTTCACATTCAGCAACTTCCTGGAGACAAGACAGTAAACAAAAAGAAAACGTGAGAAATCATTCATTGAGCTTGAACTCTTCTGTTTCCTTGAATAATATCAATCGTCGTGACATTTAGAAACAAACACACTTCGGCCTCTGCCTACACAATAAACGGCTTAATATACTCCTCCATCTACGCACATCAAACTGTGTTCAAACAAACCCATTATCAGTTTAAGTAAATTTCCTCTTATCCCACAAGGGGGCGGCCTCCTGCTGCACCATTATCTTCCATTAGAGAGTGAAAAATCCACACAGATAGTGAAGATGCCCACTTCCCACCCACACAGCTCAGGTTATAACTGATGGCAAATGGAAATAATACCTTGCTTAGGGAGAAATAGAAACTGTAGACTCGGGGGGGATTTAACATGAAGTATTTTATTTCTATCCCCAAATATGAACACGCATATTATCTACTAACATATTTGTCTATGTATTTGTCCATTTCTTCTTCAGCATGTAATCGTCACACCAAATGCTCTCCTCCATCTCGCTCCATCTCCCTAATGATATGTGGGTGGCTGCCTATTTCAGTCTACGCATACACTGTACACTCAGGGTTCAACAATACACAGGCAGCTCCGGCTTTGCGGACAAAAACCAGTGTATTTTAAACATGAATGAGACGTCATCTTTCGTCTAATGTCAAGGCAGAGTCAGAGAAGCCGAGGAAGCTCTATATAGCCCCAAGAACGGAAACTTAGCCGCTTAGTTTATAAACACGGCTATTTGAAGAACAGCTCAGCGCCTACAAAAACCAGATATCATTACCTTGAAGCATCGCAGGGCCCTATAGCATTTCTCAATAATTCAATTCAGTGTAATCATATTCAGGAGAGGTGCAGCATTGCCAGGGATTAGTCAAAGATTTGCAACTAATAAAAATCCCCATTAAACGTAAAGGGCTGTCAGCAAAAGGGACACGGAAATAGCTCGACACTGTTCAAATAATTAGGTGGCCATTTAAAACATATGCCGAGCGCGCTAATTCGGTTTGAAATGGGTTTGTGCGGTTCATAAAAAACAAGTGAGATGATTCAAACAGGGCCAAATAACCCAATTGACCCGTGACATCAAAACAGACTGAAACACAGCGTTCGGGGGCTGTCTCTTTCTGTTTATGAATCAGCAGTAAGAAACCTAATGCACAAGAAAAGACAGAGAAATGGTTATGTTGTGTTGTGGGCGGTGGTAGAAGAAGTACGTGATTTTGTTACTTGAGTAAAAGTACAGATACCTGAGGAAAATAGTAAGATTAAAAGTAAAAGTATCACATGAAAAAATCTAAAAATGTTAAAGTATATGTTTAAAAATGTACTTAAATGCAACTGTAGTGATTTTGATAAAGGTTTGTGCTCAGTTTTGTTCAACAGAAACAATCCCTTTTTTTTTCTTTTTTCTTTTCTTTTTTTTTTTTAGTGGTTGTTTTTCTTTGTTCTTTGCTCAAATGATGAACAATAAAAAATAAACCCCTCAGCCTTTTCAGCGGGTCTCAAGCAATAATGAAAAATGCTTTTACTTTTCAGTTCAGTTCAAATGTACTGCAGATACTTGCTCTCAGATGTAGTGAAGTAAAAAGTATCTCCTTTAAAATGTACCGGTATTTAAATAAAGTATAGATACCTAAAATGTGTACTTAAATATAGTCTTTATCTAATCACAAATGATGCTGTTATTTAGATAATAAGATGCCCTCTGCAACGAACAAAATATCAATTTTTTTAGAGGAAAAAATGTTGTTGTACCTGTAGTTTAGACCTTCACAAACAGCTTAGGAAATGTGTGGCATTTTTGTATTAGTCTTGTGTTAATCACTTCATATTTCAGTTTTCTCTCAAATGTCAATGGACCTGGAGTTGTTTACAAAGTACACACTGAACACATTCCCACCTTTTTCATATGAATTGCAAATCTAATAACAATCGCACTTGTCAGAAAAATTGCAATTACATTTATGTCCAAATTTTGCAGCAGCGTTGTTATTTCTGTGTCTACAGCAGAGGGAAGTAAAAGCCCATAACAAGTGAGTAATGCTATATTCATTCAGAGTCTACCTAACCAGGCCTGTCAGAACTGCCAAGTAAACATAATGAAAACAGTGTTATGAACCAATAGACTGTGAAAAACATAGACCTCCCTGATTGTAGCTATGCAATATTTAAATCCTAAATGACGTTGACTATGGCCTGGATACGCTGTGGACACTGCAGGACCCACTGGCAGCATGTTTTCTTTGGGTGTCGTCCATCTTTATATTCCTGTGGGCTTTCTCACTTGGATTGGTTTGTGAGAGTCTCTGCAGAGGAACAAACACTGTTATTGTATCTGTCACAGTATAATGTGGGGCCCTTCTCAAACTGTTACAATCAATAATACACCAGTCTCCCTGCTCTATCGACACTATCTGTTCTCTTAAGTAATTGACCTTTTATTCCCTCTCAAGTGTGCCAAGTGTAGAGCTGCAACAATGAATCGGAATAATCAGGACTAATTGAGAACCAAAAGAATCGCTGGCCATTTTAATAATCATTCATCGTTATCTGGATTATACTATACGCTCATGTGCCAAGAGACGTTTCATCACAGAAAACAGCAGTGTTATTCAAAGTTAACATGGGATACTTCACTTCTATGGGGTATTAATCGTTAACACTTCACAGATCACCATGAAAATACTATAATGGCAAAAAGCAATGTATTAAAATGTGTAATTAGTTTCAGTTTTGTTTTTGATGTTCCGAGTCTCCTTTTACTCACTCCATCTTCAGAGTCCGTGTGCATCCTGCTAATAAAACTCCACATCGCATCAGGTTTGTGAAGTTGTAGTATAATGTTTTGTATCATGCTTTTGTATATTTATGAAAAATGTCTGTGCAGGAGCATGAGTTACATAAGCTTGTGGGTTGAGTTTTGTATAAGAAGTATTTTTACATGAAAGGTGCACCATGCAACTTTTCTGGAGGAGAATCTGCTACCTGATAGTTTCCATGGAGATGTTATTTATTTGGCTTAAAGTTCCACAGTATGGCAATATGGAAAATCTGGTTAAAATACACCAGATTTCCCAACTTCAATTAAATAATGTATAAGATGATTAAATGAGTAGAATGAGTAATCATTGCAGTCCTACCGAGTTGCAAAACGCGTGCTTGTATGTGAAGTTGGCTATGTTGAATCTGCTCGAGTATCTTTTTAATAACCCTGCTCCTTTTTATTTGTAGTTTCCTCCTTCAGTGTTGGCTGTGTGTGGATGTGCCTGCTTCCTCCCACAGTAAAGTGTAAAGTCTGGAGCGTTCAAACAGCCTTCAGGTAGGAGTTTGACTGATTTTTTTATATTTTTATTTGTGACCCTATATCTTCTATGCACCATCTGCTCTGACTTGGGTGATCACCTCAAATTGTTCAAAAAGAGGGACATGTTGCTGAACAGTATGGTAGGATATGAAAGGACAGACTCGGGGCATTTAAGCTCTTAGATAATAAGTGCAAGACGTGGACTTTTATCAATCCTAACACAGAGAGAGATTTCAGTGGGTGCTAACATATTACAACCCTGATCCCAGTACATGCCACAGTCATGAGGCATTAATGGAATAATGGGGCATACACTATAGAAATAGTTGAGATTTGATCAGCACTGACGCAGTGTTGTTATTACTTTTGTCTATGGTCATGACCTAAAAGATGTAAATTTGTAAATACTTTTGCACAAAAAATAATACAAAGCTATCTGGATTTAAAGATACTGTTTATTTTTGACTGGTCCTCAACCTCCCAGAGCAAACTCTAGTAAGGTTCTGATGAGAGTCTAATTTCCATATTAAGGGGTACATGCTACAAATGGGATGTGACAAAACCGAAAGAGGGCTAGGTTCTCACTTTAGCTCCGACCATTTGAGACATGAAAAGTGCAACTAAAGACTAAGGAAGCAGCACAAATCTGACTGATGGTGTGCGTCATACAGTAGGTCTGCAGTACTGCGTGGTCTAGTTAAGGGGGGCTTGTTAACAGCACCACAAACTGAGATGAAATATCCTGAGGCTGGTCCTGGAGCCTCCAAAGCTCCTGAGACTGTGGCCAAATGTGCACACAGACCTGAGGCAAATGAAGAGAAATGCTTTTCATATCTGCTCCTGATAAAATATGAATATTATTTGGTCTCTGGCTGCCATACGAGCTGCTGGGTTATTATGCGTGGAATATTTATGAGGGCGCAAAAGATTTTTGACATAAACAAAGATGATGCTGTGTCTTTAAAAATGAATGTACAACATTCAAAATTCAGCTCAATGACACATGAAGTTGAAGTAATTATAACAGGAGGAAGAGATGAGCTGAACCGGTGTAGAAATATATGATTCATGATGTGGTTTATGTCATAGAATTGTCCATGTCATGGCACTGCTTCGCTGTTGGTGTTTGGTAGGTTTACGTCATAATTGACTAAGTGTAAAATACACAGCAGCAGGCTATTGATTTCTCTGTTGTTTTCTTCTTCTTCTCACCACTATTTTATTGTTGTTTATATCGTCCTCTTCTGCCACAGCCCAGTGCCACACATTTACAAGTGCTAACACCAGGAGCTATGACATACAAGCAGAAAAGAGTGTTCACATATCCTCGTCTAATCCTTAAACAGAGGGTGGGAGTGATTCTCTCAGTCTGTCTGTTTATTGTGGATCAGAGGTTTGTGTCGGCACATCATAATCTATTTACTGCACTGCAGAATTCACATGGCAAATTATTATTTAAATGCTGCTTGGGTTTGAAACCTATCCTCTTGGCTTCATGTCAAAAGCCAGTGGCTTAAATTCTTGGCTCCCTGCGGCTGCCCTCCTCTGCATGCTGAAGCAGAGCGGACGGGCAGATGTAGAGACAGAGCAGAGCAGAAGGAGACAGTCACAAAGCCTCAGCACAGCCCGGTGTCAGCTCTATGTCCTCAGAGTGTAAAGAAACACCGTGACAGAGACACATGGATCTGTGGTATAGTCACAAGTAACATACACACACAATGGAGGGCTCAGAATAAGTATGCACCATTTTGGAAGAAAATCTAATTTTAAAAAAAAGTAGGATTCTGTTCAGAGTGCACAACTCAACAAGCACTGACATTTGAGAGAAAACTGAAATATGAACTGATAAACTAATACAAGAATCCCATGCATTTCAGAGATCAGAGAACTACAGGAACAAGGTTTTTCTATAAAGACATTCTTTATTCTTTTTTCCTTTTATCTAAATAATTGCAGCCGTTGTGCTTTGATAATTGTTCCAGCTCAAACTGTGGTGTTATGGTGAATGTCATATACTGTGAACTAGCTCAAAAGGTCTGTCAAAACCAACGTGACTTGACTGTAGAATAAATTGTGTACTTAAAGTTTGTTAAGCTCTGGGGAACATTCTGTTGTCCTAGCCATAGTGGGGTTTTTTTTGTTTTTTTTTTATTCAGTTAAGTTTTAAGAATCTGACTTTGGGCATTTGGTCTTCTTCTCAGTGAGTCTCTTCCAAGTCTGTCTTTTAGACAGCTGAAATGAGTAATTGTTGTTTAGAGTCAGTATTAAATGAGCACTATGAAACTTTTGAAATACCGTAAGTTAAATGCCATATTGTGGAACATTCCAGGCACATTACATAGTGCCCCTTTACCATGGCAGTTCCAATAAGTTCAGTTCCAGTTCCAGTTTTAAAATCACAGAAATGCTTATCATGTATTAGAGATTGACCAATATTTTTTTTTTGTCATGGCTGATGACAATACGATTGTTTGGAAACCAAAGCGGTGGCCGATAAGCTCTGCTGATATTTTTGCACCAATATAAATAATAATAAATATTATTCACATAATAATAAATATGTCATTTAAATTTACTACAAGGCTAGTCCAGTCATGTTTTGTACAGAACAAAAATGTTCAAATAAAGATTTGCACATATTCTTTAGGCAGCTGGTTGATCCAAACAAGATCGTCTGCCTCTATCATGTAGGAACTGCCTTATTAACATCCATCACTGTTGCATAATTAACCACAAAGCTATATTTAATCAATCAAAAGAGAGAAAGAACATGAGATTAAGTGTCTTATATCGTGGATTTAAAATGATAATGAGTTTCTACAAAGGTAGTTTTCCTTTAGACATCAAAGAGGCATTGATATTCCTGACGGTACCTCTCAAAAGGATGAGTCAAACTTTGACCTATTTTCAAAGTCCTCCTGGGAAATCTATATTTTACAACAGTTTCCTGGTGTTTCTGGTCTTTGCTCTTTAAAGCTGAACAATAACTGGCATTACTGAAAGGACTTCCCTGCTTTGTTGGATACATTGTAGGACTGTACAGTTGTCATTCGATTTGTGATATACATTTAAAAGGTGTGCACTGTAAACACTTTTTAAATGGAGCATTAATATTTGAGAGAAGACTGAAGTATGAACTGCTAAACTAATACAAGAATCCTATGAATATCAGAACATGTTTGTAGATGTCTAAACCACACAATACAAAGACAGGATACTTTGTTCTTTACATTCATATGGACATTCATATTTACTATTCATAAATGTAGCCTTTGCGATTTTAAAATTGCACCAGCTCAAATTGTGATTTCGATTGGGACATTTTGAGCAGCCCTAATGCACTGCCTGTGGTGCGTATCTCCCACTCCCTGCAGTAGAAAGCCTGCCACTAGATAAGACCAGAGTACTGATGTTTGTGTCACACCTAATCCACTCGGAACGTCACCGGGCCTTTCCATTGTTTGATTTCTATTTCCTTTCCTCACCTTGAATTGTAACGTGTGTCATTACTTTCAGCCTTTGCTTTGGGGAGTACTTTAAACCCTCCTCATTCATCTGTCTAATTACTCAGGATACTTCTGTAGCTTTCCCACTGGAGCAACACGTCCTTTGATCCGGGTTTGAGAACGAGACCCTGGCTGTGCATCGTTAAAGCAACACAATCAACTGTTAAAACCATACTTCAGAACATTTTCCATGGAGGTAGATACATTTTATGCCATACTGTGTGGAACGTTATAGCCAAAGGAACAACATTTCCATGGAAACAAGCAGGAAGAAGTACTCCTCCACTTTACATTTAGTATATTTTTTTGCTAAAAGTTGCGCAGAGTGGCTTTAAAAGAACGTATGAAAGCGATGTGTGTAGAAACGAACATATATGATTTATGTTGGGTTTGGTTTTCACTAAAAGCTTAAAAGACAAAAGGCAGTGGATTCTCTGACACAGTGTATTCACCTGGCTCTCCTCCCACACAAACCTACACCATCCTCCTCCTCACGAGCCCTCCAGCCCTCCTCACAGCTGACACACACACACTATTTAGTCATAATTCATTTCATCTTCTATTGTGTTTGCTTTCTCCTTCAGCTGGCTCTAAATCATTTTGTGATGAGGGTTTGAGGGCAATTTAATTTAGCTGTAAACTTTAAACAACTCAAATGTAGCTGGATAAAATGCAGCGAACAAGCGCGGCCGGCACAATCACACAGTAATCAGCGTTTATTCATTCGCTGCCCAGAAGAAAACTACACTCACTATAAGGCTGGGCGATACGACAAAAGATGTAATACGATCACTATGTTCATGTTATTTTGTCTTATTATGAACAAATAATATGATTTTCAATATTAATTCTCTAAAGATAAACACAACAGACTTTTCGTAACTGCTGTTTAAAGGTGCACTGTGTAACTTTTCTGGTGGAGACAACACAATCCACAGTATGACATTAAACTTATCTTACATGGAGACAAGCGGGTAATGCCACTCAGCGAAGTTACAGGTCAGATCTGAAGAAAGGCGAGTCCATTCACAGTAAGAATACATGGTTTTCAAGGTATTTTTTTGTTATAAAAACACTTATTTGAATAAATAAAGATACATGTAATGTGTATCACATTCCAGGCAAAAGCAATAATATCTCCATGGCGACAAGTAGGAAGTGGACCTCACCATCTGAAAACTGTCAAATATCTTGCCCCAAACTCTGAACTCTGCTCCAAACCACATGCTTTTGCTGACAGAGGACTCGATGTAGACCTCTCGATTCAAAAGATCCAAGCTGATCAATGACAATTAAAGATGACCGGCTCTTGAGCATGACGAAAATTCAATTCACTGCACAGCCTTACTCTCAGTTTGCTACTTTAGTCAGCCTTTTCCCAAATAGTGTTGTTGCTGAAATCTCTCTACACGCGTTATAGCTTTTTCTTCCTTGTTTAAGTACCCTTTCTCATTTTCTTTTCTCCTTCCTGAGTTTGCAGCACAGTTTTGCTTTCTCTGCATTTCAATGACTAGTAGATAACCCCACAGAGATGCCCAGGGACGGAGCATTAAGACTGAGCCGCTCTATAGAAAGCTCCTTCGACGTCTCCTCTTGTTCTGTTGTATGTAGTGCAGTGTTTCATTATATGGTGCGCAATTATATCATCATCCTCCCACATCATCTGAAAGCTCTAAACTTCGCATGTAACAGTGACAAAAATAGACATTTCATTCATTACCAGAATACATTACCTACACTAATCTAGAAAGACGGTCTTACTTACAGTGTGTGGGTTGTGAAAGATGAGACGCAACCAGTGTTTGGAGGTATACTCTGAAAAATGGGTTCAGTTACAGAATTCTGAATAGCTGCATTAAAATGTATTTTGTATACTTTGAATACTCTCACAGTGACTGATTGTAAAGATGGAGCAATACACATTAATAATAATGGGTTTACAATAATCATTAGTGGAGCAAATTATATAATCGTGATATAATTATTCATACCCAAAACATGTTTAAACTGTCAGCAACGTGATATCATTCTTAATCGCAATTATTTTTACCATTATAATATTGACTTGCTTAACTTGACTGTGATATTCTAGTATAAAAAATGCGTTGCAAGGTTAAAACTGCTTTATATTTGTTGCACAGTTCGTAATAAATTTATTTATCACTGATTCAAGGAGGAAAAAATCACACATAAGAGCACTGTTTTCAGTTTTTCTCACAAATACTGTACTGTTTGAAGCTTAAACTATATGATCAAGTACCAAAATGTACTCCTTTGATTTCAGGAAATGACTGTATTCTGAATATCTAATGAAAGACTAACTGTACCTGAAAACATTTACTAAAAATTTGCATTCTCAATTAGACCTGTTAATAACACGAAGCTTGATATATTACTATAAATATAGACGCTAATTGATAATATTGAAACAGATTTATGCCACTGCCATGATAACCCAAGAGCAGATTTAAACCATAAAAACTATTCTTAATGTACAATGTTGTTAAGAAATCATGAGCTGCATTAAATAAATAGCAGAATGAAACACTTTTGTACTTAGTTTGCATCTGTAATGAGTCATAGAAATGATTAATTCAACCTTGTACGGCTTAAATTTTATACTATAGCTAAAAAATAACCCAAAAATCCCCAGTAGTTCAAAGAAACTGTGAACACAATAAATATTCACCCCCAAAAAATATTGGCGCAGTGTTAGTAATTAGTAATATGGTAATTATCGTGACAGGCCTAATCTCAATATGTATTTTCATGTATTTAGTTACTTCTCAACATACAAGACAAAACGAAAAGAACAAATGAACTTCACAGTCACTTACATGGTCTCGTCATTCTGAAACTCCAGTTTGCCTGACACCTCTTCGTAGTCCTCTCCAGCCTTGGCAGTGCCTTCGATGGTGTGGTAGGGCACCGCTACCTTCCCCCTCGCCCCGGATGTCCGATGGACCTTCACCTGCATGTTCCCCACACTTTCGCTCACTCTGATGTTGTCGCTCTCAAAGGTGAAGATGCCGGCGTGGTCGTCGTCGTATATGGTTACCGTGGCAGTGTGCGCCTTGCCCAGAGAGGCCTTTGGGGGCACGTGAGAGGAGATGCCCACCATACTGTTACTGGATGTGATTGAATTGGGTTCGAGCAGGGAGACCTCGGCTCGGTGCACAATCCGCGGGTTACTGAGGCGAACGTAGAAGTGCTCGTCTTCTTCAAAAATGTCATCATCTATGACACCCACTGTGAACTCTTTTGTCGTCTCACCGGGTTTAAAGACCAAAGTGCCCTCTGCAAACTCATAGTCGGAGCCGGCATTCGCAGTGCCATCCTCTGTGCGGTAGTCCACCTGTGTAGCAAAAATATTAAAATCTTGAATTATTAATATCTTTATTCCCTGAGCTGTTAAACTTGAAGAGGGCAATTATGAAAAATTTATTTTCATGAGCTTTTGACCATGTTATAGCATTAGCTTACTCAAAGATTCATGCATGTGTAAGTAATTCTATACTGTATTTCAGGCTAGAGCGCTCAGTTTTCCCCACCACTTCTCTTTGATTACTTGCAAATAATCTGGGTCATACTTGTAGGGGTTTAAAATGATTCATTTTAGGCTGATTTAGATCAGTATTGCAGTTTTATGAACAAAATGTAAATGAATGTACCACATATGTTATAGTTTCATTCTAAAAGCACAATATCTTTTCTTTAAATTTAACCTTGAGCATATACAGGTTCCCAGCACTTACTTTCACAGTGCAGCCGCTCTCTCCTCCATGCCTGCTGACCGTCAGCTTCATAGAGCCACAGTTTTCAAAGCACTGGTAATGGGAAGGGTCAAACTGCAAGTAGATCGTGTTGGGGTCTTCTTCCTGACCACTGGCCTCATGACAGCTCACCACTTTCCTTGCTTGGTCTGCTGCGTGTTTTTTCAAGATATTTCCGGCCCCTATCATCATACGCGTGGCCTGAATGCGATAAAAGGCTCTGCTCTTCTGCTGCTGCACTAGTACTTGATAGTTGGCCATCTCAATCAACTGTTCCATATCTTTCTCTGGGTGTCTCTGCTTTAAATCTTTCAAAGTACGAGCCATCTCTCGTCTGGCCTCTTCTTCCTGATCTTGCTCGGCACTAGTCCCTCCTCCATCCTCCACTCCCTCCAACATACCATCTAAAGCCTCTTTGGGATGGGTGTGCGAGTTCACCCCTTGCCCGTCCATCTCCAGGTCCATCTTCGTAAACATGGCGTCTCCCTCCGATTCGATGATAATGCCACGGTTTTTGTCGGCACGGTACCTCTTATTGACGTACTTGTAGAAGAGCAGGCGCCTATCTGCGATCCAAGCTTGCAGCACACATAGAGGAAAGAACAGGAACGTAAGCACAGCCTCCCAGACCTCCACCTCCCCAGGCGTCGACACGGACAGGATAACATACAGCCAGATGTATGCAAAAATGCTCCAGGCGGCGGTGACAAAAAACACCCGTAGGTGCTTTATCTTGCGGGTCTCGTTCTCTGGAACTACGTAAACACAGATCGCGATGATGATGAACATGTTGAAAGCAGCGCTGCCCACTATGGTGCTAGGCCCCAACGAGCCCGCTTCAAAATCATGCCCGACCACTTCAATAACAGACAGGAGGATCTCAGGAGCAGATGAACCAAGAGCCATTAAAGTTAAGTTGGATACGGTTTCGTTCCAGATGCGTACCGTGGTCGTGGTGGTCTCTCCATTAGGTTTTTTAATAGTGATTTCTTTTTCCTGAGAGGTGATGACTTCAATGGAGGACATGAAGCGGTCCGCTATGATGGACATACCCAGGAACATGTAGATAAGAGCGGCGAAATACACTATGGCACGCGCTACTTTGTCCCCCACGGCCGGGTTCTGAGGGTTCCAGAGCGGCAGAACCACACCTTCAGAGCAGTTGTCTTCACTGGAGCAGTTAGCTGGTGCGTGGCCAATGTCATCAGGACTGGCACTGCCCTGGGACAAGTGCGTAACCCCCGGCAACAAAACCAGTAGAATGGAAACGAACATGCCCGGGCAGGAGGGCAGGAAACTCTTGTGCTTCAACATGGTGGCTGGATGAGCTTCGTCTTCACATATGGTTGATCATAACAGCCTATGGAAAACATGGAAATAATATAGTTCAAAACAAACAGAAAGATTCACAAGTGCCTTAAGGAGTAAATGACATTCTCTGGTTGCTGAAGAGTATGGACTATAAGGTTGTGAAAGTTTAACACAATAAATGTCCAACTGTTGTTTTGGCTAATTAGCAAATCGTTGGTCTATCATTACAGCTAATGAAGAAACAGTTCATTATAGAAACACTGGGGCTACATTTGAACCTTTTTACGGTTTGTCATAAAGAAACACACAAAACATGTCCCACAGTTAAAGGTGCACTCTGTAGCTTTTGTGACAGAAGGTCCATCATTGTCTTCTTGTTAATGTTACACAGTGTGGCATTAAACCTATCAATGGAAACAAGCAGCAACTCCTGGCCAAGCTACGAGTCAGATCTTTGGCAGCTGTAATTTACAAAAAAAAAAATGCTGAATACATTTAACGACATTCTGTGGAAAATTCCAAAAGCAAAGCAACAACAGCCCCATGGAGACAAGCCGGAAATTCCCCCAGAAAAGTTACATAGTGCCCCTTTAAGCCCACTCATTAAAGTATTTTTGGCTGTTATAAAATAAACAAATCATCTGTACTGAACAAGCTTATCTAACTCCCACAGATAGCATGGCTTATTTGTGTAGGCCAATGTAGAAAGTGCTACGCTCTTCACCTGGATTACCGGAGAAGCTGTGAGTCAGTCCACTCTGTATGCACTGTAGAGCGGATGGAGGTCCAAAAATAATCCTTCCTAACAATGAAAATGATGAGACCTGACCTGTACTTGGTTTTCTGTACAGGGCTGTATTTATGAAATTATTTTATGATACATTACAGTACAGTACAGTGTGTTGTCTTAACGTCCGACTCTAGAAAAATGGTCTAATGCAATGTAACAATGGGTATCTGAGCTTTGGTGTGTGTGTGTGTGTGTGTTTACAAGAGAAATATGTGAATCAAAAACATCTGGTTCACGTAATCAATGGATTCTTGTATGAATTTTAAAATAACTCTTCCAGTCTTTAAAGGGCCCATATTATGTTATTTTCTGATGTTATAATGTTTCCTTATCACACATGTTTAACACACAAACCCTGCATATTCCTTCTCTCAAACAGAAAACACCCTGTTCCACCTTGTGGTGTCATTATGTAGTAATACAGGAAGTGCTCCTCTGTGTTTTTAAACTCCATACACCTTCACTAGAGTCATTTGGACAATTTTAGCCCTGGAATTGCCATTCTTTATTGAAAAAAGGTAAAAGGAGCTGTTAACTTGAAAACTACCACTACTTCATGACATCACAAGGTGGAACAGAGCATTCTGAGTTTTGAAGATGTAGATAGACTAATAATAAAGGGTTACTCAAACATGTGTGAATGAAACACAACTCCAGGTCTGTTTTTGAGCAGGTAACAACATTCTAACATGACTGACAAGTCAAATTTGTATAATATAGAACCTTTAACATTTCCTTTTCTTTTTGTCTTTGCCGCATTTTACATATTTTTCCTTATCAAATTCTGCGCTGATGCAAAAAATCAGAAAGAAACCAGGTTACTCACATCAGATGAAAATGTTTGCATGACATTTCAATAATCTAACTCTAGAAATCAGAAAATGGTGCAAATTTTGGTGTGCACATAAACATAGCCAATATCCTACAAATTCAAATATATCCAGAGCTTCTTGACAGCACTGTGGCCATCACTGCTGCGCCTTTACCTCCCCAGAAGACACATCTGCTCCCACGTGAGAGCGCTAAAACACAGAAAGCTAGGAACGTAATGTGGTGCCTTCTAATTAATATTTAAGACCATGTCAAAAATAGGTACAGCAGGAGAAATCTGACAATGCCTTGTGTGAGCAGCCACACGCTCTCATTGACATGCAGCAGAGAAGAGCTGTAATCTTCTCCCTAACCTGCATAACGAGACTGTCCAGTCACCATCAGGGTGTTGTAATGACAATGAAGCAAACTGCAACTAAAATTGAAGGTGGACTGTGTAACTTGTCTGGTGGAGTGACTGACACCTGATTGTTTCCCTTGAGATGTTATTGCTTTGCCTGGAATGCTGCACAGTATGACATGGAACTTGTATATCTAACATTCACTAAATCCACTAAACAGGTCCTACATTACGCAAACTGACTCTTACAAGCTTTAAGCCGTGTTATAATGCTGTTATCTCCTCAAAAACATGCCCGAAGTTGTGTTTTGTTTCATTCACACATGTTTGAGTAATCCATTTTTATTAGTCTGTAACATCTCCAAAGCGCAAAATGCTCTGTTCCACCTTGTGATGTCATGAAGTTATAGTTTTCAAGTTAACATTTTACCTTGTGTTCAGTAAAGACTGGCAATTCTAGGGCTGAAATCATCCAAATGATTCTAGTGAAGGTGTATGGAGTTCAAAAACACAGTGGAGCACTTCCTGTATCACCACATGACATCACAAGGTGGAACAGACTGTTTTCTGTTTGAGAGAAGAACTCAGCCTAAATATGTAGGATTTGTGTGTTAAACATGTGAGAATGAAACAAGATCAAAAATAGCATAATATCTCCACATTTCTGACCTATTACGTGTCCTCATCTGCTTCTTTCCATAGTTATATTTAAACTATAGCTGCACTAAACTAAGCCATATTGTGCAACGCTATAACCATTTAGACAAGCAGGTGGTGGACTCAGAAAGTTACATAGTGCACCTTTAACTTCATCATTTTTGGTTACGAATCATGTCTGTCTGGTTTATTACACAACAAGGGCTAAACACGTTGCTGCCAATGTCTTTGAAGGCAGATCAGCACCATGGAGAGCGCCTTCACTCACAGCAAGCAGTGGGTATGACCTTCCCTTTGCCTCTGCTCTGTGTGCTGTATTCAGAAACCAGTTGGCTTGGAAGATTTAAACAAGATGAATCACTCGCCTTATACATCACCAGAGCCAAGACGACAGGACTTCATGTGTAGCACAAAATACGCACTCAATGTGGCACACAAAATCTGAGTGGGTGATGATTTGTTTCTATGGTAAAGCAAGCTCTCTCCAGTTGAAGAAGGAAAAAAAAAAAAAACGGCATGAGATAGAAATGATATGTTATCTTGTAATTTTGTGCCAAGAATAGAAAAAGTTTTTAGCCACACTTCAAAGACTGAAAGTTCTGACCTCTTTGCACAACATAAGCTGTTCGCCAGCAGCTGTGAAATTAAATCTTCATGTTCCTTTTTTTAATAACACAAGCTCCCAGCCTATCTTAACTCTCATTTCTCATCAAACATTAGCAGATAGCAGGCAGTTTATAAGGATATTCTAAATGGAAAACAAGACACTTTTTGGCTGATAACACATAGTGCATATGTGTGACTGGAGAACACAGGTTTGAGGTTAGCAGCCGCTGTTCACAATGACTCACACAGAAGGCAGTTATTATGGCAGAGAATAGATGCTGTGGAGTTTGACTGTTTCACATGATGTCAGCCTCCCTTTTGCATTCTGTGGGAATTGTCATGGGAATTTAACCAGCAAACAATAAGGAGCATTTGAACGCATTGAACCTGCATTAAAACAGTCCACAGCAGATAAAGAAAACAAGCATGAGGGTGTAAGCATAATGAAACAGCCTCATATGCATTGTTTGATCTAAATGGGATCTGCATCGCTTACCTGCAGTTTTCTGTGAGTCAGCTCAGTGGAAGTTGTGGCCCCGGGAGATGAACTTATCGCTGATATCACTGTGGGAACATTGATATAATAACATAACAAAACACTAAACAAAAATTCCGATGCAGCTACGTTACAGGACCCAACAAGAAGGCAAGAATATGAACATATGTAACGGTCCTATCGGTGCGCACTGGTGCCAAATACCCCCAGACACCTTGGGTCGCAGCTGAACCGTGGAAGCCTTTCACTCACCGTGGCTTGGTCCTCTTGCAACCTTCCACCGACAGCAGACACCCCTTGATCCATGCACACCGCTCAAACAGCTCTCCCGTAATGGCTTGTTGCGCTGGCGTCTTGTCGCTCATCCACTCTGTTCTCTGACTATTTTGCTCCCTCCTCTCCCTGACATACTCTACACCAGCAAACTTGCGGAATCTTCCCCCTTTTTCTCTTTAAATTCGCCGAGCTTCCACAACGGCAACGCCTCCCTTAAGTAAAAAAAGATGCGCCTTCCTCTTTTGGCTACAATGGGTTGCTGATGCGTAAAATAAGAAAAAAACAAAAAACGACTGTCCCGATTGTCCCGTTTGGATCAAATCTTCAAACTAGTTATATTCTAAGACCCTTCCCCCTGTTACTGTGACCCGGGCTGAGCAAAAGAGGTGCACATGATAGTAGGCGTGCATGAATGGACAGACGCACACGTTACAGCACACGGACAATATGGTAATGAAGCAGAGCGAAAGACAGAAAAACAGGACCGAGTGGTGTTGTGGGAATGCCGTTATTGGATGGTGTCTTACTTTATGGTGCTGCCCGCTACTGTGGCACAATTGAGGCGAAAGGGAAAAAGAAAAAAAAGCGGTAACACTGCAGAAACAGGGGAGGAGACGTTCGCACACACGGCCGGTCCTCCAGACTGCGCATCAGGAGCGCAGCAGTCAGCAGTGGGGCTCTCCTCAATCCTCTCACTGGGATGAACCTATTAGTGTCAGCGCTTACCCACTGTAATAACCCGCGAGTCCCTGCACTTGGATAGAGATTTTATGTGTGATCTTGACCAAGCAATTAGCCCCACTAAAAAGAGACAAAAAGCACCAGTAAAAAGTCACCTCTTAGTTTAACACTTTGCATTACATTACGCATCTGACTGTTAACACAAGCTCTCCATGTTATCCTGTCATTATTTCTGCATACTCTCAGCGTGATTTGGCAGGTTGGCTACACTATTTTGAGCATTAGTTATATTTAAACTATAGCTGCACTAAACTAGGGCTGCACCATTAATATGAGTCCTTGCAGCCATCTACAGAGCCCTAATTCTGCTCTGATATTGGAATAATGGTACACGGTAAATGGTCACACTTTATATAGCACTTTTCCACCTTCAAGGCACTCAAAGAGCTTTACATCAAAGAACCACTCACCTATTCACACACCAGCGTACGCAGACACAGGGGGTGAAGGTAAATGTGTTGCCCAAGGACACGACAAAAGCATTCACCTGTGAGAACTGGAATCGCACTGCCAACCCGTGGGGCAGTGGATTTCACCGTTCTATCAGTGATGTTTATGTTGAGGACAATGGACAAACACTAAACAAACGGACAAACAGCTATTGTAATTAACTAGTACAATAATTGCTGACTGTTTTAATAACTGTTACTTGTTTTCTGGAAGTTTTATTACACAAAAACAGCAGCATTGTTTAAACTTAATCATAAAACCAAAGGAACAGTTTGTGATTTGTGTCAATATTACTCTCGAGTTGTCAGTATTCTCTGTCTATAAGCATTCACTCAACATATTCTTGCCTTCGTTTAGTTAGTTTGAATATTAGCTGACTGGTCGACTACTTAAGTAATCTATTTTTACATACTCTCAGTGTCATTTCCATGCTTGACTGCTCCTGTTATGGTTTCTGGCAGTTTGGCTCAAGTTCACATTATCTTAAGATGGTTTGGCATTGATTCTAAATGATGGGAATCCAGAGAAGGTTTTTGCTGGCATAGATTTAAAATGGAATATAATTATAACCTTTTAAGAATTAAAACGACGCTGATCAAACGTCACCTCACTGAAGTTTTTTGTACGGACTTGGGATATATTTTGCTTACTCTGCTTGTTGTGATCCAGACCACGTTTCAGGGTTTATTGAAGTCACATTTTATGATGACAAATGAATAACAATGCAAAGTTTAGTTTAAAATAATGTCTATAATGAGAGCTTGGGTACTTTTTCTGCTTTAGGTTTTAACGTTTTCTCTCATGAATATACATTTTGATCCATGCTAGATCAATTTGCTGGGTATGATTTCCAATTTTTGTTCTTTATAATAAGAAGTTGGAGCATCTTCCTATGTAACAGATGCTGCATTGATCAGAATAAAACACTTTTTAAATGTTTGATAGAGACAAACTGTAACCCTCCTGATGGTGAGTCAGTGCAGCCTCTTCTGGGATTTTTAATTGGAACAGGGCCATCATTAAAGTGGTTTAAACACTGTGACTAAACATCTATTAGTTTGAAATTCCACTTTGCAGCTGCCGTGGTTACCTCATCGGCTCACAGCTAAAATGTCATCTTAAAGGCACACTGTGTAACTTTTTAGAGGGTCCACCACCTGCTTGTCTCTGTTGCTTTGCCTTTGAATGTATTTATCTCCATGGAAACAAGCAGGTGCCACAAACAAGTTACAGAATGCATGTTGTTAAAGGTATTTTTTAACATTTATAACTATGAATGTGAACTTTAATAATCTAATAACAAACATTTACACTCACACCTGCTCCTGTTTTAATGTTTTTTAATGTTGGACCTACTGTATGTACTTATTTGTTTTGTTTTTAAATAGATAAAATACAAAAAAAATAAAATAAAAATAGATAAGATTTACGCTATACAGTGGAACATTCTAGGCAAAGCAACACATCTCCATGGAGACAATCAGCGGACAGATTCTCCGCCAGAAAAGCTACATAGTGCATCTTTAATTACGATTACGCAACATATCATCCCAATCCACCATCTGCTACTAAAAGTTTTGAACTGTGAAAAGCTGCCACATCCACCGAGGCGCATTCACATAGATGGCAAACTCAATCTTTCATTAGGACAAGACCCATTTGTTTTATATCTGTGGGTGATTGCCTGTAATAATTATAGTGCAGAGGCTGTAAATTACCCTCCTGAACTTACTATGGTAAACCTAAGAGAGAGGTAAAAGAGATTAGACTGAGAGGAGGACGGGCACACACCACAGGGACACTCATGTCACATTTGAAAATATACTGAGATCAAGTCACGGAGAGTCCTAAAAAGTCAGAAATATTCAAAGCAAAGTGAGTGATTCATTCATTTTGATTGCTATATTTAATCGTGTATAATTAAATGAAATTAAAGCTCCGGATATATAAAGTTCGGCGACATTTCTCTTAAAACGAGCAACGGTGCCCCTATTACACATACTTACCCTCAAATCTCTTAAGGATTGGAGCAAATACCATTCAGTGTAAAAGCAAATGGTGCCCACACAGAGCAGTCCTGTACAATTCCTCCACCTCATAAATGTTTTACCAGATGCCTCTTCACGTACACATATAGATCTTCCCTGCTTTGCTCTGAACACTGGGAGGTGAAATGACATTGGTTACAAACATATACATCCCAAATAGCCTCTCCATCCTCTTTATTAAGCTGCCTGTGTGCTCTGCTGAGAGTGTCTTCTATAGCCAAAGTGATTTATTGTGTCATATTTGGACCACATGGACTTGAACGAAAAGGGGCTGTGCAAACATAGTGTATTTTTCACATACGCTAATATAGCCTTCCATGAACTGAGCTACTTGTTGTTTGTTTTTTTGTGTGAGTGCGTGTGGAGTCGTAGTGTGCTTTTTTGAACATACACAGCCACAATGTTAGACAGATAGGTTGTTCAAAACCTTCTATTTGATGCTATTGCCTGGAATGTTTCATAAAATCACAGTCTCCATGGACATAAGTAGAGGACTCCGCTGGAAATCTTTACTTTACAGTGTTTTAACTAATTTACACTTTGTCATATAGACTGGGTACTGGTATACAGACCTCCTAGCCTATGTCCCAAGAAGTGTTTTGGCCTTGTGCTCCTTTAACAGGTGTAAACTGGTTTTCTGGTTCATGTATTTCTTATCTGTGTGGTATAAATGTGCTGTATGTACCGACACTGACACTGATACAGCTCAGGGCAAGACGACGCTCTGTTAGGGCCAGGTAACTCTTTAAAACTGTGGCACAATAGCTTAAATAAATCACACTCTTTGATTCAAGACAACTTCTCAGTTCATTTTATACTTTAGTTGTTTTGGTTGTAGAAATTCCACAGCACCAGACCTGGTATTTTTGTCAATAAAAGCAAAGTAATGAAATTTTCATGAGACAAACAGGTGACAGACCCACCCACATCTTTAACGTTATAGTCCAAGGTTAGGGCCCACGAGATGCTCCGGGGTCTATCATGGTTGTTAGAAAAGAGGCCCATTTTATCTGGTTATATACATTTTATAATCACTACTCTATTACATCTTTATTAGCTAGAAAATGATTATATTTTCCAGTATCTTCTCAGGCGGCCGACATATCATCAGGGTAAAGGGGTGGGTGGGAGAAAAAGTTTGGCAAACACTGCTTTAGCGACGACAACTGTCTTTTTTTAAAATGACTTTAATCATTTATACTTGTCCTATTTAGTTTTTTTTTTTTTTGTTTTTTTTTTTCAGGAGAGCGTTTTGTTCAGCGCTGACAACATTATAATCTGTTAAACAAAATTGCTCTTTCATTTTTGGTGTAAGCAGCTTCTTGTGGGCAGAGCGTCAAAAGCAGCATGACTCCTTTTGCATGTTCAACAAAAATTCCCTTATGCATTATACATATCTTAAAAATATTTTTGACGGGTCCAGCTCTTCCCCAGTGTCTTTGGGCTGGTGAAGTTGTAGCTACTTCAACTGTTTTAGTGCCATTTGAGTCGCTCTGGGCATCTGTGCACTCATAATCACCCTTCACCTTTTGTACAAGAGTTATATCACTGCTAAGAGTATTACCTAAGCTAACACTTGCTGAGAAATACGTTGACCTACTTCTTGTTCATTTAACATCTGTTTTAGACCTCTTCAAGTTGCCATTTTTAGCAAATCCCCCATTGAATTATTTTGTCTGTATCCTAAGTCTTATCTGCACAAATCCCACGGCCTCACTTCATTCTCAACTTCCCACATTTCTGTTGACGTATCCTGCTGTAGTGCATACGCTTTGTGTCACTGAATGTATTTTAAGTGTATTTAAAGGTCAGAAAACATTTGGCATCTGGTTAGGGGCTAGAAAAGAACCTCACCGTGGTAGTGTTGCCATGGTAACCTCATTGCGACTGTGTATCCACGGTCTTTGTAGTTGCCATCCCGCTGAGCTATTTTTGCTTGGAATAAACTAATTATTACAGTTGCTTTTTCATATTTACAATGGGGAAAAGTGTGGATGAAACATGGCTCCAACTGGCTCTACTGAAAATGCTGAGACAAAGAGGATCGTGTTTATTTGAGAGGCAACATTTGTTTGATAATCCTCTAGTGTCAGAGAGCTTAAAGTGCAAATGACAGGTTTTCATGTTTTTCTCATTATTACGTAGTATGGTGGGGTAGTACTTGTGGTAAATGTCATAGTTTACATTAGTTAAGTGGCAGTTGGTAGGAAAAGAATAGTATAATAAATAGGAAATAGAGGGGAATTGTGAAATGATTATATGTCATCTACACTGCATAGTCCAAGGGCATTTTTCTGGCGGTTTAATCCTTGATTTAGCAACATAAAAGTGTGTATTTTAACTGTTAACTGTTGTACTATTTTTTGGGTCTTGTTAACATATTCTACCAGTCACAAGTTTGGACACGCCCCCTCTCATTCAATGTTTTTTTTTTATTTTTTACTTTCTACATTTTTTATGCATACAGAGCACATCAGATATATGAAGTAAGATATATGGGATTATGTAGAAAAGAAAACAAAAGTTAAAACAAAAGTTAAATAACTCTATTAGATACTTTTTTCATATTTAAATTGTAATCCTCAAAGTAGCCACCCTTCGCTTTGTCAAAAAAAAAATTTAGCAGTTAAATAGAGTTATTTAACTTTTTTTTTTTTTTTTACCACATAACATCATATATTTTACTTCATATTGATGTATTCTGAATGTATATAAAATGTAGAAAGTATTAAAAAAAAGGATTGAATGAGAGGGTGTGTCCAAACCTTTGACTGGTATTGCAGTTGCTAAATAACACTTATGAAATACCTCTACATATGTCATATCTGCTGTCCATGTCCGACCAGGAAGCAAAATTATAAACTTCACCAAAATTTTAAAACTCGAAGAAAAAAAAAAAAATTAAATTAAATATAAATAGCCTGTGTTATCTATGTTTTAGTGTAACGAGGAGTCTATTCTATTCATGTCTAAAAGATGTTAAAATGTTGGTCAAAACTATTTATCAAAATCAGCCGGTGGAATAAGCCATGTTGCCTTTGGGTGGCTCCTCCAAGCTTCTTTTTATCAGTTGCAAAAATCAATAACGCTTTGAGAAAAACACATTTCATTACAGAGACCCTAAGGCCAGTGGTTCAGGGACATTACATTGATCTGGACTGTGTTTCTTGAATAGTGGAGTGGTTTTAAAACTTCCATAGCTTCTAGTTTTCCTCTGGTAATACACAGATATTCTGTAATGGAGGAAAAATCACTTAAAACATTGTCCCTAGGTGCTGGTCGAACAGATGCAGCTGCCTGTGACCAACTGTTCTTAGGGGGGTCCAGATTCTAATTAAATGTTATTAATTAAATCTCGACATTTACAATATATATTCACATCAATATGCTCCTTATCCAGTTGTGTTATTTGGGTTTTGATGTTGAGTAACTGCCATCTATGTTTGAAGGACTACTGGTAAATCAATCCCTCTAATGAGGCCATCTGTTGCTGTCACTAATTCAATTCTAATTCAAGTTTCCCCCTTGTGGTCAAAATGAAAACTGAAGGCCTAAAGAGAAAAAACCTATAGTCTATGATTATGATATACTAACTACAATGATCAAAGTATGATTATTTTAATAGTCAGCTAGTCGTGATTGCAGCCCTTTATTCACCAAAGCTGTCTCACTATATTGTATATTTATGCTATGCGTAGTAACAATTAGATGTGTTTAAACCAAGCCTACTATGTACTCTCAGAGAAATTATAAGCCTATTTGTGCATTTAAATATTTGCAGGCTATTCCAGGCAAACATTCAACTTTTTAAACATTTCTGATCACTCATAGAAATGTATTTACTTTTTTCTGCATCACTGACACTGATAGTACAGTAGACAACAGGTTTTATAAATAACCACTAGAGGGTAGTCTAAAATCAGTAATATATCAGCTGCTCTTCCAAACAGAGGAGGTGTTTAATATGTTGACTCATTTACCATATAACTTTGACTATTACATCAGAATTTAGGTGTTTATAATTTTGACACAGAATTGATCAAGACCTGGATGGATAAGAAAACAGAGGAAGGACTAAACTGGGATTTGGCTGTTTCAGAAATGAAAAAGAGACACAACCAGCATTAAAATCTGCATCTACAGCAAAACAAATACAAAATAAAATGCACAATATGGGCCTATACAGCTAGATAAATCCAGTGTAATATGAAGGGATTATAGAAGCACAATGTGGTCCAGAGGTTTCTTTGCGACCGTCTGCAGATGGAGCCAAACCACCACGTGCACCTCAGACCGCCGCGTGCACCTCAGACCGCCGCGTGCACCTCAGACCGCCGCGTGCACCTCAGACCGCCGCGTGCACCTCAGACCGCCGCGTGCACTTGTGGCATTTTAGCCTTAATGCTTCGGCTGGACTAAATATAAATCACAGCAGACAGCGGGAAAGTGAGTGACAAATGTTCAGACTGCCTCACGAAGCCAGACTGTTAAAAGGATTTTGTTATCAGCGGGTCACTGCAAATTATTTTAAGTTTAAGATATACTTTATTGAATACAGGAACATTAGTACTGTGCATTTGACTCATCCATCAATGCCATCAGGGGAGCAGTGGGCAGACATAGTAACCAGGGGAGCCACTACCTAAGCACAGTGTCTACAAACCAGGGGATTCTTGAGATGAGATTTAAAACAAAGATTTAACTGAACGGTATTTGAATATAAAATGTAAAAATGAACAATTGGAAAGATACTAGTACACAAAAAAACAAAATATATAATGACGAAAATTGGTACATTATATAGGGGGCACTCTAAATGTGAGACCATGCTTAAGGGGTAGGTTACTTCACACTAAAAGCCTAAAAGCACAGTAAAAACTCAACTACAAATGTATAAACTGAATGGGCGCTCCTTCCTTAGAGCTAAAATATAATCCGTACATAATATGACATTGACTCTACCTTGTAACAGTAAAGATAAATTGCCCAGACCTTAACTTGACCGGAGATCTTCTTGTCCCTGCTCTTTGCAATGGCCTATGAAACCATTATACATACATCAATGTTAAGGAAGATGTAACAATGAATCACAGGATCCTCAAATGACCACATTCTGCAGTTTTACAGTAGTACAGTTTTTTTCAGAGCTCCTGTGAGGACTGGGGATTTATACTAGCAACAAATATTTGCATCTTGACCCAGGGGAGACAATGGGGGAAGCCCGTATGAGGCTTCTTGACCCGTGCCTATACTTCACCCATAGATGACCCTTATAAAAGTTATGGTGTCTCCAGCTTGCTTTTTTTTTTTTTTTTTTTTTTTTTTATTAATCAACTAGGAAAACGATTATTTCTATTATACATTGACCCATTATTATTATTATTATTATTATTATTATTATTATTATTATTATTATTATTATTATTATTATTATTATTATTATTATTATTATTTTATTTATTTATTTATTTATTTTTACAAATAAAAGGTGATGGTGACTGTAGGGTCCTAGATAGGCAATACTTACAAATAAAGCAGACCATTTTGATTTAAAAATGCCCCTGTCTTTGTTTAAAAAAGTCTTTTGGCAGGTGCTCTAGAGTCTGCATTCTCCAGGTAACAATTAAAATGATCAAAATTATGATTATTTTAATAGTCGACTTGTTGCAGTCCTGCCGATTAATCGCTGCAGCCCTACACTTGCTTAAGAACCTACCTGCATAGATGGATGTTTCTAGTCATCAGTTGAATCGACATCATAATGCCTCAGAAAATGGCACATGAGTTGACAAAATGAACTTGTAAAAATAATTTAACAGGGACAAAACATGAGAAAAATGGTGTGAAATGGATACAAAAAGCAACAAAAAACAGTTGCCGCCTGCCCTGCCCCCTCATCGGTCTCTAGGGAACCAGGGATTATGGAAATGTAGGAGAGAGAGAGAGTGACAGACAGTGAGGAAGAGGAGCAAGCAACGGAGGCAGACGGAGGCGCACGATTGGTAGAACAGTCAAACATCAAGCGTGATACAGATATTCCTACAGCAGACTCGAGACCGGGAAGGAGACTCAGGAAACTCATATCAGGAGAATAGCCTGTAGAGCGCATTTCCAAACCAGTTTTTTCCAACATGTAGATCTTGCTGCGTGTTACGACTCAGATTTCCTTCATGCTCCTCTTTTGAGATTCGGAAACAGGCAACTTTTTATTTTTGGAGAAGGTAAAGGGATGCTGGTGAGATGTGGAGAGGTAGGTTTTTCCATGTTATTGAATCAGACTGACAAAGTAGGAGAGGACTATTCAGTATCTGGAACAAATCCGACCAGACAACGGCATTTCACATTTAAAGAAATCAGCTGTAGTTGTGAAGTTATCTGATCTCAATGTAAACAATATCAAAGCAATATGAGTGTTATGAATGTATACGGATGCCATTTAAATTAGTATTGAAGCAACAGTTGAATTGAAAGCCATATTCTCAAGCCATAAGAGGAAATAATAAAATATAACTCATTTTGTTTTGGATGAAATAGTGTAATTTTGAGATGGTTTGAGAAAAAGTACGTGTTAAAATAGGTGCAAAAGTCAGATATTTTGCCTGACTGAGACTCACAGTGGAGCATCAGGGCGCGTAGACTGATTTAAACTCTTAAGTGCTTCCTAAAACACTTTGCAAAGGGGGTCGGGTGTAAAGACAGAGCATGCAGTGAAGGCTTATCGATTTGGACAGAAATTGAAGTTGAGCTGTAGGTGCCCGGCAGGTGTTTGAGACAGGGGCAAACGACAGGTGCTGGCAGGATCAACTATGGCGTTCACCTTCGCGGCCTTCTGCTACATGCTTACTTTGGTACTGTGCGCAGGTCTCATCTTCTTCGTCATCTGGCAGGTGAGTAGACTTCTTCCTCCGTGTCAATGTTTTATGTCTATAGCACATTAACGACAACACCAGCTGCCCAAAGTTTCTGCACAGTAAATGGTAAAACAATACAAAACCAGAGAAAGATCATGCATTAAGATAAGTACAAATATAAAAACAGATCAAAATACAGCTTGTGTTGTAAGCTAAAGCAAACAAATGTGCCTAAAGACATTGCAAAAACTAAAAAAAAGAGACTGAGCAGCTCTGATGTGCAGAAACAATAAAACATTAACATTCTCCCTCTAAACTCAAAATGCTCTTTCCCTCCTACATAGGCAGACAAGCACCTGCTCCTACGCACACTTAGAAAATAGACACCTGCTTAAGGTGTCAAAGCACACCAGGAATCAGGAATATGTCAGTTACATGAGTATATACGAGCCTTTCCACTTTATCACCTGTATATGTTGTGCAGGTGTAATTAGGATTCTGTGATATGTTTTCCTTATATAGATTAATCCCAGTTTTAATTTTATTTTGTGTTACTAAAAATGAATAAAAATGGCTTTCAATATTAATTTCTTGAACCGAAACTGACTTTTAATCATGACCACTTCGCACAATCAAACGAAAAATATTCAACTTTCTTTATTTCTTTAACTTTAGTTATAGAACCCAATGAGAGCACTTGGACTCTCTTTCCCATGGGTGTACAATTACAAATAAAAAATACAATACAAATAAAAAACAAGCAAAACAAATAAAATCCATATAAAACAGTAAAAAGCAGGTGCGGGGGTGTGTATAAAAGTTTGTTATCAGATTATTAAATTGTGATTGTGGCACCAAAGTATCCAGTTTTCCATTTTTCTGAAGCAAAACAGCTAAAAATCCCTCTTTCCCATCTCAGTTTTGGTGCGGCTAGTGCTCCAGTATCAATGATTAACAAGCAGGTGATAATCAAAGTCTGAACTCTACTCCAAACCACATGCTTTTACTGACAGAGGATTGGCTATGGGCCTCTACACTAAAAAGACCTAAGCATATCTATTCTCGATTTTGATTAAAATTAGATTAATTGCCCAACCATAAGTGCAATTAACTAAGACTGAATGTTTTGGACCCCACAAAACAAACAACGTGATTTATGTGATCCCCTTTTGTGGCAATAAAGAGTCCCTCAAACAAGGCTAAGGCAACAACACTGTAATGAGCACCGGGAGGAGGATAAGCACACTGATAATAAATCCTGGCAGCAGACTGGACGTGTTTGCCACCAGCCTTTTGAGCACAATTTGCACAGCTCTCACCAGAGACCCCAGTGCTACGAGTGTCTGATTACACAGGCTCTACAAACATGAAAGCATCGATCCCTCACCTTTAACATTCCTCAAAGGCAGCTCTGAGTAATGTACCGACAAACAGAATACAGGACGAGTGAAAGAGGTGCGACTACGTACTGTGAGTTATTATGCCATAGAGAGGAGTGCGTCTGCCCCTCATGACACTAGAGCGCTTATCAAACTCTAGATTTCCCTCAGTACCCCTGCCTCTGCCCACCCGAGTACAGCACCCTAGTTCCTGCTGCCCTCGGCCAATCACAGCGCTCCCTCACTGCTATAGTAACCATGGAGCTCGCTGAGGGGCTCACCAGGTCTCCATGGAAACTGCATCTGTTTACAAGTGAGCGATGCGTGAAGCCAGTGAGTGATGGCTGTATATGTCGGACTGCAGGAGCGATTACTGTGATCAGACACTGCTGCTCACTTATCTGTGCAAGAGAAGCCTCTAAATGAGCTGTCAGAAAGCATGCTGCTTTAAAGCTGCTCTCATGATGCACTCAGCAGGTGGGCTAAAGCTAGTCATTGTTACTTAGACTAAAGCGATTAACCTCTTGTTAGCATCAACATAAGCCATGATCTGAATTAGCCAAGGTTCCCAAGAGTATCAAATATCAGATGCTAATCCATACTAAACCTAGTGTCGAACCAAATGCTCATTATTGAGAGTGTGATTTCAAAATTGAAGTCACATAGACAAAATCTGACTTTTCCTGGACATTTTTAGAATGAGCTTGAGCTTTATCAGAATTAGGGAAACACTGATACAATACTGCTATGGGATATTAATGTGTGGATCAGATATCAGTTCAGTCAGTATCTCATTTTGATCTATAAATTAATGTAATAAGACATTTTACTGGTCGATGCTACAAACATATATTATTGAATTTTTATTTTTTCAAAGCAGTTCTGTAGTTACTTACTAAATGATAAATAACCATTACATTTTGGTAATATTTAACCATATCCCCTGTTTGTTTAAAGAAAATTAATTATATTTTCAGTCTCTGCCCTAGCATCAGTTGATATTGGGTATTGGCAGATAAAAGTATTGACATCAGTATCAGAACAGAAAAATCTGGATCAGTGCATCTATAATCAAACTAGTATCAGACCACATGATAATATTAAAGTGCTGTTATTTTGTGTTGTCATGTCTAAAAAAAAAACAACTTTTTTTTTATTATTATCATTGTGGTACTGAAACACCCTACTCCTTAGTAATTTTAGTGTGATGGCAATACTAGAACATACACTCTGAGCACCACAAGGAAAATAAGTTTTTTCCAATTTTTTATAATTTCCCCCTTGGGTTGTATTTTTAAAGGTGCACTTTATTATGTTGCTAAATACAAGAGTATATTCCAGGCTGTCGAGGTAATCTCCTTTTTATTGGTTTCAGATCATTGCATTTGATGAGCTCCGCACAGACTTCAAAAACCCGATTGATCAGAGCAATCCCACCAGAGCGGTAAGAAGCCTGCTCACTTCTTTACTTTTAAGAGCCACAGGAGACAGGGGAAAACCCCAGGATTTGTGAACGAGATTTAGTACAACCATAAACGCCACACGCAGTAATAGGAATTCTCACAGCAAATCTCGTAAGTTTAGATGTGACACACTCTACTACACACACTATCTCTGAGTCCCAATCGCACAACTGATTTAATACAACAGCTGTGCAGGCATTTCTTTAAAAACTTGTTTTCTGAGAAAGTTCTACATAAATCTTATCTGTCTCCATGGAGACAAGCAAGCGACACCTTCAGGCCCGGTTATAGGTCAGATCTGTAGAGAGGCGACCGTGCTCACAATAAAAATCCACGCTTTTCAAGGTGTTGCTTTAACAATAAAACATCTGTACTTCAATAAATGCTATAAGTTTAATGCCATGCTGTGGAACATCCCAGGCAAAGCAATAACATCTCCATGGAGACAAGCAACTGGCAAACACCCCCACCAGAAAAGTGACATAATGCACATTTAACACAGCTTTCAACACAGAATGAGTTTGTTTAGATAATTGTTTAGAGAGATTATAGACGACATAAGAGCAGTTAGTGGACATCTGTTTTACGATTGAGCAAAAGGAACAGCATCTGTATTTAAAAAAAACATAACAATTAGTTCTGGAAAGTGTCGATTTTTCTTTCAGTGTTTTAGTAGTTTGCTGTTCCAGTTCTATTATTATGATTGTGCATCTGAAGTGCAAAGTAAGAATGGTGAGGAGTGAGAGAAGGCTGTGAAAGAGAGAGGAGTTCACACAGCCATGAACCCCCTTTAAACTGTTATTTCAAGTAGCTGGAACAGAAGCATACAACTGTTACATAATAACTGTTACGGATGCTGCAGGTTCGATAGAGCGATGGTTAAAAGTGTATCTTGAGAATGGACTAAACTTCAGATATTTAGTTGAGCTCCACAGTATATTGCAGACGTATTGATAAAGCAATACTGGCTGATTTTAGAATTTATATGGCAACAAAGTAAATGTATATGTAAGTGCAGATTTGATTTATTATTTCCAACCTTCTAAAGTCTTTAAATAGTTCTAAATTAGTCATATCTTTTGCAGAGTTTGACTAAGTAAATGAAGGCAAATGAAGGCGTTTTAAAATATCACAATAATGTTAATATTGCAGTTCCTAAGAGTCATACAGCAGATCTTCTCCAGCGTCTGTCACATCACGACAGATGGATTTGGTGTGTTCAGACCATTTAGCAGCGTGCCTAGGGTGACCAGACGTCCCTATTTACCCAGGACAGTCCCAGTTTTGAGCCCAGAGTCCCCTGTCCCGGCAGATTTATCCAAAATTGATTTGTCCCAGTTTTATACAAGACATGTCCCAGATGTCCCTATTTTTGACCAATTTGATCCCTGTTAACACAAAAGAGGGGAACATACTGTCATTTGTTTAGCTAAAATACAGAAAACTATGCTTAAAAATAACCATAAGACAAAAATGCACCGACAGAAATTCTTCAGATTGTATATGGACCCATAAATGATTTTTTTTCACAGTTTTATCTATTACAAACATCCCAACCCCGGTGTCTCCCAGTTTTTAATTCTGAAAATGTGTTCACCCTGAGCATGCCATTTCACTAAACGATTTGATGATTAATTTGAATTAGAGCTGACTGATTGTGAATCACACCCTAAAGTGGCGTTACACACAGAGACAACAGTTTTTAGATCAGTGTTTCCTAACGAGGGGTACAGGGATGGAGAATGAATAGTATTTGAATATAAAAGATCATTTGGAGCATATAACGTTCTTAATAATGTGTCTGTAGGATAATTTGTGCATGGATTTATTTAAAAGAAGATATTACAATAGTTTTAACTGGCAATAGACTATAGTATACTGATTTATAATGCTTAGAAACTGTGGTACATGATATAGGGAATATGCAAAGTGTGAGACAAAACTTAGGTAGGGCTCAATACAAAATAGATTGGGAACAACTACTTTTTAAAAATCACTCAACTGCATGAAGAAATATCGTTTTATAATACATCTGTCCGTCTGCCTATCTATCGTCTATCTATTTTTCATATTTTGGCTGGTGGAGAATAAAGCTTTGGATCACTGAACGACATAAAAACCATCGCTTCATAACCCATTCAGTGGGACTCAGTACATTTACAGATGTGAAACAGTGAGCAAAGAGAAAATTGGTGCCATAAATAAACAGAAAGTGTGAAGAAGTCAGACTCTGGAGGCTGCGGGCTGGAGATTGAGGGCAACAGCCACTTTGAGGTCGCTTTGGGAGTTCATAAATTCATAAACACACTCACTCACTGCATGTAGACCAGGCTGAAGGGGGCACGAACGCCGGGTATCTGTCTCTATGGTGACAAGGAAACCTCCATGCAAGAGTGGAAAGTAACTAATTACAAACATTCATGTTACCATAACTGGGTAGATTATTTGGGGTATTTTTACTTTTGCGTAGGTTTTTTACATATAACTGAGTATAATTTTAGCCATGTAGCTGCATTTAGTAATCGTGTAGCATGTGTCACTGCTGTCTCTGCTCCTTTACACATCTACAAAGAAATAATCACAGTGCATCGCCTGCTCTCATTGGCCAGAACTCAAAGAATATATGGATTATGGCACATGTGTCAAACTCAAGGCCCGCGAGCCAAATGTGGCTCTCCACATCATTTTATGTGGCCCTCAACAGGGTAAATTAAAAGGTATTGATGGTCTTAAAATCTCAATTTATCAGGGGATACACAGTTACACAGCCATATTTTTACATCTAGGCAAATGCATATGTAATATTTGTAACTTGAATAAGTAATAAATACAGGAACAGTTAATTATCAAGTTAGAAAATTTGTTTGATTTATTTTACATTGGGCCCTTTGAGAGCAGCCATTTTGCTGATGTGGCCCTCGGTGAAAATGTGTTTGACACCCCTGGATTATGGTTTCATTCAACTTTAAACTGGTTAATTAATCAAGATTTGTAGAAAATACTGATTGTGTAATTGTGTAAAAAATAGAAAAAAACTAACTAGTACTTTGAGTAATTACATTCTTACTGTCAGCTGGGTCACTTCTCCACAGATCTGACCTGTAAATTACAATGCCATACTGTTGAATATTACAGGCAAAGCAAAAAATCCTTGGAGCCGAGCAACTGGTGAGCACTCTGCCAGAAAACTTACTTACTTTAAGTATAGTTGTAGCAGCAGTATTTGTATTTGTAACTGAGTATATGTTTTGCCATTTAACTGCACTTTTACATGAGTATAAATATTCAGTACTTTTTCTAGCACTGCTTCCAACTTCCGCTGAGGTCCGGATTGGGAGCCTAATCAACCGTACATGTGTTAATTACCTAGTTCTTAGCCTAGACATCTTAATTTAGGGAATCAATATGCTGCAGCTCACAGTATTGTTTGAGGTCAGTGAATGCAGCACAAGACGAACAGCTTTCATTTCTAGCACTGATAATTGAGCCTGGTGTTATGGTCCACTAGAGATTCACTGTGGTGTAGTGCAAATAACAAGGGATCGGGCCTGCATTGTCAACTGTGGTGTTTATTGGTGCAGCACAGATCAGGGGAAAAGCAGAGCAAATAAAGTGTTGACGATGAAATGAGTGTATCGATATAAAACACAAGTGGGCATTAACTGGAGGGTTGTTTTCCACTTATTCAGGTGCACAAAGCTTTTTATATATTGGCTAGAAATGTTAACATTGTACTTATTCTATTACTACTGCTACTACTACAACTACCACCCCTACCATTACTGCTACTACTAGTACTACTACTACTATTTATTCAGTGTATTTATGGATTTCAGCTTCTAGTTATATATCCAGTTACCATTTTGAGGACTTTTCCCCATTCAAAAAATATCATGTATTTGTTTGTTATGGCAATAAACATTTCTGAAACTCATGGATTGTACCAATAGACATAAAGAGCTACAAAAATGTGTGTATATTTGAATCAAGTGTAAAGCACAATTGCCTGATTATATGACACATAAATAACTATTACAATTAAGTATTATGTTTTAAAAAGACAGCACACACTTTAATCAAACCATATACTTATTACTTTTTCCTACTGAATTGCTGAGAGACTAAATATTTGAAACAAATATAAGACGTGCCTCCACTGATATTCTGTGCGTTTTCCTCACAGAGAGAGAGGATTCTGAACATTGAAAGAATCTGCAACCTGCTCCGCCGGGTGAGTAATGCTGTTTGTCACCTGCTGTATGAGGATGAGGAGGATGAGGAGGAGGATGAAGAGGAGAGGGGACTTCACAGCAGTCTGACCACTCACCTCTGTATCCACTGTCATCATTATGACGCACCACAGCCATTTCACATGTTCTCCATCTTACCTGGCCCCAGCCGCTCCCTCAGCTCTGAAGTACTCACGCTGCTGTCCCCGTCCATGAGCTCGAGAATAAACCACAGAGCTGCACGACTGACTAATATACAGTGTACTACAGGATTAATATAGACCAACTATGGATTTGTACACTGATACAACACTGATACACAGGTTCATGCTTGCCCACTATGTGTGTGTGTGGGTGTGTGTGTGTGTGTATATATATATATATATATATATATATATATATATATATATATATATATATGTATATACATATATATGTATATATATATATATATATATGTATATATATATATATATATATATATATATATATATATATATATATATATATATATATATATATACATATATATATATATACATATATATATATATATATATATACATACATATATATATGTATGTGTGTGTATTTTATTTCCACTATATTCCCATGTGTGCATGTTTTATATCTGTGTGCTGACATGCTGATCATTTTTGCCCTATGATTTGAGACTTCTATTGTTGTAATCTTTCTTCTGTGGTACAAACTAGAGTAAACATTCAGTTGTCACAGCTCCACACCTTAGGTGAGAATAGTGTTTGCCTCATATTTTCAAAGCAGTAGCTCTTATGACACTGTGTAAGTGTCTCTTTGGCCAGTGCTAATTTAATCTGTGTGTATGTGTATGTGTGTGTGTGTGTGCGTGTGTGTGTGGGGGTGTGCGTGTGTCTGTGCTCTGGTTACAGCTGGTAGTACCCGAGTACTCAATCCACGGCCTGTTCTGCCTGATGTTCATGTGCGCTGGAGAGTGGGTCACACTCGGCCTAAATATTCCTCTACTCTTCTACCATCTGTGGAGGTACGTGCTGTCCCAGAGCAGATGTGCAGCCTCTCAGACACATGTCCTCACCTTAACCTTAACTCAACTTAACCTTAAATTAACTTATCTCACCTAAACGTAACTTTAACTTAACATACCTTAACCTAACTCACCTTATCTTCCTTAACTTTATCTTAACTTTACCCCTTTCATTTGTAGGTTTTTCCACAGGCCGGCGGACGGGTCAGAGGTCATGTACGACCCGGTCAGTGTGATGAACGCAGACATCCTCAACTACTGTCAGAAAGAGTCCTGGTGTAAGATGGGCTTCTACCTGGTGTCCTTCTTCTACTATCTCTACAGGTGAGGCTGCTTTATAACTATTAGCATTGACTGTACTAGCTCAAAATCACACTTAGCCAAACATTTGCTAAAGTACTTGTGAAGTTGCTAAAAACACAGAAATTCAAACACATTACACTTGTCTCTTTCTCTCTGTTCTTGTTTTTCGTATCTTGGCCTCAAAAGTATGGTCTACGCTTTGGTGAGCTTCTAATAAACCACCAATCTGGAGAAACACGATACATTTTGTAAGACCGAAGAATGAACGGAGCCAAAATGCTGTATTTTTCAGTGTATTATTCCCATCTATTGGTCTGGAATTCCCTGCGGACACTGATACTGCGATGTTGATGCCTCAGCTGTACCACTTTATCCTAGACACTGGCGTTGACAAGCTCTCAACCCAGTTCAGATGGCTTCAAAAAGACATACAAGGACTATTTGTGTTGCCTTTGATCCATAATGTTAATTTACAATACTTTTGAAGGGCTGGAGATTTGCCATGCTGCTCTTAACCCACTCGCTTAATTCACTGTGAATCTCCAACACATAGGAGCTGAAAACTACAATATACTTCTATGTATTCTGTGACTTTGTACATGTTTACCACTGACAGTTGCCTCTATCAATAAAATCAATACTTAGGCTGTGTGTTAGGGACTTCAAATGTATAAAGAAATCTTAACGTCTTTGGGCAAATTCAGGAAGGAACACAGAATATGGATCAGAATAATATTATAACCAGAGATAACTGCCATAAATAATGTTACAATCATCCAGGAAATGTACCCGTGAAACAAACAGCAAGAGACCATTTGGTTCTGAAAGCAACAACAGAAATCAGGAAAACATGGGCTGCCAGAGAGGTTTTTGCAGGTTTGGCAAGGTCCAGTTGTGAAGTGGATACATTACAGTGCACTGCAGCTTGTTGTACAGAAGGACGACTGCAACGATTTATCAGAATAATAATGATTAATAATAACAGACTCCTCTAATCAACTATTAAAACAATCATAATTGCATTTTGAAAATCATTCCCCCTGATCTGGACTATACCGACTCTAAAACACATGCCAAGATACTGTTCATGACACTATTAAATCAAAATGTCAAAAAATAATAAACTGTTTCAGATTTTTGTCAGTAATACACTTAAAATATTCTCTGTCTAGAAGCCTTCAGTCACTTGCCTGGTAAATCCAGAATCTTTCTGTATTTTTATACAGATTGATATCAGTCTGGTCCCCAGTCCCTCTGTTTCACAGATTTTTTTTTCAGTGAAAAACGAGTTCATTGATCATCGATCATCTATACAGAAAATCAAATTTACCTCACCTCAGCTTAACAGAGTTTAGTGCTCTACTAATTAATTCTGCAAAACTCAGTCCCCTGTATTTTTTCTGATCCGGATGGGCCATGCGTGTGGATTGATTGGCTGATCCACTTGTCAATCACGCCCATCTGCAAACTGAGAAAGTCACTGGTGACCAGACTCACATCTGCGCACAGTATTGAACAAGTGTGTATTCAGTCATTTGAACCACTAACTAGTTGACTAATTTAAAAAAAAGTATTAAGCTGGTGCTAATATTGTGTCTGATCTATAAAGTGGCCATTACAGCTCCCTTTTTATGTTATGAAAGATCATATGAATAGAACCTTAGTCATAGACTTCACCCTACACGAGTAGACTTGTCCAAAGATCTTGAACATTTTTTTCTTCTTTGTGCCAAATCAAAGCTTATTTAAGACTCAATATAATTATGCTACTTTGAATTTGGTGGAATGTTTTTGGGTTTTTTTTCTAATTACTAATTGCTGTTTTATCTCTAGTGTACAGGGATCGCCTTATTCTTCTCTCCAGTGAAGTTATCTCATTTGCATTTATGCTATAGTCATTTTAGCAGAGTATTTCTTCTTGGTAGAGTTTGAGGTTCGATATACAGTTATTATGTACAATAAGCAATTGAAACTAGCAATGTTATTCCTCATGAGACATATCGATGCAGTGTTTTTAAGTCTGTGCTATCTGTGTTACTGTTCTGGTTGGTTAAAGGTGCACTATGCCACTTTTCTAGGGAAGGTTCAGTGACCTACTCGTCTCTATGGAGATGCCATTGTTTAGCCTGAAATGTTCCACAGTATGGCATTAAACATGTTTTTATTGCTCAAAAACGTGCATTTTTGTGGGAATGTGGCCATCTCTCTAAAGATCTCACTTAGGTTGTGTAACTGCTTGTCTCCATGGAGATACGTAAGTTGAATGCCTTACTGTGGAACATTTCAAGCATAGCAATAACAGAACATCCATTAGAAAGGTTACACAGTGCACCTTTAACTCTTATCTCAACAAACATGACCGCAATAGTGTTCTGAAGCCTTTCAAAGCCATTCACAGCTAACATTTGTACGAAAGCAGAGTCGTATAATCACAACTGAAATTACTTCATTATTCATATGTTTTTACCATTTGAAGTTATGGTAATATAAGTGGACAGAGAATTGAAATGCAGTGTCAGTAATAATCAGCATATCTAGCGTTTTAAAGGACCTACATAGTGTTATTTTATTTATTTTGCAACGTACCAGAATAACGCCCATAGAAATAAACAGAACAGTCTGCGAGTTCATTTTTGCGTAGCAGTGGCACAGGCCTTCTTACTTCTGGGATCATTAAAAAATACATGACACTGATGCATTGGTTACTATTGCCCATATTTTGTACTTTGTAAACAGTACTGCCATGCTGATAACTTTTTAAAACCGCCAAAAGCGTAATAGTTTGATGTATTTTAGATTGATGTCATTCCTCAACTCAATTATTCTGAAGTCACTGTTAAAAATATATATAGCCACATATCAAATACTGTGTTATTACGCTACTTTTAAGACATTATCATCAAGCTGCCTTTATATAACTTCTTTGAAGTCTCACATCATTTCTGACAGCAACATCTGGCTCTCCACACAAAATTAACTGTAACCAATTAGGAAAGCTGTGAGGAAGCTTTGAACCAGCCAACCCTTCTTTGATATGCCTTTATGTCAGCTAATGAAATCCTAGCTAAACAACTGTCATTTTTGCTCTACAAAGCCAACTTCAATAGCGTAACAGCTCTTTTATGTGCATTTCTAGCCAATATTGCTAAGTTCAAAGGACACTGAGACCTCAAAACTAACTGAGTGTGGACAATCACAGTTAAAGCACATGAGGGGAACTTATTTGAATGTCATTGCATAGAGTTTTAGATGATTGTATTTATTGTCTTTTATACATTTATCATTACTGTACAAGTCGACCTATGTGTTAATTTATATCTAACAGCCTACACTATGGTGTACAGTTAATAAAGTATTCTAATAAAATCTGATGGCAAAATTGACCACGAGAGCGATTCTTTTTCCCTATTTCAAATGGGTCAGGGATTGGTGCATTCGGGACTATATTTGCCTGTAATTCCCTGCCAAGTTCAAATAACTGGGAAGCTGGATGGAGTGGGAGACAAATTGCCACCAGCTAAAATGGCGGTGAAAGGCAGCTGCATTCAGAAGTGGCTGCACCAGGCACAAAAAGAACAAAATTACCCATCGACGATAGAAGATAATACTCTATAGCTGCCTTCTGCAAATTATTTTCTGAAATTACAGCAGTGATGCACAGTGCATTGTGTAACAAAACTTGGCAGAAGTTCACTCGAAGCAGAGAAAAATCACCAACAGAAATGTTACTACTTTTAAGATTTTGAGGTAACACTTTACAAAAACGACGCAGCGTTAACGTTGATAAAGTGTGAAAGACTTAAACCAGCACAGGTCTAGTTTAAGAATGATTCAGGCTTAGTAATTAAAGGTGCACTACTTAACTTTTCTGGTGGAGGATCTGCTACTTGTCCCAAGGAGATGTTACTGCTTTGCCTAAAATGTTTCACAGTATGGCATTAAAGGTATTTTCCTTTGTTTTGTTTTTTTTGCATTTTATTGCTGTAGAAAATCCTTTGAAAATCATGCATTCTTACTGAAAGCAGAGTCACCTCTCCACAGATCTGACTTGGTAACTTGGCCCAGTGCTGTCACCTACAACATTTCAGTCAAAGCAGAAACATCTCCTTATGACAGGCAGGTGGTGGACTCTCCACTAGTGCACTTTTAAGTAGTTACTAAACTTGAATCATTCTTACTAAACTATTCGTTCATTATGATGAAGTCTTTCTTCATCCTTTATTAAAATGTAGTTATTATAAAATGCAACAGTTTTTTCCCCTTCTAGTTTCTTTGAAGGCAAAATGCCCACGCACCGGTCCACTGGGACTCATGTGTGACATTTGTAAGGTGGTGGCAGGTTATCACTTTGTCTATGTAATGATCCAGGCAGAGAACAGAGCAGCAAGCATAGAATGGCTTCAAGCTGGCACCGGTCTCCCCCTCCACTCGTACTCTCAAAAGGACGTATCATTCTCCCGCTGTCACCATGGAAACAGAATTGTGTTAGAATCCTGTTGACTCATTCCGAGGAGCATTCATCCAGTTCAGTACATTTCGACACACTTGGACTTATCACTATCACTTTAGAATAAATACAATATTTACGGCTTTAACGCGCGAAGAAAGACTTAATTCATAATGAACAAATATTATTAAAATGCTTCAGGGTTGAGTGACTACTTAATGAAGGAGGTAAGAGTTAGAGTTAGCATGTTAATTAAGTACTTACTAAGCCTGTGTTATCTTTAATAAACTGTTGGTTCATTGTGAATTAAGTCTTCCTTCATGTTTTATTAAGGCAAATTAATACATCACCATATGTCTTAGTTAGATATATTTATTCTTATAGTTTCTTCACTGTAAACTGTGGTCTAATAGCTATCAATTCAATTTCATTTCCAAGGGGTATAACTATTTCATGTAATGTGTTCCAATGACATGTTTTAGGCCCCTTTTAAAGCCTATTACACGTAAAGGTCAAGTGCTTTTGTCGTCTTATTATCAACATGCAATCTGAAAAGAAAAGAGTCCACAGATGTATGGAAAATAGTGTAAATACTGGAACAGCTCATTTGTGTGATGCTGTCACAACATTATACGGGCCTATTGTGTGAGACTAGATGTAGGACAGATGACAACTCGGAGGAAGAGGCTCATTTTGTCAGTGTGTCATTGTTTTGGTTGTGTACAGTTGCTACAAATACCCACCACAAAAGCAATCAGTGTTGTGAAGTAATAAAATACGTATATACCGGGATAGTTACTCTTTAATTTATGGTATTCTGAAGGTATTCCAAATTCAATACTCCTAATACAAGTTTGCCTTCAGTATTCCGTAGCTAAATAGATTTAAAAGCATTCTTTCCATCACTGAAAGCAATAGATTACAAACTGACTTAAAAAAAGACCACTACTTATGTCCATGGTCTACAGCTGGTGAGGCAAGAGGTCATGTTACAAATACTTTTTAATACTAGCCTATTTAATATATTTATCTATGCATCCATCTACCTCAGTACTCAGACATCAAGAATCTCATTAACTCAATAATTCATACCTGGATGTTCTCTTTTTTCCTGTGCAATTGTCCCAACTTCTTTCTCTCTCTCTCCCCCTCTCCCTCTCTCATTGCTGTACAGAAATATGTAACCATGGAAACAGTCCACAACTGTCTACATGCTCGACGCGCGTCTGTTGGCGTACACACACATACATATACACAATTGGCAGGCACATGCACAAACGCACTTGGCTGGTTACATTCTCAAGGACAGGCATAATTTGGTTCATTCATTATTATGCAAGGCCCTGGTGGATGTGGCTAATGATAGGATCTGTGCAGACATGCATATATATGAGACACGTTTAAGAACAGATAATAAGCCCTTACATGGGATCGTTAATATGGAAGACAAGCAGTGATTAGGCGCACTGTAGGCGTGGTGTAATTTAAGAATATGGTATAGTTGTTTTTGTTACTCTTGCCATATGTATTTATTTATTTACCAAAGCTTTATGTTGACAATATTAAGGTACTTCCTACGCCATAGCTTCCTGTTTTAGGTGACATTTTGAGGACTTTTCACAGTTTAAAAGATATAATATTTTGATTGAATTTGTTTGTTGCTATAGTAATGATCAAAAATTTTCATAATCCTGAAGCTCATGGAAATATGTGATAATGTGTAAGATTTTGTTACATGATTATTACAACATATTAAACTTATTACAAAAACTAAGCTGGCCATAGTCAAAAACATAGTAATACTAATATAGGCTAGTGGTAGACGAAGGACTCAAAAAAAAAAAAAAAAAGTAAAAGTATCACATGAAAAACATCTACTTGAGTTGGTTTTGATAAAGATTTGTGATGAGTTTTGTTCAACAGAAACAAGTTTTTCCTCTAGCTGTTTTTCTTTGTATATTTTTTGTTTGCTCAAACTATGAGCCTCTTAAAAAAAACATTCAGCCCTTTCAGCAGGTCTCAGACAGTAATACAAAACACTTTTACTTTTCAGTTCAGTTAAATAATGTAGTGGAACAGAAAGTACAGATACGTGCTCTCAAATGTTGTGAAGTAAGAATAAAAAGTTCTCCCTTAAAAATGTATTTAAGTGGAGTATTGAAACCTAAAATGTACTACTTTACTACTTTTACTTCGTTATATTCCACCACTGAGCCTACTGATAACCTACTAATAATGATACTAAAATATTTTGTTGTCATCGTTGTGGTTACAGCTTTATTTTGGGGATTAGACGTCTCTTGGACATGGTGTGTTTTGGGGCCAATGCTTCTTTTTATGGCAATTATTAATTTTTCAGCTAATCCTGTTATTTCTATCATAAAATCAGTACAGTTTGTGTCATCCCAACACAGATAACATTTGACTAAAGGCAGACTCGGAGGAAGATTAAACAAACGATAAAACTAAAACGGAAAATAAAGAAAAACGTCTATTCATTTATTTTTGTATGCCCCAAAATCATAACAGCAATCTCTTCGCAGGGTTTTAATTTTTACAAAAAGTTAGAAAATCAAACAATAAAACAGATTAACCATCAAGAACCACATTTGTTAATAGTGACTGCTTAGTGCTTAGTGCGTTTTAGAAAGCGATTGTTTCATGCTTAACACCTCAAATGGGTGAAATGGGACATAATCTGCAGTCTGCTCTTGCATTGTTAAAGCTGAACTGCGAGACAAGACCATGACTAATACAAACTGTCATCTGCGCCTGTCTCCATTATTATTAATATCACCTAAATGTGCATTCATTTTACTGAGAACATCAAGTAATTTGTTGTGAAAGCACAGATTCCTATAGTCTCCTTCACAAATGCTGAATGAGATGTCGCAGCAACATAATGATTCAAAATGAACATCTTTGATTAATGAAGCCCAGTGGAGCAGGATTATTGAGGGAGACTGGTCTTCTAATGACAATGTTCTTTTACATTTTCAAAAGTGCATACCGAGAGGGTCAGAGTAGACAAAAGTCAAGTCAAAGAAACGTTACTTCAAAGTTAGAATTTAAGGTAACACTTTATAATAACTACAGTTTTTAAAGCCATAATAAGCAGCGACAAGTAATTAATCCAGAATGTACAAATAGTTTTTAGTGTTTATCAAGAAAAATTCAGGTTTGGTCACTTCATTAATATCATACCATACATTTGTCTTTGTTAATACTGAATTAAAGGTAACTGTTAAAATCTAAATAAAGAATACTGACCCAAATAATTAAGATTAAAAAGGTATTTGGAGAAACTACTACTTGAGTACTTTTTAACATGTAGAAAGTATTTCAAATCTGCCTTATGATTTATGAGTTAATGTGATCTAACAGACAAAAATAATATATATAAGAAGGTAATATGAAAGGCAAATGTTTGAGTGATTTAATACTGTAAGATGCAAAAATATGGTGTCAGACATCTATTCTGCAAAGTACAATCTCTTCAAAAGTGATTGATGTAAATGTGACGAAGTAGCACCCACCATATATAGTGAAACGTGATAACGCCGCGTCACAATCTACTGCGTCTTTGTCTTCTAGTAATAACCTTGACCATATCTAATGCTGCCTATTTGAGAGAGTAATTCCCGATGCCCTGGAAAATGACAAGGACAATGCGATGAGTGGACACATTACTACTATGAAGAAGTTTGCAGAACAGGTTGCCCTGTACCATACAATTGCTTGAGGACGATTTACTCAAATAAAATCACCTGTTTTACCCACAATATTAATCTAATGCAACTAGAATAAAAGATCATAGCTAATAACTGAGAAGTGAGTAAAGACACTATGAACTCCAACTTTTTGTTTTTGCATATTCATCTTTTGTACTGCTTGTACTAACACATTCAAACCAGTGACCTTGTGTTTTCAAATTACAAACTTTGCATTAACAGATGGTGAAATTAATTTAAAACCACTTCAGTAAAAGCATTGATATTCACCTTTCACCTTTATGTTATATGCAACATTTCGAGAACTGTTTCCCATTCAAAAGATGTAATATTTTGTTTCCAATTCACTATGGCAATGATCCTAAATACCTCTTTCTACAGTATGTGATTGCCGTATAATTATTATGTGCTATATTTGATTAAAGCCAGTATTAATCAGGGGTTCATTCAACTAATTTTTCCGGAAAAGCCCACCTACCCACCTGCTCGCGTCCCCTGCTCCATGTGAAAATCACTAATTAGCACTTACATTATGACAAACAACTGAAAATAGCTTGGCTGAGTGCTGTGTAGGCAAAGCCACCGCCACTGCAAATAGGTTTAAAGGTGGAACATGAACTAGGTTGTATGTGTGCGTGTGCGTGTGTATGTGCGTGTGTGGACCCAGTAATAGCAGGGCGATTAGTATTAGAAAAGGCCAAATTTGATGTGCATAATTTTCGGACAAACTGCTGCTGTGGTTAACTCAACGGCGGCGTAATCTGTTTGAAAATGGGTCCAGGCGAAAAGAAAATGGCGTGCAGAAACAAATGCCAATGAAGAACAGATTATTCAAAAGCAGCTCTGAACAAAAGCTGCACGATTAACAGCAAGAATGTGCAAACAAGAGACAGCCAGGTCCACATTACTGCTGCCACCTCCACAATAAATCACCCAGACATGTGCAGAGGCCATACAAGTCATTCATAAGGGCTAAACTCATAACATTTTCAACCCATAATTGATTTCGAATATTTTAACGGTGGAGCAATCATTTCACTTGTATAATACTGGCATTTCACTTCCTCCACACTAGTAGATTCTTATAATAAAAGTCAATGTTCTGCAGAAACGCACAAAAGAGTAAAGCTTTTAACATTGGGCAAAGACAATCCATTTAAGCAGACTGATAATAACACAGTGGGAGAGGTTATTAAAAGCTGACATGGCTATTAGCTGTCATCTTCTCTGTCAGCAGCTCTTCTCTCTTTCTTATGTCTCTAGAGTTATAGATTAGGTTATATTGATTTAAATTAATTTGAATAAAACTGCAAATGTCAAGTCAGAAGAAGTTATAAAACACACTGACTACGGCGTAACAAATTAATCATTGCAGGGGTTGCCAAGTCAGAGTAAAACTATCTAAAGCAATATAAAAGGTGTCAAAACTGACATATCTTAGTGAAGCAACTCATCAAAAGTGTGACAGAACAACAGAAAAGCTGTCAAGTTAGATCTTAACTTTGAAGGTTTAAACGTTTGTGAACTTTTTTAACCATATTATAACTTCATCATTAGCGAACTCAAAGTTATGTTTCATTTGATTCACACATGCATGTTTGACTTAATCCTGTACTGTCTTACATTCTCCTGTGCTGTCTTGAGTGCACAGAAAAAAAAATCAATTTTCACCTTCCCCTTCTGCAATTTTGAACCGTAAGTCATTGGATCTGTTTTTATTATTATGCCGTTTTAGAGTAATACTGTGGTCTACAACAATAAAAGCAAATGATGAACTATGTATGTTAGAGTTTAATATTGAAAAAAAAACAAACAAACATAATATGTATTATGTTACATAGTATTGTACTAAAATGTTTTATATTTTGCAAAGTGCCTTTACAAAGAAAATTGTCTAGCTATTATGAGTAAAACAAACATTATAAAAATATAAGACACATTAGCAACAGACAGCTGTTTATGCAAGTACAGGATGTAATGTTAACTATATAATGTATTTCATCTTTTACTGGTGTTTATTTAGTAAATATATGGAAATATCCTGTAGGGGACCTGTTTGCAGTAGGAGTCCCAGGACGCTCCATATTTGATCTTACACTGTCTGTCATCTCGCGCCTCTCTGTGGATCAACAGGATGGTGAAGTATATGACGTAGAAGTACGGCAGGAGATTTGAAAACCCTGGAAAACAAAAGAAACTAGGTTTGCACAAAATGTTGCAATATTGGCTAAGACAATAAACAATATTGCAACAAACTAATATCACAGCATGAACATCTCCATGTGACAGAACTGCATTGTTTTTTTAAAGGTATAGTATGTAACGTTCAGGAGGTGGCTCATCATCTGCATGATTCCAAGGAAATAGAAAGTTAAGATCATACTTCGGCAAATTCTCCATAGAGATAGATACATTTTATGCTGCACTGTGGGAGATTATTGCCTAAAGAACAAAATTTACATGGAGACAAGCATGGGCTAATAAGTCAGGTTTGTGGAGATACAGGCCATCTCATAGTAAGAACACATGTGTATCTATGTTTTTCAGTGCAATAAAAACACAATATTTAAAAAAACTTTAAATTTAGTCTATTGAAAAGTTACACAGTGGGTCTTTAAAATACCACCATAATATTCACAACTGCCATATCGCAGTGTTTTACAATACCATGCAGCAGTTAATTAAAGCAATACTAAATGCAAATAGAAGGCAGCACACATATTGTCACAGCTTTAGAAACAGGGACTGCATTTTTGTCAGTAGCAATTATAACTTTCAGTCCATCTCAGTTACAAAAGCAGCCGCAAAAGTGAGTCACGTTCACTGGAATATCAATGAGCTGCTTGTGTTGGCGGGAACAAAGGTCTGACAGCCGCCATTTGAGGAATTTAGTTGTTTTTGGAGAACATAAGGCAGCTTACACACGCACAAAGCTAGCAGATTGTCACAGCCCTAATTGCTGTAGCATCAATCGCCAACACCATGCAATTATACTATAAGTACAGGAAGCACAATGGTTTCGGCTGGCCATCAAACCTCTGTTATATAATTACCATATGGAACAAAATGTATCTGTGGGAAGTATCTTGTACAAAAGGTGGCCCTGTGATGTGACTAGTGTTTGTCATTACTGTTTTGTATTGTCAGATGCTATGGTTGAAGCTATTAATGGATTCTGTGTAATAATAGGGCTGGGACATGGCAATTTCTACAAGACGAGTTACGAGAAGATTCTGAAATAGTTTGCAATAAAAAAATTATGTGGTTCAGTTCAGTAATTTTTTGTTATCATTGGAACTATGGCTTCTCAAGAGGTGCAACTCTCCAGTGCTTAAAGGTGCACTATGTAACTTCATCTCCATAGACATGTCATCACCTTGCCTGTAATGTTCCACAGTATAGCATTATAACTTGTATAACTTGTATATCTTGCATTTATTCAATGACAGGTGCTTTTATTGCTTTAAAGTACCTTTAAAAACCATGTATTCTGAGTAGACTAGCCTCTCCTGTTCTCCTTCTGTTCTTGAACTTTGCTTTGCAACACTGTAATATCCCCAATGTGTGGCCAATAAATATGTATCTTTCTTATCTTCTTCTATCTATGCTGTAGAACTTTACAGGCAAAGCAATAACATCTCAGTGATGACAATTAGGTGGCAGACTCTCCTCCAGAAAAGATACATAGCTTTTTTTTTGTAAACACGTGGAAAAAACTCTGACAAAATAATTTTGTGTACAATCGTCTGGCAACTGTATCTTGTGAGATCTTGTGGCACTAGATCTTAGCTCATCTCTTTGTGCTGAGCAGCAAAATGTGCTTTCAGGATGTTATCTGTCAGAGCGCATGTTCAGTATGGCCTTACCACATGGCAGGGACCAGGCCAGGGCCATGAGGAGGTCTCCGAGGTAATTGGGATGACGAACAAAACCCCACCATCCGGACACGAGCAACTTCTTCCCTGATGCTGTCGGGATGGTTTTCAGCTCTGACAAAGAACAAAAGGTTAACATTATTATGAAACCATGCATATAAAATCCTATAATACTTATTTAAAGGTGCACTGTATAACCTTTCTGGAGGAGGGTGATTGTCTAACACCTGAATGTCTTCATGGAGACGTTATTACTTTGCCCAGAAAGTTCCACTATATGTCATTAAGCATATCTATCTCCATAGAGACAAGCATGTGACACCACCAAACCAAGATACAGACCAGCTATGCAGTGATGCACCTTTAAATTCAACTATTCAACATACTTGAAACTTTTGGATGGTTTGGATCTCTTCTGAACTGATTTTTCTGTGAATTTGAGCTCCTAAAGATATAATACCCGATCCCTGTTGACAAAGAAGAAACAGAAATTGTGACCAAAATAAATAATAAGCAAAAGTAGCAATGCAAAAAGAATTATATTACCATTAAGTGCTATTATAACAGCTGCTCCAAACCAACTGAGTGACTGCGGGTGGACAACTAGAAAAGCTGCCTGTAAACTGTAGGTAAAGGGCACCCAAACCAGGTCTCCAAACACCAGCATGAACCCAAAACCATCGTGAACAATGTCCATAGTGGAGAGAACGGCCTCCTGTTAATTACTCATTATTAGTGATTAGTAACTAAATCCAGTTTGACATGACACAGTGGTTGTAATTAGGACATACCTCGTTCCACAAAGCGTCCCCGACATACAACAGCTGGAACCCATTGACAAGGACCATGGCGAGGGATGGGGAACCTTGAAGCTCCGCCTCCTTCATTAGTAAACCCAGATTAATCACCACCTGCAAGATAAGACAATAAGTACAGTGTTTTCAGCCATGAAGATAAAATAAAAGTAACAGGGCTGAGGACTGCAACAATTAATCAAATAATCATGCCAAGTCGACTGATAAAATTTGTCATTATCGGATATTTTGATAATCGGAATTGGTATCTGAACTTTACAAATACTAAAACACATACGAAAAGATCATTTTTTATATGAAAGATACTGATATTATTAAATCAAAATGTAAAAAAAGAATAACATATATTTGCCTCAGTAGTAGACTTATTTTAATTTTCTCTTTCTAGAAGTGTTCAGTCGCCCAAACTTGAGCCATGAGCCATGTGAGTCACTATATGACACTTTGGGGAGAGAGATTGGCTGTCAAACGGTGGTTCCTGCTTCACTTTTCTGTTTGAAAAAGCTGTTCTAAAGCTGTGCTAGTGGCCAAATAAAAGAATTATGTGCCAAACAGTTTGTGAGAGCTAGGGAATAGTTAGATAGATTTACATACATACTTAATATTTTACAGTTTGAAAATCAAGTACCCCAGCTTAAGCTTTAAAAGAAACATGTTATACTAGTCTTCTCTCATCATAAACTAAGTTATATTTCAACTGATTCATGTATGTTTGAGTAATCAATTTAACCCTCGAGCGCTCAGAAAATCTCCACCCGTTTCACTGTATTTACTGGCGATTATTCAAAACTTTCAAACTGTCACATTTTTCAATAATAAAAACATGTACATGATAATTTGTGGCTTGTTACAGTTACATGTCGAATCTGAAGAGGCGGTTTGACATGACACATTCTGTGGTTTTAACCAGTGTTAAACCATTTAGATCAATACTGAGGTTGTAAAATAATGATCTGTGCATGTTATAGTTTAATATTTAATGCCCAAAGAAAGCACAATATGTCTTCTTTGAGAAAAGCAGTTTGTCGAAGTATTCTTATGGCATGAAACTGAAGTTCATCAAAATGCATATCGTACTACAGGGTACATGATTAGGTGAGGTAATCCCACAAGGAAAACTGGGAAGAGCAGATTATGTTGTAAGCTTTTGTAGGTGACAAAATTGCTTGCTATATTATGCATTAGTATCCATTATAAAACATACCACAATGCCTGCAGGAAAATAAAAGGGTTATTTATTCATCAACAACCTCAACTATGGAGCTGAGAGCAGAGGGCTTTATTTTTAACAATAATACTAATAATATAGTGCATATTGTAACCACAGCTGCCCTGAGGTAGACTGCTGGAAGCAAGGCTGACATCAACCCCTCCAACCACCACTAATCCTTCACTCACACTGCACATTCATACTCGGCAATGTGGGTTAAGTGCCTCGCCTAAGGACACAACAACCACTACCTTTTTATCTTTCAGTTTTATCCCCAAACCCCAAATATTTTGGACAGTGTTAATGTTGAATATTTGCTTCATCATGTATGATTTTGAGGGAAAATACAGCAAATCTCCCACACAGTCTGTAGCCAGGCCGATGGAGTCTTTTTCTGTCCTCTCTCCTACGCACCTGCCTTTAAAACATTCAGATATGCAAACCCACTACTGCCTGATGGAAATGCACTCAAAGTTTTTTTTAAAGTAAATATGGCATTATTAACATTTCCACTGTGAGTCAACTAAAGTGGCACAACGTCAGTCATGTCTGGATAAAAATAATCTATTTATCGGGGCCTTCCTGACTTGTCTGATTTGGGCTGATGACTAATAGACAGGGGGTGATTTGATTTACTGTGTCAAGTCATTAGGGAGGGAAAGTTCTGCCTCTTACTGTGCAAACTCACAGACCACAAAAATCAGTGAGAGTGGAGCAACATTGCCTCCTGTTGGTACATTTGTGGATCTCCAGCTGAGCTCATTATTGAAAACAGTGTGTGCATTAAATTATTCAGACAAGCTCGGAATAGAGCAGAGGACTACAAGCCCAGCTCAGTAGAACTAATAGCAGTAATCACCTTGACATTCTATAGGACGCGGACTATGCAACTTTACGGATTGAGAGTTCACCACCTGCTCATCTCAATAGAAATGCCTTTTCTCTTATTATTATTATTCTATTATTTATCTACATGAAGACAAGCAGGCGGCACATCCTCCACTAGAAAAGTTAGGTAAGGAAGTACAATACTCACCCATCCAATAAGACCTGGCCTCAGCTCACAGAAATATTTTAGGTCAAAATCCTGAATCCGAGGGTTTAGTTCCCGCCCAATGAAGAAATCATACAAGTGATTCCCTGGAGAAAAGAGATGAAACACCAAACATGACGATATTGTTACATTTATAACAACGTTATAACAGTAAATGGGAGCAAGGTCACATCAAGGCCATTATGGGTGTATGTAATTTTGTCCTTTTTTTATCCCAGTTTTAGTCCAAATGTAGACTTGGTTTGGTCCTGATCTAGTCCAGATTTAGTTCCAAATTTAGCCTCAGTTTAGTCCCAATTTTGATGTAGTGATTGTGCACACCCTAAAGTAAATGAATTGCCTTGTGCTATCTTGAAATGTGTCACAGTCCTTATCCGTTTGAAAATGATGAGTTGAAAATGGGTAAAACTAGCTGTTATGTTAAAACTACAAGCAAGAAGACATCATGCTATTATTGATATATTTATAATGAATCATGAATTAGGTAATTCAAAGAGACCAACAGGTGCAAAAAAAATCATTAGGAAACACAATTGAGACCAGGTGTTGGCGCCTCAGCACTAACACCTGTGCTCTGCTCATGAGTCTCTGTTAATCTCATTTTACTCTGACAAAGCATTATTCTTTGTCGCTGTCACTGATTTTGTTGGGTTTGATAATTTGATCATAATTTCAGATGGATCCACAAATGCTGAACCATCATTTTTAAGGGACTTTCTACACAAATCTGTCATATTTATCTTATGGCTTAAAGACCTTTTAACTGACAACAATCTTTGGGGTTGAAAAAATGGCACTACTTCCTGAAACTACAGCGGCAATTTTTGTTTCATGCGGATGCCCCCAGTAATCGCAGAGATATTAACCACAAACAAGGTCAACAAATCTGCAGTCTGACAGTTAAAGAGCCTATCCCACCATTGAGTTGAATACTAACCTGCTCTCTTGGTCAATTTTAAATTCTCAAACACTATGTTTCTTGTAGTTCCTATTATCCACAGAAACATTCATTTGATTCATAGTCTCCTCTAAATCTCAGATAAAACAAAAAGACACAACCATGGCAGTCTTTTGCCATTTGCCGACAAGTAGAGAAACTGCCTCACAGCAACAAACCACATGTGGGTGTATATTTGTGGATTACATTCTCCATCTCACCTGTGTTGCCCCCTGGAGCGAGTGCGTCGGAGGGGACTGAAAAGGAGCGTGCATAGAGGAAAACCGAGAAGAAGAATGACAGCACAATGGCACACACGGCCAGAGGGGGCAGCAGCTCAAAGAGCCGGCCCAGAGGAGCACCAAGCTTTAGCAACAGCAGAATCAGCCCCACACTGATGCACATGGCATGGAAACCTGCAAGACCACAACAAAACTGTGTTAGCCGGTGGAGGAAAATAAGGTGACTGACAAAACTGTCTATTGGCTATTGTGCCAAAAGTCCTAAACTGTACAACATGATGAGTGAATGATCAGTGGGACTATAAAAGGCGCAGCTTAATACATGGGTGGCATACAGCACCATACCACTTTATGAGCAAGTCACAATTTTATACAGGGAAAAAACTAAAGAGATTAAAGTGTATTACCATTTATAGGATACTTGAGGCGTGTCTTATTCTTCAGCTCTAGTCCCTCTGACATCTGTAATACAAATATAATCTCATTTATATAGCGCCTTTCAAGATACCCAAAGCACTTTCTGTTGCATTATTCAATCACATCACGGTTGTCCTCAGGAAAACTGATGGAAGCGAGGCTGCCAATCTGTGCCATTAGCCCCTGTACGACTACTACCAACAATAGTGTACACGCTACTTTTATACTAGGACATGTGTGTGAAGTTTCTTGCCTAAGGGCACAACAACAGTTTCCAACAGAACAGCTACCCCAATGTGGCACCTGGTGTTTTCAGAGGTAGTAAGAAAAATACAAGAATATTAAAAGAGATAAGGCATTTATATCCAGGTAAGGCCACTTGAAAACAAAGCATAATGCACTTTAAGTAAAAAAAGTAACAGTAACTATGATGTTAGCAATTTATGCATTTCTACACCTCCCACCATTACTTACTTACTCTTACACTGTGTCCATGGGCAAGGAAATGTGTGAGATTGCGAGTGCGAATAGAATTGGTGCATGATTTCTTAGGGCTACTTTGGGGATAAAAAAGAAAGAAAAAAAAAACAACAGCAATATCCTGTATAAATGTGGCCATTCATCTTATACAAAACATTATTACCTTCCCCAGAGGCAGCAGGTACAGAAGTGCATGCAGGCCTATCCATCCTAGCAGCAGCACAGGGACCAGAGGGTGCCACAGCTGCTCAGAAGAGGGGAAGGGAGGAGGCCACTGGAAGAGGCTGGCTGAAGGAGTCCGACTCACACCAATAAGAAACAGCACCGTCAATGGGAGGAAGACAGGGATACAAACGGCACCTAGGATGTACGAAAATATGATGAATATAAACCAGTAGTATACACAGCAAACCAGATCTGCACAGAATATCACAAATTAATATCGAATAACGAAATTTGAGTTGGTGCAAAGGCTGGAATGATTTACATAATAAACCTCCTCTGCAAATAACAAAATATCCAGGTTTTTTTTTCTACAAAGATCTTGTTGTACCTGTAGTTTAGACCTCTACAAACATGTTCTGAAATTGGATTCTTGCATTTATTTATTTAGTTATTACAATGTACACTCTGAAGAGAATCATACATTTCAAACATATATTGCACATCTATTTGCAATACTACATACAAAAATTACAATTTGATTTTCTTCCAGCCCTAAACCAAAGCAGAACTGGATGTAAGAAAAGTTGTGTTTGGTGTAATTAGTTGTTTTATCTGAGCTTCTGCTGCGCTGTCATGCTCGATACATGAGTTCACTTTAAGCAGATGGTACTATAATTGATGCCGACGCTTAGTTCAATGGACACAGTGGGGCACACAGGCTTTCAAATCATGCACAAAACAATAACCACAGACTGGCTCATTTGCATAGAACATTTTTAGCTAGGCCTGTCCCAATAATTACTATATCAACTTATCGTTCAATACATGAAAGCTGGAACAATATATTTTTGGACTCAGTATTTATTGTAGGGACTTTTTCTTTGCAGTAGTGGGGACATTTTGGTTATTTTTGTTGTAATACGATAAGATTTGAGCTGGGATTATCTTGCTTTGTGTCAGTAGCATAGAGTAGTTTCAGTATTATCTTTTATTGTGGTATTTCTCTGTAGCAATGTGTCCTGTTCCAAAATCTGTTATCGTGTTATCTTACATAATAAGTAATAAAGACATAATACAATTAAAAAAGAAATCTAAACCTATATCTCTGGAAATTAAATAAATGAACAGATCACCAAGAGTTCCTCCAAATTCTCTCTCAACAGTGTGCGATGATTTGTCTGCACGCTTCATTGTCAGATGAGATGTGAACCTATGATGAAAAAAGAAATATGCATATAAAATACAACCATTAATAAGAAGAACAGGCTGACAGATTACTAAATGCATGGCTTATAGGACCCCATTGTAACTGGCATCTGTGATTAAGTTTGCATTAATATTATTCTTGCTCATAATTTGTAAATCTGAGCAAACATATATTTTTAACAATGTGAATAAATGAACATTAAAGGAAACACATCAGAGCTTTATCAATACCATTTCATAAGTGTATGGGCAAAGTGCAATTTGTGACATTGCAGTTACAAAACAAAACTTTTTCCAGTGTTTCACGCAGTTAAAAAGTGCTGGATTACGTCTGAGAAGAAATAAAGCCTTTTAAGACAGAACCCGTGTCTGCAGTGTGTTTTCTTACCGTAGTAATGACTGTAGATATGATCAGGACTGTAGGTACAGCACCTCAGCTGCACATACAGAACCTGGACGGAGGCGTCATGGACACGCCCCTAACGTCCTGTCTGCGCACGTAATACTGATCAGCCAATCACATAACTGCAGTGTCATCAGAAGAGGGCGGGGTTAAATACTCTGACCAATCAGGTGCCGCGGTGAAGTGGCGACAGACAGATGAGGACTTCTTGAGCTTTCTGCTAAAATGTAATCAATGATAAAACAATAAGGAGGTATTCATGAGTGTGCAGTTTATTGAAGATATGCCTAATACACCTAAAATTAGACATCAGGAAACATCTTAATTTGCAACAGTAACCTGTATAATATTTAGACAGAAATAAATGTGAAATAAATATTTTAGCATTTAAATATAGATTTAATGTTTTCTCATTTGCTTGGGATTTGCAGAAAAATAAAATAAAAAGCTAGAACCAAAGACCTTATAGTGCATATTCTTATACACAGAAAACCCAACACTCACAGTGATTCCAAAATTAAAAAGACAATTAACCCAAGTCAAGAACACAATAAATACATAAGAGATTAAATAAATGAATTCTATTTCTCTGATTCACAAAATGTATTACTTGAAAATTGAAGCAGTCTCGCATTAACAGCAACAGCTATCGGCGCATTCTTACTGAAATCAATTATGTCAAGAGCCATACAATAATATAACTGCATTTAGCTTTTGCTCTAGCCTCTCTCACAAATGACTTCAATCACACTCTGCTCCATGGGGGCGGGGTCGAGGCAGCGGTGAGCCGAGCTCCCCACGATCTCATCCAACAGGAAGTGTACAAGGTTTTCATCTGAAACAAAGCGCCACAGATACATCTGTAGATAGTGACAGTCCACTTGGATCTGCTGCAGTCCATAACGGCCAAACGTGCGCAGACGCACACACTCCAGGAATGTCTTGAGGCTGATTTTGATGATTCCTGTCATGACCGACACCTGGGAGAGAGAGGTGTTTATGAGAGGGGCTGTGATGAATCACCTCTGATCATTTATCATGGGGTAATTCTCTGTGCTCACCTTGTTGAACTCCACTGAGCTGAAAATGTCAATCCTTTCAGAAAACAGCTTGTGTATGTTGCTCAACAGATTAGTGTCCATAGGAGCACTGCGGGCGGACAAAGCTTTTAATCATTTTTATCATGTCACACCAGAAGGCTGAGTTGTTGTAAACATGGGGGTCCAGGCTACCACAAACAGTGCGTTAGCTAGCAGGTGTGTACCTTGGCGTGTAGCTGGCAGCGTAGCGGGCCTGCTGCCTGGAGCTGCTATACACAGAGAAAGTCCTTTTGCTGGAGTCACTGCTGTGTGCTTTCCTCACTCCCTCTTCATACAAAAGACCCACCTGGTTCAAATCACACAAAAAAATCATAGAAAAGGCTTTTTTTCAAATATCATTATAACTGTCTAAATACCTGAACATCAATAGAAGTAGTGTCCTCCACAACCCTCTTCATCACAGCACGGACATTTCGTGGTTCAATAGTGTTTACCCAGTCTCTGGTCTCCACACTTTTTCTGAGCATCTGAGAAATAATCAGCCCCTGAACCTGGAGAATAAAAAGCAACAGTGAGACACAGACACAAGTTTAAAAGGTTTTTCTATACTATGCTGTCAAACCAACCTTCACATAATGGTTCAGAAGCTTCTGCGCAGCTTCCCTGGCCTCAGCACACAAAGAAGTGACAGGTGTGACAGGAGTGTGGTGCTGTGAAAATACACAGCTCTAAGTAAGTGTATTTTTTGATTTTCAACAGACACAGGTAAAGTGAATAAAGATAATAATTTGTTTTATAGGAAGAGAGATACTGTAGTACGTGGAAAATAATTACATTCTAGTCAAGCAAGTGGTTCAATGGATAAACATCCCAGTGTAACACATGCAAAAGTGTGTTTTAATATAAATAGGCTTTAATTTTGTTTTTTGGACAGCCATTCACTCCACACTCGGAAGATGTAAACCACTACTGCAGCAACATCTGCCCTGGGGCAGACTCGCGAAAAACAAGGCTACCGATCTGCATCACTGGCCACTTCCGAGCACCATCAACACTCACGCACACACCACTTTCAGACTGGGCAAGGTGGAGTATCTTGCCTAAGTTCAAAATGAGAGCCACTGCTGCCTTACTGTGGCACCTTGTACTCCCAGTGGTCTCTCATCTAATTACTAACCAGGCCTGGACTTCTCAGATCTGATGAGGTCAGGAGATATGGCCACGAATCTAGTTGTATGGGCAGTTAGTGTAATCCATACTAAAGTTGGTATACTTGCCTGCACCAGGAACTGCTCATCAGTCAGAGTGAGTATGTATGAGATGGTGGAGGTCTCATAGTCCAGGCAGAGACGTGACAGCAGCAGCAGCAGGGCGGGAGGGGTGGAGCCGCCCTTGTCTCCGGCACTTTCACAGAACTGACGTGAGGACTGACACACAAACCTAATGAAGCTCACCACCAGGCTCTCACGGACACCTTTACTGCAGAATTCACCCTTTGACAAGACAAAGATATCATCAGCCTAATTGTGTAGAAGCTAAAAACTACACAGGAAGCCTATATTTGAATCTTATCATTATTTCCTATCACTTTATAATATTTTTTAAAACTCCTCAGTCACTGATTATGGCTAACAATGGATTCAATCAGCATTCATTTTCATGAATTAAATTTGTAGTATCATTTGATATAACAAAGAAATGCATTGAATGGTATGTGACAAGAGTGAAACTACTGACCTTAAAGTATGGTTTATTAGAGAATGAGATGTCTTTGGCTGTGAAAAGATGCACTGACGCCAGAACAGACTTGATCTGATTGAGAATGGAGGACGACAGGGAGGACAGCAGCTCTGGCAGACTGCTAGGGTTGTCTCTACTAGACGCAGGTCCCCCCACCACTGAAGCTCCACCCATAGAGAGACGGGGTGTGGCCAATGCCTGCCTCACGTCTGTTAAACTGTCCATGTAGAAGCTCTGCAGCGCACAAAGGTACTGCTTAACACGCTCATTTGCAGCACGGATCACAATTTCTGTGCCTTGGTTTGGTACTGATGAACCAGGAAGTAGTTTGGACACAGCTTGCAGTCTGCGGTGGAAACGGTCCAAAGCGCGCACAAGTAGAGAGTTATCTCCTACTCCTCTCTCCTCTTGTATCCTTTGCTCGACGAGGGAGAAATACCGAGCAGCTAGATCATCTACAAATGCTTGAAGCTTGCCATTTGCCATCTGGGGAATATTCTTGGTTGCAAGCTCACCAGTTTGAGGGTGGTTGATAAACAGTTCTTGGTAAGATGTAATTACTAAGCACAAGCTACTGACAAACTCATTGCAACCTCGATCAATGAACTCCAAGATGTCAGTTTTGGGAGAAGAGGGGGAGGGCAGCCCTGTAGGAGAGCTATCAGTGGGCGAACCAGCGTCTGCCCCTGATGATTCGTTTTGAGCAGAAGTAGCAGAGGAAGCATCAGGTTTTATCTCTGCCCCCAGGCCCTGGAGATCTGACTCAAGTCGAGATCGAGCATGGCTGAGGAATTTGTCACACAGCTCTTCTGCGGGTTCATCCAGCTGTAGCAGAAGCTCCACACACTCCGATAAGTCTTTGGAACTAGTCCCACCATCCCTGCAGGAGCAATCAAACAAGTAAATGGAAAAATATGAAAGGAATATTTCACATCAGGGCAAAGTGAATGTGGCGTAACCTTACAAAAAAGCAGATAGTGTCACAAAACAATATGATGCTGACATATACTGTATAAAATGAATGAGAAAATACTTTTAATATAAATTCATAGAACATTATCTTATGCATTATTAAAACAATATGCTTTCGCTAGGGGCAAAGTTGTGCAGCTTTTTGCCAATCATGTTAAAGCCATATATTATGTGGGAAGGTATTTTGGTGAATAAATATATTTTGCAGTAGAGGTGGGAGATGCTAAATCTGCATATTGAGTAAATCACATCTGCCATCTACTGGAAAAAAAAAAATAAATCAAATAAACTTACAGATGGTAGCTTTAAATAGATGATGCAAAGAAATAGTGATATATTACTTTTGGTCTATAACGCCCACCATTATTTTGCAGACATTAGGGGGTGCCAAATAGCCAATAAATAAAATCAAGCAAACTGCTTAATAAAACTGTAATGGAGAAATGCGTGACCTTCACCTGAACTTCTGCCGTAGCTCTTGGGCCAGTTTGTCCATGATGGCGTGACAGTCGTCCTGGATGCCTTTGAATGATGGGAGGTGACTGTACTGCTGCAGCACACAGCGAGCTTTGCGATGGGAGTTCACTGCCTGAGCATAGGCCTGTAGCTCTAGACACTTGTTTAGTCTGGCAGGGAGCTCGAAAAGAAACTGCAACTTTCTTAACAATGTGTGGACACCTGGAAAAGACATATTCATCTTTATTGTCCTATAGGCCTGTCACAATAATTACTATCAACTTGTCATTCAATAAATGATCGTTGGCAATGATTTTTGCCCTTTCAAGATGCAAGCTAACTGAAGTGTTTCATTTCTGCCATTTATTTATTGTAGCTTACATTTTAACAATATTGCAAATTTGGAATAGTATAATTTGGGTGGATAATTCTGTTTTAGGATTATTGTGTCTGTGGCATAAATAAGTTTCAATATTATATCTATAAAATTTGATATCATGAAAGACTTTATTTATCAGGTATTGAGCTTAGTTTTCTTATTTATTGTCAAACCTGAAAGTTTAGTAATCTGCACATGTTGATCCTGGAGTGTGCCACTGATCCGAGCACTGAAGTCTGTAATTGCCGCCATGTTTGCGGAAAGGCAGTCCATTTCATCTTCCATCTTTTTAAAATCATTCTTCATCTTTCTTATTGTGTCTGGAAAATAAATAAAATGTGATATATAGGACAGATCGGGATTAAATTGGAGCTATATTGATTACTATTTTCCTACCTGTTGCAGATATGAACTTGTTGTAGTTTTCATACACCAGTGTCTGCATGTCACTGTCCAGAGAGCGGATCTGTTTGACCATGCATGTCTCGTGGTCCATTAACTCTGCAAGAGAGCACTCTCTTCTCAGCTGTAACAGACAAACACGCATGTTAATTACAGTTGTTTTAGAAAGTGCAAATATTCCAAGAAGAGAAACAAGAATTATTTGAAATGTTATGTTTGTGAAAAGATTATGCATTGTAAAGGTGCACTATGTAACTTTTCTGTAATGGGGAGGCATCAGCTGCTTGTCTCCATGGAGATATTCTGGTTTGGCCAGGAATTTTCTACAGTATGGCATTAAACGTATTTATCTCCATAGAGACACAACCAGGCCAGGTCAGATCCATGGTGAAGCAAACACACAGCGAGAAAGTATTTTTTTCAAGCTATTTGTTTAGTAATAAAAGCACTTGTAAATACAAGATAAGTTTAATTTCATACTGTGGAACATTCAGATAAAGCTATAACGTCTACATGGAGACAAGAACGTGGCCTATTCCTCAGACGTTGCATAGTGCACCTTTAAATTTTCAAAAATGCTCATACACAAGTCCCTGCTGATAAGAACAAGAATAATCAACATTTATAATAACTCAGTAACGTGAAATCACCTTGTTGAGGTAAAGCTCCGGGTCGAAGTGAGGCCCATTGATATCACAGGGATCCAGGGACTCTGCCTGCTCCGCGGCCTTTCCTTCCTCATTCAGCCCATAGTAGAGCTTCAGCATCCCGTGTACCCTGCGTCTCCTGCCGCTGTCCTCTGCCACAGAGCCGTCCTCCTCGCTGTTCATTTTCTACTCTTTAAAATGTATGACAACGAGAAAGTAAAACAGACGGAACCAGACGAGCGACTAATGTACGATATAAGAGGAAAAATCTGCTTCACTTGCACTCAGCGTTGACGCACTTTAATCTCTGATATTAACTCAAATTAATCGTTAAGCATTCAACCAAAGACGATATTGTAATTCATGGAAAATAAACATAATTCAAAACAAACCCCTCAACTAGCCAAACAGCGATGCTACTTCCTGATTTATAGCCAATCCACTGGCACGACCGATACGTCTCCAAAGAGTAAAATAGTCAAGATGCTTCAGCCACTAAGACCGGAAATGGATACAAAACAAAGCAGGAAACAAGTAAATTGCCTTAATTTAAAATTCCTTTTTCGTTATATTAAAGCATTTAAATGCCACAATACAAAGACAAAAACATTGGTTGTGCATTTATTGAGAAAAATTACATAATAAAATGTGACAAAACATACACAATGTATCATTTTAGATGGGAGCAACTCCATACAGTCATTTTCCAAGGCAAGCTGCAGACCTTTCAGCCAAAACTGTGCAAATTAATAGGCACTTTATGTTTTGAGGTGTTTTAAATGTCTTTAAATTAGTATACAAATATGTTACTCATGAAATATACAAAACATCTGAAGTAAAGCAGTTAAAAAACATGAACAGGTCAAATGGTATTAATAGTGCAGTATGTTTCTGTTGTGGGAATGACTATTTTACAACACATGCACAACATGCATCACCATGTACAGTATGAGACAATACAATGCACTGCTGGAGTTTTTTAAGGTCTATGGAGGAAGGCTGCGTTTTAATGGCTTATTGTGAAGTAAACTGCTATTAGACAACAACCGAACACGAGTGATTGTTAGTTTTTACCTGTAAGGCCTCAGGCTGCATACTGTACTGCAGGCTTCAGCAGAAGCAGGCTTACTTTGGTGTGATTGTAACAGCATATTTCAATAACACAATTGTTTTTGCTCAACAATGCATCTTCCCTTCCACAATTATTTTATCTAGTAAAATCTATCCAGGTTTAGAAATAGTTCACATTAGTTTGGATATTACAAAGTTAAAAATATTGTATTGCATCAGTGTTCCACTGATTTTCATTTTTACTCTACGAGGAAGCCTTGTTCTTTTTTGCAATATCTGTCAACACAAATAGTGCCACTTGTTAAGATTAGAGCAAGTCTATGGCAGTGAACATCATTTAACATGCAAGTCAGTAACCCTACAGATCATCATTGCCATTTTAGGCAAGGGATATGAGAAAGACATAACATACTGTACAATTGGTCTCTCCAATTTAAACCTCTTCCTGTATAATCCAATTATAAAATCAATTGTCTTATATAATTTGAGGCATTAACCATGACAATGAATGTCCAACATGAGAAATAGAACTATTCAGGTTAACAAAAAACTAGTGCTGTTACATGGCACCAACAGAAACAAGGCACCGACAGTATGTAAGAAAACAAAGTTTTAAATATCACCACAACAATATTGACCGCAGAATAATACAAACTTCACAGAATGTCAAAGCCCTAAAAAGTACAAAATTAAACTGTAAGGAAGTGGTAGCAACCCAATGAGCTTTACCAGAGATATTAAAACCACATTACCCAAGAATACTGCAGATGTTTAAAATGTTTTGACTTGATATAATGTATGATACAGCGCATCCATTTATCATATCAACATATTAAACTACTTCTTTGTCTCCTCCAGGCTCAACTTGAACGATGGAAGCGTTTGACATACTTTACTTTCACATTACTGCATCCTCTTTATATATATGACTTCAAGATATAAATATCCCTCACTTGGTCCTTTCCACATCAATATATTAATAGTCACAAATGTTTTCTTGTTCATTGACTTTCAGTGTAAAATGTAAAGGTTTGGTCTTTCAAGGCAAAGAAAGTAGCTGAAAAGTTAACCCTGCTCCAGACTGTCTGCCCCTTGAACAGCAGAGTAAGTAGATATTGTTGCCTGTCGAGTGAAGAAGGAAGCAGCTCTTTTTGGCTTTAAACGCTTGATTTCCTTTCCTGAAACACAACCACAGTTCTGTTATTTGAAACATATAATATGTATGGTCAGAGGTGGGTAGTAGTTACATTCACTTGAGTAACATTTTTTTTTTTTTTTTATTAAAAAGGACTTTTCAAGCAACATACTTACGGTAATAAAAATATTCAAATAAGAGTAAACATAAGAGTACTCTTACAGTGGGAAGAGTAACCAAAACTTTTACTCAAGTAAGTCTACAAGTGACAAAAGCTTTCTGTTGACAATAGTAAATCATTTGAACATTTGTGTTTCTTACACGCTCCTTCAGATATGATTTCGTTTTTCCACATTATTGTGTTTATCCTTTGGAAATAACAGATTTTGTGCATTTATTAATGTATTGTCCTTCAAATTATATTAACTTCAAATTATAAATCAGATGTTACGTCCCAACAGTTACTGTTGGTTTTACTTGAGTAAAATTTTTGGCTCTCTATCCGCCTCAGCATATGATATATATTTATCACAACAAACTTCAGATTCCAATGTGTGAGAAATGACAAACAAAGCTCACCATTATCCACATAGCTGATAGTGTTAAGTGAGTGGACGCGACTGCAGACAACACTGCTTTGTCTCCGTAGTAACCCACGGCGCCCTCCTCGGCCATTTTTGCTGCTTGAATCTTTTCCGGAGGCTTGAGACTGGCCAGGCTCGCAGGCTGCGTCTGTCGCTGCTGCTGCCTCAGATACACACTTCAGCTCCACACAGAACTCTATGAAGCCGCTCATTAGCTCTGCCTGTATGACACACAACAAAATTTAGCACTTGTACTTGGAATAGGAGTTAACATATTTCATTTTGATGGGTATATAAAGCTATTTTTCTCTTTTTTTTGGAGCCAGATCTCAATTACCTTTAAGAGGTAAATGGAGCTCAACAGTGACCACCCACCCTCTAGTGAAGTACACAGTCTGGCACAAAAAAAAAAGTCACCACCAAGACAAAGTCACACACTCTAAGATTTCGTTGTTCCGCCTTTAGCTATGATTACACCACGCATTCGCCATGGCATTGTTTCGATTTCGCTTCTGCAATGTCATTATTTCCATCCAGTGTTGCATTAATTTTTCACCAAGATCTTGCATTGATGATGGTCGAGTCTAACGCTGCACAAAGCTTCTCCAGCACATCCCAAAGATTCTCAATGGGGTTAAGGTCTGGACTTTGTGGTGGACAATCCATGTGTGAAAATGATGTCTCATGCTCCCTGAACCACTCTTTCACAATTTGAGCCCGATGAATCCTGGCATTGTCATCTTGGAATATGCCCGTGCCATGAGGGAAGAAAAAAATCCATTGATGGAATAACCTGGTCATTCAATATATTCAGGTGTCAGCTGACCTCATTCTTTGAGCACAGACTGTTGCTGAACCTAGACCTGCACAACTGGAGGAGGCTCGTATCTATTTGCTTTGTTAAATCCAGGTGGTGACTTTTTTTTGGCCATTCATTTTCCACAGACTTTCCGGAAAAAATAAATAAATAAATAATTGAAAGGGCTTCCTCAAGGCTAATCAGCTTTGTGGTAACATAAGACCACAAGACCAATATTTTCCTTTAAAATGTTTCTGAACCTTTCTAAACCTTAGTTATTATTTTAAAGTTATTAAAATATTTTTTCAGAATCTTGCATTTTAAATATGCTTTTTATACTCAAAACAACCACGTTATGATTACCCCATAGCAAGTTAGCCTCTGTCGTGCCTTTAAACTGTTAATATTTGAACTTTGTGGTATGTGTCTATGGGAAAAAGGAATGGAAGAAAAGGGTCTGTTTGAGCAGACCACCTCATTAAATAAAGAAACAGTGAATCAAGATATGACCAAAATAGCAGATTGCCCCTACATAAGAATATTGCATCTGTTTTAAGGCTGTGCAGTAAGGTCTGCAGTCTTTATTCATGATACCCTTAACTGGGAAAGGCAATGTGACAAATGAAGTGCTTGCACTGCACATACTTGTTTTGAATAGATTTTGAGCAGCTTGTTCACAGGAGTGCCATCCTCTTCTCCATCAAACTCCAGCCACAGTATATGAGAGTCACCCTCCTCTTCTGGATATGTGTGGTCCCAGGACAGTTCACTGAATCTCAGACCCAGTAGTACGTGCTGAGAAAGTAAATAAAGTAGATAATACAGTGTATCCTTGCATTTAAGGAGAATTTAATGTGAATTTAAAACACACACCTTTTCTTTTACATCCATAACATACACTCCCTCCAAACAGATTCCAACAGTAACAGCTTTCCGTCGTCCTCTTTGCAGGATCCCTTGAACAGGTTTGTCAATTTCCCCATAGAAAAAGCCACATCTGTCAATTAGACAATAAATGAATAAATACAGTATTTTTGGGAGATAATTTGGCAGTTTAAAACATGTATGGTTTTATGCTGTACCCATAATAAGGCAGAGAGTGGCAGGTGTTGAGGTACTGGTGCAGGAGCTGTGTGCACTCAGAGGAGCTCCCTGCTGATGTGCTGATCTTTCTGTATTCTTCTAAAAGGTTCTGTTCCAGAGCAGCCTGACGACTCGACTTTCCTCTGAGCGTCGACAGCAGCCCTCCACTCCCCAAAGCAACATGAGCAGGCAGGAAGGAGGACAACTTCTTTTCCCTGAGAACAACAAAATGGTCAATTTTCCACCAGAAAAAAACATTATTACTACAGAGTCTTTGTCATGACCTTTCAGACCATTTTGAATTTACAATTTTAAAAACATTGTAATATATATACATATACACATCTCCATAGTTTATAAGTTACATAGTCTTACTTTATTGTTGTTGTTAGCTTTTGGCTCTCTAGTCCACATCCCTCTTCTATAGCCAGGCTCAAAGCCCCGAGGCTGTTCCAGTGCTCTGGATCACAGGGATATCGCCCTGTAAGGATGTTGCTTTTGGCTTCTTCATACAATAGCCTAAGAACAGCTTCATCTTCTATCTGATCAGAAAAATGTAACAATTAATAATTAATTATGTAATACTCATATGCTAAAATGTAGCAGAAATATTACCTGGAGCTCTTTTGATTTGGAATAAAAAACATTACGACGGTATTGAAGAAAAGGCTCATCTGAAGAGAAGCACAATATATTTTTGTCACGACACTAAAACACTAAATTAGAGACACATTTTGCTGCCAAATGCAGATACACTGTTGTTTGTTGGACTTAACATCCAAAACCACACATTTACCTTGTGAAATGTCTTCCTCTGAGGCCTCAGTGAAGCGATACAACAGGTCGTGCCATTGCCGACATAATTTATATGGCTGATGTCTTGGTTTTAACTGCAATTCTGCACAAAACATCTCACAGTTAGTGCAATAAAGCAGATGTTCCTTTCAGCTTAATGCAAATTGTCTTACCCAGCAATGGAGAACATAACCAGAAGGCAAAAACATCTTGTATCGCATCAGGAATATTCAAAGCCTCACGCACACTGCGGCCCAACTCCTGAACAGTGATACTCCCGAGGCCTTCCACTGTTAAATGCACTGCACTCTCTCCAAACAAATATATGAGCACGTCTTGGGCTGGAAAATATAAAGCATGAGCAAAGACAGTGGGTCTGACTACATTTAAGATTATGTTGTATCAGCGGAAAAGACACATAACATATATTTAATTTCAATGGTCACAGTTGGCTTTACCACGAGAAAGTGTTGCAGATGAGGCGACGCTTCCTCGTTGAGACAGATTATCTGAGGAATCTGCTGGAAAACTGACATCATCTCCTTCCATTCCTTATATTCTGTGCAAAAGAGAACATCAGAACTATATTGTCAAAACTGCTTTTGTCAGATGAGATATGCCTTACAAAACAGAAGTAAAGCCTTCCTCCTCCTCCTCCTCAAACGGTGACATTATTGTAGTGTAAACGCTACTTAACATTAGCGCCACCATGTGGTGAAAAACAAGAAGATAGCCAACATTTCAAAAATCCACGAGCAATGGCCTCACCTCAAGATCCAAGTAATGTATCCCACCAGATTGTTGCTCATCAAACACCTCAGCTGCACTGATACAATATTTGGTACAGAGTGATAAAAGGACTTCACTGTGATGTAAACATTTGAGGCCTAGCAAAGCTAGCATGAGCTCACCAAGTTTTACACAGCAGTCCCATTTCAACTTAATTAAGTCAGAGCACAGACAGCTCACATATCTGGTCTTTGTGAGGTACATTACCCGAGGTAGTTAAACATGATGTTACTGCGTTAACATTTATTGACATACCTTACTTTGGTGGATACCTCCCTCTTATTTATTTCTATTTACAATCCAAGCAGCTGATCGAGCTGCACTTGTACCCAGTGTTAGCAGAAGTGATACTGCCACACGCCTTATAAGCTACTCTTTAGTCTGGATAAGTTTAGATATAGTCCTTTGACTCAGTTCCTCAGGACTGTGATTGCTAATAGCTGTTAGCAGTGCTGTTTGGACTGTGAGTGCTAATAGCTGTTAGCAGTGCTGTTAGCAGTGTGACTATACAGGGCGTGACTGCCTGTACAGAGCACATCTGATCTGACACCGGGGTGACTCAAGGATCTAAACATTTACTTTTGACTAATCTGCAAAAGGCAGTCATCAAGTTTCGTTTTTATATTACATACGTGGGCGCATCCGATGGACTTTTGCTGTCAATGCTAACCCTCATGATTTCACATTAACTAAATATATTCACTTCTGTCAGTTCAATTAGTGATGTGTAAGTCCTGTTCTTGTTTCAGGACGCATGCAATAAGTGTCCTCACACATTACATACCTTCACACAGAGCTTCAAACGAAACAGTACAGTGAGATCCAAACACAGTCCTGTCCTGTCTGATCCACGGTCCTGTCTGAGCCCCGCGCGGTCACATGGTCACGTGACACACACGTCACAGATGCTGGAGTTCACACTTTTCCAGAGGATTATTTTTGTCTTTGGAGAGTACTGTGGCAGAGGTAAAATTGATTTACCAATTCTTTTCACACCATTTTGTTGAACCATTGTTCCTGGATTGCCACACTATACAAAATATACTATTCACCGTTTATAGCCCTATAATTTAATTATGCATTGTCTAAAAATAATAGTTGGCACCTGACCTGGCTCCTTTGTGACTTTCTGCAAGGCTAGTAAATTTAAATGAGATTAACAGCTTTTACAAACGTGTCATAGCAAAGACACACTTGATAGCTTTCCAAGGGTATTACTAACACTTAATTAGTATGTCTCCATAATCCTTAATCCACCTGAATGGGATGTGACTGAGGTAGGTATTAGGGAATTATTTGAGGGAAGAACAGACTCTGAGAATTTGTATTGTTAACTTTAATATATTGTTAAGTTATTTGCACTCAATTGCATACAGTATTAGAGCTTACTACATTACAATAAAATAATTTTCTTTCATTTGCATTGTCTTAACTTTTGACAGAAATGTATGTAAGAATCCACTTGAGCAATGTGTCAAGATAGCTCCAAGCACCATTTATAATTTGGTAATTTTACAGCAAGAAAAATATAATAACAGAGTAGGCTATTATTTACATTTATTAGATTAAGAAAAGATAAAAAATATACAGTATATTTTGTACATTTTGCCTGGAATTTCAGAATTTTGATTATTTATCTGTTGGAGTGTAATCACTTGTTCATCAGTTCCTCTGTGTAAAGCTCAAATAAAGTGTGTTTCTTGTGTGTTCAGGCATTTTGAGGGCCTGATGTCTCAGCTCCCTCTTGAACCTGGTTCTTAAGGAGCAGGAACTTCAGTACCGGGTCCAGGTACTCCAAGACGGTGTCCTTTACCCCCTTCTCCAGCAGGTACCCCTCGGTCTCTATCTCTGTGTTCTCCTTTCCTACCACTGCCTCCATGGAAGTCTGCAAGAACCGCAAACTCACCAGCACCGAGCCCTGAATAAAACAAGATATACAGTAAGTAGTGAAGACACATGAAAAGGCAATTATTTTTTGTGTGTTTTAAGTATGGTACCTGTAAGAGGAATGCAGAAAACACACCAGTACCAATAGTATTCATCAGGTTCATGTAGTAGTTTAGTAAAGCCTCCCGGCAGCCACTTATGTAGATGTTGAGTTCCTCGGTCTCGTAGTCGTAGTTATAGTGGGCTGAATTGTTCATTAGCTGATACTGGATGCATGGCCTTGGAGAGCTAGGGTTACAGCAACTGAATGGCACTCCGTCTACCAAGTACCGACCATCCACATTGCTTTTGATTCGACTTTGGAGAACAGACAAGACACAACAGGGTTAAAATGGCAAAGGAAATCAGAAAGAAAATAGGCAGGCTATTTTTAACAGCTTACTCTTTGACTTCCTTTGAGCTGAAATCCAGGTAGCGGTTGCTGATCCATTGCACTTCGAACCAGTCCCTGAAGTCATTGTTTCCGCAACACTGAAACTCCATCTGTAGTCGATCGATATTCTGTTTTTGAAAGCATCGCCCCGGGGTGTCTGTGTCTTTGTAAAAGCGAATGCCGTTTCTTAGGCCCACCTTTAGTGAGGACTCCAGACTGCCCTTCATGGCGTAGCTCATAACAACGGTCAGTAACATAAGGACAGTGAAGAAGCAGGAGATTGCAAAGTAGGGCTTCAAGAAATTCTTCCAGCGAGGAAATCTGCCGGCATCCAGAGCATCTTGACCAATCTTTCCAGCAAAGTAGTTGATTCCCAAAGAGGCCAGGCCCACGATCATGAGGGTGTTTGGTACAATATGTATGTCAGTGTTGTCCATTACCTAAAGTGATCAGAGCTGTAGTTCAGAATCGTATTTTGGAGGTGTTTTTTTTCAAGTGCACTTAAAGCTAATGAAAAATATCATCCATCAAGAGTCATGGACCTACCTCTTTGCACTTTCAGCCTCATTTACATTAACAAACAGAGCTGAATCAAAAAAGGAACCAAAAATTATGTATTTGTCAAAAAAAAAAAAAAAAAAAATGCGGCCACTGGGGCTGCAGTAAGTTACCGGTAGTTTAAATACCAAACACGGTGTGCATTTACATGGCCAATGGAAATCAGATAAGATAACTACAATTTTTGGTGTGTGTTTTTACATGCACAAAAGAAATCTAATCATAACAAACACCTAGTGACGGGTCTGTTCAAATGAGATATGAAGTATGACCATATGCATTTTTTCAGATATTAAGTACACCACCACTAAAGTGACTGCACTGATTGGGTCTCTTGCTGCGGTTTATGCATAATAGGACACTAAAGGAGTTGAAAGTGGCTGATGGATATTGTTCTCTGCATTTGGCTGACTGTGAGGTTCTTCTGGGAGGTGATGCATTGTGTACTGTTCCTTGGCCAGCTCTGGAGTCTAAACTGACTAACAGTAAATCCATTCAAATGCTAAATAGACTGTGCCTACATAGCACTTATGAGCCAAAGAGCCACTGCATTTCACAGTCTTGTATACATAATTATATATCAAATGTAAGCAGTGTAATTAACCACTCAATAACAAATAATGTAAACAAACAGGGTGGTATAGGCTACTGAAATGTGCTTCCCATGAAATAATGGGCATTTCAATATACACATATATTCAAGTCAAACAGAAGTTACTACCATTGTCTTATGAAGATCTTAAGGCATAGATTTAGATTAAGCCTGAGGTTATTATTGCTAATCCAAACTGAGTCACGGGAATAATTCTGTGTCAAGGGCAAGTTGAATTTCCTTGAAACCATCACTATAGAAAGTTGTGCATGTCTTTTTAAGTCAATTTTAGCATATTAGACAATTAAAGGAGTGAACTGTTTGCTATACTCTTATTTATTTTTTATTTTTCCTTTCCTTTTTTTTAGAAAGGAATTTTGCATTTGACTAAAACTGCCTACTTAATCATTCTTAAAGAAAACTATTCTGGTTTGCTGTTTGTAGTACCTCTCCCCTCCTGCGAAGCTCTGTTTTGAGTATGCACCCCAGCGTGAAGGTCATGGCTCCGGCCACTGTGGCACACCATGAGAGGAGCCACAGTCCCTGGGCCAGCTTCACCCTTTTCTCAAAAGGGAACTTCATCTTCATCACAACCATGGTCACTGCAGTCAGGGAGTCCGAGTCTCAGGGGGAAAAGGGGAAGGAGAGCAACAAGAAACGAAGGGGCAGCCTAACCCCCTGTCTGAAAATATAGAGTCATAAACTAAAATACATGAATAAATCATTATTTAACTTGACATTAACAAGAATTTGATTACATAAAATTGGCATAGTTAAGCAACATTTGAAGCATACAGTACTTTCTAAAATAAATAGCCATTGGAATCAACAAGCATTACAAGTATCTATAAGCTTTTATGCTATTAATCTACAATTGTACTACTATTTTAATGATTACCTTAATTGCTTCTCCCCAAAAAAATTGCTGAAATAGATGTGTTATTTCCCGCACCCACTGTACACCTTCCAGAGGGCCGTACAGTGGATTTGGTGAACTTGGCTGGGGTGCACATCTTACAGCTAATGCCTTCCTATCCTATTAAACAGGTCTGATCAATCCAGGCCAATGTCTGCTCAGCAGCCATCACCCCCTCATGCACGCACAGATAGGACAAACCTAATTCAAACTGACATGTAGATGCTCAAGTATGGGAGAGTATAGGCTTCACGCCACAAAAAACGTCAAGGTTTTTAGGTATTATATATGCCTAAAACTACAATTGTGCTTTTGAAAGGAAGGACAAACTTAAATATTTCATTCATTATTAGTTTATTAAACTGTGCGCCTACAAGCTACATTTTAGCCAAGAACCCTCTAAGCCTTATTTATTAAGTAGAGAGAAAAAAAATGTGAATTGATCAATTATAAGTAATTATTGATTATTCCACACTAAAGAAAGTACACCTGTATGACAAAGACAAAGGGAAATAGTTACAATACATGACAATACAATAGGCAAAATATATAACTACTTTACAGTATATACCACTAAATACTTATATTGCGTATTAGCTAATCACATTTTAACACTCGTTGGTTAAGGGTAAATAATATACACTTTATTGCCCAAAAATATTGTTTCTGTGTATCCATCAATATACATGGATGTTACATAACCTACTTTTTATTAAGAGATTAATCAAATTCACTTTAGACTACTTGGTCCCACTGTTAGAGCTTTGTCCGTTCCCCTTTGAGTAATTCCTCTGGCACTGCCTCTGACCAGTCGTGTTCTGCTTCACTGTGCTGTGTTTCAGATATAAGGTTGTTCAGAATGCGCTCGGCTGACTGCAGATTGGACATGGCAGTATCCATCTCAGAAACACTGCTGTCCACCTGCCTCTCATGTGCTGTGCCCCTGCTGCTTTTCAGGTGATGGATGAACTCATTATCTAAGTCACGCACTTCTCCTGAGTGGTGCAGGTCCGTCATGGCCTCTGTGCTGTGGAGCTCCTTGGAGTGTCGGGCCATAGGGATCTCTTCCAAACTGGCCGACCGGACAAGAACAGCAGACCCTAAACTTGGACTTGTGGTGATCCTGTAAGAGCTTTGACAGGTCACGATGTTGGAGAGATTAGTTTGTGTGAGAGGGAGAATTTCATTGTGGACTGTAAACTGTAGGTGAGGTATAGTCGAAGAACGTGATGAATTTGGTTGAAATATCACTTCCCTTTCGAGCTCATTGGCTTTATCTTCATCACCCTGTCTCCATGCCTGGCCTCTGTTCAAACCTGTCAGCACAAATCTTGGTGTTTCCTCACCAATTTCTGACCAATCAGATTCCTCCTCCTCTGGGACTGACCCCAAAGGCTGTTCCTGTCCTACAATTTTGTCTTTAGTGTAGTTCTGACTGTCCATGAACTGAGCTGGAGGAGGGGCAACGGGGGGAACAGCCGGGTCCGCACCTGAATGATTATGATGTTGTGTTGCCTGTTAAAAAAAAGACATAACTGCAGATGAAAATGTCTTAAAGGTGTGTTATGTAACTTTTCTTTAGGAGGGTATGTCACCTACTGGTCTCCATGGAGAGGTTATACTTTGCCAAGAATGTTCAAAGTATGGCACTATCATTTATTCAATTGCAGGTGTTTTTATTGCTCAAAAAAATTACATTGAAAAATAGCATTCTTTATGTGAGTCGGGTCACCTTTCCACAGATCTGACCAATAACTGGCCTGGTGGTGTCACCTTCATGTCTGTCTATATAGAGATAAACAAGTTTATTGCTATATTGGAACATTGTAGATAAATAACCGCTCTAAGGAGACAAGCAGATGATGAACCCGTGTCAAGATATGAGTGAGGGAGGATCTTACGTGGCTTGTGTCCACAGTGTTGACAAACTTTGCATCAGCCAGTCGTTCTGTTAAAGCTGAAACGCGTTTGTTTAGCCTTTCACGCTCCCCTTCCATACTCTGAGCCTGTTTTAAAGCAAGTTACTTTAAATGTTTTCACTTTTTCAATGGTGAATATAAAAGTCAGTTTGATTTACCACCAAATGAAGTTTATGCTCTAGCAGGTTATTAGTTTGTTGTGCTGAAGAGCAGTTGTCATGTAATCTAAAAAAAAAAAAAATAAATAAAGATTTGTTTTATTGTAGGTTTGACAATGATTTTATTTTCTATTTTTGCATTTACCTTTTAAATCTCTCAGTGAGGTTACTGAGCTCCAAGCGTGTCTTCTGAAGCTCTGCCTCCAAACAGTGGCGACTGCTGGTGAACTCTTCTCCCAAACACTCCACTCTCACTGCTGTTTTCAACAGACTTTGCTGCAGCCCATCATTCTGTTCATGCAGTATTCTGTTGAATTTTAGATGTTAAAAAATCATTACAAATGGGACATTTCAGTTTTATTAAATATTATTATACCCTTTAACATCTATTCCTCTGACTCTTAATTGGCCATTTAGATTTTTTAACTACAGCTCCAACTCCAACTCACATTATTCGGCCCATGCCATCTGCACTTTCCTGTGATGAGCAAAAGACACAAAATGTTTAAAATGTTAGTAAAATTAAAACTAAACTATTAATTTATATTTAGTGATTAATAATTATCCAAATCACTGTGCACTACAAATCAGTACATATACAGTGGAACACAAGACATCAGTAGAATTTATTGATCCCTTGTTGGAAAGTTAAATTAAGTTAATTAACCTTTAATTAAGTTTGCATGCAACATCGACTGGTACCATACTTCAATAAACCACATTTGAACATGTTATGTCATACTTTATGTAATGGGTTTCTGAAGCTTGTCTGTTCCTCGTCCTGACTGGACGCACTGGCAGGTCTAGTAGAATTTCTGAGGGACTCCAGAGTCTTCTCTGCTGGTTTTCCATGGTGGCTGGAGCCAGTGTGACACTGGTTTGTTTTGGAATGGACCTTGGGGGATTCAGGACCACAGTGGTCATCGGGGTGTTTCTGGTGGCACGCATTATCTTCATAATGATGATGATCTCCATAGTGATTAGGGTGCTCACTGTGATGGTCTCCATGGTGATGTGGCTCATTGTGATTGTCTCCATGCTGATGATGATGATGGGGCTCACCGTGGTGGTCTCCATGGTGATGGTGATGAGGTTCATTGTGATGGTCTCCATGGTGATGGTGATGGGGTTCACTGTGATGGTCTCCATGGTGATGGTGTTCATTGTGATAGTCTCCATGGTTATGGTGATGAGGTTCACTGTGATAGTCTCCATGGTGATGGTGCTCAACATGATGGTCTCCATGGTGATGGGCCTCACTCTGATGATCTCCATGTTGATAGTGATGGGGTTCAGTATTATGGTCTCCATGGTGGTGATCTCCATGGTGGTGGTCTCCATGGTGGTGATCTCCATGGTGGTGGTCTCCATGGTGATGGGGCTCACTCTGATGATCTCCATGTTGATAGTGATGGGGCTCAGTATTATGGTCTCCATGGTGGTGATCTCCATGGTGGTGGTCTCCATGGTGGTGGGCCTCAATGTGATAGTCTCCATGGTGATGGTGCGGTTCACTGTGATGGTCTCCATGACAATGGGGCTCACTGTGATGTTCTCCATGGTGATGGTGCTCAGTGTGATGGTCTCTATGGTGATGGGGCTCGCGATGACGGTCCTCATGGTGATGGTGAGACTTGCGGTGACGTTCTCCATGGTAACGATGTTCTCCATGGTGATGGTGCTCAGTATGATGTTCTCCGTGGTGATGGGCTTCACGGTGATGGTCACTATGGTGTTGTTGAGGCTCACTGTGATTGTCCCCTTTGCGGTGGGACTCATGGTGGTGATGGGTGTGGGGTCCATGGCGGTGTTTATTGCCATGGTGATGTACAGACTCATTTTGGTGGTAAAGATGCTGATCGTGATCGGGCACCAGTTGTTTGTTATATTGTTTTCTCTGGTGAGATCCATGGTAGTGGTCACTCCGGGGCCTAGGATCTTGGTGTTTCTGATGGTTATGGCCATGGGTGTGACAGTGCTCTTCACGTTGAAGCTCTTGCTTATTGTGATGATAGTCAGGGCTGAGATGACCTCTATGGCGATATTTGGTAGTACTTCCTACCACCAAATTTCCTTTGCTGTAATCTCTAGCTTCACTCTTGTGTCTGCTGTGAGACGGTGATGTTGAACGTTCTTTTAAGTGACTGTGACTAGGATACGTGTCTCCATAATCACTATGACATGATTTATGTTTGGAAACACTGTGCCCATGCTCAGGTGTACTATAGTCTTTATAACGATAAGATGTGTCGCGATGATGATGGTGTGTATGGTACTGACTAGTTTTGTGACGGTCATTGTAGTAATAAGTAGGACTGTGGTGGTGTCTATAGTTATGGTAATAACGATCATCTTTGTCATTACTTGGACTGCGATACCGGTGAGGATGTCGATGATAATGGTGCTTTTCTGATGGTGAGCAGGAGCGATGACAATCCGACCATGAATGATGCCTCTTAAAACTATGTCTTGTCTTACGATCTGGTGACCCTACTGAACGGTGACTGTAGTGTCTTTGACGAGAGTGTGAATGCTTACTGCTGCTTTGTGAGTGTTTATCAGAGCTAGCTGAATCTGCGCTCCCTAGTAAATTTGTTGATTGTTCTTGTTTCACTTTGCTATGTTCAGACTTCGTAGATCTTGCAGATGCCTGTCCTGGACTATGAGATCTTTGCACGTTTGTCACTCCAAGGGTTGAGAGTCTCATTGGACTAAGCACCTGCCGAGTGATCTCATTCAGAAATGCAGAGAATTGAATTTTTTCCTTCACTATGTTTTTTCTCTTGTCTTGTTCTGCTTTATCTTGTGGTTCCTTTTGCTTTGGTCTTGCGAGGGTCTCCATTGATTTAGCCTTGCGGACACTTCCATCTTGTACACTCTTAAGTTTGCCTCGGCTAGAACCAGGAGTTGAGCCTTGTTTCTGATTTCTGTCCACATATTCGCTTCTGCCCAATAACGGAGCAGTGTCATCACATTCATCAAAATATCTGTTTTTCCTGGAGATGTCCGTGCATGAACGGGAATGCTGAGGTTTGACGCTTGGACATGAACTTTCACTGTCACTCTCAGATGAAGAGCTGGAGGAGGAAGAGGATGTTGTAGATGAGGAGGATGATGAAGAGGATGATGAAAATGAGGAAGAAGAAGTAAGGGAAGTTGATGATGATGGCGATGGCGATGATGTTATGGAGGTACTTGAGGTGGAAAAACTGTGATGGTTTCGCTGGTGAAAATGGGAGTGGTGATGCCTGTTGTCACGGGAAAGGTCATTAAAAACGCTATCCTCTGTGGTTGAATGGGTACTGTGCAAAAAACATTAACAAAACACATGTCAAAACATACATTTGTCTGACAAATCTCTAAAGATAACATGACAAATACTTACTCATGGATGTCATTATCATCCAAGTGTTTGTGGTAATGATTTTGATTTTCAATTTGTGGAGATTTTTCTGTCTTCTGACCTTTGATCGTTTTCATATTGTGCTGGGTTGGTTTGGAATGTTTCTCCATCTTCCTCTCACTGGGCTGATGTCTTTAGAGTGCAAAAAAATAAAACTATTACATCAGGAAATGTCATAGTGCCAAATTGCACAGTATTGCACAACCAGTGTTGGGAAGAATATCGAATACCTGTATATTTTGTATGCCGTTACATAGTCCAATCAGATTACTGTATTCAGAATACTTGTTGCACTGTATTCAATATAGTGTTAAACTCAACATAAGTTTAAAACAGCTTCATGGTAGTTTTGCATTTATTTATCACTAATTAGAGAAGGACAAACTACACATGCACTCACAACGAGATCAGTGTTTTCTAACAATACTATTCAGCCAAATTACATGACCATGTACGGCAATGTATTCTTTGGATTTTCTGAAAGTAACTGTATTCTGAGTACAACACTGTGCAAAACAACGACACAAATTGTCACTTGAAGAGAGAAGTTAAAAAGTCAAGTGTACTTACATTTAAAAGATGTCTATGATGTGACAGAGATGTTCATTCATATAATGTTGCAGACGCCACTGATTATCTGTTGCTGCTCTTCCTTTTAAACTGTACTGGGAAACCACAAATGAAACTCGCACGCACTTATTGATATCTGCTCAATAGATCATTCAATGTCACAGGCAGCAGCAGTTACAGTAGCATACAGTAGCATTTGCATTCTATTGATTTTACAAACTACAAAGAAATGCCCAGCACCATGTTTGCTTGAACCATAAGATAGATGTAGTTTTGACATGTACATGTACTGCAGTGAGAATGACAGATGTTGCAGAACTATTGCGCTTTCTGTAAAACCAAAGAGAAATTGCCACCATTTGTCTTTCTGATGAACTCTTAGTTTGTAGTCTTCATAATTCATTTCTAAATGTCAACGAACATAACAACATGCATAACTGTTCAGTCTATGTTTGCCTCTGCTTTTAAGAATTCATTGGGAAATCTAGTCCAATATTGCAGTGAAGTTCTGTTAAATGCCAGTCATTATTGACTGGAGCGTCCCTATTATGTCAGAGCAATGGTCATTCTAATAATTCACAGGCAATGGGTACACTGAATCCCAATTTAGTGACAAAAACATTTACACATCTAAATAATATATGGCAGAGTGAAACAACACTTTAAATAATCCTTATACAACATATTAGTTTTGTCCTTCTCTAGCATACAGATGTTCTTTCAATCAGATATTTTACAATGTGTGAATGCTTTTGCCTTGGGCTAATTTCCCTGCATCAATGTGAAACCCCAGAGCGCCAATGTCATCCGTAACAACTTTGGCAAGTTCAGTGGAAACGCAGACTATGGCATGGCTGAACGTCACATGCAAGTGGTGACCCATGACACTGGATGGTTACCATGATTTCCTACAGACCAGAGTGTGAAGTTAGATAATCAAAAAGAGACACATTTTCAGTGCCTAAGGACTATTATGGGTTTAGAATTCAAGGATTTAATTGGTCCTGTAGAAAAAAGATATATAATCCTTTCTTGATGTGCTAATTTAATGTACTGCTTGCCAATACTGTTTTTGTAGCTTGTTTTGTTAAACTCTTAAACATAAATATTAAATGTCTTTTACAAATAAAAAGAATATCTTATACCCAAATATTCAAAATACTAAATCACAAATAATATTTTTTTGCAATTTAATGTACAGTTGAAGAAATGCGGCAGAAAAAATACATTTACATTTGTATCCTGTTTAAAAGGATTCCAATCAATTTCCATAACTTCAGTTTGTATATTAATTATCAGTAAGCCACCAAAAATGCACACTACTTTCTGTCACCCATCTGATTATAAATGTCAAAATGTAACTCGTCAAACATATACAAAGTAGGTTCAGTTGTGTTGGTCCACCAACATCTACTGTTATCAGATCTGGTCACTGGAATTGAAAAAAATAAATACCCACCACTCATTTTAAATCTGTAATCCAAGTAAAAATAAAGTCTCCAGCTTGTGTTATACCACAGTCAGGCAGCATTGTTTCCATACTGGAGAAGTCCCAAATTTCTTTCCATTCAAAATGATTAATTAGCTCCCTCTGTTGGACCAACTAGGTTAAAAGTCAAACTTGCAGTCTACACAATCTTAGGTTGTGTAAAGTAATCAATGCTTGTTTTCAGTATTTCCCTACACGGATGTTGGGATTAAGAAGAGGATCTAAATTTGGGTCTGAACCAGCTGAGGCCCGTCCGAGTTTAGCCATGATGATGATCAAAGTGAAAAATCCCAGAACTCCAACCAAAAGAAACATGAACATCCGCTGCTTCCACGTCAGACTTGTACGTTTCCCTCCAGTACGGTTCCTGAGAGAAAGAATAATAGTCATGTTCAGAAACACCTGGCAACATTTTATATATCCATTATATCCATTACTAACTTGAGAACTTGTGCAAACCAGCTCAGAGCTGGTCTACGTCTGTACTTGTCATCATCAAAGTCAATCTGCGTGACAGAGCCGTGGCCAGTGTCTCGTGTGTCATAGACCTTTCTTGGTGATGAAGCTAAAACAATATCAAAACATCTGCTATAATTATGGTATAACAGCAGGTCATGTGATGATAAAGGGAGCATGAAACAGTCCATTACCTGCATGTATTGTGAGGGTGTCATTAACACTGGCTGTATTAAAGTTTACTACGGTGTGATCTTGAATAGTTGGTTCTCCATTTTTCCGAGCACCTCCAAGCTCTTCCTGCACTGTGGCAGAAATAGTATTTGTTGGAGAGCTAAGACTGGTGTTATAGGAATGACTTGGGTAAGTTTCACTTTGTTCCCGGGCTGCGCACAAAGAAAACAAAAACTTATAAATATTTAATCAAACGAGAAGAAACAAGAATTTACATTTGAATTAACACTGAACCTTTAAGCTCACCATCAAATGTTGACCAATCATTATAATCGGTTACATCAGGAGCTTTGGTTTCTTCCAGGTCCACAAGAGGCTCTTCAATCTGCCAGAAGTTCCAGTTTACATAAATAAATGTCCAATTAAAATATTTAACAGAGATGTAACCAAATCTTACCAGCGGGAGACCTAAACCTGCTCTAGCCCAGTTAACAGATGATAGCTGTTCTTTCAACACATCTGCAATAGGACTGGCCAGGTTAGATGGGGGAAATACTGGACCCTGACAAGAGGGACACTGGTATCCTGCTGGAGCCGTGTGGAGAGGCAACCGAGAGGCCAGATTATTGAGACAGGCCCAATGGAATACATCTGTCAGGGAGAAAAAGATGGTTAATCACAGTAATTTATAATTGTTACAGTTCTGCTAAACAAGTCTTCTACAGAACCATATGTTTAAAAAGGTAAAGAGAAGGTATAGAAATCTGTATGATTTTACTCACCATAGCAAACCAGTCTGACAGTGTCTTGATCAGCCAATGGCGTATCACAAAGAGAACAGTTTGGATTGTAGTCGCTGTCTTGAAGCCATTGCAGATATGACTGAACTATACACTGTAAGAAAAAAATATTTATGCGTTATATCTTCTAGAGAAGTTTTTACTGTTATTTATTTATTTATTTATTTTAATCCATTAGCACACAAACCTTGTTATGGTTTGACACCAGGCAATGTTCACACACATTTACTCGGTGCTCAAAGCAAAATAAGTTGGTCACCTTCCTCTTTGGACACTTGCAGAGCCCCATAGCGAATTATACTGCGATAACAACAAAAACAATCAGTGGTTTCAATAGATTTTTGTCACGTGACCAGGTAGCATTCAGATGTACTGCTGTGACATGTTTCGTGATTGTCAGCTGCTAAGAGCCCATCCTGTGCTGAGAGATGCCAGAAGCATTATGGACTACATGTGAGACATTTTAACAGATATATGATCAGAACTGTGTGTACGCCAGTGTCTTAAATGCTTCTGCTTATTTGCTTGATGGCCCTTTTCATGTTTATATCGATGTCTTTCAGCGGGCTACATCATCTTATGCTCTTTGACAGGCTTAATTTATAGAAAACAGACACTACTGTGGCAATGATACAGTAGCTTTACAACAAACTGTAGCATGTAAGGTAACATTAGCCATTAGTATGAAGCAACTTAAAAACGTAAACACAATACCTCTAACGTGTAACAAAGAATTCAGTTGAGACCGGTACGTCCCAGAGTTTTTTCCACCGCTGTCATTTGTGCGTATTAGTTTAATATGCCAGATCGGACTGTAGTGTAGAGGCAGTCACTAGCAGTAATGTTAGCACTTAGCCTTAGCCGCCCCGTTCCTGCTTCTGTTTTTGTGCCACGTCTCTTCCGGTTTCTCTTCCTCGTGCATTTCTGACGTAAACACTCGCGCCATCTGCTGGTGCTTGTGATATCATGGAGGTTTTCAATGAATCTACAAATGAATGAAGTCTTCCTTGATTTTCACATAGGAAAGGTAGCGTGACGTTCGTTTTGAAAGATGGAAATTATTATATTATTTCTGTATAGGATGAGCGCCTGTCCCTCTTTAAGTTGTCCTCTGCAGCTATTTTGGCTCCTGTCCCTCATCCCACTTGTTTAGACAATGTCACATTATTTCACTGATGACACATGAATTTCATAAAATGTCAGATTTATTTATTTTATTATTATTATTTTTTTAGGTGTACTGGTATCAGGGTTGTCTTGGCACCTATTGCTATTCCAATCTTTCTGTGTGTTATAATTGATAATAAAAAAATAAATAAAAAATAAACTGAAAATCATATGACAGATGAGCTTACATTTCTTCCCCTCTGTTCCACCACCTCTTTTCCATGTCCTTCTTTTTCGATTATTTGAGGCCGTTATCCTAATTATCAATGAATCTACAAATGAATGAAGTCTATCTTGATCTTGACACAGTTATTTCGACATACATTGACATTAAGATATTACATTTGCTGCTTGTTGTTGTTGATTTTTTTTTTTTTTTTTTTTTTTTTTTTTTAAAAGTTGTTGCAGTATATGTGTTTGGTCAGCAGATGGCACACAAAACTGGATATAAAGTACATTGACTTCAAGTAGTAAAGGGAATATCTGCTCAGTAAAGCCTTAATTTCTCTACTTTGTTTATTGATTGACATTACATTAGCCTTTTAATAAAATAATATGACACAATACAGGCTAAAATTGACTGTATCTGTAATTATTTGTGTTTTTACAACTGAATATGGGAGGGTAGACTAGAGGTGCAATACAAAAATATGAATGAAGTAGCACAGAAGAAATTGGCATAAGGTTTTCTGTTATAGAGGTGTGAGTTGTTACCACTCTATATTGAGTACGGTATGAACAGTTCTGTATTGTTCACTGTATGAGCAGAATTGAATGAGTCCTCCTGTCCCTCCTGTCTCTCAGACCCACCTGTCACAAACATCTTTAGTTCACATCCAATCACCTGTCCAACTGCCAGTTTAGTCAAGATTTAATCTTGGTTTAGAACATTTTTAGACCTTTGATTTGTAGTCTTGCTTGGGCTGGGGAAAGCATTTTTTTTAGACTGTATTTAGTGTTGAACGTTTTATGATATTAGACATTAATCAGTAAAAAGTGTATACAGTATATTTACCTAAGCTGAATCTATTGAAAACATTGTTGAGTTAGTAACCAATAACTGTAGACCTGTGACACTGTTATGAACATATTCAGTAGTTCCTGGAGTGGACATTGTGATTCTGGTCATACGCTACCATCAGTGTGCCATTAAAACAAGTCAGAGCCATTTCTAACCCTAAGTGATAATGACATCATTGTGTGCATGTCTCTGCATGCTCATCTATAATAATGCAGTGTTCTGTCTTTACTGCACATGTGAGCTGCTGGTGAGGGTAAACGACCATGGACATATTTGAAAATGAGGGTACAGATTTTTCCCTTCACAGTTCATTGCACATATGAATTGGCCACAGAGAGGAGTAATGGGAGCAAAATGAGAAAATAAAACGCAAAAGCCCACAATCCAAGAGGTCCAAAGAGGGAGGGGAATGGACTGTATTTCATTGTATAACATTTTATGTGTTGAAAATGACAAGTCTTTTAATGTAGCGCTGAGGAGTAAAATCTTCCATTACACTCCCATACAGATTTTCTACTGCCATAATCTCCAGTAAAGTAATATACATTTTATATCACTATTTCTTTAAGTAAATGTGGAACTATTTCTGTCTTCATACAGAAATACTCTACTCTAGAACTTTTTCTTACTGTAAAATAGCCTTCATTAAAATAAATTAACTTTTTTCTTTTTGCAAGCAGAAAATCTGAATATGTAAAGCAAATGAACTTGCAGCGTCCTTTGAGACACACATATAAATCACTGTCAGAGGGTATGAGGACACGAGGAAAGGGCAAATGCAGTGGAGCTATCAGATGTAGAGACAAATGACAGACACCGGAGGACGAACCAGACCCGCAGCTGTGAGGCGGCTCGGGGAGAGGGAGGTCCACTGATTGATTGAGTCTGGCGTTATTGATCAGCTATCAGCTCTATCTGCGCAGGGAAGCGTTAACATTCAGGTACTGGCCTGTGCAATGAATCAGAGAGCCAAGTTTTACAGTACAGTTGCACCAGTGAGGGGGAAACACATATTACATATTAAGTTCAGGGGTAAATGCTGTGGCCGTTAAGATCATTTATAAAGGTGCACTAACTTTTCTGGTCTCCAAGGAGATGTTTTTAATTTACTTAAAATATTCCAGACTATGGCATTAAACTTATCTATCATGTATTTACACAATTTCAGGTATCCTAATTGCTAACAAATACCTTGAAAAACATGCATTCGTACAGTGAGCAGTCACCTCTCCGCAGATCTGACCCGTAACTTAGCCTGCTACTTGTTTCCACGGATATAGATTGGTTGAATGCCATACTGTGGAACATTCCTAGCAAAGCAAAAATATATCCATGATGACAAGCAGGTAGCGGCTCAGTCACTTGAAAATTTACAAAATAAAGTAAAAACTGCACTACATTAATTGTTATATTAAATGCATAATGTTTGGACTGAAATCCTAAGCCACACCAATGTGAACTTTCTGACAATAAATAAATAATAATGCTTAAATTAAATGGAGGGCCTTGTGTACACCATCACTACAGGGCAACCTGACTCGTTTCTGAGGAAGAGGAAAAAGAAGAGACACTGCAACTTGGTCTGGGAATCAAATTCTTAGAAGACAAGACTGATAACCAGTCAGCCACTTATCATCTATTCACTCAAAAAATATGTACATAAATATGTATAAACATAAATGTCTGTTACATAAGCTGCATGCTGGTCATCCCCCTATACCCATAAGAACGCTGATGTATTAAACAATGTGAAGGAAAGTGAATTACAGACTTCATAGTTTGGTTGTGGTGTCAAAAATAATGAATAATCATGCTTCTCGCAGTATTTCTCTAAAATGAATAGTATTGTGACATTCCTAGATATGACTGATGTAATTATCAAGTTCATCAGACACAACAAGACATGCCATGACCCTGTGACCGTTCATATCTGTGCTTCCTCTTGTTTGTGCAAATGCTGCAAATGGAGTAGAGTCAGAACTGCTCTCATAAGCACACAGGCTCATTTGAAATGTATTTAACACGCAGACAGTGTGACTGTATCAGGACAGTGGCATAGAAATCCATCAGGGCCATGCTCCCAATGAAATGGAATTGACTGATTGATTTATGTATGTGGATTGAAGGGCAAAGAGGGGTACAAACGCAGGGGCTGAGGGAGGGGGGGCAGGTCAGGGGAGGGGCGAGGAAGGAATACATACAATCGAATCAGACAGAGACAAATGGAGTGAGAGAGACAGGGCGAAAGAAATTCAGACAAATACGTGCTGACCCTAACCCTTTTCCAGCTGATCAATATGAGGAAATACAGCTGTGTACAGTAGTGTGCAGTGGTGGTATGAAGGAGCATCCCATGCCACTCATAATAAACATCCGAAACAGTGACAGAGACTGGACTCCTCTCTCCGGCCTCCTAACCTTTGCACAAGCCCCGATTTAATTTTCCAGCCATAATCCTATAAAACTCAGAGAGGTCTAGAGCACTTAGAGGGGCGGCTGTGTCACGGCAACAAGACTGGACAAGAGCAGTACACTGACTCAAGGATCAATGTACTTAGGCTATGGACAGAGTTTGCATGTAAACGTCCAGTATTATCAGCTTATTAATGCTAATTATTTTACTAAATCAACTTTTATTAGCTTTTAAACAGTTTTAAACATTATAATAGCATTTACTCATTATTATGTTACTCAGAGTTTTATTTAAATTTTTACAGATGTACAGTGAAAGGAAAAATAGTTGGAAATGGAACATGGGAAGAAAGTGTATTTTCTAACATATTCCATTACATTGTCCAATCAGAGTCTTTATGTTCGTTGCACCATTTTCTCTGCATTTATTTATGATTGTGATTAGTGAAAAAAAAAAAATTCACATGTACTCATCACAAGAGAGATGTTTTGTATTTTTCTCTCTCCGTGCTAACTTTTAAGAATAACTTACATGTTAAAGTACTGCTATATATTACTTTGATTTTGGGAAAGTAACTGTATACTGAATACTGCCAAATGAAAGAGTAAATGAAATACAGTTACTCAAAGTTAGTATTTTGAATACATGTTTTTAGTACTGTATGTATTTGGTTACTTCCCAACACTGGTTATAAATGTTAACGCTGTTCTCTATGGCAACCTCCTCATTTTACCAAGTACCATCAAGTGGTACTTGGTAAAATGCTTGCAAACTGAGCTGAATAAAAACAACAATAATTTAGCATAACTGTTCCCCCTCTGCTACATATTGTTCCATCTCAGTTCTTCATGTTGCATATAACTGCATATAACTAGCACAAATGTTCACTACTTCTTTGTATCATTTCCGATTTCTTTTAAATGTTTCCTGGGGCAGTTATGAAGAAGACCCAGCAGGGCATTATTCAAATGCACATCGACCCGTTGTTCAATTACTCAAGTGTTGGCCGTGACAGATGCCTCCTCTAGAAATGGAAAAACAGGCACGAGCCTGTGTCCTTCAGTGAGACCAGTGCTGGACCTGCAGCAGACAGAGAGGCTCCATCTGTGCAGGAGGAGGTCAAACACCAGTCTGTGTGGAGGTGTGGAGAGAGGGACCAGCCAATACACTTCAACTGTCTTTACTGTCTGAACTGTCTGCTCTACATGTCTGCACATCACAAGTTCAAAATACAATAACAATAATAAATATTTTAATGCAGTTTAAAAATATAACCCACTTTAACTGTTTATGCTGGTCACATATTTACTCTGATCTGTTTTTTCTGCTTTTGCACATGTTTTCCAATGTTGTTGTAAACTACAAATGTCAAATTAAGTAAACTAACTAACTAAACTATTAAAAGGGCTGGCACTGTTACTTTAAGCACACCATAATAACCACTGCTCCAGTTTGTGGGAGTCTAGTGTTATGTAATCAACACTTTCCTAACTTGAACAATGGGACAGTAGTGATCAGGCTGTCACCAGTGAATGTGCCCCAGGCTTTTACTGTTTGGTCAAATTATCTAAGACCAACAACTAGAAAACAGCAGGAGCCCTCAGAACCATCATGTTTGCTGGACAGTAAATGATGCTGTCAGCACTGCACTGTTTGGGTGGTAGATCTCTGGAGAGTGCATGCCTGATGTACTTTGGAAAAACGTGATGTTGAAATATTGTAGTTCATGTCAAAATATATTTGTAAACCATCAATCGTATAAATTCTCTGTCAAAATTAAAAGAACACTCTCTTGCACTCTCTCACTCTTGCATGAACTACAAAATGCATAAACCAAATCAGTTTGTGCCAAATATGATTCCTAATAGTTACTGTCATGTGACGTGAAGTACATTTTTCTCAAGTGAGAGTACTAATACTTGAACTAGCGGTTCAAGAAATTACTTGAATAATAAAGTAAATAAAGTACAACTCATCTGGTATTTTCAAAGGATAGACCAAAAAAAGATTATAAAAAGGCATAGTGTTTATTTTGTTCCCCTCAATAATAAATTGGACAGTTTTTATACAGTGGCCTAGTTCAAATTTCAGCTTGGACCTGTCGCTGAATCCATAATAATACTTTTATTTGGATATTTGATTAATGATAAATGTCATTATGTTCAAACAAACAAAACTCAATATTTTAAACTCCCAGTCATTAATATAGTCTTGAAATAATAATAATACACTTATTTGCCCTACTTCCTTTTACAAAGCCATTATAACAGTAAAGACAAAAGAAAACATGTGAAGGAGCGGCGCAAGAAACAACATAAAGCTTCTGTCACATAGACTTACTCACTGTGGGAAAAGTGTAAATGATATTACTCTATAGAAGTAAATACACGCTGCCTGAAAACGACTCAGAGAAATGTCATGTGAGTACTATGCGCACCTTTAGTTGCAGTAGTCAAGAGACAGTTTGATCTGGCAGTGCACAAGGCAAAGACATAAATGAACTGTCTGAGGATGATACATTATGCCTGTATCGTGTGGAGCTAAGGACGAATAAAAAGAGGGAGAGTTTGACGGGGGATGGGCAGATTGGATTCTGTATGATCAGGAACAACTTTAGAGTGTGTGGTGTGCGGATGGTGGAGGATATGATCAGAGTTGGGACTAAATACTAAAAATACATAGGTCTATTCAATATTGAGCAACTGTATTTTGGTACTCTTTGATTTACTGTTACTCAGAATACATTTACTATAGGTTCTCAAATTAGATCATGCGATTTAGGCTTAAAACTACATTAATGACAAAAAAATACTATTGTTCCTATTAAAATCAGTGGCATAACCAATTCTTTAAGTCTATGTTTCTTTTTTACACTATAATGTAACGCAACTTAATGTGAAAGTGTTCTGTCCTCAGAATACAGTGCTCTGATTGGACCGTGTAATACAAATACATACTAAATCCATTTTAATGCAGCCACCACAATAATCACTGCTCAGTTTGTGGGGGTCTAGCTTTATGTAATCACATCAACACTTTCCCAACTCTAACAATGGGACGATAGTGATCAGACTGTCACCGGAGAGAGAACGCCCCAGGCTTTTAGTGTTTGGTCAAATTATCATGGACCACATATTCACTATTCTGTAGCTTAATACATTTTAGTACTGTATTCTTCACAACACTTGATATGATGAACAGTGAGAACTAGTGCGGGTAATTGACTGTTGTAATCGAGTGTTTTGTACATGATCTGAAATAGAGCCTTTTAGTCAGTGAGTTGTGAGTGGCAGATTGCTAAAGCAGTTGAGATCTCCTGGCTGCCTCTACCGCACAGTCCGGTTCATATTATATCCAGCCCATGACTGAACATTATGGCTCACCATCTGTGGCACAAATTAACACACGGCTCTGAACTGCCCACTTTTTACCTATGAGCACTGACTGGACTTGGCCATTCAATGTCAGAACACAGTTAAAAGCGCTATCAAAAGGCTGTGAAAAACATCTGGTGCTGGGGAGACGTAATGGGCATCCAACCTCCAAAACCTCCTGCAACTCAAACGTCCAGAGGAGTGCTCCATCTGCCAAGAGGGCGTTTTGAAAGCAGGGGTTGACTGATTGAGGTTAAAGATAAGACCGGTTTGAAAGAAAGTTTTGAACTGGGTCAATGTAAATATTTCACTAACATGAGCTTACCCAGGGAGTACAGGTGGAAATGAGGACTAGCGTGGTACAATGCATCAAATATTCCAAATTTGATATGCATTATAACTTCCACAAACACTGTAAACGTTAATTATATCTTCAGTTCAATTAGTTAATTTATTTAGAGAAAATAAAGAGAACTTAAGTAAGGATATACCACAGGACTCGTTAATGCTGAACTGTAGTGGCCCCATTAAAAGTACTATATGTCTTTTTATTTGTCTTGCCATTTCAAACCTTGGGGAAATTACCGTTATTTATTTTCGGTTTGACAAAGACAAAATATGCATGTTTAAACCTGCACAATATTTTCTAGTACCTGCAGAGACGTCATTGTTCCAGAGTATGGCATAGCAGATGGCACCTCAAGGCCAAGTGAGAGGTGAGATTGTAAAGTTTTTGAGAAATAAAAACACTTAACGCATAGATATTTAACCGTGGAACACTCTAGGCAAGGTAATATGGAGATGAGCAGGCGGCGTACCCTGAAAGGTACATAGTTCACCTTTAAATTTGAATATAGCTCAATGAAAAGTGGGAAATGTTGTAGTCTTCCAGTTTTCTTTCGACTTTGACCTCCGTCATTAGCATTCTTAGATATTCCTTTCTGTACATAGCTACGCAGTTGAATGAATGTACCCGCCGGTGTGAATGTACTGCAAAAAAGACAGATGCGGGCTATAGTAAGAATGTGCTGCTTGGTAACCCCAGTAACCCATGACAACGCAGCTGTACTGACGGAGAGCGCATTTATAAAACATGTTTATTTAGCTTCTGATTACTGTAACACAACAAAAAGGAGAAAGGAATCATTCAAAACAGTAATTTACAAAAACACACGAGGCATATGCTTTGTCAGATTAAGTCGCCGCACCAGAAGACTGCGTTTCACTTTGATTATGAAAGACCATTGCTTGAACAAAACCTGAAATTTCAATAACAGCTGTTAAGTCAATATAACAGCAAGACTCTAGTATAAGGAAAAAACAGTACGTTAGGATTCAAGAGTGAGCGAAAAAGTTTAAAAGTGTCTCAGATAGTAAAAAGAGGGAAAGATTAGAATAGAAATAGGTGCCAACATTACATGCCCGAAAGCCACTCCAACCAAAAAGTCTTGATTTATTTGTATTTATTTCTATGTAAATGAAAAATTATACTAAATAAATGAAACAAATGGCTGCGTAGGATAACCAAAAGAGCGCCAGGTGGTCACCCTACTCGACAGGGCAGTATTACATCAGCGTAGCATCAGTTACTAACTAAAGCAAGTCTGTATTTTTAGCCAAAACTTCATGTCAAATAAACTACGCTGCCCTGATCCCATTATACATTGTAGTGCAACTAAATTAGCTCACTAACTATAATTTGATTCACTGTTGAGCGCCACCTCTGTAATTTGGCCTGCATCAATGTGATTACTACCACTTCAGATTTAAATTGCTCACTTCATAAAGACGCTACACTGATACCTGCTTCACAACAAATGCCCAGCTGTATAGTCGCCGTGCATTTGCTAATTAAATGAAGGATACACTGGGATATAAGAGTAAAACAGACAGATAGGACAAAATGCAACTTTAAACTACAATTATCTTGGTGATACTTTAAATTACTGAGCTCATAAATTTGCGCCAAGGTGTTATTGGTTGGTTTATTGTGTTTGGTGGTTAGATAGGCCAGTGTTTCCGAAGCAGGAGTCTATAAAAATGTTCTTTTGTAGTAAATTTTACACCTTTAAAGGTCCAAAATTGACTCTTGTGAGCTTTAATCCATGTTATAATACCGTTACCTCATCAAAAACAGACCTGGAGTTGTGTTTTGTTTCATTCATACATGTTTGAGTAACACTATCAGTCTGTCCACATCTCCAAAGCTCAAAATGCTCTGTTCCACCTTGTGATGTCATGAAGTGGTAGTTTTCAAGTTAACAACTCCCCTTTACCTTATGTTCAGTGGAGATTGACAATCCCAGGGTTGAAATGATTCTAGTGAAGGTGTATGCAGTTTAAAAACACAGCGGAGAACTTCCTGTATTACAATATTATTAAAACTAGAACTTGTAAAAGAAATAACTGACAATATACTCCTACAGACAAAACTTGGAGGACACTTGAGACAAAAAAAGACTGGGTCACACTGGGATCGACTGTTTCGTAGAGTGCTATTACTGTGCTCATACCAATTAAATGCAAGTTTTACATCAGATGCCCATCCTGATACAACTCTTTGTATTTCCCAGGTGAAACGAGCAGCAGAGATTTGGTTTCTTCTCCTGACATTTCTGGGAATCCTTGAAACATAAGACAAGGTATTAAATTACAAATTGAATATTGACTTTCAAATTGAGATTCTAGTGCTAGAGCTATTTTCATGTTGCTAAGTGTAAACTCAACAAAAATACAGCTTTGTTTTTGATGTTGCTGATGAAAAAGAGATGCATTAAACAAAAACCGAATAATTAGAGTCAGGAGAAAGCAAACACGGCTAAAATAACCCAGTCTATTCCCACGTGTGGCGCTGAGGTCCCGGCGTTAACAAGCAGAGCAGCGTCTCTCTGGAGAAGGGGATTATGTCCGACTCAATCTGCAGGGTTTGTTTGTAGACGTGCGGTCGATCAGTGGAGGAGAGGGCAAGGAAAAAAAAGAGAAAAAAAAGATGGCTTTCCAGTGCCAGTGTCATAAACTGACCAGACCAATTGGTAGTTTTCAGATTCTGGGATGTGCTAATTAATTATGTTCTACTTTGCCATGAAATTTTAAATAGGTAAAGTCAGAATTGTTGAGCCTCTGCCATTGCAATTCGTGACTAGATCCTTGAACTCACTAATTTAAAAAAAAGAAAGAAAACCTGCATTTTAACCATTTTAATTTTAGCCCCCCTCCATCTGTATTAAATATTATAGGCCTGTATAAAGCTGTGATATCTTCTTAAACCCACCTATTTCACTGCCATTACAACTTAATCCCAGTTTAAATGGATGTAAATAGCTGGATATTAACCCTTTTATGTGCTTTAACTCATTTGTTATTTCTGTGCGTTGTTTTTCTGTGTGGACATTAGCAATCCATCACGATTTTCAATTTTATTTTGTCCTATTTTAAAAAAACAAACAAAAAAACAACCAATATAAATGTTCTGAACATAATCAAGACAAAGCTTTAATGAGTGCCACATTAACCCATCTCCTCACCACAGGCTTTTACTGACAGAGGTCTAAAAGCCCCAAGCACATCACTGACAATTAGACGATTAAAATTCAATTAATTGCTCTTAACAGCTCCAAAACAAAACAACTGAATCACTTGATCACCGAAGATTGATATGGCCACTTGATACTTTTCCCATAATGTTTTTATCACATTGGATATAGGGTTAGGGGGGTTTGTTCACTCAGCTACATGCTAAAAAGGAGTTAAAGTTTCTCTACGTAACTTTTCTGGTGAAGACTCCACACCTACTTCATCTCTGGAATGTTCAATCTTTCCATCACCATGGAAACAAGCAGGTGTGCACCACCAGGCCAAGTTACAGGTCAGATCTGTAGAGAATTGCTCACAGTAAGGATTCATTTACAAACAACTGCAAATGAAAAATAAAAGTCGGATGAGATTAACATCATACTGTATGTATGTATAAACCTCCATGGAGACAAGCAGGTAGTAGACTCACCAAAAAAGTTACATAGTGCACCTTTAAGACTTTGCATTTATTTATGTTGTATCAGTATATTAGTATCAGTCAGATTACCTGTATTTTAGGACCTGTACTGACCTATTTTCTTTTACAGTGTGAGACTTGCACTTATGTTTGATAGATGAGCGCTACAACCAGGACGAGTAGACATAAACATTATATGACCCTTAGAATTTAAATCTTGTTACTTGATTTGTATTGCATTGTATGTGATTTGCATCTCATTATCAAAACTTTCTCTCACTTATTTTTGCTGATCCCTGATAGTCTGTGGCAAGCCATCAACATAACTGTTAAAATCTTGGAGAAAACATTATTAAACCATCTGGGCTTGATATTCAGGCTGGTCCATCTGCTTCAAAACTCCACTACAACTTCCAAAATCTCTGAGATCTCCACTCCCTTCACACTCACCTGGCAGGGTCCCATTTTCATCATCATATCTGAGTTCCTTTGCACAAATAGATGTAAAAGTGACAGGCCAAAACATGTAGTTACAGATCAAACATGTGCTTTTAGTTGTATACTGTTGTGATTTGGCTCAATGTGAGAATTATTATTATTATTATTATTATTATTATTATTATTATTATTATTATTATTATTATTATTATTATTATTAGGCCTTTTTCTGGTACACATTTTGTTATACACTTTTGTCATGTCGGCCTTTCACCATAACAAGTAGCAGACGTAAATATAGAACAGTAGGCAGAGATAGGAGGTAGGTGAAACTGCAAATTTTCTGAGCACTCAAGCCTCAAATGCTGGCCAGGATTGCGCAAAAATACATAAATAAATAGCAAAATGCAACTGTTATTATGTTATGATATGATGATAAGACACTATAGACTCAATTGAATAGTGACTCAGTGTCCTTAAAGCCCTTAGGCACTGCACAAAGACGGGTTTTAATCAGTCTGCCTCTTTCAATCCCAGTAAATGCCATTTTTATTGGGTATTGATCAGCACACACAGAGCCAAAGTAATATTTGGGGTAAGCAAGTTATGAGAATTATGAAATGTTTGATTTGGAGTCTCGGAGGTGTGTCTCCAATTTCATCACAGTTAAACCTGATGAGTGTTTGCATTGATTACATTTCAGACAAAGAATGACACAATTTAAGCCAAGTCTTCAGAACGCAGGTTTTGTAGTGTGGAAAAGGCAACACATCACAGAATTATTAAGAACTTGAAGTAATTCTTAATTGTTGTCAAGATATTGATACTTTGCAGCTGATTTAATCAACATACGTTTTCTTCTTCCCACTCCTTTTTGGGCAATCGGAGGTACTCTTTTTTTTTTGTGTTTTGCTTGTCTGTTTTTGTTTATTTTTCCTTGTCTCTTGTATCATGTGTTGATTGATATTGATTGTGGCTGCCTAGGCTATGCAAAGAGAAAAGATGTCCATTTGCCCAAGACAAATAATAAATAAAAAAAAACATTCCCTGGGGGTGTGATGCTAACTGTAGGCACTGCCCTGTCTGAAGCTCTGTTACTCAAGCTGCACTTTGATCTGATCACAATCTGATCAGAAAGAGCTGACTGTCACAAGGTAGCTAGCACTAGCCAACAGTTTTTCAGTTAGTAACTCTCATCTTTTTTGATGAACTTCAAACGTTTGTATTGATCACAGGCTGATCACAGGCTCACAAAAGTGTGTTGTTAAATCTATGTTGTGTTTTCAGACTGTCTTAAAAGGTTTTTGGTTGAATTTTCTAATGTGTGCATTGTATCACCATGGTAACTGCATGAACATTCCTCCATAGAAATACATGTAGAACACCCCCAGTGCAAATGCAATTGCAAAGTCTCAACACTACACCAGAAATCAATTTGTATAGTTTTATAATATATTTTTATAGTTGAGACACAAATGATGAAAGAAACTCAACTTTCCTGAACTCTGATGTTGCTGTGAAATAATTTTTCAGACCAGGACCCCCATAATATTCAGCAACCAACTCAGGACCCCATTGTGAATTGTAATTGACAGTGGAATTAATTTTCAGTGTCAAATCACATTAATGCAGATGTTTATATATTATATTCAATTACATAATAAATGACTGGGATCCACTACTTTAAAGTATTATATGATACCAAATATGACTCTTGCAGTGCTGTTAACCCTCAAATATAAAAGAAAAACCTTGTAAATGTAAAAGAAGCATTGCATGATTAACTTTCAGTGTTTATGGAGTGCTTTGATACAGTTTGGTTCATGACACACAATAACCCAAACACATACAGAAAAATAAGTAGATTTTTCCTATGACTTGACAAATGGTACTTTTCGTCTCCCACAATACGTTGTATAGCCCAGCATAAGATTCAGCAGACTTCAGAGGGCGCATTCAAATATCAATTCATGAAGAAAGATTGACTTCCCCAATTTACACTCAAGGCCATTTCTCATACTTATGTGACAGTTTAAAATCGCAGGTGAAGGTTATGCAGCTGACGCCTTGGCACCATCTTTCAACTGAAATGCAGTTTACTTTATGTTATCTCAATCCTTTCTTCATCGTTTGTTTAAGATAAACTAGATCACCTGAGGTCAGGGTAAGGGTTGCATATAAAGGTAATGAACAAGGTGAAGTATAAGCTTATTAAAAGGTAAATGGTCACATTTTTATATGGCCCTTTTACACTTTCAAGGCGCTTTCTATCAAGGAACCACTCATTCACACACACATTCATACACCAGTGTGCACAGACACTGGGATGAGGTGAATTAAGTGTCTTGCCCAAGGACACAGCGACAGCATTCATCTGCAGGAGCTGGAATGGCACTGCAAACCTGCGGGACCACCCAACCAATAATGTTTATGTTGAGAGTGGAACTCGAACCGCCAACCTTCAGATCAATGGACAAACACTGTGTTAACTGAGCTACTGTTGCCCACACTTTGGCTGTCCGCTGCTAAGTGCTGATACATTTACATTTTAGTGCTGCTCTGTAATAAAAGAAGAGCTGCTAAAACAAACATCAGGCCACAGTGCAGGTCAACAGTGTGGTGGTTTGAGTTATTAGATGTCTGGTTTATCACATTATGTCACGGTATAAGTCTTGAGGATTATGACATTGTTGCCCTTTGAGTTGAAAAGACAGGTTACAGTAATAACAAGATTATAAAACTTTATTGATTACCTCTGGAGCTCAAATTCATGAAGTAAATTTGACACACATCTCATATAAGCAACGTTATGGCACCAATACTTTCTATATTTTCACCAAAAGAAAGTTTTCAATCAGCTGTGCCCATGATTTTATTTATACAAATGATGAAGTGTGTATAGGCCCACTGTTAAATAGCAAAGTACATGTTCATCAACATTCCCGAAAACAGAATTATGGAGTTATGGTGTTTGAGCTGACGATTTTGGGATCCAAGATCAAATTTACATTCCACTTACACATTTGTCAAACAGAAATAAACTGTAGCGGCTGACACATCAGTCAAGGAAGCACGACTGGTTTTCCCTTTGGAAGCAACACAGTGGTAAACAAGTGATGGACAATATTAAACCCAAGGGGGGAGAGGGAGCGACAACAGATTTATGCGTGAGTGAACTTCCATCGGGCCGGACCCATCAATTCTGCATCTTTGCCAGTGCCTGGAGATCTTTCTCTAACCCCTGTCTTCCTTTCGCACATCCTTTCATCCATTCACTGTTCGCTGCTAAGTGCTGATACATTTACATTTTAGTGCTGCTCTGTAATAAAAGAGGTGCTGCTAAAGCAAACATCAGTCCAGGCTCGGCCAGTGCCCACAGTGCAGGTCAACAGTGTAGCGGTTTGAGTCTCCGTCATTTCATTCCCCCATTTTCACTAACAAGAGAGATTCCCTCATATTAGGATACACTTTTCATTCTGTCAAGGAAACATTAGATAGTATAAAGAGTAACTTACCCCGAGAACTAGCCTGTTTAACAAATGAGCTATTCAAATTAGGTTTCACTGATTGTAATAAATTATTTTATTGTCCGTGCTATCACAACGTTGCTGCTGTAAAATACCATTATAACCTCACAAAGTCATGTGGAGGAGTCCTATTACAGTGTGTTGACAGCAGCTGTCAATTACAGGTCCAGGTCCCACCTTGACTTTTTCTCATGTCTCACTTTTATCAATATATTTTCATCTAGATTCTAGGGTAGTTACTTTTTGTAGTATGGAGAAAAACATCTTTAAACTCAAAACACAGTATGACTTTACTAAAGTAATTTGCACACAGACACACAAATCAAAAGACAAGACTAAAGGTCATACATGCTGGTCATTCTAGAGAGCTTAATCTCCTTTGTCCTATCAAATCTGCTTTGGATGGAAACAACATGGATCAAATTAAGCCAGACAAAAACATTACATAAGAAAATAACTAAATAAATAATTAGCAGCTGTGCATGAGTTGATTCACTGACAAACCACTGATAAAAATAGCAAAGCATTTTTTAAACACAGCCTGTTCTGTATTCAAGGAAATTATCTACACATGTGCTGCACCACTGTCTGATGCAACACTACAATACTGAACTCAGAGGTATCACCGAGGCAACCCGCCCTGATAAGACGCTCGCCCTGCCAGCTAATGAAAAACAAGCCTACTTTAAGACATGTGGTTACTGGGTTTGTTTGAAATAGAACAATTCACAGCTTCACAAAGCCCTTTCCCTTGGATAGCTGGTAGGGCACATCGATATAGTTGAGGCATTTGGGACGATGAGTTGATAACACTATGCACTGTATATGAAGGAATGAATAACCGTTTGTGTGTGAATAGGAGCGGCTCTCTCTCGCTTTGACCTTTCTGTATATTCACTGCCTACATATCAGAGGGAAAGAGCAGAAATTAAAAGTTACTAAGATGGTGAAGAAACAGTCAGCTGTGCATTTACACCTGGGGCACCGGCTTCTGCCACCTGCTGAGAACTGTTCCCACGCAGTTTGTCGAGCCAGTTAATCACACACTTTTCATTGCCACAAACAGCAGGTCATTTTGGAATGGGAGACCAGAAGAAGGCACAGAGGGGTTCTTCAGTGTTCATGCGAAGGGAAATTGTGCATCTATACAGTCTGTAGTTACCACGGTGACAAGTCTAGTACATCATGTGTAACAGTAGTCAATGTCTGGGATCCCCCCTTCTCTATAGCCCCTGTTGGTGCCATGTCCTGAACTGGAGACACTGTTGGCGCCTTTATATAGGCCAGTGCCGTTGGATGGGAAAATGGTATGAATGATGTAATCCTCTCGTAGCGGTTTAGGCTGCATCGGTGGGCAAGCGGCCATCGGCGTCATCTGAAATCCCGGACCTCGGATTTCCAAGATAGTGTTGTCCTTTTTTGTGCCAGATTCAATGTAATCATCATAGGTCTTGCTTTTTCTCGAGCTGTTTCTAGTGTAATGGTCACGGGAGCATAAATGTCCAGTCCTATGGCCATACCAGCAGAAGAAACCAAATATAAGCGCCAGAGAAACAATGGCAGAAGCACCGCCAATGATTCCTGCTAAAGGTAGATTTGCCATCTGTTGAGACTCTTCATCCTCCTCTTCCTCCAGTGAGCTGAGGTCAGAGGTTTCAGCTTTGGCACACACCAGAGCCTCGTCAGACTCTGTGGGCATTCCTCCTTTGCTTTCTGCAGGCAGTGGGACCATGCAGATGATGTAGCTGGAGCGTGGTTGCAGAGCTGTGAGCAGGTACTCGCGCCTGTCGCCTCTCACCAGGGTCTCTGTGATAGAGCCACGGTTGTTCTCATTACCCAGTCGGAGCCAGCTGAGCCTGAAGGAGGAGCTGGGCTGGGCCACGCTCCAGGTCACACGCACACTGCTGTGGGACAGAGGCTTCACATTCAGGGCCAGGCTCTTGCCCACCCCACTGCTGCTCAGAGTGTAGTCCATGTCAGGCAGCACCGGACCTCTCTTGTTGGAGCGCAGGGTGAACAGGGAGCCCTGTGGAGGGGTTTGGGTGGTGGAGATGTCCATGCCTGTCTGAACTCTGTTTGTTCTGTCTGGAGCCCTGATGACCTCACACTCCTCCATCTCACTCCCCAGGTCCATCAGAGGCATGTCCCGCACACGGTCAGGCGTCATGCAGGTCAGGCCCCTCACAGTGATGCCGTTGCCGCGAGCCTTGAGCCAGTCATAGAGCCAGCGCAGATTACAGCCACAATGCCACGGGTTGCCCCGCACCAACAGCTGAGCCAGGCTGTCCAGGTCTTTGAACAGGCCTCTGGGCAGCGTGGTCAGATTATTCCCGGACAGGTCCAGTCTCTGCAGTCTGTGCATACCGTCCAGGGAGCCACGCGGGATGTGGATCATGGCATTCTCCTGCAGGGACAGGCGCTGCAGGTGTGAGCTGGGCAAGTTCACAGGAGGAGTCTGGAGAGAGTTACGCACCAGAGACAACTCTGTCAGATTGGATAGACGAGAGAATGTGTCATCTGCAATGCGCTGGTTTGCTAAAAGATTCCCATCAAGGACTAAACATCGGAGTGACGCTAGGCCCCGGAAAGCATGGGTTGGAATTGTAGAGATCCGGTTGTCATCCAGCCGGAGCTCCTCTAAAGAGGCAGGCAGTCCAGAGGGGATACTGGATAAGTGGTTACGGGACAGAAAAAGCAGGCGTAGACGGGGGTTGTCTGCAAAGGCCTGGTCCTCGATACTAACGGTGGAAATGGAGTTATCGTCCAGATGAAGTTTCTCTAATAGAGGCATCCGGGCCAGAGCACTGCGAGGGATTGTACGGATGTTGTTGTCCTGCAGATGCAGCTCTCGAACAGAAGGGGGCAGATGCAGAGGGAACTCGTCTAGTTCATTGTCATAGAGGTAGACCACGCGCACAGCCAGGTGGTGCTCCAGAGAAGTGGGGAGGCCCGGGTTATTGATCTGGTTATTCTGAAGGTAGAGCACTGAGGCAGTGGGAGGCAGTGAGGGGATGGAGCTCAGACCACGGTCATTACAGTAAATAAAGTCTTCATCACATCTGCACACAGAGGGGCAAATGTCCCTGTCTCCAATGTATCCTTGTATGGTGGCTGTGGCCAAGTGCAGTGCCACACACAGGAGGAGCTGGAGTACTGCCACACCTCCAGGGGCCATGGTGAACAAAATACGCTCTATTTCTCTTGTTCAGGTGTGATGTTAATCCTTAAATCCTCACAGAGAGATGGTGTCCTGTGACCTCCACCCTGAAAGACACAGAAAAGACAAATACTCAATAAAATCCAGTTTTACAAATATTTGTTCACACAGTTACAGCTTGTTTATTATTATGTAAATGTACACATGAATGACACTTAGGCAGTTAAAGCCTCTGACAAATTTGAGCCATTGACTTGCAGCCAAAAGACACAAACTGTCTGTTGAGCCAGCAATCATTACGCAGAATTAGGAGCAGTAATCCAAGATTATAGTCCTAAAACTGAAGATGGTGAGTGGGTAAACAAAGGCAGCAGAGTGATAATTTTATTGTAAGAAACTCACTGTTTAAATAAATATTCAAGTTTACATTTGGAGGTTAAACTTGTGCATGTGCAGAGTCCTAAGAATATTCTCAACCTGAATAATTGAGGAGATGTTGAGAGACTCAGCCCCATTAGGAGGTGCGAGCAGATGGCTGTTCACCAAAGAGAGCGGAAACACTTGTTATTATCAAGGAGGAACAGCGTGTTTTAGTTCAGATCCAACAACTTGAAGAGCTGCATACTCATGAGAGTGACATGACAACACCCAATACTACATTTAGCACTATGTGACTATGCGCCGCCTGCGCTGCACTGTAGTCCATTACACAATATCTATGAAATGCACGAACAAGAAACCAGTGCAAGAGAAGATAATTTACAAGCATGGACACTCCGACTGACATGTGGAGCTCATCACCAGTCTCACTAACCGCTCACATTAGTCTAAGTGTTGAGCCCACACTGCACAACATATTCAGGCTGTACTATTGATTTGCTCACAAATCCAAGGTGATCTGCCTCAGAAGAGCTTAGCTCTCATGCAGATTACACTATTCCCTGGAGCACGTCGAGCAGCATGATAATTAACTAAATGAATGACAACTTTGCAGCAGAATGACTTTGTTAGATCTATATTTGCTAACATGAATCCCTATGCACTTATCTATTACAGCGCTGCATTTAATTGGAGAAAAACAAACATAACTGACATGATATTTGTTTTCTAACTTTAAAAGACATCCGTTAGAGATTAGAACAACAACAAGTTCTTTGGTGTACACTTAATTAATATTATATTTTATTCAAAATGTAACTTACAAACTGAAAAGTCTGGACAAGTGAATCTTTCATTTCTCCCATCCATTTTGAAGCTCTAACTTTTACGGAGGTCCAACTGTGCTAGATTCTAAAATGGGAGCAGCATTTGTGTACAGTGCCCCCAGCTTTTTTCTCTGTAAATTCAGATGCTTCTCGGTAATCCCTTTTACGCGCCTTTTCCAACTTCAATCCCCTCGCCACACAGGAGAGGTATCGGAGCCTGCAAAGTGAAAACTGAGGAGTTAAATATTTAGGCAATGCTATCACTACAGGCTGGCGTAAAGGAGAGCTCGGTGTGTGGTCACATGTGAGGGGAGATATGAATGATAGTGATGGCATTTTACGAGAAACTCCACAAAAGTGCGAGTGGTGCTAAAGAATGGATGACTTTAGGATCCCGGGAGCTTTGGCTGTGAGAGTCTTCAGCTCTGGAGTATTTGGGTCAGCCCTTTAAAAACAAGATAGATGCAGTAAGGGACTGGCGTGCATGTGGCTAGCCCGAGAGATTAACAGAGCATATTGAGCTGTGATCCTCTGGCTTAAGCAGGTGCTACAAAGAAACATACACAGACATTTTAACGTATTGCCTTTGGTGGTTGGTCATTTCGCTGTTGCTATTGTGTAGCATAATGTAAAGGGCGTACAACAGTCATCAGTGGGACTGGCCCAGACAAACAGGCCCTGTGTGTTTGTGTACCCAGGCGAGAGGGCCCGGGGGGATGTGTCATTTTATTATTCGGAAAAAGGACAGTAATAAAAAGAGATGGTTGGAAGGACAGGCCCTAAGGGTGGACCCAAAGAAAGTGGCTAAATATTGATATGAAAATATTGATGATAAAATGTGTGTCACGGGGTTATCCCGACTGGGTTAGCCCATTTTGACAGTGCTCAGTTTAAAAGAGCATGAGCATCATATGGTTCATGCACTCAAGGTTATTTTTATTTATTTTTTTTCTACACAGCTAAGCCATAATAAACTACATTTACTTAATAAAGAGGAAGGTCTATACCCAAATGTTAACATGACTATTAGCAAACATGTCCAAACTAATAAGAACTAATCAGACGGAGGTTGCCCTTTTATCTACCTTGCCCTGTAATTTCTAAGAATGGAAGAGCAGAGGTAAATATTGATATACACACTCAAAGAAAATCATAAATGTGCATTCCCTTGCATTATTCAATTGTAATATTATCAGCTGAGCCAATAATACATTTGTGGATGGCTTGTCACATAAGGGGGTCATGAGACATTAACCCATATGCTCAGATCTATAGGCTGTGATTGAGTCCTCAGTGCTGCAGGGGGTCAACAGTGGATGTGGGCCAGTGTGCGTGAGCCAGACAGCTCGCCGCCTCAGGCTCTGTCCACTGCACAACAACCGCCTCATACTGGAACCGGGCTGATCGATTTACATAGAGGGCAGACACACATGGGGGGACAGAGTGACAGAAATCGGCTTTGAGGAAAAAAAAAACCCACTCAAATCCCAATGACCATTAAGACATCCACAGAGACAGGGAAGAGACGACAAAACGGATTTTGTTTGACCAAAGAGGCTGCAGATGTATCAGAAAATCCACTTTGCTGATGGCCAAGCAAAGATAATAGTGCTCCAAAGCTTATCTGCTGCGTGCATTTCGGACATGTAGACGAGATGACATAAAATGGGGCAGCAATGTTGACAGAAATGAAATCCGTCGTCGTAAAATATGTTGGATCGTTGTGGCACGGCCTATTCATTTGGGTTAATCATAAAAACTGGTGAAGTCTTTTGATTCATGTGATGGGGCTGTCTCGGCCGTAATGCACTGCAATCTCCAGTCGATTAAAATAAAAAACTGTTTTGCAAATCCCTAAGCAAAATAAACACCAATACATTCTTGTCCTTATTTCTCTTTTCACGCGACAGACATCAAAATGATCACTTGTCACGAAAGCCAAAACAAATGTCACAATGCAGCCATCAAAGCGCATAAAATGGGGAGCGAGGGCATCTATATTCATCATATGACATATTTTCAAAGCAAATGAGTCCTGAATGTTAATAAATTATAATACATGTTGTGAAATGAAATAGCGGGGGATCAACGCAGCACTTTTAAATCTTACTTTGAAACATGTCTATGTCAATGCTATAGCTGCAGATTGAATAACATGAGCGGAATAAGTCATGCGCAGTCCAATAACCATTTTTTCTTGCACCAATTTCCTGGCATGAAAGAGTGATTAGATTTGCACTCAGCAGTTTCTCCTTTCAAATGCTGACACAACGACCCCGGTTTAGTCACATGTACAAAGATTTGTGTTTCTGTAATAAAGGGCTGCTTTATTGACGTGTCTACATAAAATTAAATGCCCCTATTTGAGTACACAGAGCTTATATCAGTCTAATAGGAGTCTAAGGCACTCAGGATTGGGATTGTGTGAATGGGCAGATGGTACGTGCATTTGAATATGCTGTCAGCAGAAATGCTCAAAAATGATTAATAATTTAAATGCAAAGGGGACCATTAAATAGAAAAGAAATTGATTCAACGAGATCTAATATGAAGCAGACAGTCCCCACATCTCAGAATAAAACATCGTAGAGATCTGACCCACACTCAGAACTGTTACTACTTAAAGAGAAAATGCTACAATGTCTTTATATCTGACAATAATGGACAAAGTGTTTTTGCAATTGAAGAAATGTGTGTGTAGTTTATTTACTTGCTTATATAATGGCTTTAAACATTACTAAATCACCAGGAACCAAATAAGCAATACAAAAATGTCCAAGCCCGGAAAAGGTGGGTGACATTTTGAGGACTTTTCATTGTTTAAAGGAGAATATTCAGTTAAATTGTTAATGGTCATAATATTCCATCGTTCTAAAACCCATTGACTGATCTTTATGACCACCCAAAAGCCGCATTTTTTTAGCTAAACTACCATGTCAATCATTGTTCCATGCTGAAATTTTGCCAGTGAGGCCTTGGACAATTAAAACTAAAAGCTCCAGGAAGCAACATGTTCCGATGGATGTGTTACTGTAATTATCACAATCTTTCCCTCGAGTAAACAAACAACTAGCCTCGCCAAATTACCGCTGTGCTTCAACCTATTGACTTCACCGATGCTAGTTGCTTGCAGTGAAAGGAAAGCGTGGCCTCAGGAATGTTACTTACTTTTACTTTTTATTTTTTTCTTCCTAGATTTGCTTTTTTACTCTTATGATTCATGGTGCATTTGAGGTCGCCTTTTCTATTTCCTGGTGGTATGCAGCTTACAGTGCCTGCAGCAGCTTAACAGATAGCTATAGCGTACCGTAGCATTTTATCTTCAAACTCCTATATACTGCTCCCACCTCAAATCCACAACATCAACCCTGCACATGTTTTCTGGCCTGGAGATTACTGGTAAATACTCGAGGCATTACGAAGAAAAGCTCCCACGGGTCATTGTAGCTCTATTGTTTACTCAGGTAGGAACACAAAAGGATTTACAAAGAGGAGTTATTAATAATGTAGTCTGGGTTTTTCGCAATTCTCAGTGCAATACCAACAAACGTGAAATACAGTAATGAAGGGAAGAGTACTCATGTTGATTTAGAAATAATACAATTTAAGAGACAACTCAATACTTTTAGACATACTATAACAGCACTATGGACTAAGGAAGGGGTGTTGTATTGCTTAAAATATGATAAAATAGAAATTAATGTGCCATTTTTTGCAAAGATGTATAGTAATTAACCAATGAAAAATTACATATCTACACAAAAATTATTCCACATTTATTGCTAATACTAACTAAGTTGTACAATTTTACCCACACATTCACTGAGCTCCATGTATAGGGCATATAGCACTGATTAATGATTGGTTTTATGAGTATTCAAATCCAAGAAAGCCCATTTAGGTTCATTTCTGACTGTGTAAACACGTTGTCACTAAGATAAGATGTAGTAGGAAAAAAATACAAACACTGATAACGTTAACATCGCATAAAATGGTTTTGTAATTTGGAATAAAGCAACATTACATCTGTTATCATCAGTAAATCAAATGAATACTGTGCATCTGAAGAGACAGATAAGTAAAAATAAAAATGACTTCTTTAAAATGATACTTTTTTCATCAAGCCCAACATTTTAACGGTGGAGTAATATTGACAAAGAGAGGTCAAGGCTTTTCTTGAAATTGTGCACAGTGTTTCTAGGAATATAGATCATTTTTTCTGTGGTTCTTGGCATTTAGCCACACATGTTGTATTATATAAAGCTTGTGGAAGATACCGAGCATTTGAGGGCAGCAAATAAACCTCAGAAGTGTCAGTCTATGTCGGCCTCTATATTCCAGCCTTTGATCAATGCCTCCCCGCTTTTCTGAGAGCATTTTTGCAGCTTTTTAAGTTAGTAGTTTTCCAGTAATGACAGTGCTACATGCAATAAATAAACCACTTATTCCCCAGATAAGAGTGTGTTCCTTCTATCGGATAAAATTACTAGTGATCATCTTTGAAAAGACTTGCGGTAAAAAGGCAAATGTTTCTTGTGCCTTTAAGTCAGAGGGCTGTTGTCACGCTCCAGCTAAGACTCTGATTGGATTTTTGTATTTGTGGCAGCAGCAGTCAACTCGGGTAGACTAATTGTTTCAAGCAGAATTCGGAGACGGCTGAGGAAATCCTGTGCTCTCAAGGTGAAAATCAAGCTAAGACAAAAACAAAGGAAGGCAGCATCAAGCTAACAGGCCTGTCAGGTTAAGTCTGCAGCCACGGCGCTCAGCACAAGTAAACAATATCATATTCATGTGCGATTCAAAAGAAAAACAATGCTTTACAGCTATTAACCAGCACTGACTCTTCACACATTCAAGCAGATGTTAAGCCTTAATAATGTATTGGGCACATTAGCAGCAGATGTGAGAGCACAGCGCTTGCACACTACTGCATATAAATGAAAGGGGAAGAAAGCAATGCACACTATTTGTTTCATTCAACCCATATATTGAACAACAGCTTAATTAGTCAAATGCGTTGCAAAAATAGAGGTCTTAGGTCTATTTTCCCTCTGTCACACCACCTACTGTGTCTCACTCACAGAAAGCCTGGGTAATATGACAAAAAAAATCACTTCTCTTATTGATCAAAGCCTGAACTCTGCTCCAAACCACTTGCTTTTACTGACAGGGGATTGGCTGAAGACCTAAAAATACCCAAGCTGATCACTGACGATTAGAAATGACTCTTTATCTTGATTAAAATTCAGTGAATGTGATGTAATGCGATTAATGGAATAAATAATTATCTTTATCACGTACATTTTATAGCAATCAATGAACAGACAAACAATGATCCCAGGAAAAGCCATTGATTCAAATATTGTCACATGAAATGCAGTTGAGGAATAGGTACGCAGGTTTTGTAAATTAAGTCAGTTTTAAACCCAAAAAAGTATTGAAAGTATTTCCTGAACAGATGGAGCTGTATCGGAAGAAGTATAAGACCACATAGACTAGTGTACGCTCATGGACTGATTTAATGATGTAAATCTCATTCTATTGTCTAAAGAGGGAGTGTTTTTATTATCATCCTGGTGTCGGAATCGGTATCACGTCTATTCTTTAGTATAGAAATCGAGTTTTTGTACTGTGACAACACTATTCTTGGTTACAGTACAAATGCAAACTAGAAAACATAGTACACAAACACAAAACAGTACCTAAATCTCTTAATATAGTGTCAGGCAACAAGCTGTCGGTTTTACATCGAAGCCAACAGACAACGCCCACTTCTGCTCCAGAGCCCAAACTCACTACTGTGAACTGTCTCCTGGTCTGTGCCAATGCATTTGAAATGATAAATTACTAACTCTGGCACGCGACATTTAAATCTTCAAACTCGCCTGGCAACACTTGGTATAGATTGTAATAAACTTTCATGTTATCTTGCCTCTCGAGCTGCTGAGTGTAGTCTTCTGTGCCTCCTTCTGCCTCTGTCAAACTCTCCTCCGGCGTTTAGGCGAGTGACAGCTGTAATGACGCCGCCAGTCAAACAACAACAATTGGCTTTCTGCTCAAGAGACGTTCTTTGGTGCAGCAAAATAACAGTGCTCACATTTATATAAGCTATATTTGGCGTGTTCTTTTATGCGTTCTTTATGGCTGAATAGGTTTCTATCTTATACAGAGACTGGGATGATTGACTGAATTACTATTTCAATGTGCAGTACAGTATGTTCACAGTTCACGCCTATACGCCAAGACACTTAGCCCTCAGAGCCCACTTCACAGTAAAAGCCAAAGTTAAATCTGTCAACTGGACCAATGGTTGTAGGAGTGAAGATGTTTCGCTGCTCATCCAAGCTGCTTCTTCAGTTCCAGTTAGATTGCTGGTGGACACTGCCTTATATCTATAGTATCTAAGGAGCTAAGGCCTCCATTCTTGTTCAAGGCAGGATTGTCTTTCCTAACAAACATTGCTTCTTCAAATCCCTTCTCAAACCATTTCTTTTCTCTGGCTAAGATCTGTACATCAGTATCTTCAAAGGAGTGGGTAGTGGTTAGATGGAGATGTACGGCAGACTGGGGTCCAGAGGAGCTTGTGTTTGTACATTCTCTTGTGGAGTGGCTGTTTAGTTTCTCCAGTGTAATGCTCACTGCACTGTTCACTACACTGAATGGAGTCAACCACATTACTTTGTTTGTGGCTCGGGATTTTGTCCTTTGGGTGAAACAGTTTCTGTCTTAATGTGTTTGTAGGTTTAAAATAGACCAGAATCTCAAAGCTGAAACTGTGAACAATAGCTGTTTACAGTTTCAGTGTATTTAGCTCCTCCCTTCAGACAGATATAAGGCAGTGTTCACCGGCAGTCTGACCACAACTGAAGAAGCAGCTTGGATGAGCAGCAAAATGTCTTCACTCCTACTACTTTTCGTCCAGTTGACAGATTTAACTTTGGCTTTTACCAAGGATCAGACCTGGATGACTGAGGGATTACACAGACTCTTCTGTCACAGTTACAGCTGCTGCTTGCAGCATAAAAATCAGTATAACCACCAATCTGGCAACCTTTGGAAATGAAGTGAGAAGCAGACAATAAAAAGATATCTACAATCACAACATTTCAATGGAAACAATCAAATAAGAGTCAGGTTTGTGGCAATGCAAGCCTGCCCATTTTAAAGATTTTCCTATCTGAAGGGAGGAGCTAGCTACACTGAAACTGAAAACACCTATTCTTTACTGTTTCTGTTTGTAGACTAGGTCTATTGTTCTGTTGTTTCTACCCTAAATGTGCACCGTGCCTGAGTCCTGCTTAGCATAGTCATTCCTGTTCAGGAATGAGGAATGGGGGCCTCAGACATCATTTATCCCCTATCTATAACTTCATCCTCAGACCCAAAGAAAAACAAAGAAAACAATGAAAACAACAGGGCTAGCCAGGATGCTAATAGGTGTGAAATCACTCATTAGGGGCTTGAATGACTATGCTAAGTAGGACTCAGGCACACTGTACACATAGGATAGAACAACAGACTTAGCTCCTCCCTTCAGACAGATATAAGACAGTGTCCACCTGTAATCTGACCAGAACTGAAGAAGTGACTTGGATGAGCAGCCAACGTCTTCACTCCTACAACTCTTTGTCCAGTTGACAGATTTTATTTTTCTTTGCTGTTTTTCGGTGCTAAATATAAAACATCTATAAGGAAACATAATGAAAAATGCTTTTATTTTACTTAATTTTTTTTGTCAAAAAAGTACATACGGTGGCTTTAAACAAATACTCAAACTGCACCACAAGTGGCACACGTGCCACCGTTTGAGAAGCACAGTGTCTTATATTGGTTGTAGTAGCAGTGTGTAGTGCTAATTTTCCAGCTTTGGCTGAATAAGCATATACCCCTGATCTACAAACACCAGGTCTTTGCAATTTATCTTTCCCCATGTGATATTGGGCGCTTGCTCCCCATAAGCTTCCAGTTTTAAACCGTCTGTGCACAAGAACAAAAGATTACTTTCCTTTAACTGGCTGCAATAACTCATGTTGGCAAGCAGCAGGCAGTCCAAATCCATTCTGGCCTAATCCAATCTGAATCCAAGGGCAAATTACATCTGCAATGCAACTTAGAAAATTAATTATAGCACCATTAAATAAACCTAATACAAATAAAGTCTGGTGCCATGATGAAACTGTACTATGTGTATATGTGTGGTGCTTTATAATGGACTGAACACTTGATACATTGCTGGGGTTGGCGCTGCTTTAGTTGCTCTTTTACCATAAGACAAATGTTGGTGGATAAATAGCGGCCGCCTCCAGGGCTCAGAAAAGATGCCCCGTACAGAGGCTGGTTTGGGCTGTGTGGGTTTGAGCAGCTCCACGTATGAGCTGGAGGAGTGCTCTCGTATAACACGCTGTAGTTACTCTTGGTCCCAGGACAGCACACAGATTTAATACACACTTTTACCTCTTTGATGCTACTTTTGATTTAACATAAAAAGACAAAATACCAGGTGAACAAAATATCGACATAACTAAAAGGTACTGTTTTCTCTTGCGGTGGTTACTTTTAAGATTATGTTGTTGTCCATATTTGTCTAAACCTATTGTTCAAAGAGTTTTCCTGTCAGATAGCTAGTTTTAACTCCACTATCACACACAGTTTTCAAAGCAGGCTGTATTTTGAGGTTTTAACATGATTCGTAACCATGTGTTTGTTATTTTACTCTTGAAACTTTATTGTTTTTAAAAGCTCCTCAAGTGAAGAATAAGACATCTATATTATTATAACCTTTACCCTGGCTCTCTTTAGCATTCAGATTTAGTTTCAGCTTATATCAAGTGCTTGCCAATGATCTACTTGAGAAGTCTCAGACAATTTGTTCAGCGTCCCCTGAGATCCTTAACCTTCAGAGTACATTTTGTTCAATATTTATGGTCAATAATAGCTGTTTTTTAATTTGAAGTAGCTGTGTTCTTTCAAGTCACCACTGCTCTCATTTTACTATGTCTAATTTCACAGCAGATGAAATTTGCATAGATAATGAAGTGTAATGTTCATGGCTTAAGTGTTGAAAAACGTAAGTCCGCAGCTTAATAGCGTCTTTGTAGAGAGAGAGGAGTACGTTTAGTGCGTTTTTAGACTTTTTAATCACTTCTTCTGGGGGAGTAGGCCATAAATCTCGTTGGTCATCAGTCACTCCGATCTTTTCAGACAGAAGGGCATAAAATGGGTGATTGACAGCTGTAATGACCAATCACTGTCAGATTTAGTCACACATGACCTGGGTGCAGCAGCTCTGTGGAAGTGTGTGTACTGTCACTGTGGGTGCTGCGTGACTCACTCGACAGACTCTGTAGAACAAACTGTCATTACATGGAGACCAGACTGAAGCAGCTAATCGTGGTTAAACTGTGATATCATAGAGATGGGTAACTTTTATAATACTAAATGTATTAATACTGGTAGTGCAGTATAGATGGGCAAGATTAGGCCTGTCATGATAATTACTATATCAACTTATAGTTCAGTGTGATAGATGGAACGATCACTTTTTGGTGTCAATATTTATCATGTGTATCTTTCTTTGCATTATTGGAAAATGTTTTTAATACGATTTGAGAATTTGACTGACTCATTATAGATACAAAATTAATTCCAAAACTGTTTTTTGTGTGTGTGTGGGGGGGTGTGGGGGGGGGGGTACTTGTTTTTTTTTACAGTACTGTTCATATTCATTTATATGAGAGGGGCGCTCATGTGAGACTTCTTGCCCCAGGCCCCCAAATTTTTGTTGACAGGCCTGGTCAGTGGCATCCATTTGTTTTAATATTAAATCCTAAAAGTAAAGCCACTTTCCACAGGCGGATTTTGAAAAAACAAGCATTTGTAACATCACGTTTGGATTATTGTAACTCTTTGAATGTGGGGCTGGACCAGAGCTCCCTGCAGTGTTTACAGAATATACAGATCCCTGCAACTCGTGTGCTAACAAATACTAAGAGATGAGAGCACATCACGCCTGTGCTGTGCAGCCTGCACTGGCTCCTGTTTCATATCAGGTGCAATTCAAAATGTTATTGATTGTGTTTAAATGTCTGTACTCTATGGGTCCTCTTTATTTGTGGGAGTTATTGTAGTCCTTTACTCCAGCCAGAGCCCTGAGGTCAGCTGACCAGCTCCTGCTCAAGACCAGAGGTGACAGAGCCTTTTCTGTGGCAGGACCCACACTATGGAACAGTGCCCTCTGCTAGATCCTCGCAGTCGTTAATGCGGTTTAAGACTAAACTCACCTCTAAAATCTCTTCTCACTGGAATTTAATACAAGCTAGACAGGATATCTTGGTGTATTATTGGTGTTTGCATATGTATTGTATTATCTGTATCTTAGTTTTTCTTGTTGACTTTTTTAGACAGCTTAAGTTGTATTTAAATGTGATATGTAAATAAAAAATAATTTAAATTGAATTCAATATTATCGTCTATATTTACTTCAGCAATATAACTAGACAAAATCTTGTCTAGTCACATGTGTGCAGTCACACCATCTGCACACATGTGGAAAGTCATAGTGACATAGTGAGTATATATATATATATATATATATATATATATATATATATATATATATATATATATATATATATATATATATATATATATATATTCTTTTTGTGTTACATTTGACTTAAACCATAATAGCTGGTGGGTTACATTTTGAGAAGTGGTAATTCAAAAAAGCAGTTATCCAAGGACAAGAAAAATAAAAAAAAAAGACCACCTGCACAGTTTTTCAAAAAACGCTTTCAAAAACACACTTTACTTAAAGGCTACTTACTTTTTGAAGTGGGGCTTCCAGGGACGGAGAGGCTGCAGCACCATTTGCACTTGTGTCCACAGCGGACGTCAGCGAGTCTCCGTGCTCTGGCTCTGATCAGGACCAACTGTGTGCTGTCTGCTCTTATGTCCAGCTCTGATGATGATTAGAAGTCACCCCACGACCTCAGACGATCCCTACAGAAATAAACCCAAACCACAGTGTCACTCAAAGTCAGTTTAGTGATAAAAGTGTAATGCGCTACAGATCTGCCCCAATCATTTTAAATTATGTATTTTTACTGCTCATCATAATCTGCTTCAAGCTGAGAGAAACCACTGATTAAATCGAATGTGATTTACAAACTGCAATCACACCAAATAAATCAGGCCTGAGATTTGAATGACTGGAACTCCATTTAATCAAACCCACTAAAAGTCAACTTAAGGGAGCTTTAAGTCCAATTATAAAAATAAAAGTCAGCAGTCTCAAAAAACTCCAATCGTTGTACCTAATTTGTTTGAGGTTGGATGGCAAGACATTTTCAAAAGCTCACAAAAAAGTTTGCATTTTTTTAAGATTGAAAATGTATTACCTTTAAAGGTGCATTATGTAACTTCGCAGGAGGAGGGGCCGTCATCTGCTTGTCTCCATGGAGAAGTTATTGCTTTAAATGGAATGCTCCACAGTATGGTATTAAACTTATGCAGCTTCAAGGAGACAAGCAAATGGACCAAAAGCACTCAAAGGACTTTATATGAAGGAACCCATTCACACACATTTATACACCAGTGTGCACGTGGGGGAAAGAGGATTAAGTGTATTGCACAAGGGCACAAGGACATCATTCATCTGTGGGAGCTGGACTCACACTGCCAACCTCACTGCTCAAATTCTGTTTATGTCCAGAGAGGGATTAAAACTACGAACCACTTGGATCGTGCACAAACACTCTACCATCTGAGGTACTGCATGTTTATCTAAGTATTTCTGAGCAATAAAAAACAGCTGTAGTTGAACAAATGCAAGATAGAGACTTTAATGCCATTTGCGGAAGATTCCAGGCAAAGTAATAATGTCTGTGGAGACAAGCAGTTGATGGATCCTCCCCAGTTACTACTTCACCTTTAACAAACAGATCACTCATACATTCTGAATATATACTTGGAACTTTCTCTGTGGTTTACTTAAACAGATGAATTATGTTTGAAAAGTATTACACATTTTTTGTCATATCATTTTTCCATATATAAATACAAAAGTTTCCTTCCACCAAGTTTTTGCCTTTAATCTATTTTCTTCTGTCCCAACCTGCTCCCCGGCTGCTCTTTCAGGGTTTTGTCACACTTTTGTGGAACAGAAAATGGTAAATGACATGTGGGGGCCTAGCATACCAAACAGTGTCCGACAATTTCCTCCACAGTCCCGGGTGAGCCCTGAGCCCTGGCCAGCAGCCCTCCGCTTCACATCGACAGCAGCCATCTCTCCGTCAGATCAGATTTCTGCGCTTGTCGAGACCACCGAGTATCAAGCAACGACGGGGTTTGGAGTTGAAAGACAATATATGAATTTGGACTATGCCAGTGTGTTGAAACATAAACTAACAGATAGCTAATGTTGTGCTTCAGAAAATGAAAAGAGCGTAAAACGAGGTGTACTCATCTAATGATAAAATATTGCATTTGGCACAGTGCACTTAATGGACTCAGCATTGTGTGCATAAGAAAGCAAGACAGTGGCCAAGTGTATAGTTACTATAAAATGTAATACAATAGCATTTAACAATTGAAAACTAAATATTTAATCTTATGAATGGGCTAAAGTCCTCAAAATGACACCTTTAAACAGGGAGCTAAAATACAGGAATTGGTGATGTTCAGATTCTCAAATGTAACGTCAGATTGAGGTCAAGGGCCAGTTTTCCATATTGATTCTATGGTACTTTCAAAAATATCTAAAAGGAAAATATTAAATATTAAACCTGATCATTTTTATTGGCAATTAGACCTGAGAATCTCCTATATTATAAACACATCTGCATTTTAAGAACATTCAGTTTAGCTGTTCCCCAAATGTATTAAATATTATTGGCCATGAATTTTGAGGTGTTATCTGCCCAGCAATATATTTTTATCAAACCAGTGCTCTTTAGTTCACGTGAATGGTCTCCCAAAACAAGTTTCAGTTTGAACAAATGGAATCAAAATGAGGATTTCCATGAAAATAGACTCATTTTACTTCACTTTTCACAAAAAGTGTAAAGGGTCATGTTGAGCTACAAGTTTGAGGCAGCAGGACTCAAGGATTCAAAATGCAAATACATTACACCTATAGGCCCGTCACAAGGATTGCTAATAGTTTCAGTACTTTTTGTTTATCATGATATTTTCTGAAGCAATATATTGGACTTCAAAACATGTTATCGTGACAGGCCTACAAACAAGCCAAAACGTTCAAGTCAGCTGCACAAGCTCATCCTATCATGTTTAGAAACTGCTCATTTGAGTGAAGTCATTATGTCGACCCCGTCCACGTGCTTTTTAATCATGTAATAACCTTGCGCTGTCATCGGACCACCTCTCCTCTTGTGTTAAACCCCCTGACTTTGTCGCCACATCCCATAATTTTCGCCTATCATCGCCATGACACTCTAAACTGACCTTTCGATTCTCGGCTGTGACACACGCGGTGGTTGGGTTGCATATCTCCAATTTTCCAAGCTGAAATATCCCGTTGGAGCGGTGCCAAAACTGCTCCTGGATGACCTTGGCCTTAACATCAGCCGTCCATCACAACTGACAGTGGTGCAGGCTTCAGTTTAGGGCTGCAGGCGGCAAAAGACATTCTTGGTCGACTTAAGACACGCTCTGTTCATGGATTAACCGACTAGAAGGAGGTGTTGTAGGGTGTGTGAACCGAGCATTAACCGAGCATTAACATTTGAATGAACACTGAAATATGAACTGATAAACTGATACAAGAATCAGAACATATTTATAGATGCACAACTTGCAGCAGTTGCCACTTTTTTTTTTTAATAATCCGTTGTTTGCAGAGAAAACGATGTAACTCAAATAATTCAGTCTTCTAATTGTGACCATTCAAAATATCGATTCTCGCAGCCATAGGGCCTGACACTGGCAAAAGCTCTCAAAACTCCTGATCTCAAAAAAAAAATGTACACAGAGAAGTACTAAACAGCATCTTTATAAGTGCAAATGCAAATTAAACTGTGCAGTCGCTAATTCAGTCTATGCCTTCTCCTTTCTGCTGTGCTCCATATAAATCCTCATAATTCCTAATAAAATATTTTGTCGATAATGAAATAAAATTCAGTCTGCTTGTTGCCAACTCAATCCTGATGAACTGGACAACAAGGTCAGATATTCATATATTGCTCTGGATCCCGTCCCATCCTCTCCAGCTTGGTCATCACTTATAATATTTCTAAATCTACCATAATGTAATCGGCTTCAACCTCCTTAGCGACAAGCCCTGACTCTACAGAGGTCATATTAGGAAAAATTGTGTCTGTAATCTTTTGTGTGTCTGCATGTCGTATTTCTAGTCTAAATCCATATAATGTGCTATTATTGTGTTGAGAAAACATTGACTACTGAATCTACTAAAGGACTAAATAACAACAGCCCTGCTTGACTTACTGTGGTCCACCTTATACCAGCTGCTTCAGAGCCACTGCTGCTGTAAGGCACGTGAGCTCAGGCCTGATAACGTGCTGAATCAGGAGCACCTCGTTTTATAAAGTGTCTTTGTCTTCCATCTGGACCCACACAGCTCCAATCTGGATCTGCAACCTGGACTTAACTGCAGTGAAATTCAACAGCGCAGTGGCTTTGTGAAATGGTTTCCTTGTCTATTTTCAGTGATATTAAGTAATAGTAACTGACAAATGAACTGAAATAGGCTAGAAGGAGAAGGTATTATTTTAGATTTAAAAAAAAAGAAAAACGAGAGCAGATTTTTAATTTACTGATACTGAGGAATAGACTCGATACTCAATACCAATAATGAAACCACGACGATAATAAAAACACGCAATATAATCCAGGTAGGTTCCATCGTGGTCCATGGGTGTATAATAGTCTAGGTGTCTTATACCTGTTCTGATGCACCTCAAAATCATTCTAAAGCTATTCAGGAAAGGTTCATTTCTGTCATGTGAATGAATGAATATCTACATTCTATACTAGTTTTAATATCGGTTAATATCGGATTTTTGATACTTTTGACAACCCTCGTGAGTATATGTATATGTATTTACCTTGACGTGTTTTGGCTGATATCTCTGAGAAGCTGATCTTTAACCACAGTATTATATCCATTTATGGCTAGCATGGTTACAGCATCAGATAAAAAAACAAGGTATTTCCACCTACATCATGCGGACACAGAAACTACAAAGAACAAGCCATTCGAAGATAAATTGGATAAAACTCAATGACTCCTGCCTTATACTGGCCATGTTTTCCAGACAGTACATTTATACGTCAATTATCTAATGTGTATAGAAAACTACAATCAAACCTGTCTGAAAGAACCGGATATTATTATATATACAAGGTGAATCACACAAAAAGCCCGACAGGAAGTCCATAATTCTCTCCGGACTCTCTTTGCCCTTAGTTCTTCAATAATTACAACCCCAATCTCCAGTTTGTACCAGATCTCAAGACTTTTCTTAACAACTCTTTTCTTAGCACAACAATGTAACCAAGCCAACTTATTCCTTCAATTGTCCCGTGTGTAACTCTATTTTACTTTTGCAGACATAATACTAGACAGAAGTGAGCAATCTTATCTGTGCTATTTTGTGATACTGGAAGGAGTTTGTGTTATTGTCAGATTGATAATGGACAACAAAGGGAGGCTTTTAACGCATTTCTAAACACGACTGCAGATATTCAATTCTATTCAGCCTCTGGAGCCAAGTAAGGTCACACTTTGATACCGAACGACGAGGGCTTGCATTCTAACTAGCAGTTTTCATTGTCTGCAACATCTCTGCAGTCATTTCACAAAACAGGATCGTTCTTTGTCCTATCTCTCCATATTTTCCCTTAATATGTATCATGCGTTTGGCTAGCTTCCGCACACACTGAAGCCTTATTCCATAGCTGAGGATCCCAGCGTGTTTGGGTGAGCGGGTATTGCATTGTTTATAGCTCGATGTGATTTAATATTGATTGTGTTATAGACGGGCGAGGTGCAGAACCTGACACTGCAGTGATTGGACACAGCACTCTCTCTCGCTCTCTTTTCCCCTCACTCACTCCGTCGCTCACCCCTCCATCTCTCTCTCACTCTCACAGATCTCCACGACGATGTGATCAGACTCTCAAACATCGGCGCACATAATGCCTATTCAGTGACAGGGAGCTGTTGGGAGCGGTCTCCAATGATAGATTTTGAAGCAAGAGATTTGGCGTGCTATAAGCTACACCCCTCGCATTTCCATTGTCCTCCACTTGTTCTTGTCTTTTGCCATTCGGGCCGCTCCTTTGAGGCCCATTTCAATGTCGACCGAACATCCCTCTCCCCTCGTTAGCAGAGAGGCGCATCCGTCCTAATAAGAAAGCTTTTATATGGTTAATTAAGAGACAGCGTAATGCAGTATGTGATGCTCAATTTACTATCTCCTTCTCTACTCGTCCGCTCTAATTTCATTTCAGTCCATTGGTCCGGCTCTCTCCTGCGCTCTGTTCTGCTCGCACCTCCTCTTTATGGCTTATGGCTGTCCAATTCGCCACACGCCATTTTGAACTATCCATTAGGACTGCATGGTTTTGTAAAAAAAAATTAAATAAAAAATCTGATTGCAATTTTTCTGACAAGTATTGCAATTGCAGTTACATTTAGTTTCTGAGCATAATATTTGAGCAAAGACTGAAATATAACCTGCCAAACTAAGTCCATGCAATTGACAACATGTTGGTAGAGTAAAAAACTACAAAATTAGCAGTTAGCATACATTCGATTACCTAAAAATTGTGCAATTTGATGACTGCATCTATTTAAACTGTTACTTCGATTGCGATATGTTGTGTAACCCTTTGTCTCGGATCCAGAATTCACACTTTTTCAAAACTTTACAAACATGTGAGTTTGTTTCACTGTTAAATCTCCCTGAGTTTAGATTTAGCCGTGATTGACAGGTGGATCAGCCAATCAGGGACACGCATGATCCATTTGTATCAGAAGAAATATGGCTGCTTACGATAACAAAAAGGAAAAGATGTCACAAGGGACTGAAAAAAATGATGAGCGAAGCACTAAAATCTGTCAATCTGAGGTGAGAGAACTGTCATTTTGTTTGTAAATTACAGATGACCAATGAGCGCCTTCGTTTCATATGAATCACTAAAAACAAGAAAACAAAAAACAATCTGATTGCACGATCATGTTTGGTCTGGATCGAGACGTTGCAGAGGCCGAGGGACTACACTGATATCCATCTGTATAAATAATACAGAGATATCATTCTGCATACGCCAGGAAAGTGCAGCCCTACTTTGCATTATCATGATAACAGCCAAATGTATTTTTAGGACAAAGTGTTGAGTGTTGAGGTAAATAGCAGGTTCTGGGGGAAATATTTTTTTGAATTGAGTAAACACATACGCTCCCTGAAGGTAAAGGATGCTTCTTTCAGTGGTTAAGATTCTGTGTTCAAACATCAACAGCAGCGGAGAACGCTCAAGGCTCGACTTCATACCACTTCATACACTACACTAAACAATGACAAATGTTTCAATAGTTAACAGTTTGTTCCATCACGTACTCTAATATCTGGTAGTGTTTTGGTTCTAGAAAATCTTTCGTTTTATTTATTCATTTATTTGGGAGTGGGCAGTGCACATTAATGAGAACTTGATAAAGTGATGTTATGCTATGTGCCAGATTATTTCAGCATGATATAAAATTGCCTTGAGGAAGATAATTGAGGAATTCATTAGAGACAAATGTTCACTGCTTGTTGTTTTAGCTGTGAGTTAGCAGTGAAGATGGAGCCATAGCAACTGGAAGACCATTCGAGATTTTATAGATATATTAAGTGTCATGTTGGCCACAAGAGGGTGTTGGTTCAACTCCCTCAGCTTGGCAAAACACTGTTTCATGTTCTCATTGTTAGGTTTTCTCCAGGTAGTTTGTTTTCCTTTTCACCAATGGCACATACAGAATACGGTTATGCAGCTGCAAGGTACTACTGACCTCAAAACCTGGAGTGGGTCCCCAGGTGCCCAGCTGTCACCCACTTCTGCAGACACACCGTCCCAGCGGGTCTAAGGGATGGGTCAAACACAGGGAACAGTGCTTACTTACAGTTTATATCCACAAAGCTAGTGAAAACAACCTCCAGCACCTACATAAATTGTGTTAGTATTTTACAGTCAAAAAGTGCACATAAAGTAGAGCTGTGCAATTTCTTCTTAGTTTTTTCTGACACATATTGTAATTACGATTAGATTTGCAATACTGTACATGTTTAAGAAGCAGGATTCTGTTCAGAGTGTTCTTTGTGAACGTCTCCAGGAGCACGTCTCAACATAAAAAAGACTGAAATATGAGCTGATAAATTAATACAAGAGTTATTCTGTTGTTTGCAGAGGAGTTTGTTATTTTGAATAAGCTATGAACACTTCAACCTTTGTATTGAGCGCTGAATAGTTTAAAACCAGCCGATAGAACAACATGGAGTTTATGTTAAATATGTGTGTGAAAGGGTTAAGTAAACAAAACCCGGAGAAGCGCTGAAGAAACAAACCAAGAGGCATCCACTGAGAGCACACGTGGAGCAGTGATAGACCGCACATACAGGCCTTATTAGAAGATATCCACACATGAATTGTTCCCTCAAAGTGTGCTATATCCTCCAGGGACACAGGCCAGCACTAAATCTGTCATAAGGCCTTTTCATGGTCCCTGCCTCTGACTGTAATTAGTTGGCTCAATCCGATTGGCTGTTCAGGGCTTTGATTAGACTTAAAACAAGTTATAACACTGGGATTTACTCTGACATTTTCTGAAGGCAATGGTTTCCTTATAACACTGCAGCTAATAAGTGTCTTCATTATCAACGTATCCCTGTCATTTAGTATTAAAGTGCTTTTTTTGAAATGTCAATTTATGTAAGTTTAAGCCCCACAAATCCTCTTGATTTTGCAGTGGTGAAGAATGTGGCCCAGAGACTATAACCAAAACTATACTGGTCAACTTAAATGAAAGTCTAGTATATATTATCCAACCGCAAATCCTGCAATTATTTAGATGATAAAAAGCCCTCTGCATAGACACCAAAATATCCTCTCTCGTTTAGACCTTTAGAAAAATTCATGAGATTCTTGTATTAGTTTATCAGTTCAGATTCCTGCCTTCTCTCAATGCAGGAGGCAAGATAATGAAAAATATCAGTATTGCTGTATATTATTGCATTCAGAAGTGTCTATACTGGCCAATATTTCCATTTGCTTTGTTTACGTCTGTTATGGTTCTCACACCGCTCATTTGTCAGGATAAAAACGCAATGTTTGTGATTTGTTATGGTCACAAAATCCTTTCCTTTCCCTAACCAGCGGACTGTTAACAGCTAATAGAAAAATAATAAATTCGGTGTAAAGCGCGCTATAGTCACGTCATTTCACATTTTCACCTGCCTCTGATGCACCTGGTCGGGTGATATATGTGACGTCCGTGGCCTTATATAAGCATCCATTTAAAGGCACCACTATGGAACCTGCCTGCACGACTGAGGGATTACACGGATATAAGACCAAATAGTGATTTAATGTTGAAAATCACATTCTGTTGTCTAAAGAAAGTGTTTTTTTAATTATCATCTTGGTGTTGGAATCAGTATTGAGTATCGAGTCGATTGCTTAGCATGGAAATCGAGTTATTACCGTGACAACACAACATGCTAGTGTGTGTTGTGCGTGTGGAAGATGTGTGCACTGAGGCTGTTTGTGACACATGTGGTGACAAATTGCAGAGTTGTGGTCTGAAATGGTTCATGGCCTCGGCTGAGTCTGATAAATTCTTGCCCGCTGAGCTCCACTAATCACTGCAGCCTGTCAGGGACACGCCCTCTTTCCCCCGGAGAGGCTGCTGATGTCAGGCCAGCAACCGGATGACCACCCTCACGCCCAGTGCTCACAGCAGGACACACAAGTCTCCGTGCACAATACCTATTTTAGTCCAGTTTGTCATGTGGGACAAAGGGTGACAAGCAGCAGTATACGGAGATCATACTTCAAACTGGTAGATATTTCCCATAACACAGTGCAGTACTGGTAACATGATAATGCCAAAAAATAAAAAAAAATTAAAAACACTATGAATTTTAAAGCTGCACAAATTTGGGGGGAAAAATCTAACTGTGTTTTATCTGACAAGTATTGGCATTGAGATTAGATTTGTGATTTATTTAAAAAAAAAGTAGGATTATGCTCATGGTAATGGTAAATAGTCACAGTGTACACAGGCACTGGGCGGGTTAAATGTCTTGCCCAAAGGCACAACAACAGCATTCATCTGGGGGAGCTGGATCAGTGGATCTGAACGCACAGCCAATGATGCTTTATGTCAAGAGCAGGATTCAAACCGCCAACCTTCGGGTCAGTGGACAAATACTCTGAGCTACTGTTGGCCAAGTGCGTACTGTAAACACCTTCAGGAGCATTAAAATTTCAGACAAGACTGAAATATGACCTGCTAAACTAATATAAGAATCCTATGAATATCAGAACACGTTTAAACTACACATAGCCCATGACTCTCTATAAAAAGGCAGGATTAAAAAGGCAGGATGTTTTGTTCTTTGTTATTTCATATAATTAAAATAATGACAACTGCAGCGATTTGGTAACTGCGCCAATTCAAATCGCAATTTTGATGTGATTCAGGATTAATTGTGCAGCCGTAGTTACATAGTGGCAAAAGAAGCCAACACGTTACTTAGCAACCAGCATGAAAGCAGTGAAAGAATTGAAATAGCATGATTTGGAAAATAGGAATTCACTCGCAGCACAGCCTGTGATCACAAACAAGAATAGTCACTATACTGTTTAAGTTGTGTTCATTTTCCCACAGTGTTTGCCGCTTAGTAGGTGGTGATCAGTGATAAAAACCAAAAGTTACACCCAAAAAGTGGCACGCGCTGGTTAGTCAAACAATAAGCTAAATCTTTCTCTCAATTTTTGTGATAAAAATGTAGTTGGAGCTCCACAGCAAAAATACAGCTTTATTCAGTTCAATTTATTTTTGTTGAGCTCAAAATCAGCAGTCACCTCGCAGGAGTTCACAAAATTGTAGATTTAACCAGCAGAAAGTTAGAAAATCAAACAATGAAACAACAAAAGACAAGCAGGTTAACCAACATTCAGGGGAAACAAGCAAATGGAAACCTGTCCCAGAGCGCACCAAACAAAAAATAAAACTGTGAGAAAAAGATAAAACAGGACTGAACTAAGACTGAACCAGGACAGACAAGGACTAAACGAGGACTGAACCAGGACTAAACGAGGACTAAACCAGAACTGAACCAGGACTAAACCAGAACTGAACCAGGACTGAACCAAAACTGAACCAGGACTGAACCGGGACTCAACGAGAACTAAACCAGGACTGAACCAGGCCTAAACCGAGACTAAACAGGGCCTGAACTAGGACGAAAGCAGGACTAAACCAGGACTGAACTAGGACTGAACCCAAACTGGACCAGGGCTGAACCAGGACTGAACCAGGACTAACCCAGAATGAACCAGGATTAAACCTGGACTAAACCAGGAATAAACCAGGACTGAATTAGGGCTAAACCTGGACTGAACCAGGACTGAACCGGGCTCAACGAGAACTAAACCAGGACTGAACCAGGACTGAACCAGGCCTAAACCAAGACTAAACCGGGCCTGAACTAAGACTAAACCAGGACTGAACTAGGGTTGAACCCGAACTGGACGAGGACTGAACCAGCACTAAACCAGGATTAAACCAGTACTGAAACAGTACTGAACAAGGAATAAATCAGGACTGAACCAGGACTAACCCAGAACGAACCAGGACTAAACCTGGACTAAACCAGGACTAAACTAGGACTGAACTAGGACTGAACCCAAACTGGACCAGGACTAACCCAGAATGAACCAGGGCAGAAGAGGGGCTCATCTAGGATAGGGTAAGGGTCATGGAGCCAGGTATGGGGTCATCCAGCCAGGTGATGGAAGGAGAGGAGACTTTTGATTGACTAACAACATTTTGCAGCGATTAGTCAACTAAAAGGGGTCGTGGAATCGACAAACCTGTGTAAACTATATCCAGCGTCTCTTATTTGTATGATCTGATCCGAAGTGTACACACAGGACGCACTCTAAAGTCAACAGTGAATTCATTATGTAAAAAGGCACAAATCTCCAGCTACTTCACTCCATGCTTCCTCCGTTGGGTGTGCTGTTGTGCATAAAATCCTAATAAAATAAAAACACTAAAATAAAAATTACAACAAAATGACAAAGCTACAGTGCGTGTTTCGTGTTTGCTCATCATACATGTGCCCAAAGATGGTTCATTCATTTTCATTATCTCATTATACAGATCCTATTTTAGTATTTTAATTTTATACTGCTATTGAACCTGCTTAACCCTTTAATTAATCCTCGGTGCCAAGGGTAAAAAGAAGAAAGGAAAGAATGAGGAACAGGGCTGAAGCTCTGTCTGCGCACTGATTGCTGAATAGGTCACAATCAGTAAGGCCTATTCTTCCTGGTAACAGAGCTAAAAGAAAAAAAAAATCTTTTCTTCTGCCCTCTGGAAGTCGCCCGGGACTAAAAATGCACACGGCGGCATAAAAATCTCCATATCTATCACTCTTAATTGTTCTGTAAAGCAGCCCAGCCCCACACACATTGGTCTGTATTTGTGTAATTGATGCAACCACTGGAAATAAACAGGCAATTTAAGTGCTGGACAGTTCACTGCTTTCTTCCTCCACTTTTTCTCTCTCTCCTTCTCCCACCTCCTCCAGTGTTTCCACACTTTAGTCGCTATCTCTCCATCAAACAAGGTGGAAAGAAGGGACAAGGTCAACAGCCTATTCAAAAACAAGTCAGATTGTGTGAGTGGGCAAATTAGGCAGGATAAGAATAGAGAGGCGAGAGGGCATTTACAAAAAAAAAAAACAATGCTAGCAGATGACTCATGTCAAGATGGCCGCATTAACAACACATTTAGAGCCTCGTACAAAGTCAGCAGAGTGGGTTATCACCATTTTGAAAGGGCATATGATAGGTTAGACTTACTCATTTCACTAAAACGCAGTCGACATAGTGATTATATAACTGATTTGATTCAACATATTGCCTTGTTTTCTTAGTTCGACCATTTTGGTGATGTTAATTTTATTTCTTGGTCAGGCATGAGCAACAGATGTGACTTACATTACAAAGCAACTATAAGGTTAAGGAAATTTTGTTTAAATTGCACTGTAGTTATGATTAGACTAATGCAAATACATAATGACACTTTTATTTAGTTAAATGTAAAACCAGAAAAATGCCTTCTGTGTACGTAAATATTCTTAGCATTTTGGATGGGATTTTCTGTGTTGATGTTTTGATTGTAGAATTCTTTTTTGTTGACCTTACTCTGCCCCGCCCACTTTTGCCCCTAAATGCAACTAAACCGCGCTTTCTTTGTGGCGTGTTCTCTGGGTTAAGAGAAAATCCAACTCATTTCAATAGACAATTTGAGAAATGCACCAATTCTCAGGGAGGCTTTAAAACGGCTCTGTAGTCCGCATAGAACTTATTTGCTGTCAAGATCGGCAGCCCCATGCAAAATAATACAACCCGAATGACAATGGCGGTGCCTACGGCAACTTTTGGAATAAAATGAATAACTCAGCACTACTTCCTGTAATTTTGAACCTTTATTTCAAATGTTTTATCTTCACAAACTCTCATTAAGCCGATGTAGAACTATGATAAACATTTGCCACAGGTACTATCCCACCAAGCACAGCCATAAAACCTGAAACTCTGTAAAATGCACTTTGACTGTGTTCTGTTCCCTGCTGCTGTTTATTTGGGTACTTCAAAGGGACACACGGCTCACTGGACAAGCGCTTCAGTGAACCTTTACCAAATTCTGAGCTTGGATTGAAAAAAACAGCCTTGCGTGATGGTTAGCCTTAGCTCAAACGCTCAGCTGAGTGGACATTGTTCCTCTCGCCCCGAGCGAAACTGGACCAAAAGAAGACAGAAATAGCAAAGCCCATCTGATCCAACAGGCCGTGTCAATCGAAGCTCAGCGCTGTGGACAGAAATCACTACAAATATCTTATACACTGCAACTGAAGCATTATTAAAATAAACTTCATGAACTCACCATCAAATAACAACCAGGAACAGAAAAAGAACTGTACAGGCCTAAAGTCATTTGTTTAGTAAGCATTATGAAACCGGAACAACAAGAGTCTCGATATAAAACACAGACAGAGCTTTTAGGAACAAGGCAAGCGTCCAACAGGAAACTGAGTAGGAAATTCTACTGTGTTACTATCTCACTGGTGTTAATTATGCTTATATATATAAACTTGCAGATGGAAAACTTGATAACCCAAAGACCTTATCCAAGCTGTTGAAAAAAGCTTGAATTTTTTGCACACACATGCATTGGTGCCATCAAAATACTGGCTGTAAAGAAATACGGTGAGGACAAAGTGTGTAGAAGTATTAGCTGTAAGACAAAGATCAAACTCAAGAGGTAAAAACTGTGTGCTTGTTGTTATTTGAGGGTAGTTTTTGTAGCCAGATCACAATTTAGATTTAATCACATTCAAATACATCGCATATCTTCATAAGCTGCGCGTCCGTCACCTTGTTTTTAATGCTCATTTTGAAGATTAGCATAAGAATCGGGAGGTGGAAATGCCAAATATCACATTTAATTCACATAAAAGTTTATTCGCTTGCTTCAGGTGGATTTTGATTTAAGTGCAGAACAATTAAACGCATTTATAGTTGCAATTTTTCTGACAAGCTTTGTGACTGCGATTTGCGATTTATGTTTTAACTATTGGTAGTTTTCAGATCCTAAAATTTGATGATGTTGTACTTCCAGATGAGGGGAAAGAGACAGTTTTTCCGATTGATAACACTGTATTTTGCCATGAAATATCGAATGTGATTATTTCTGTTAGTGACTAGACCCAAGATCTCGCTGTATTGTAACAAAAGTCTGCATTTTAACAATATATGTTTTAGCTGCTCCTCATCTGCTTTAGATATCATTGGCCTATAGACTTTTTTGTTCACATTAATCTCGCAGTTGCACTTCATAATGCATTTGTATCATGATTCGATGAAATCACCAAAAAAGTATATTAAGATGAGACGACAATGTTATATTTATATTGTTTACCAGCTCTAGTTGTTCATTTACACTTCCAGGGCTGTGTCAAAGTGCCCCTTTAACATTTGAATTCATGATACACTGATTTATTTAAAGCGCTCATTTTACACTATTTTCTAATCTATGTTATAATGTTTCCTCATCACAAACAGACCTGCAGTTGTGTTTTGTTTCATTCAGACATGTTTAATACACAAATCCTGCATATTTAGGCTGAGTTCTCCTCTCAAACGAACAACACTCTGTTCCACCTTGTGATGTCGTTGTGTTAACACCGGAAGTACTCTGCTGTGCTGTCAAACTCCACACAACTTCACTAGAATCATTTTGATAGATCATTCAGCCTTGGAATTGCCACTCCATCTGTCTCTGAACACAAGGTAAAACGTAGCAGTTAA